>NC_072385.2:77270480-77951730 GCF_028885625.2 Pongo pygmaeus
TAGAAAGTAATGAATGATAAAAATACAATATATCAAAATTTATGAGATGGAAATAAAGCAATGCTTAGAGGGAAATGTAGAGTTTTAAATACTTAGAAAAGATAAAAACTTTAAGATCAGTGGTTTAAGTTTCCTTTTTAAGAAGCTATGGAAAAAGACAAGAAAATTAGACCCAGAGTAAATAGGAGAAAATGAGATGGGTAATACAAATTAACTTAAGTAGAAAACACACAAACAATAAACAAAACTAACAAAGCTAAAGTTTGTTCATTTGAAAGATCAGTGAAATTGACAAACTCCTATCAATACAGATCAAAATAAGAAGAAAATAATACAAATTGGAAATGTCAGAAAGGAAAGATATGTCATTACAGATCCTACAGATATCACAACTCATACCAGTAATTTTAATAATGTAAATGAAATAGATTTCCTTGAAAAGTACAAGTTACCAACATTGATTCAAGAAGAATCAGCATAACTCTAATGCCAAAAACCAACCAAAGAACAATTTTATGTTTAAAAGTTACATATCAGAATTCATCATAAAAATAGACCAAAAGAATCAAAAAGCAAATCTGGTCAAAGTAATAGCAAATCCAAAACCAGCAAATGTTAGAAAAGAAACTTTCATAACCAAGTGGAATTTATTCAAAAAATAAGTTTGAACAGTCAAAGTGAATCAGTGTAATACATTTTAGTGTAATAAAAAAGAAAACCCATATTGTCACCACAGTCACAAAAAATATTTGACAAAATTAACACCTATTCATGATTTTAAGAAAAACTCTCAAGAAACTGGAATAGAAGGGAACAACATTATGAAGAATATCTACAAAAAGTGACAAGTAACACTGTGAAATACTGAATGCTTTTCCTCTAAGATCAGTAGATGAGTAGAGTACTTCTACTGAGTATAGCGTTTGAGTTCTGAGTATGTACATCAACACAATAAAAATAAATAAACTACACATATTGGAAAGTAAGAAGTAAAACTGTACTTGCAGATACATGATTGTTTACATAAAAATTCTAAATATTTTACTAAATATCTACTAGAATAAAAGAATTTAATATTGTCATAGGATACAAGGTCAATATATAAAAATCAACTGTGTATTTCTATGTACTAGAAGAAAAAAAGAAAACATTTTAGTACCATTAACAATACTATAAAACTTAAGTCATTAGGAATGAATTTAACAAAAGATGTGCCGTGCTACTATTCTGTAAAGTACAAAACACTCCTAAGACAAATTAAAGCAGCCCAAATAAATGAAAAGTATGGCCAGACATAGTGGCTCATGCCTGTAATCGGACTCTGGGAGGCCGAGGCGAGAGGATCACATGAGGTCAGAAGTTCGAGACCAGCCTGGCCAACATGGTGAAACCCCGTCTCTACCAAAAATACAAAAATTAGGCAAGTGTGGTGCCGCACGCCTGTAATCCCAGCTACCTGGGAGGCTGAGGCAGGAGAATCACTTGAGCCTGGGAGGTGGAGGTTGCAGTGAGCTGAGATCGCACCATTGCACTCCAACCTGGGCAACAAGAGCTAGACTCCACCTCAAAATAAATAAATGAAAAGTCAATCAGAAGATTTCATATTATTAAAATATATAGACACAACACAATCCAAATCAAAACATCAGTCTTTCTTTGTAGAAATTGATACAATTATTGTAATATATACTTGACCTCAAATTGTTGAAATAATCTTAATCAACAACAACAAAAATGTAGAGGACTCACACTATTTGATTTCAGGACTTACTACAAAGCTACAGTTATCAAGACAGTGTTGTATTAATGTAAGGACAGACAAACATAACAACAGAATCTAAAAAAAGATCCACACATATATGGCCAGTTGATCTTTGACAAGGTTGCCAAGGTAATTCAATGGGGGAAAGAACAGTCTTTTCAACAAATTGTACCTCGATATCCATAAAAAAAAAAAAAAAACTCTCAAAACTTTCCTCACATGTTAAGAACTAATAATGATAACAAAATGGATCACAGACCTAAAGATCAAATCTAAAATAAGTAAAGTCGTAGTTAAAAACATAGGGAATAACATTTGCAATCTTAGAGTACGCAAAGATTTCTTAGGATACAAGTACAGACCACAAAATTTTTAAATGGATATACTGAACTTCATCAAAATTAAGGATTCTTCTTCATCTAAACACTACTAAGAAAATGACAGGTCAAGCTACAGATTGAGAGAAAACATTCTTATTCACTATTATTTACATATATCTCACAAATATGTACATAGCTTTGAAAAAATACTTGATTACAGAATATATAAAGAACTCTAAAAATTTATGAAAAAGATAAACAGCTAATCAAAAAAGGCTAAATCCATGAACAGACACTTCACTAAAAAAGATCACAAATGGCTGATATGCACAATATAAAGTGTTCAACTTCATTATTCATCAGACAAATGCAAACAAAACCTTTAGGACACTGTTATATACCCACTAGAATGGCTAAAATAAAAAAGCCTCACAATACCAAATGTGTATGAGGGATGTGGAACAATTGGAATTTTCAAACACTTATGATGGGAGTGTAAGATGATATAACCACTTTCAGAAGCTATCTGGCAGTTTTTTATAAAGTTCAACACACACCAACCCTATGACTTGCAATTCTATTCCTAGGTACTCACCCAGAAGAAATGAAAATACAATACCCACAAAAAGACTTGTATGTCCATGACTTCATTCAGAATAGCCAAAAACTAGAAAGAACCCAAGTCCCATCAACAAAACCGTATATAAACAAATTGGTACACATTTGAATAGAAAAAATATTTTTTAAAAAATGAACAGATAATACATACAACAACATGGCTTAATCTCAAAAGCATTATGTTCAGTGAAAGAATCCAGATACACAAGTAAATACTGTATGGTTCTGTTTACTTTAAGCTCAAGAACAGGCAAAACTAATGTATGTGATATAAATAAGAATAGTGGTCACCTAAATGGTTTAGAGATTCACTGTAAGAGGGTAAAAGGTAACTTTTGGGGGTGATGGAAATGTTCTAAATCCTTATTTAAGTATTGGTTACATGGACATACTTTTGGCCAAAACTCATCAAATTGTATACTCACAATATATGTATTTCACTTTGTTTAAAATTTCACCTAAAAAAAATAAGAATCTAGGATTTCTGGTGGCTCCAACATCCTATAAATATTAATTTCTAATGTCAAAGGATAATCTGAAGTTTATGAGTGAAACTAGTCAATAATATAACTTTATTAACATGTAGTACTACTTCCTCACCAAAAGTTCATGAGGGAGAGACAGAGAATGGGCCAGAAATAACTTTTCTGTTAGATGTATGTGCTAACATCGTTGCCTCCCACCTCCACCTCATTGTTCTTTAACACTATCTCTCTAACACTAAAGAACAAGTGATTCTCTCAGTAGTTGGATCCTAACTCTTAAGGATTTGTCATATTAGTTGGTATGCTTGGGGGAGGGGATTGTCTTTGGAGTGTTGGATTTGATGTGTTATAGTTAATTAAGGTATTTCAGTTCTTGCTTGTAAGCATGGTGAGGAGGAATTAATGTAAAGTTTGGTTTGGCATGTACTATGGATGGTCAGGCAATTATAGTACTATAATTACTTATAACTTAATACTTGGGTCTTTAAGCATCTCACTCTCATTGACTAAGAAACGGCTCACCTAAAGCTATGATGCATTTTCAAACACAAGTAAACTGAACTTGAGACGTCTTTAAATAAGATCTAAATTGCTCTTATAATGGATTAAAAAGCCAAGGTCCAGAAAGGGTAATGACTCTAGCTGAGCTACATAACCTTGAAGTAAAGAAGGAAGGGCCTTTGCCCAGCTGGCCCACAGAGAGCCAACTCTAGATGCTAGGACAGCACAAGCACATGAACCATCAAATTCTATGGAACTCAAAAGTGCTAGAGGGAGTGAAAAGGTTCTAAGAGAGATAGACACAATACATTAAGTGAATTCATGCCTTGTGTTTAGAGGTGGGGGGGTGAGGATAGTATGTAGTTCACAAGGAATTTTAAAATGCCATATTCCTTTTGAATTTCTTATTCTTTCAGGTTTTAGATTTAAGGATTAGGCAATTTTGCTCCATGGGAAATAACCTATAGTAACAGCACCAATTTTGTTAAAATCCGTGTATCAAAGAGAAGTCTGCAATCACATGTTTATTCCAGCACTTTTCACAATATCCAAGATATGAAATTAACCTACATTTCTATCAGTGAATGAATAAAGAAAACAGGTATATATACCCAATGGAATATTACTCGGTCATTAAAAAGATTTCATTCTTTTTATTTCATTTTATTACTGTATTTGCAGCAACAGGAATGAATCTAGAGGACAATACAGTAAGTGAAATAATCCAGGCACAGAAAAATAAATACCACATAATCTCACTCATATGTGGAGTCTAAAAAACTTGATCTCATAGAAGAACACAATACAAATGATGGTTACCAAAAGCTTGGGTGGTTAGAGGAGAGAAAGGAGATGTTGATCAAAGGATATATAATTACAGTTAAAATAGGAGAAATATTTTTTACATTGCAGAACAGGCAAGTTTATAGAGACAGAAAGTAGAGAAGTGATTGCCTGCAGCCAGGGGTGAAGGGGAGAGATAGGTGGTGGGAGGGGGAGAAATAAGGAATGACTATTAATGGTTATGGAGGTTCTTTGGGGGGTTATGAATGTTTTAAAATTGTGTGGTGGTTGTATAACTCTGTGAACAAACTGAAAACCATTGGATTATATATTTTTAAGTGGGTGAACTGTATGATACGTGAATTGTAACTCCATAAAACTTTTTTTAAAAAGCCTGTCCAGGGCTTTGGAAATGCAATGCAAATTCCCAAAGATTTATGAGAAGATAATACTAGCCACACACCTAAACTGAGTCTGCTGGAAGGTCAGCTTTCTAGTTCACAGTCCATTAAGCTTCATGCTAACAAGGATACAGACACAGACCAGAAGAGAGGGAACTGTGGAGCACAGAGCCTCCAAAGGTCCCCTGGCAAATCACAGCTGGCCTTGGGCCACCCCAAGAATGTTGATCCTTGGCAGCAGTTCCATCAGTTAAGAAGGAGATGGTTTGTTCCTTCCCCCTCATGCCTCCTGTTGATCCCTAACACACACACTAAAGGAGAAAGTAACTTGGAAGAAATGAGAAAAATAAGAAAGCAGACCAGGGCCGGGCGCGGTGGCTCATGCCTGTAATCCCAGCACTTTGGAAGGCCGAGGGGGGCTGTTCACTTGAAGTCAGGAGTTTGTGACCAGCCTGGCCAACATGGTGAAACCTGTCTCTACTAAAAACACAGAAATTAGCTGGGCGTGGTGGTGGGCACCTGTAATCCCAGCCACTCAGGAGGCTAAGGCAGGAGAATCGCTTGAACCCAAGAGGCAGAGGTTGCAGTGAGCCGAGATTGTGCCACTGCATTCCAGCCTGGGCAACAGAGAGAGACTCCATCTCCAAAAAAATAATAATAATAAAAAATAAAAACAGACCAGGCTACTCCCATGCCTAATCCCTCAGACTAAGTTGAGAAGGACAAAATGATAAGATGATCCTTGAGCCAGATATCAGATTGAAGTATTCAGCTGGACAAGACAGAATTGGACTTTGTTATACATCTAAAAGTGACCAGAAAGCTCTGGGATATACCTGAAATATCATTAAAACACATCAAAAAGCAATTCAACACAGCACAGTTGAAGGATATAATGAAGAATAAATAAAACCATTTTATGTTATGTACCCATTCAGACTTAAAAGAAAAAAAAAAGTCCAGTTCATTTATGAGGAAATCATTTTCTTGATTTTATTCATTAAAAAGGGGAGGAGACTGAAGATACTACCTTAACCAATATAGAGGATCTAGACACTCTGGCATGGGGGAAAGACACTAAAGACACACAGGTTCTAACGACACTTCTATACTGACAGTCACCTACTTGCATCTCTAGCCAGTACTAATGTCCTGAGCTCTAGGCCAGCATATCCAATGGCAAGGTCCTTGAAGGTATGGCCTCCCCAGCCTCATCTCCCCCATGTTCACACGTGCTCACCTAATTCCACCCATGCCAAGCTGTCTGGAACCCGTGGCCTCTGTTGCTTTCCATGCACGCTGCTCTGTTGGTCCAATACGTCCCTTCCTAATGTCTTTGTTTGAGTTACTCCAGCTTATCTTCCCAAACTCAGCACAAGGGTCACCATCTTTTAGAACCTAGGGGAGGTAAGTGCTACTTTCACAACATTATGGCATTTTCCAAGAAGAAAACATCAAGGGGCAGCTCCTTAGGAGACTCTGCGCCTAAGGGCTAGAGTCTCATCTTACTCATGTTAGCATTCCCTATGCTGGGCAGAGTGCCTCATACAGAGGGTGCTTAGGAAATGTTAGAGGAAGGAATAAGTGAATTTACCAATGAAGATACGAAGTCTATCAAGGGTTTCAGAAAATTATGAAATGTAATGTCTGAAGCAATCATCACATAGCAAGCCAAAGTTAGGGTACTGACCTATAACTTTAAATAAGTCATGTGATTTTTTAATGCTTCTGTGTCTCCAATGTCAAATGGAAAGAAAAATGAATCTCTAAAGGTTTTTTTTCAGCTCTAGAATTCTATGATTATGTGTCCTTGCAGGATCTCTATGGAAAGGGGCTTAACTTAAAGAAGAAGAGAAGAAAATAAAGGACATTTTGGGTTTTCTGTTCTCAAAGAGTTTTCAGGAGAAAAACAACCAACAATCTGTTCTAAATGGCTTAATCATGCCTGCAAAATGATAGGTCATGCAAGATGATTCTTAAATTTTACCTCCTTTCCCACTTCCTAATTATTAGAAAACAGACATAAAAGGCATAGGTAGAAGCTTCCCACCAAGGAAGTTGGCAACTTGGTACCCAGGATCCAGCTTCCTCATTTAAGCTGCTGAGCTATTGTGAAAGAATGAAAAAAGTCATCAAAGGAAAAAATAATCAAAAAGAGAGGACTGTGCAGCCTCAGAGAGTCCCAGCAACTCAAAGCAGTTTAGAACTGGCCTGTTCTTGGAGGATTAGGAGACTATGTTCCCTGCTCCTCGGGCTGTGTAGCAATTCTAAGACCCTAGTGTCCTTAGTTAGCACTGGCTAGATGCTGAAAACAAAGTTCACTGCTGGAACAGATGATGCCTGGCCAAGCCATCAATCACTGGTTTGCATTTGCAATCCAGATGTACATCAACCTTCAAGTTAAAATACAACAAACCCCATGACACAAGTTTACCTACGCAACAAACCTGCACTTGTACCCCAAACTTAAAATAAAAGTTAAAAAAAATACACTCACTGTATTAGTCCATTTTCATGCTGCTGACAAGGACATATCAGAGACTGGGCAATTTACAAAAGAAAGAGGTTTATTGGACTTACAGTTCCAAGTGGCTGGGGAGGCCTCACAATCATGGTGGAACATGGGTTCCACTCATTAGTCTAAAGGAAAGGTGCAAATCAACAATCCAGACTGACATAAACACACATATATGTTCACCCACCAAGATCTTAATAATTTCTGCAATGAAATGAAAACAGGTAGGGTGTACTTGACAGGCTATTTCTACACAAAATGAATCTGACACTCACTCAGCCTGGCAATGCTACTACTGTGAGAAAGCATTTAGCAGGGAGGACTTGTAATAGCAGAACAACCGACAGCTATGTATGCTCTGTGTTGAGTATAAAATAAAACTCGCCAGCAAAGCTAATGTGGATAGAAAATATAATAGTGCTATTTATCGAAATGGATCATCTGAAATAACACAAGAGAGGAAATGGATGTTAGCTCTACCTTATGTCCAGAGTTAGCCTAATATTTGCATATGCTCACTTAAAAAAAAGAAAGGCTTTTGCAGTGAGGGGGATGATGGTGCTAATGGGAGAATTGAGACAGCACCAATTAAAAACAGAGGATTTTAAAGCATATGCTTGACTTACGACAACTGAAAGTGAGCCTGAGAGATGGAGTTGCTGGTGAGGGAAAGTGCCATACCCTTTCTCTGGAGAATTTGATGAAACCTCAATACGTGTTAGCAAAGACAAATTTACTGTAAAGATAATGAAGCTTAAGCTTTGGGACCCGCACTTGTAAGGGCCTCTTCCAAGAACATAGGAGGAGCCCTAGCAATGTTTTCACACAGACTTATGTTTTTCTAAATCCTGAGAAAATGAAATCTATTACCACAACCATTAAGATTGCTTCCTTCCACTCCAACTTTTCCTCCTTCACACACACACACACACACACCCTTGCCAAGGAGTATGGTAGTGTGCATGGGCATTTTGGGAGCCAGCTAAAGAGCAGTAGAGCTGGGAGTACATTTAATTGGGAATGACTGGGATATGTTTATGTGCCCCAGGTAAGGTAAGTTATTGCTATGGGTCCTAGTGGAGGACGCTCCTACTATTTACTGTCCCAATTACCCTTGTGTTGTGGCCCAAAGATGCAGAGCCAGAGAATGTAAAATAAATGTGGCCTACGTTATTCAGCACCAAGAAGGGATGAGGTAAGAAAGGAGAAAACAAGTCCAGAAATAAGTGTTCAGAGCCAAAAACTAGTCTATGGAAAAGTGTTCCAAGTCTTACAGAAAGATACTTACAGTGAAAGAAACTTGATAATTTTCCAAATTTGACAGCAATCCTAAAAAATGTACATGGCATTATGAATAAAAGCTAAAATTTTCTAAACTAGCAATAACAAAAAAAGCTCAATCAATATTGTCAAAGGGAAGACTGTATTATCTTTCTATTCTCTCTATAGAATATATTAGAAAATTGTTATTGTATGAAATGATCAAAAAGTATGGAGCCAAAAATGTTTTTTTAAAGAAGGACAATAGAGGTTATTTAAAACATTATACAATCTTCCTAGATATTTTGTGATAATTATGTCAGGTTTTTGAAAATCTGTAATTTGTTGTGATTTCTTTTCTGATTTACTTGTAACTTTGTCATTTTTTTCTTTTTCTTTCTTTTTTTTTTTTTTGTGACGGAATTGTGCTCTGTTGCCCAGGCTGGAATGCAGTGGTACAATCTCGGCTCACTGCAACCTCCGCCTCCCAGGTTCAAGCGATTCTCCTGCCTCAGCCTCCCAAGTAGCTGGGACTACAGGTGCCCGCCACCACTCTTGGTTAATTTTTTGTATTTTTAGTAGAGACGGGGTTTCACCGTGTTAGCCATGATGGTCTCGATCTCCTGACCTCAGCCCACCTTGGCCTCCCAAAGTGCTGGGATTACAAGTGTGAGCCATCGTGCCCGGCCTGTCATTTTTTTATTCAAAAGGTCCTTCAAAACTTTGTTTCAAGCCCCACGAAACCTGAATCTGTATCTGCAGATCCTTGTAGATTCTTGTCTTCAATGTTCCATAAGATAATTGATTCTTATTCCTGATATATATGTGAAAGCCTTAAAAACTTAGAAACTTGACCTTACTTAATGTTAACTGAACAGCTCATGTAAATCTTCCAAAAATATAGAATACATTAACCTGAGAAGTATTAAAAAGCATAATTTGATCTAAGATTTTCTTTCATCTATGTATAAAGCTTTAGGGGCATCACATTTAACCATCACCCAAAAGAATATGAACATAGAAAGTCTATGAGATTTGTCCTTGAAATAGCTTTTCAGGAAAAATTGTTGATACAGCTTTTCTGAGCCTACCAAACTTCACACCAAACATAATGAGGTCTAACACCACTACCCATTTCACCTGTTTCTCTGAATTGGGTTCAAGGAGAAATTTCAGATGTCTCTAAATCCTGATAGTTAGATTTTGGCTAGTTTTTATTGTAAGTGTAATTCTAGGCAGAAGTTCAAAATAGCCTTGAATTACAATGAATTCCACTCTCCAGTGTTCCCAGTGAAATATGGGTCTATTTGGCACTCCTCTGAGGTTAACTTATAAAACATAGCCAGTTTCATGCTGCATGAGGGCCATGTGCACTCAGTAAACCTTCTCAAAAGCCTCCAGGGCTCACTGTGGATGCCAGCATGCTCGAGCTATGTTGGCGCTCCACAGTCATCCCATCTGGTCCCAGTCAGAATGAACTCAAGGGCCTGTGTACTATGTTGAATATACCAAATATCTTTTTAAATAAGAGTTTTTTAAAACATGGATAAAAACATAGTTAAAATGATTTAAGTGTGTGCCATATGTAAAAAGGTAATGAGCACTTGAAACACTATCATTCCCAACATATTTAATCAATCTTTTCATAGATCCTAGTCGTGTTGGAAAAAAAAAAAGGATCAGAAATAGAAGCACTGGTTGTTAAAGAGATCTGCCCAGGGAGCTGCCTTGAAATCTATTCTGCAGCCTTGGCTAGGGATGGTGAGAACTGGAGAACTGGCAAGAGCTTGGGGTCTGAGGGGTGGAAGAGGAGGAGTTAATTGCTATTTTTAGGGACAGTGAAAATTGTTCCATTTTAGAACAGCATCTACTTCTCAGTTGGAAATATCACAAACCAAGCCCAAGAACATATTTCATTGTCCATAATTATATACAACACTATCCCTACATTGTATATTAGAAAAAAAAGCTAAAGCTGTCTTCATTTGCCTAAGCACATGGACACTCACAAATAGAAAAACCACAAATATCTTGTTCTCAGTAGGGAATGGGTCTGGCAGCTACTCACTTTTTCTCCAAAGCAAACCACAACACTCACTTGAATGTTAATAGTTTCAGCCTTAATTTACTGCTAATGTATTTTAAAGGTTTTCATTTGAACAACTTGATAATATTCCTTTTCAATAAAGAGGACATAACTAAGGGTCAGGTCTATAAGTAGGCAACAATAGACGCCACAGGGAGCCAAAGGGACAGAGAAACTCAAATAACAACAGTAATCCAGAAGCTGACATCCCATGTAAGACTCTCAGTGAAAATTAAAACCATAAACCATAAATCTGCAAAACCCAAGGCTTTCTTCAATTCATTTCACATAAATCACGATGGATCTTTTTTGGAGGAAGAAGATTATGGGGGGGGGCGTTATTTTTAATTGACAATTGTATATATTTATTGGGCATAATGTGATGTTTTGATACATGTATACATTGCAGAATAATCAAATCAGGCTAATAATATATCAATCACCTCTGATACTTATCGTTTCTTTGTCCTGAGAATCATCGTTTTAGCTATTTCGTTTGCTTTTATTAGAAACAGGGTCTTGCTATGTTGCCCAGGCTGGATTCAAACCCCTGGGCTAAAGCAATCCTCCCATCTTAGCCTTTGAGTAGTTGGGACTATAGGGGCACACCAGCACACCAGATTCTTTCAGCTAGTTTGAAATATACAATACATTATTATTAATCATAGTCACTATGCTATATAATAGAGCACTATAACCTATTTATCCTAAGTGAAACTTTGTACTCTTTGACTAACACTTCCCCTTTCCCCACCCATATCCTGCAACTCTCACACCCCTAGCCTTTGGTAACCACCATTCTACTCTCTATGTCTATGATATCTACTTTTTCACATGTAAGTGCAATATTTGTCTTTCCGTGTCTGGCTTATTTCACTTAGCATAATGTCCTCTAGGTTCATTCACGATGTGGCAAATGACAGAATTTCCTACCTTTTAAAGACTGAATAGTATGCCATTGTGTATATATTCTACATTTTTAAAATTAACTCATCTACTGTTGGACACTTAGATTGATTCCATATTTTAGCTACTATGAATAGTGCTATGATAAATATGGGAGTGCAGATATATCTTCAAAATACTGGTTTAATTTTCTTTGGATATATACCCAGTAGTGAGACTGCTGGATCAAAGGGTGATTCTATTTTTAGTTTTTTGAGGCACCTCCACACTGTTTTCCATAATGTCTGTACTAATTTACAATACCACCAACCGTGTGCAAGGCTTCCTTTTCTCCACATCCTCACCAACACTTTTATTTTTCATCTTTTCGATAATAGCCAATATAACAGGTATGAGGTGATATCTCACTGTGGTTTTAATTTGCATTTCTCTGATGATAAGAGATAATTAGCATTTTTTCATATATCTGTTGGCCATTTATATATCTTCTTTTGAGAAATATCTACTCAGGTCCTTTGCCCTTTTTAAAATAAGGTTATTTGTTTTCTTGTTATGAAGTAGATTTAGTTCCTTATATATTTTAAACATTAGCACAGTTCATCTTAACAGGTAGCTGTGTTAAGAACACAGGTAGAACTCTCCACAGAAGAGATCACTCTAGTTAGTTTGTTCAACTGTAGGCAACTTTGACACATCTGGCAAAGGGACATCTGAAAGATAGCTTTTCTTCTTTTCTCTGGCTTGTCCTTCCCCTTTCAATGCCTTTTCATTTTTCCCTCTTCCTATTGCTTGTCTCAGGCTTGGGAATGCCAGGAGCATCCATGAGCAAAGTCTAGCACCACAGGTCATGAAGTCACATAGTGGCAAGTGCTATGGAGAAAAATAAAGGAAGGTAAGGGGCGGAGGTAACCCGGAGGGGTGGGGGTTGTTGTTACTGTGTTATTTTATACAGGCAAGTCCAGGTAGGTCTCCTTAAAAGTGTGACATTTTGCCAGAGACCCCAATTACATAAAGTCCTGAATCATGCAAGTACCTGCAGGCAAAAGGCAGAAGGAAAAGCACATGCAAGGGCCTACTTCGTGTGACTAAAGAAGAGAAATGCAAAGATGGCCTGGAGAGGAATGAGTGAGGTGGAGCATGCTGGGAGGTGAGGCAGAAAGAAGGCAGAGGCCTGATCACAGAGGGCCTGTCTTTTAAGTCCTTAAAGAAATTCTGCATTTAGACTGTAAGAAGGTGAAGTCAGTTGGAAGGGCTGTAAATAGAAGAGTGACATAATGACAGGATGACTCTGGTGGTTGTATGCAGACTAGACAGTAGAAAACTAGGATGAAGCATGGAGACCAGTTCAAAGGCTACTGTAATAATGCAGGAGACAAATGATGGTGGCTTAGACCAGAGTGTTGGTAGTATAAGTAGAACAAGTGAATGGATTCTGGATATGTTTTGAAAATAGAGCTGTAAGGATTTGCTGGTGGTTTTGGTATGAAATAGACAAGATGTGAGAGTCAAAGGTGACTCCTAGGATCCTGGTCTTAGAAGTAGAAAAGATGGTGTTGCCATTTAGTTAAGACAGGGCAGGCAGCCAGGGGAGCAGTTTTGGGGAAGATGGGGATATTAGAAGCTTGATTTTAGACGTTAGGTGTGAAAACCTACTGGATATTCAAGAAGAAATATCAAATAGGCAGTTAGAGGAGTTCTGAAGGAAAGTTCAAGCTGGAGATAAAATTTGAGAGTTGATAGCATAGAGATTATATTAGATAGCATAGAGATTAGATGCATGGCATGAGACTGGATGAAATCACCTAAGGCAAGTCTGTTCAACCCACAGCCTGTGGGCCACATGCAGCCCAGGACAGCTTTGCATGTGACTCAATACAAATTTGTAAACTTCCTCAAGACATTGTGAAATTTTTTTGTGATTTTGTTTTTTAGCTCATCAGCTATCATTAATGTTAGTGTATTTTAAGTGTGGTCCAAGACAATTATTCTTCCAGTGTGGCCCAGGGAAGCCAAAAGATTGGACACCCCTGACCTAGGGAATGAAGGAAGATAGAACAAGGAAGAAGGCCAAGGACTAAAACCCAAGGTAACCCAGTGTTATAGTGTGTAAGCTGGAGGAGATAAAAGGAAATAAGCAAAGAAGTCTGGGAAGGAATCCTGCATAAATTATCCTATTTGCCCCACTGTAAAAGGAGAATGAATCAACTTGCAGTTCCTAAGAGCCATGCTCTCTACTACAGGAAGAGGGCTGCTCAAGTGTCTACATCATCCCACTCATGTTTCAGTCTAGCACATATTCTTATATATATAGACACAGACTCTCAAGAACACACACTCATACACACCCCCTCACACCCAGCTTGCACATCCACAAGACCAGCACAATATACAGCTAGAGTGCAAACTTAGGAGGCCATTCTTGGAAATATCCTGGCCAGGGCTCTGAGCAGACACGCAGAGAGGGGACACGGAATGGAAACTCACTCTGAAAGTTTGAGGCTCTGTTTCGATTCAATTACACAGAATGTCTTCCCAAAGGGAGCAAAAGGCAAAAAGTAAATTATTCTACTTGTCTCCAAGCATTTATTCAAGTTTTAAAGAAGAATGGATTTCTTAATCAAGTTTTATTACTTATGAACACTATCTAGAAGCTCTCTTTGAATGTGTATGGGCAGTGCAAGACAAAGAATTCCATGGCATCATCTCCCCTTATGCATCAGGGCTACAGCAATCCTAAGGGTGCTGGGCTGTCTTCAGGAACTCTGTCTTTAGGATTATACTGGATTTCTACAGGATGTCACAGTGCCCAAGAAAGGTCAAGTTTTACATATTCTAATTAAGTATTTTCACTTGCTTTGTGCTGCTTGCAGTATTTCTAGTGATTTTCTTAACTAAGTATTCATTTAGTCCCCACTAGTCTCTTTGTTAATCAATGCTTTAAGTGGTCTTGAAAAAAAAATGTTCTCTGAGGCACCTCTCATTTTTGAAGCAATGGAATTGAAGCTGTAGTTATATTTTGCCAAACTAATGGGGTAATCCAGTGGGAAGAGAAGTGGGCAAACCAAATGCCCAGGTTACATATATGTGGCTGAATACTTGTATTTTCTATATGTGAACTGTTGTGCTGGCATCATAAGAACATTCTCTATTCCAAAGAACTTGACTGTGATGTCTCTATCGGAAAGCAGAATCTTGAGATGCAAGAGATAGCAATACTCTGCCTTAAACTGACTTTGAGCATGAGATCTGACCCTGCTGTAGTATCTAACAAATACAATTGCCACTTGCTATGACATACCACGGAGAATTTAATGAAAACTAGCAATGTGTGAATGGTCTATTGATGGCTACCATTGGTCATGAGCATCTCCCAGTGAGGCGAAGACACCTCTTGATTACCTGGGGACACTTGAGTCACACCAACTTATCCAGAAGCACCTACTCTCACAATCCACGGCTTCTCATGAGAAAACCCTTAGAAGCCAAGGAAATCTGGGCAGAAGTCCATCTGTATTAGACTGAGAAAAAGAAACATTTCTGGCAATTAGTTACAGAAAAACTGAGTCTTTATGCGTGAACCTTATTATTCTGTTTGCAGTAAATTCCCAGAACATCTGATGTACTCCTATTCATACTAAAATAACAATGAGAAAATTTGAAACCAATAATAAATTCTAAATAATTACCCCTCCATTATCCACACCTCAATTAAGGCTTAGGTAGAAAAAAATCAGCTTAAACTTTAGGAGGGGTAATTGCACAGCTACAGGAGGCTGAATCTTCCCACTGACCTCTGAAATTTCCCCAACAATCCTAAAAATCTCACCACCTGAAACTGGGCTGAAATTAGACTATTTTCTTAACTGAAAATACTCCAAAGCCCTATAACACATCCTATGGCAGATGTTCGCTACCTATTGGATAAATGACTGAATGAATCATTCATTTCGTTAGCTCTTTCACTGCGGCCCACCTGGACACTGGATCCTAAGAAGGTGGTTGAGAAAGAAGGGCCAGAACCTGGCTTAGACTGGGCCTCTGGGCAGTTAAGAGCTAAAGTGCATGAGTGAAGGATATCATGAAAGGGTGTGTGAAGAGTGCTGCAACATCCACTTCACCTACAACACAATTTACACCCTCCAACCAGCCTCCAGGTCAGTTCTCGCTGTGCCCATGGTGCCTCACCCTCCTCAGCATCCAGGTGATGCATCTTCAAGTCACTAGCATTGTTTCTTCTTTCCAAACCGCAAATGTACTGCTAGCTTATTCTCATTTCATCAGATGGTAAGTCCCTGAGGACAGGGACCATGAGGCATATGTTTGCATCCTCGACAGCATCCAACACCATATTTTGCATATATTGGATGTTCAATCAGTAAACGTCAGGTAAATGGAAGTAAGTAAGATGAAGCACACATTGTGGGAATACAATCAAAGTGATACTACCAGGGTGCAATGTATGCTGAATTTCAGACTGGCTTAAACGAAAACAATCTTAGCATATGAATTTGGTTAACTGATAAACGTTTGAGTGTTTAAAATGGCAGCAGGGCTGTGCCAGAGTCACTTTGGATGTAAAATACATTCAAATGCATCGGTGATGTGCACACAGCACCAACAAAGGGAAAAGAGAGAGAATACCTGGCTTATAGACTACCTATTTTATAGTGCTGTTTCTCTCTATAAGGTACAGAGTCTCTCTATAAGAATGGCATCATGGTTTTCAAAGTGCTACCACAGTTTCTTTCACATTCTCCCTGATGAAGGAGGATTCATTATCCCCAAGAGATGAGAAAGCTGCTTCTCCAAGAGGCTTTGTAAATTTCCCAAGATCACCTGGGGAAAAGTGATCTAGGATGCAAACCCAGGGGTCCTGATGCCTGTTCAGTACTATGTCAACTTCATTACTAAATCAGACAGTTTTCATGTCTTTAAAAGAACCCACTAAATTTGCACAAGATGCTTTTGTAATACTAATGTGTATTTTGAAAATTATTATTTTTTGTGAAGGCAAGATCTATAATAGGAGATCTAATAATCAAAGGTTAAACTCCCTCAAGCAATAGAGAGACAATTCTGGCTAAATAAGATAGTTAGCCAACAAATAGAATCATTATTCTAAAAGAGGACACTCTTTTATATGTCTAAATGACCTTTTCCTTTACTAAAGTAATAACCTGAACAAGGTTGTCTGAACATGTATGTACCGTACACATATACATTCCACAGTCAATGAGGTTTATGCCAACTCCAGGCAACATCACCCTCAAATGATGCTTCCTGGCAGCAATGCCTAGTGAAGGTCATGAATGTAATGTGACTACTAATACAGCCCTGCCCTGCTCAACAGGCTGAACTATGGAGCCAAATCACATTGCTACTCCTGCAGGCGAAAAAAGCTACCATGACATTAGAGCAGCTAAAAAAAGATTGGACAAATTTATCATGTTTGTGTAAGCCCAGATTTGAATAAATTTGTTCCACTAAAGTTTTATTTCAAGCATGACTTATATTATGGACAGTGGCAAACATCTTGAAAAGAACACTGATCAAAGGAAAGATTCTTGTGGTTCTCTGTCAGATTCTTTTTACTCCCACCCTTACCCCAGTTCTAGCTGAGATCCCTGGGAAAGCCAAGCTCAACAAAATCACTGCTCCAGCAGGAGACCAATGGTGTTTCAGGGACGGCATGAGTTTGTCTGTTTTTTGGTCCATTTTCCCATATTACTGTGGTCCCACACTACCTTTGCAGCCTCCAAAATGCACACTGATTTTCACATTGGTATTTTTCTGGTTCCCATCAGTCTTCCCTGCTCTTTGACCATCTGGTTCCCTTCAGATCCTACTTCTCTTTTATTGTCTTAAATGCTAGTTTGGGTGCCAAACTCACTACCTTGAGTACCTTGAGTAAATCCCCCTATTCAAATATGACAACACTTTAGCAGGATGGCCAAGGAAGTCCCTGCAACATAGATTCATAAGGAAAAGGCCCCACTTGAGTTTGGTGAAGATGATCCAGCTACCAAACTGGCCCTTAAGATGAGTAATGAGAAGTTTAGCATTCAGTGTCCAGAAAGGCAAGGAGAAATCAAGTCTGATATGTGTCATCATCAGTACTGAAGAGGCCCAATTTGGCAAGAAAGGCAAAAAAGCTTCCTGGTTTTAAGTCCATTAAGGGCAGAACTTTGTCTAATGGCGAAATTTCTAGTCCTTGGAGAATAGGCTCTGGGAAGATCTAGGAAGGTGACACAGCTCCAGCCATGCAGGCAGAGTTTCGAATGGTCCCAGACTCAAAGAGAAACACTAAGCTGAAGTTGAAGCACGTGCCTTCTGAAAATGCCAAGAGGATCAGGTGAAAGCTACAACTTCATGGGCATCCAAGGACCAGACACAGGAGTACAGAAGCAGAACTAATTCCACCTTCACCCACCATGGACTGGAAGCTCCCAGTGGGCACATTCCTTGTCCTACTCAGTATGGCCAGGAATTGGAGAGGCCTGAGCCCAGTGAGGGAGGCACTGGAGCAAAAAGCTGGGATATGGTGCTGGGGAAGCCGGGGACCATTGGCTCTTGGGTCACAGCTTTCTCTCATGTCTCCTCTGCTCTTTGCCATCTGAAGGACTTACTTCCAATAGGCCAGCCTCTAGGAGTATGGATGGTGAGGCAATCAGTGCATATGATCCCATCCATAAAAAAACAAGCCTTACCCAAAAACAATGTCAAAAATGTACTCCCCACCATTATAGGCTTCCTGTTTCTGTCAAGTTCCTTGCTCTTTCCATCCTTAGTACATGATAACCCCAACTGGTCAGCACAGCACGGCTCCTCAGTTAACAATCATTGCAGGAAAAAGTCATAACCCAGGTCATTATAACCATATGACATCCAACCTCACCTGGGCCTTCAATGTGGTCCAACCATTATTTTATTCATTTGGTGTTGGCCCTAAGTCACCCGACCTTCAGCAATTATCCTAAACTTTCTCAAAAGCCTTAGCTCCACATCTTACCCACCTACTCACTCTCAGCAGAGGACTTCATTCCATATTTTACAGAGAAGATTGAAGAAATCCAACTGGAAGTCCTCCACTTTCCTTTCATTCTGCTTCAAAATCTCCGTACTTCAGTTTCTGTCTCATTTCTCAAGAAGAAATGGCCCCTCTCCTCATCAAGCCAAACCCAGACCTGATCTCTTTCCCTCTGGCCTTTGCAAAAATCTAACTTTATTAGGTAACTACTTTCTCTTATAATTCAATTTAAATTTTGTCTGCAAACTTTATACCTGCCACAGATATATTCCAGTCTCTCCTGTCCTAGATTTTGCTTTGCTTTTCAAACTATCATCCCATTCTACCAAAATTCTGCATGAGAGAGTCTAAACTGGGATGCCAAACAGTCTCATCCTAGGCCAAGTCTGGTAGACTCTCTCCATAACTCTCTGTGGAGGACGACTCAGGCCAAGCACAGGCCATATCGGATAATGAAGTCTGACAAGGGGTGGTGAGGTATGGCAGAGAGAGAGTGGCCTATCTGCTGACATGGAAAAACACACTGTCTTTCCTTTTACACCACCGTCTCACCCCGTAACTTCTTACACCCTGGTTTTAAGTGAGATTTTAATTAATAAATCAACAGACATTTTCTCATTCTATGTTCTTTCCAGTACCCTCCTTTTCCAAACTCTTTGTTCCACTGGCTTCTGTACCACAGCACCAGCTTCATTCTTCTTCATCTTCTCCCACAGCCATGCTTCCACAGCCTCCCCCACCTCTTACCTGCAGGTTTGCTGTGGGACCCTGTTCTCCATCCCCTACATCCTCACACTCCCTCCTCAGAAGCCAACTCACTCCTTCAATATCATGTACAGCTACCAAGTCAACACCTCAAAGGAGAACATCTCTGATAAATCCTAACACGGCTATGATTTAAGAAAGTATAAATCCAAACCCATTATAATAGCTGATTAAAGAACAGCCCTTACTGCTGATTTTTTATTTCTGTTGGTGAAAATGACATCAACATCTTACCACCATCTTCATTACCTTTCTCTCCCCTTCATCAGCTGCTAATATTCAAAGATTTGGCATCTACAACATCTTTTGTATCTTCTCCTCCATGTCGGGTTCAGAGAGGGACTCTCCTTGTTCAGATCCTCATAGTTTCTCATGTATAACATCACAATAGCTTCCTAACTCATCTCCTTGCCTTCAGTATCTGTTCTCTAATTCGCCTTGTAGATACCTGAATAAACACCTGATTGAGTTTCTTTTAAATGTTTTATTATCTCACTCCTCTACTCAAAAGAGTGTCAAAATTCCTTACACAATCGCCTAAGACCTCCACAATATGCCCAAACCTACCTTCCTCCCAGATGTTTTTCACGTAACTTCCTCCCCACTAGACTTGCTTGACTGCTTGACTCCACAACCCTAACTTCTCCCACCTCTCATGTTATCCTCCATTGTTTTTGGCCCCTCATTGTATGCTTGCCCCTACCTGTTTATTTTCCTCTTTCACTATCCCACCATAACATGGGTTCACCTCTTAATTTAGGTTTCACGTCAAATACTATCTTCTTCATGAAAGTTTTCCTAATCCTTTAATTGAAAATATTGCCTTCATTCTTTGAACTCCTACAGTACGTTGGGCCCCATTGTGACAGCCATCACATTCTGGACTGCATTATAATTAACTAATGCCTTGCCACCATCTCCCCAACACAGTGGTACTCTAAGATACCTTATGTCAAGGACTGAAACATACTTAAGTTTGTGCTTTCAGAATGTTCACACCATAGCATCTCGCACACAGAAAGTATTCACTAAATGTTTTACAAACTGAATAAAAGCAAACTGAGGTCTATCATACACTGAGCCATGGAGAGTGAGCTTATTGACATCGATGGTATCAGAAGGGCAGTACTATATGGACTTCAGTTGAATGTTCCCCCTATAAACAAGCTCTTTCCCTTTCCCTCTCAAACATGTTTGACAATTTGAATCTGTTTGAAATTACTACCAGTTATTTTTAAAACCTTCAAGTACAAAATGAAAAATAAATGGCCCTCATTCAGCAACACTTTACAACTGGTACCTGATTTACTTTTTAATCTTTTCAGATGAGTCTGCAGGGCTGTTCAGTCTTTTCACAACTTCTGAAGCCACAGGGAATTTACCATATTTAAGTGGCAGTCATTCATGCCAATTAGACATTAGGCCAGGAAGGTTATATTTATCTGCCTGGGCAAGGGAGTCAAATCCAATGAAACAATACCTAAGTCAACTGCAGGGCTCCTAAATGAGGACAAAAAGGGCCTGCGCTACTTTGAATTTTTACAGTGAACAAAGAAGACCTATCCCCTAGAAAATATCTGAGTTGCAAATTAATTCTGATCGGTATAATTCATTCCCTCCTTATGCATGAGCTATTTTAGTGAACTACTTTCTAATTGAATTTTCTTTAGGTAATTCACAGCTAGACTGATAGGTTTTAAACTGGTAACACTGATCAATAGGCCACCAAGGACACACTGTGCCCATTTAATAAATAGTAATAATAAGCAGATTTCTGACATCTGAAAGATATTCCCATTAATTAATTCTCATGTGCCATCCTAAAAGGTGCCTTGACTCTGCTTAAAAAGATGTGTAGTCAATTCCAACCAGGAGGTTCGCTCTACATTCCCATAGAAATAATATAATAACCAATGCACAATTACAGAAAATGCAACATTTACTATTGTTTTTAATTTTCTAACAATAGCCCTTTCATAAGGTCCTCTGCATTTTGACCTGTAATCAAAGCATATCTGAATTCTGAGCCTTTTTTGAGCTAACTTGAATTTGCAGTCCTGCCATGCAATTTATTGCATATTTCAGGATTATGAGCAGTTAACTTCTAAGGATCTTGAATTCTACACAGGATATGTACATCTGTTCATCTCTCCTATCAAGCCATTCATTATCTCAAATATTTGTTTTTCCAAATTCTCCTCCCATCTATTGCTCTTACCTCTAAGAAGGAAATGTGACTCCTTGTTACCAATGTTAACCCTGTATTTCTTCCACTCTTGTCTCTTCTCAATTTTATTTTTCCTGTGTTCATTCTCTCTTTCATTCTGTACCTATCACCATGTTCAGGATTTATTCTCCTCTATCCCTCATAAAACAAAACAACAAAAACAACAACAACAAAAACCCCAACCCATGACTTTAAGAGTCTCACATGATTCCATCATTTCTTTCTCCTTCCTAGAAGATCATCAGTGACCTCCTCGATTCCCAACCCAATGACCTGGTCTTATTCTCAATCTTCTTTAACGTGTAGGGCATTTGACGCAGCTGGGCCCTCCTTCCTTCTGAAAGGCCCCTTAGCCTGGCTGTCAAAACTCCCATTCACTATCCTTTGCTCCTCTTCTGTCTCCTCTGATGACTCTTTTTTCTCCTGGTGCCAGCTATATCTTTGTGTTCCCCAAGGTACAGCTCTTACCATCTTTTACTTATCACCCTGTCTACCAAAAGCCTCTATCCCTTCCTCAACCTTGTGAATGGTTCCTTAATTCCACCACTTACCTAGGAGCTAAAGGCTACCTCCCTCTTTTTGACTCCCTCTCCTTCTTCACCACCCACATTTTAGCAGCCAACAAATCACTCTGGGACATTATTTGCATAGTCATTGATATGCTTTATTTCTTCCACATAGCCATAAGCATCACTTCAGTAAATGCTATTATAACCTCTTACAGAAAACTATACCACCCAGTTTCTTGCCGTGAAGTGGGGCCATGTGGTCAGTCTGGCCAATGGACCATGGGCAGAAGTAATGTGGGTCACTTCCAGGTGGGAACAGAGAAGAGCAAGGTGTGGTAAGTCCATGTTTTCTCCTGTGCCACACCGACAGCAATGCTCAGAGAGGGAAGCCTTCATCAACGGTGTCCCAG
Organism: Pongo pygmaeus; assembly: GCF_028885625.2. Taxonomy (NCBI): domain Eukaryota; kingdom Metazoa; phylum Chordata; class Mammalia; order Primates; family Hominidae; genus Pongo; species Pongo pygmaeus. The sequence goes on from NC_072385.2 coordinate 77,293,056, forward strand.
AATACCTATAAAGAACAGAACCTCCTTACCAAGCTATATCATTCATGTAGTGAGAGGAAGAAGCAAACCTTTGTGATGCTAAGCCCCTGGAATCAAGGGGTTCATGTGTTCTTCACATATAACCTAGCCTGCTTTCACTCCTGCCTCATCAAACTACCCCATCAGACAAAATGCTCTTCTCTCCATCCTCTCTTGCCCAAGTAATACTATTCTTCTTTCAACTTAATCACTTCTTCAGGGAAGCCTCTGCTGATGTCCCTGGCTAGATCCAGTTCTCTACTTACACGCTGTCATGACACCATATATTTTTCCTTTATAATACACATCAGTGTTATTTATTTGTTGGTTCTTTGATTAATGTCCATCTCCTCTTCTAGCCATGGGCTCCATGAGATCAGGGACACCATGCGTATTTTAGTTCACCATTAAAACCCAGTCTAGAACAGCAGAAAGTAAGAAATGAATAAACACTTGTGAACTGAGACAATGTTGCTCATTTTTTGTTTCTGCAATGTCTAACACAGGGCTTGGTGAAATACTTGGTTTTTCACATGAATTAATTAATTAATCAATATGACATTATCATACACGACAGATATAGGAATAAATGTCTTATCTCTATTTAATTGTTTCAGGATGGGGTCCACATTTTTATCCTTGATACCACTGCTACCACCACCACCCCAAGAACAAGGAGACAGCATCAATAACACCTACACAGCATCACCAAACAAACTGCTGGGAACCCTCCGAGAATGTTAAGACGACTTTATGAACTATGAACAGGAGGTAGGTATTAATTTTTTCACATTCATCAAATTTAACAGCCTTTCTCATTTCTTCAAATACCTGAACAATCCTGCCTGCTAAGAGGGAAAATATATGCAAACCACGCATTGAAACACATATGTATGTGTATGTGCACATATATGTATATGTGTATATGTGTGTGCATGCACATGTATCTTCCTTAAGAGTAGAGTTGAGGGAAATAAGCAAGGGGATACATGAGTAAATATGGCACTTTCATTTAATACCCAAATGTGCCCATCATGACTCATAGCCATCAAAGCCAATGTTCACTCAGATGCGCACAATACCAATCACACCTGTCCTTTGTCCAAAATCTACATTCTGAGGAAACATTTTATTTAAGCTAGCAGACAATCTCAGCAACTGGTATCACCATTCTTGCATGTTTCCAAGAAGAAACTTAGAAATCATCCTTGACACTTCTTCCTGTTGGTCTCTATGGCTAATCCATCAATAAGTCCTATCAATCTTTGCTCCAAAGCATCTCTTAAATCCACTCTCTTCTATGCATTGCTACCATCAGCCTTAACTAAGCCATCTCCTCTCCAGCTTAGAATATTGCAATAACTTTTTTAACTAGTCTTCTCTTATTCACCCTGACCCCTATTCAATCCATTCTCCTCTCTGAGTGATCTCTTTCAAATTCAAATTCAATTCTCCCCTCCCCAACTCAACTGCTTTTAGGATGAGATGAAGCCTGTACTATGGCTCAGGAGACCCTACCACATACTGTACAGGAGCCCTTGTCTTTCCAACCCACTCCGGTCTTCTTGTTCTTTACATGCTTCCTGCTCCCTCCCATGAGATCTCTTGCCTGGAAACTCTTCCCTTGATCTTCACCTTAGCTCCTGTCCTACTCATTCTTCAGCTCTCAGCTCAGGCAACACTTTCCTCAAGAACCTTTGCTAGTCTCTTGTTCTAGACAAAAATCTCTAAAGCAGCTTATGGTGTTAGACGTTTCCATCACAGTTTATCCTTGATGGGGGTAGGGACTTGAAGAAAACAAGAGGGGGCTTCTGGGTGCTGGTAAAATTCTGTTTCTTAATGTGAGCGAAAGCTACACAGGAGTGTTGAGTTTGTGCAAGTTTGCTGAGCTATACACCTATAATAAGAACGGTCTTCTTCTGCCTGTATATTTTACTTTTTTTGTTATTTATTTATTTATTTATTTTTTTTTTTTTGAGATGGAGTCTTGCTTTGTCACCCAGACTGGAGTGCAGTGGCGCGATCTTGGCTTACTGCAACCTCCGCCTCCCCACTTCAAGTGATTCTCCTGCCTCAGCCTCCCGAGTAGTATAAAAGGCTTTTAAAAATACCGAGGGGTGAGTTCATGTCCTTTGCAGGGACATGGATGAAGCTGGAAACCATCATTCCCAGCAAACTAACACAAGAACAGAAAACCAAACACCACATTTTCTCACTCATAGGTGGGAGTTGAGCAATGAGAACACACGGACACAGGAGGGGAACATCATACACTGGGGCCTGTCGGTGGGTTTGGGGGCGGGGGGCTCCAGGAGGGATAACATTAGGAGAAATATCTAATGTAGATGACGGGTTGATGGGTGCAGCAAACCACCATGGCATGTGTATACCTATGTAACAAATCTGCACGTTCTGCACATGTATCCGAAAACTTAAAGGATAATAAACTTAAAAAAAAATACTCAGAGCAGCCTGATCACGGTGCAATTCTCCTTTTACATAGTATGCATTTTCACAGCTGCAATTTTACGTTATTTGATTAACGTCTGACACACCCCCATGAGAGCCTAAGCTCCACAGAAGCAGGCTGAGTTTCTTTGCCATTGACCCTACAATACCTGGCCTAGTTAAGTACTTAAAAAATAGTTGATGAGGTCAGGCGCAGTGGCTCATGCCTATAATCCCAGCACTTTGAGAGGCTGAGGCAGGTGGACCACAAGGTCAGGCATTCGATACCAGCCTGGCCAACACAAAGAAACCCTGTCTCTACTAAAAATACAAAAAACTAGCTGGGCATGGTGGCGGGCACCTGTAATCCCAGCTACTTGGGAGGCTGAGGCAGGAGAATTGCTTGAACCTGGGAGGCGGAGGATGCAGTGAGCCGAGATTGAGCCATTGCACTCCAACCTCGGGGACAGTGCGAGTCCATCTCAAAAAAAAAAAAAAAATAGTTGATGATACAGCCAGAGAAACTATGAGGGGATGAAGCCCACAGAGACATAAAAGACTAGGTCAAACTGAATAGCACAGACTAACCGACAAAAGAAATTAGCCACCTTCTCCCCTGCTATGGACATTCCACTTGTTCGGGGTTCCTTTCACTTCCAGTGCCCATCCTGGAGTAGTGCAGCAGAGTTCCCTGCTCCTTATCCTAAAAAGACCAAGCCCCATGATGCTCGAGAAGGCAAAAAAAAAAAAAAAAAATCAATAAAAGGACTAAAGAAGGGAGAGTAGGCAAGGAGTCCCAATAATAAGAACAGGAACAGCAAGAAGAGGCAGAGCAGGTAAAGAAGAAGAAAGGAGCTGCCACTGAGACAGCAATGAAGGAAGAAGCAAACAGACCCTGCCACCACCAACACAGACCAAGGGAGGTTAAGCCAAAGAGGAGGCTGCAACATGATACAAACAATATTTATTAATAGAGAAGGAAAAAGAAACAGCAGAACCCACAGAAAATAAGCATCTGTAGAAGAAAGTGTCAAGACTAAATAGCAATCAAACTGGCAAGGCCACTATTCCCAGAGGAAAACTCACATGAAACTCACCAACTTTTTCACAAACAGCAACCCTTATTTTCCATTCATATGGGCCCGACATTTTCAGATAATACATCCATGTGTTCAACAAATATTCACTAAGCACCCAATATATACCAGGCACTGGGCAAACTTGGGCTCACAAAGGATTTGCTACCTACAGGAGAAAGCAGAGCCCTCAACACAGGGCTGCCTTAAGAAAGGTCTAAAGCGACTCATGCCCTTTGTTTACCCAAAGTTTACCAACACGTTGTTGCAGTATTATTTATAGGTCCCAGGAGATACCTCTGGGGGAGGAAAGAACTGATGAAACATACAGCACAGACGACATTAGGTAATAAAGTGTCAGACCAGAAACATATAAAATGAATGGAAAACACAGACACACAAAAGACAGAACTAAACTAAAATGGAAAGAAAGAGAGTAAATAGAAAGGGACTCGAATGAAAGACAAAATAGCAGAGAAGAGAGGTCAGATAGGAGTATTGGGAATATGACAGAAAGAAAAAAAAGATGACATTTACAGTAAGAGACCACTGTATCTAAAGTCTTTCAAATGTACTTCTAATATTCCCCAATTTGCTCTAGTTCAATAGATCAACTCTACCAATGACAAATGATAACTCAATGAACAGAGACTTGATTGTTTATTAACCAAATACCTCAATTTGGGGGAGTGTTTTGATATTTTTTCAGGAAGCACACATTAGCAATTTGAATCACATTGCAACCCTTCCTATAATATATCATTTCTGGAAACTCAGGAGAGAAATTGCCAACCACTGCTTCTCAGGAAACCCAGAATGTCCTGCCCTTGTCTCCTCCTGTTCTCCCGACTCTTTCTCTCACTCAGCTTCTACCCTAGGTAAGCTGACTACCACACAGACGTCACTAAGCATTTCCTAACTTCTTTCCCCTGACCTGGTTTGTATCATCTTATCCTTGATAGGCTAGTACAATATCTTTTTCAACAATGTTCAAGCAGACAGTTTACTTTGTTTTCTAACTTCAAACTAAGAATATTTTCCAAAGGTTGCAGAGACACAGGCTTGGGTACAAATGGTAAAACTCCACTATAGTCTCTGTGCCAGTTACAGCATAGGGCCCAGGGCACATTTTTATTGCTCATGCTTGGAAAAGCACTCCAACTTAAAATCTTACTATATTCTAAGTGGGCTTACCAAAAATTAAACAGGCACCAAACTCTTAAATGAATTAACGTTTGTTTCCAAATGCTTCCTGCTGTCCCCAAATGCCCTTCTCATGCCCTTCACTCTCACAGTAACCTCACAGTCCTTGCTTACACGTTTTAGAGAAGCAAAACCTATAAGTACACAGATATCATCTACAAAGCCCCTGCCCGCCCTTCATGGCTGCTGGCACAACTGAAAGCATTTACCGTTTCAAGACCCTCAAAAGCAGAGGCAATGCAAAGAATGAGGCAATGAAGCCATTTAAATACAGCTATGGCAGGCCTGGCAATGTTACAGCAAATTAAATTTTAATGGGACGCAGAAAATGCTGAACCTTCAGAAAGTTTATCAGAGGAAGGGGCATCTGAAGGACACAAATGCCCCAGGGCCCAGGTGTAGACACAGAGGAATAACTACATGCCAGGACCACTCAAGGTCAAGAATTTGCAAAATATACAGATAACCAGATGTGGAGAGACCAGCCCCTCTGCAAACTTGCTGGCTTTTACTTAGAAGGCAAAGAAAATTGATCAAAGCTACTTCGTGAAGGCTCAGAGAAAACTGATAGGTAACAAGGTCAAGTTTCTGTGTCAATGAAAGATGCTATATACGCAAAGGCAGCTGATCTAAATAAAGCTGCTGACCAATGACCCAGTGACCTCAAAGCTTCCACAATGTGTCTTCTGAGGCTGTTCTTCAGGGACAGATTCACATATGGGCCCTGTATGAGACTGTTTTCATGTGCTTCTTCAGATTCACTCTACCCTCCTGCTCTGTATTCCAGGAGGCTGCATCAAACCAGCATGCCTCCTGGCAGGGAAGAGATGCTTTCCTGCCTTCTAGCATCTCACTGGGCATGGCCAGTAAGTGTCCCTGGCAAGGGATGGGAGCAAAGAAAGATAGAAAGTAACGGGGGTTTCCTCCTCTTTCCTAAATGCAGTCTGTGGTCTGGCATTGGTGCACCCCTCTGCCTAAGGCAGAGCTCATGTCTGGTGACCCTGCTCCTATAGTGACAGCCACTTCCTCCCCTTGTTCCAGAAGCTCTGATCTATATGAGTTACAGCAATGGATTGTCCAGACTGCTAGCTTCCCACTGGGCTCAGTCACTGGCGAGCATCTGCAGGATACTAGACAGAAGGAAGAGAGTAAGGTCCTGGTATTTATTCCCAGACTTCCTCCCTCCAGTGTCATCTTGGGCTGCACTCATTCATTGACTGAAGGTCACAGCCCCGCCCTAACCTTTTCTTGAATCCCATCTGTTCTTGCCAATACAGGCACTTCCCTGATCTTTAGGACAACTATGGTAACTAAGGGTATGGATTTTGGCATCAGACTGTCTGACATGAATTCTCATTTTTTCTAATCAATATCCATATGACCTTGGGCAGTGACCTTCCCTCTTCAGGCTTCCTCACCATGAGGATTCTAATGAAACCCAGTTCAGACCAGTGTCCTGACAATGAAATCATGTAGGTGGCACTCAGCTCAGCCCTGCCATGTAAAGTGCTTGATAAAAATGAACTTACTATTGTCTCCACTGTTATTTACAATTACCATGCCCCAACTCCTCACTCTGACTTCCACTATTGCCTGAAATTGCTACATTTGTGTTGAGCCTCTGCCTTGTCAGAAGCCACTTGTTAAAACAGAAGCACCCCAGGCAGGACTGAGTCAATTGCCACAGTGGGAGCCCTAGGATGCCAGGGACTTTGAGTGGAAACTGAGGCCTCCGGAGGTAGGCCAGCCACAAGGCAGAGAAGACAGCACAGGAACGGAGGTGGGTAGACACCAAGGGCCTGTCTGCTTCCCTGTTTCTGTGAGGGCAGGCCATACTGGTGCAAGGAGCATCTGAGTACACTGCTCCACTTGGCCCCTGGTTACGATGCCAGGGCTTCCCCATAACAGAAGTAAGCAAGGCTGGAGACCCAAGCAAGGGAGACTGTTCCAGAGCCAGCCAACCCCAGAATACACCTTCCATCCTAAATCTATCATCCTCCCTGCTGGCTGGCAGAATATTCTTCCTCTAGCGCCAATGTTTCTATGGAATATTCAGAAAGCAGAAGCATTTATCACAATGACATATTTTAACTTCCAGAAATTGAGACATCTAGAAAGAGCCATCTGGGTAATATCACTTATATCCCCTGTCACTTTCTGAAATGATCCAGTGAGAGAGAAAGATAAAGTTCTGTGACTCTGAGCAGAGCAGGTAAAGCATGGGTACCCCTGACAAGTCTCCCTGCTCCCCATTGCACACTGGAGCATTTTGATAGCACTCTTATCTTTTCTCTCTGAATAGCTTGGGCCTCTCTAAATAGCTTATAGTACCAGCAAAAGATTGGCCCCAATTCCAATATCCTCAAATTTTCCACTTGTTTATTTGAATCAATGTATTCTTTTCTTTGTCCTGTGATCTAAAGGAGAGAATTAAATAAGGCTGTATTTTATAAAATTGTATTAGAAGGAAAAATATATCATCTATCTTCTGTGTCCCTCACATCCCCTATGATATCTTTTCATACGTTTATGTTGTTTCATGGCCTAGTCTTTTCCATTTCACATTTTTATCAAAGCACAAAGGAGCCACTTTTATCAGTTGCCTTCAAAATAAGACACAGTTTGGAAACACTCAAACGAAACACTTCAACTTTAAACAAGGTGGCTTCAAGGACCCCATTTTGCTCTGTGAGCTCCTATTGCATTAAAAGTCTAAATGGTCTCAATGAGCTAGAGGAAAACACTCCAGTTACTTTAAGATTGCAGAAGAACCTCCTATGAAAAGTACCAGTTGCATGATATACACAGGGGAAAAATTGCAGAAGGAAAATATATCTTTCAAGTGCGTTTCTTCTTTCCCCCAGGAATAAAAAAAAGACCCATGTCTGCAATCTAGGTAAGTATTAAAATAAACTTTAAATTTATCTTTATTCACTATCACTGGATATGAGAGGGTTATTATTACTCTTTTCAAGCAACATATTTTCATTGAAACCCAATATCAAGAGAGCCCTAGTGACCACTGTGTTCTGGTTACCTTCAAATTACACTACTAATGTGGGGCAATCACTTTCTTTACACATATCCAGGACAGTCTTGGTTCCTGGGCAGAACCTGCACTGTAGCATAACCACATTTTGAGGGGACATGATTTAGAGTGCAGCACATCTGAATCTTCATAATAAAAATATCATTGAGTGAAAATCTTATGAATTTTCATAGAAAAGTGTTGAAAATTATAATAATCACAACTCCTTCAAGAACTTCACACATACTTGGATTGTAAGGATTATTGGAATGAACTGTCCTTTCTCAAAATAAGTATATTTTCAAACCATGTAGCCAGAAGTACAAAGTCCTGAAACCATCAACCTCTGAAACAGGGTAGAAACCTATCCAACAAGTGAAATTTTAGCTCTTTTTTTTTTTTTATTTTAAAGAAAAGATCAATAAAAGAAATCTGTGCATTGGAAAATAAGATGTTCAAACCTAAGCTAATTATAAACATATAGGTCAACGAAATATAATTGAGAGTCAGAAATAAAACCTCTCATTTATGGTCATATGATTTTCAACAACAGTGTCAAGGTAATTCAATGGAGAATTTCAACAAATGGTGCCAGAACAACTTTTCTGTCTTTTCAACAAATGGTGCCAGAACAACTGGATATCCACAAAAAAAGAATCAAGTTGGAACTCTATCTCATACCATATACAAAAGTTAACTCAAAATGGACCAAAGATCTTAAAAGTAACTGGTAAAACTATAAAACTTTCAGAAGAAAACATAGGCATAAATCGTCATGACTTTGGATTATACGGGGTTTTTTTTTTTTAGATATGACACCAAAAGCATAAGCCAATAAAAACTGGATTTTACCAAAAAATGTTTTTATGCTTCAAAGGACATTATCAAGAATGTAATAAGACAACCCACAGAATGATAAAATGTATTTGCAAGTCATATTTGATAAGCAACTTGTATCTAGATTATATTAAGAACTTCTATAACCCAAACAACAGAGACAAATAACTTGGGCCAGGCGTGGTGGCTCACTCCTATAATCCCAGCACTTTGGGAGGCTGAGACAGGTGGATCACCTGAGGTCAGGAGTTCAAGACCTGCCTCACCAACATGGTGAAACCCTGTCTCTACTAAATACAAAAAATTAGCCACGCGTGGTGGTGTATGCCTGTAATCCCAGCTACTTGGGAGGCTGAGGCAGGAGAATCACTTGAACCCAGGAGGTGGAGGTTGCAGTGAGCCAAATAACTTGTCTTAGTACGTTTTCAGCTGCTATAACAGAATACCTGAGACTGGGTAATTTATAAAGAATAAAAATTTATTTCTCCCAGTTCTGGAAACTGGGAAGTTCAAGATCAAGGAGATGGCATTTGGTCTGGTGAAGGCCTTCTTGACACATGCACACATGGCAGAAGGGCAAGCTGCCCAAATGCTATATGAAGCCTCTTTTATAAGGGCCTTAATAGCCTCATGGCTATTAAGAGGTCTCACCTCTTAGAGACCTCACCTCCTAATACATTGGCAACACTTGAATTTTGGGAAGGACGTATTCAAACCATAGCACAACCCATTTTAAAAACGGGCAGGAAGAGAAAGGCAGAACAAATGGCCAAATAGAAGCCTCCACCAGTGGTCCCCCTTGCAGAACACCAAATGTGACAACTATCTATGCAAAAAAGCCACTTCATAAGAACCAAAAATCAGGTAAGCAATCACAGTAGCTGGTTTTAACTTAATATCACTGAAAGAGGCACCGAAGAAGATAGGAAAGATAGTCTTGAATTGCTGAGGCCACCCCCTCCTCCATTCCCTGGCAGAGGCCGTGTGGCATGAAGAGGGAATCTGTGGGCTTGTGGGAGGGAGAGCAGGCAACTGCGGGATTTTGGAATTCAGTGCTGCCAACACTGGGCAGAACTCAGCTGGTGCTCATAGAGGGAGCATTTAGACCAGCCCTGGAAAGAAGGGAATCACCCATCCCAGCTGGTGGAACTTGAGTGTCAGCAAGCCTCACCACCGCAGGCTAAAGTGCTATGGGATTCTAAATAAACTTGAAAGGCTGTCTAAACCACAAGGACTGCAACTCCTGGGCATGTCCTAGTGCTGTGCTGGGCTCACAGCCAGTGGACTTGTGGGGCACATGACCTAGTGAGACACCAGTCAGGGTGTCTAAGGGAGTGCTTCTGTCACCCCTCTATAAGCACAGGCAGCACAGCTTGCAGCTCCAAAAGAGACCGCTTCCTTCTGCTTGAGGAGAGGAGAAGGAAGAGTAAACAGGACTTTGTTCTGAAAATTGGATACCAGTTCAGCCACATTAGAACAGGGAATCAGGCAGAGTTGTGAGGCCCCCATTCTAGGCCCTAGCTTTCAGATAACATTTCTAGACACACCCTTGGCGAGAAGGGAACCCACTGCTTGAAAGGAAAGACTCAATCCTGGCAGGATTCATCACTTGCTGACTAAAGAAGCCCTTGGGCCCTGAATAATTAGCAGCAGTAACCAAGTAATACATACTGTGGGCCTTGGGTGAGACTCAGATGTGCTGGCTTCAAATGTGACCCAGCATATTCACAGCATATTCAGACTGCAGAGAGCCTCCTTCTGCTTGGGAAAGGAAAGGGAAAAACAGAGGAGACTGTGTCTTACAGCCCAGGTACCAGCTTATCCACAGTAGGGGAGAGGACCCAGCAGTCTCTTAGGGTCCCCAGTTCCAGGCTTTGGCTTTTGGATGGCATTTCTGTACCTACGCTGGGTCAGAAGGGAGCCTAAGTCCCTGAAGGGAGAGTCCCAGGCCTAGAAGCACTCAGCACAAGTTGACTGAAAGGCACCTGTACCTTACGTGAATTGTCAGTGGTACCCTGGCAGTATTTCCCATGGGCCTGCAGTGGTGGTAGGCACAGGCAGTGATTCCTCTGCTGGCGCAAGGGGAAGGAAGAGTGGGAGAAACTTTGTCTTGTGGTTTCAGGGCCAGTTTAGCTGCAGAATAGCACACCAGGTAGATTTCTATGGTTTCCAACTCCAGGCCCTGGCTCCTAGACATCTCTGAACCTGCCTGGAGCCCAAGGGAATTTTCTACCCTAAAGGAAAAGACACAAGAGTGGCTGGATTTACCACCTGCTGACTGTAGAGCCCTAGTGTCTTCAGTGAACATAGGCAGTAGACAGGTAGTGGTTATAGTGGGCCTTAGGCAAGACCCAGTGCTGTGTTGGCTTTAGTAAAGAAAGAAAGAGAGGGAGACTCTATTTGTTGGAGACAAAGTAAGGGAGGAGAACAAAGATCTTGCCTGGTAATCCAGAGAATTATTCTAGAACTTATCCAAGACCACCAAGGCAATACCTCTATAAGTCTGCAAGAACTATGGTGTCACTGGGCTTGGGGTGTCCCCTAATGCAGACACAGCTGCAGTGACCAAAATCACAATACCAAGGTCCCTTCAAATACCTGGAAAGCCTTCCTAAGAAGGATAGGTACAAACAAGTCCAGACTGTGAAGACTACAGTAAATATCTTCTCTTCAATGCCCAGACGTCGAACATCTACAAACATCAAGATCCTGCAGGAAAACATGACCTCACTTAACAAATTAAATAAGGAACCAGGGGCCAAGCCTGGAGAGATAAAGATATGTGACCTTTCAGATACAGAATTCAAAATAGCTGTTTTCAGAAAACTCAAAAAAATTCAGGATAACACAGAAAGGTAATTCAAAATTCTATCAGATAAATTTAACAAAGAAATTGAAATAAATAAAAAGAATCAAGCAGAAATTCTGGAATTGAAAAATGCAGTTGACATACTGAAGAACACATCAGAGTGTCTCAATAGCAGAATTGATCAAGGAGTGGAAAGAACTAGCAAGCTGGAAGACAGGCTATTTGAAAACACACAGAAGAGATAAAAGAAAAAAAGAAAAAAAAATGAAGCACTCCTACAACATCTGGAAAATAGCTTCAAAAGGGCAAACCTAAGAGTTATTGGCTTTAAAGAGGATGTACAGAAGGAAACAGGGGTAGAAAGTTTATTCAAAGGGTTAATAACAGAGAACTTCTCAAACATAGACAAAGATATCAATATTCAAGTACAAGAAGGTTATAGAATACCAAGCAGATTTAACCCAAAGAAGATTACTTCAAGGCATTTAATAACTAAATACCCAAAGATTACATATGAAGAAAAGATCCTAAAAGCATCAAGAGAAAAACAACAACAACAACAACATAGAAAGGACAGTCTTTTCAATAAATTGTGCCGGGAAACCTGGATATCCATTTGCAGAAGAATAAAACTAGACCCCAATATTTCACCATTTTCAAAAATCAAATCAAAATGAATTAAAGACTTAAGTCTAATACCTCAAACTATAAAATTACTAACAGAAGACATTGAAGGAATTCTCCAGGACACTGGACTGGCAAAAATTTCTTGACAAATACCCCACAAGCAGAGGTACCCAAAGCAAAAATGGACAAATCAGATCACCTCAAGTTAAAAAGCTTCTGCACGGTGAGTGAAACAATCAACAAGATGAAAACACAATCTGTAGAACGAGAGAAAATATTTGCAAACTACCTACCTGATATAGTTTGGATATTTGTCCCCACTCAAATTTTATGTTGAATTGTAATTACCAGCATTGGAGGTGGGGACTTGGTGGGAGGTGTTTGGCCCATGGGGCAGATCCCTCATGAATTGCTTAGGCCATTCCCTTAGTGAAAAGTGAAATCTCATTCTGATTTAACATGAGATCTGGTTGTTTAAAAGTGTGGAGCATCTCCCCCCACAACTTTCTCTTTCTTGCTCCATTCTCACCATGTGATGTGCCTACTCCCCCTTTGCCTTCTGCCATGATTGTAAGCGTCCTGAGGCCTCTGAGGAAACCAAGCAGATGCCAGCACAATGCTTCCTGTAAAGCCTGCAGAACCATGAGCCAATTAAACCTCTCTTTTTTATAAATTACCCAGTCTCAGGTATTTATAGCAATGCAAGAATGGCCTAATACACTATCTGAACAAGGGACTAAAAACAAGACTAAATAAGGAGCTCAAACAACTCTATAGGGAAAAAATGTAATAATCCAAATAAAAACTGACAAAAGATCTCAACAGACATTTCACAAAAGAAAACATACAACTGGAAAATAGGCATATGAAAAGGTGCTCAACATCGCTGATCATCGGAGAAATGCAAATCAAAACTACAATGAGATATCATCTCACTCTAGTTAAAATGGCTTTTATCCAAAAGACAGGCAATAACAAAGGCTGGCAAGGATGTGGAGAAAAGGGAACCCTTGTATACTACTGGTGGGAATGTAAATTAGTTCAAACACTATGAAGAACAGTTTGGAGGTTCCTCAAAATAACTAAAAATAGAGCTACCTTATGATCCAGCAATTCCACTGCTAGGCATATACCCAAAAGAAAGGAAATCGGTATATCAAAGAGACATCTGCACTCCCATGTTTAATGCAGTACTATTCACACTAGCCAAGATTTTGAAACAATCTAAGTGTACACCAACAGATAAATGGAAGAAGAAAATGTGATATATACCATGGAGTACTATTCAGCCATCATAAAGAATGAGATCTTGTCATTTGCAAGAACACAGATGGAATTGGAGGTCACTATGCTAAGTAAAATAAGCCAGGCACAGAAAGACAAACTGCACATTCTCACTTATTTGTGGGAACTAAAAATTAAAACAATTGAAATCATGGAGATAGAGAATAGAACAATGGGTATCAGAGGCCCAGAAAGGTAATGGGGGAGGTGGTGGGGGTGGGGGAATTGGGGATGGTTAATGGGCACAAGAAAATAGAAAGAATGACTAAGATCTAGTATTTGATAGCACAACACGGCAACTACAGTCAATAATAATTTAATTGTATATTTTTAAAAAACCTAAAAGAGTATAATTGGATTGTTTGTAAGACAAAGGATAAATGCTTGAAGTGATGGGTACTCCATTTACCCTGATGTGATCATGTGATTATTACAAGTTGTATGTCTGTATCAAAATATCCCATATGCCATATATATATATCTATATATATCTCCCACAAAATAAAAATAAAAAACGGCCAAAGGGTTTGAATAGACATTTCTCCAAACAACATATGCAAATGGTCAATAAGACATAAAAAAAGTTTCTTAGTTATTAGAGAAATTCAAATCAAAACCACAATGAGGTACCACCTATGATCCAGACAGACAATAGCAAATGTTGGCAAGAATATGGAAAAATTGAAACCCTCATATATTATTGGTAGGAATGTAAAATGGTGCACCCAATTTGGAAAAGCTTGTCAGTTCTTCAAAAAGTTAAATATAGAGTCACTGCATGATGCAGCAATTCCACTCCCAGGAGAATTTAAAACAGAAGTTCACACAAACACTTGTACACAATGTTTATAGTGGCCTTACTCATAATAGCAAAAGAAAAAATGGAAATAACTAAAATTTTCATAAATTGATGAATGGTATATTATCTATGCATTGGCCTATTATTTAGCCCTAAAAATAAAATATTGACAGCGACATCAGTGAACCTTAAAAACATCATGCTAAGTATGCGAAGTAGGAGTTGCAGGCACAAAAGGCCCACATAATATTGCACGAGTCCATTTGTGTGATATGTCCAGAACAGGCAAATCCATAGAGACAGAAAGTGTTACTGGTGGAGGGTATTGACTACAAGTCATCCAGGCTCTTGGCACTTTGAACAAAGAATTGGACAAAACACACAAAGAATGAAGAATGAATGAAGAATGAAGCAAAAAATGAAATAATGAAAGCACTTATTTACTGAAACAAAAGTACACTCCACAGAGTGAGAGCAGGCTCAAGCAGGTGGCTCAAGAGTGCTGGTTATGTGTTCGGAATTGGTGGGTTCTTGGTCTCACTGACTTCAACAATGAAGCCGCGGACCCTCAAGGTGAGTGTTACAGCTCTTAAGGTGGCGCGTCTGGAGTTTGTTCCTTCTGATGTTCGGATGTGTTTGGAGTTTCTTCCTTCTAGTGGGTTCGTGGTCTCGCTGGCTCAGAAGTGAAGCTGCAGACCTTCGCGGTGAGTGTTACAGCTCTTAAGGCAGCACGTCTGGAGTTGTTCTTTCCTCCCGGTGGGCTCGTGGTCTCGCTGGCTCAGGAGTGAAGCTGCAGACCTTCCCGGTGTTACAGCTCATAAAGGCAGTGTGGACCCAAAGAGTGAGCAGCAGCAAGATTTATTGCAAATAGTGAAAGAACAAAGCTTCCACAGTGTGGAAGGGGACCCGAGAGGGTTGCCACTGCTGGCTCCGGCAGCCTGCTTTTATTCTCTTGTCTGGCCCCACCCACATCCTGCTGATTGGTAGAGCCCAGTGGTCTGTTTTGATAGGGTGCTGATTGGTGGCTTTACAATCCCTGAGCTAGACAAAAAGGTTCTCCATGTCCCCACCAGATTAGTTAGATACAGAGTGTGGACACAAAGGTTCTCCAAGGCCCCACCAGAGTAGCTAGATACAGTGTGGACTGATGCATTCACAAACCCTGAGCTAGACACAGGATGCTGATTGATGTGTTTACAAACCTTGGGCTAGATACAGAGTGCCGATTGGTGTATTTACAATCCCTGAGCTAGACATAAAGGTTCTCCAAGGCCCCACCAGGGTAGCTAGATACAGAGTGTCTATTGGTGCATTCACAAACCCTGAGCTAGACACAGGGTGCTGATTGGTGTGTTTACAAACCTTAAGCTAGATACAGAGTGCTCATTGGTGTATTTACAATCCCTGAGCTAGACATAAAGATTCTCCACGTCCCCACCAGACTCAGGAGCCCAACTGGCTTCCCCAGTGGATCCCGCACCCGGGCTGCAGGTGGAGCTGCCTGCCAGTCCTGCGCCTTGCGCCCGCACTCCTCAGCCCTTAGGTGGTCGATGGGACTGGGCGCCGTGGAGCTGGGGGCGGCGCTCATCAGGGAGGCTCAGGCTGCACAGGAGCCCACGGAGGGGGTGGGAGGCTTCAGGCATGGCGGGCTGCAGGTCCCGAGCCCTGCCTCGCGGGAAGGCAGCTGAGGTCCGGTGAGAAATCAAGTGCAGCACCGTTGGGCTGGCACTGCTGGGGGATCCAGTACACCCTGGGCAGCCGCTGGCCCGGGTGCTAAGCCCCTCGTTGCCAGGGGCCGGCAAGGTCGGCCGGCTGCTCCGAGTGCGGGGCCCGCCAAGCCCACGCCCCCCCGGAACTCCAGCCGGCCAGCAAGCGCGGCTCGAAGCCCCGGTTCCCGCTCGCGCCTCTCCCTCCACACCTCCCTGCAAGCTGAGGGAGCCGACTCTGGCCTCGGCCAGCCCACAAAGGGGCTCCCACAGTGCAGCGGTGGGCTGAAGGGCTCCTCAAGTGCCACCAAAGTGGGAGCACAGACAGAGGAGGCACGGAGAGCAAGCGAGGGCTGTGAGGACGGCCAGCACGCTGTCACCTCTCAGTTACAGAATTTTCTGGGGTTTAAATACCCTCTAGAGGTTTCCCATTGAAAGGTGACAGCGTTGCTGGCCGTCCTCACAGCCCTCGCTCGCTCTCAGCGCCTCCTCTGTCTGGGCTCCCACTTTGGTGGTACTTGAGGAGCCCTTCAGCCCACCGCTGCACTGTGGGAGCCCCTTTGTGGGCTGGCGGAGGCCGGAGCCGGCTCCCTCAGCTTGCAGGGAGGTGTGGAGGGAGAGGCGCGAGCAGGAACCAGGGCTGCGAGCGGTGCTTGTGGGCCAGCTGGAGTTCCAGGTAGGTGTGGGCTTGGCGGGCCCCCACTTGGAGCAGCCGGCGGGCCCTGCCGCCCCGGGGCAAGGAGGGGCTTAGCACCCGGGCCAGCGGCTGCGGAGGGTGTACTGGGTCCCCCAGCAGTGCCAGCCCACCGGCGCTGCGCTCGATTTCTCTCCGGACCTTAGCTGCCTTCCCCTGGGGCAGGGCTCCGGACCTGCAGCCCGCCATGCCAGAGCCTCCCACCCCCTCCTTGGGCTCCTGTGCAGCCTGAGCCTCCCTGATGAGCGCCGCCCCCTGCTCCACAGCGCCCAGTCCCATCGACCACCCAAGAGCTGAGGAGTGCGGGTGCAGGGCACCAGGACTGGCAGGCAGCCCCACCTGCAGCCCCCATGCAGGATCCACTGGGTGAAGCCAGCTGGGTTCCTGAGTCTCCTGGGGAAGTGGAGAACTTTTACGTCTAGCTCAGGTATCCTAAATACACCAATGGGCACTCTGTATCTAGCTCAAGGTTTGTAAACACACCAATCAGCACCCTGTGTCTAGCTCAGGGTTTGTGAATGCACCAATGGACACTGTATCTAGCTACTCTGGTGGGGCCTTGGAGAACCTTTGTGTCCATGCTCTGTATCTAGCTAATCTGGTGGGGCTGTGGAGAACCTTTGTGTCTAGCTCAGGGATTGTAAACACACCAATCAGCGCCCTGTCAAAACAGACCACTGGGCTCTACCAATCAGCAGGATGTGGGTGGGGCCAGATAAGAGAATAAAAGCAGGCTGTCGGAGCCAGCAGTGGCAACCCACTGGGGTCCCCTTCCACACTGTGGAAGCTTTGTTCTTTCACTCTTTGCAATAAATCTCGCTACTGCTCACTCTTTGGGTCCACATTGCCTTTATGAGCTGTAACATTCACCGTGAAGGTCTGCAGCTTCACTCCTGAAGCCAGCGAGACCACGAACCCACCAGAAGGAAGAAACTCCAAACACATCCGAACATCAGAAGGAACAAACTCCAGACGCGCTACCCTAAGAACTGTAACACTCACCAAGAGGGTCCGCGGCTTCATTCTTGAAGTCAGTGAGACCAAGAACCCACCAATTCCGGACGCACACCATTAGTTACTCGGTTATACCCTATGTAAATGAAGACTCAGCCAGCGGCCAATCTGATTGATTACAGGAGGCTGAATCAGAGGCTGAAGTGAAGTTAGAAAGTTATACCCTATGCAAATGAAGACTTGAAAGTAGATAAGTGGGTTGCTGGGAACTGAAGGAAGGGGAAACGGGGAGCAACTACTAATAGATATGACGTTTCTTTTTGGGATGATGAAAATGTACTGAAATTAAATAGTGGTGATCATTGTACAACTCTGTGAATATACTTAAAACCACTTAATTGTAAAAGGGTGAATGTTAGGATATGTGCATTACATCCCAATTATACCCCAAGTTTGAAAATAAATTCAAACTTGGGAGGTACACAGATCTTTAAAGTATGTACATCTTGGTAAAACTCAAGCAATTCCATTATAAACTTACCATGAAACAGATATAAATATATAAAATGACAAGTTGAAAAAAAGATCTCAAATTATAATGAGCCCTAAAACTATGATTTCAGAAGCCTTTCAAGGGAACTCTCCAACAAAATTATCACATCATCTCTCCAGGAACTGCCACTGGAAGGATCTGGAAAATATCTTCACTGAATGAGGGCAGAACATGCCTTTTTCAAACTCCAATTCCCAGAAATAATCTTTACTTTGGTCTGAAAAATCAAGCTCAATAACTGTTGATGAACCCCCTTAGCAAAGCAAAACTCACCCTCAGAAACACTGTTCAATGAATCATCATCATAAAAATGAATACTGCCAATTCATTTCCCAAGTAAATAATGTGCCTCTGTATAGGACAGAGCTGTTTTACAAGGCTCCAGATCTTAACCTAAGTGATTCAAACTGAAATGCACTTGGCTACCTCCCAGCAACATGTAGTTTGCTACAATGTTATTTTAAAGAGGGAATAGGAACAGGCCAGATTAACCCTACAGAGTAATTTGTTAGCAAACACAAGGCTTTAGTCTGCCAGGTTTCATAAGCATACCACTTTATGCCATCTCTCCTTGGGGCTTCATCATCCAGAGGTGTCTCTTTCCTGCCCACCACTTTTAAGCAAACAATAGTATGACATGTACCTTGAGCATAAGGACATTTAATTATCTCTTTTTCTGACCCAAAGAAGCTGACTGTGCAAACTCTGCAGTCATATAATGACTTTCACATCTGGCTGATTAAAATGACACTGAAATGTCTGCTTAGGGAACCTCAAAAAGTATACTCCTCTCTCTTCAACATTTTAAATTTCAGTGTACTTGGGAGAGGAAACCTGTCTTCTCTTTTCAAGCTTCCTTGCATGTATTTTCAGCTGCCAAAGAAATTCTTAATTACAACAATCCTTTATACTCTTGGATAAGTAGTGAGCATATCAGTATGATGCTCAATCTCATAAGGATAACATACAATTTTAAAGAGATATAAAGGAGTTAAATAATCTTCAGCAAAGTCCATTGCAGACCCATAGAACTAAGGTTATACATGACACCTATCAAATGGCTCAATGCTCTGTAAAAATAAATAAATAAATAAATAAATAAGACTGGTTTTATGTAGACCGGGCCCATGTTTCAAAAGCAGTATGAGTTTTTTACTCTTATATAGTTGGTCTTATAGTAGAAAAATGATCAATTCTTTGGCAAGAAAGAATCTCAGTGACTATGGGAACAAATTTAAATTTTACAATTTAGTCACTCCAATTAACCTAGCAGCCTCATAAAGACAAAGCTTCTAAATAACTTTCAAGATGTTTTTTATATTCTAAATGTTTGATCTGTACAATGTCCAACAAATGAAAATATGGGCTACACAGGCTGTGCCAGGAATAAGTCATAGATAATAAACCTTTTTAATAGGATATTAAACATAAATATTTTTGTTTTTTAATTTAAAAAAATGAACGCTGAGTGCCACTTTTTTTTTTTTAGACAGAGTGTTACTCTGTCACCCAGGCTGGAGTGCAGTGCTGCAATCTCGGACCACTGCAACCTCCACCTGCCGGGTTCAAGCGATTCTCCTGCCTCAGGCTCCTGAGTAGCTGGGATTACAGGCTCCCACCACCATGCCTAGCTAATTTTTTGTATTTTTAGTAGAGACGGGGTTTCGCCATGTTGGCCAGGCTGGTCTCGAGCTCCTGACCTCAGATGATCCGCCCACCTCGGCCTCCCAAAGTGCTGGGATTACAGGTGTGAGCCACTGCACACTTTTATACTATCCTGCTACCCTCTGGCAGTATGCATAGTAGAAAAAGCAGAGATGAATAATACAGTCAGGCAGACGAGGGATTCAAGTCCAGAGTTTTCATGAACTAACTGTGTATGAATTTGGGAAAGTCACTGGGAAAGCTTCAACCCTGAGCTTTCAACTCTGTAATGTGGAGATACTATCTACCTTTCAAAGTTACCATGAGGATACAATAAGAGAAACATTTCATGCATAACACAGCACACGGCACTACACCAAGCCACCAATTCCTATTAGACCATTCAGAATAGGCATCCCATAAATATCTTTCTCTTCATTGACAAAAGAAATTACACTATATTCAGCATTCAATCATAGCAAACTTTGTTCTCTCTCTCTTAAAGAAAAAAATTAATGGTTAGGGTTAGTACAGCATCACAGTTAGGAGCTCCAGCAAAAAGATGGTGAGATCTGAGTTTGAATCCTAGCTCTACTGCATACTGCTCAGTGGATTTAGACCAAATTTCTTAACCTCTCAAATTCAGTTTCCTTGACTTTAAAATAGGGATGATAAAGTACTTCCTTTAACGGGTTGTTATGGGGTTTAAATAAGACATTCATGTAAGCTGCTTAACAAAGGGCTTGCCATACACTGGCAATTATTGTTATTACTTAGCAAGATTGTTCACAAATTTTTTTTCTTCTGAATTCATGTATAAATCTTCTGAATCTCTATAATGTTACATGAAAGCAACATCAAGACAGATACTGGCACCTGCTTTCTGCCTCCTGTACCCAACTTTCCCAGCCAAATGAGCTGGGCCTGCCTGTTATGTAATTATAACTGTAATAAGGATAATCTTGGTGAATTACTAGTAGATTACCTCTGCTCTCTAAGACATGCCAGTAATCTAAAGAGGATCCAGGAGATCTGGATTCTCATCATGCCTCCACTAGGTAAGTCTAATGCTTATTTAATCTTGTCTGTCCTGAGTTATCACCCCTTGATACTCTGCAGGACACTTTTAAATTTTGAAAGGAAATGTGAAATAAGTGGGTGGAGAGTTAATAAAAAATAAAAATGGATTCTCATAAAAGGTCAAGAAGTGTGAGGTCTCATGCCTCCTCTACCCTTCATTAGTTGCTCTTCCTCTTCCCTGTGCAGCAAATCCTCTCATCTCCTCTTTCATTATTAGCTGTACCTAAATTCTACCTTATGAAGAAGGCCAAGTCAGAAAAGGATTATAGAAGTCAGACACAGATCATGCCTTGTCATCTGTCCCATTCTCCCGGCTGCCTCAAGTCTCTCAACATTCTGATCTGTCAGGCACATTCCCTAACCTTTTTCAATGGCCATGATTGTGTTGCTTCTCTGCTCAAACACAGGGATCAGCTTCCTACTGCCTTCCTCATACCAGTTATAGTATGCTACTAGAGTGCCCACTAGTTACCAGGTACTGCACAGGGGCCTTTCCTTCATTTTTCCCAGTGCTTACGATGACACTGCAAGTAAGTTGTTACAATTCTGTTATTGTATTATTATTCTTAATATTATTCAAACACTATATTTGGTCACATCTGTATTTTCAGCCTTTTTTCTAGCATCATTCGTTGAACCCCAACCAAACTGAACATCTCACTCTTTTTTATTCATACTTTGTATTTCTTTTCCTTTGATCCCTTGCTAATTGGTGGCTTTCCCTCCAGCAGGAATGTACCCCCTTTTTGAAGCTGATCTCAAACACATATCCTCCACCAGGACTTCTCTTAGCCTGAAAGAGAAGAGAATCTGTCTTGTCCAGCTTTTCTTAGCCAGAAAAGACCTCAAACTTCTTGATCTTTTATGAGAATTTATTTTTATTTTTTATCAACTCTCCACCCACATTTTACACATTCCTTTCAAAATTTAAACATTCTCTCTTAATTATTTAAGATCTCTTTTGTACCATTTGTATGGGATTTACATTGAATTTTGTGCATGTCTTTTTCCTCTGCTAGGTGGCCCATTTTCAGGAGACTGAATATTATGACACTGATGCCTGTGCTCAGCATTAGGTGCACAATGCACATCTGCTGCAGGAATGTCTTATGGATGGACACCAAGTTTGAAAAGAAAACTTAGTCTCTATTTTCAGTGTCTTATACATTCTGCTTCTCTCATTGATTGGTTTTTTTTAGTCTTTTCCCTAATTTACCTTTTTCATTCATGCACAAAAATCAATATCAAGGTAAGCCTCCTACAGCATTCAATTATTTTTCAAAGTACATCTAATGGTTGCTATTTAATCAGGGCTCTGGTTGGTTCTACAGTAAGTGTATATAAAACTACCTACACTGTCTATGGTCACACCACCCTGAATGCACCAGATCTCCTCTGATCTTGGAAGCTAAGCAGGGTCAGGCCTGCTTAGTACTTGGATGGGAGAAAACTACCTATGCCTTTGTTAACAATTCCAACTAATGAGATTATCCACTTTTTCATTTAGACAAGTTTGCGGATTAGGGATAAGTATTTAGCTTCATAGTTTTATCTTACCACATTGCATATCACTGAAGAAGGCATTTCATGTAATTCACTGATGGTATTTTTAGCTTTTACATAGGTCTCCATGGAAATTTAATGAAAATTAATGACCCTAAAAGCTTACATCTGTTTTGATTAGATTCTGATTTTAGTAAACTGTTTTTCACAACCTGAGATGAACTCATTTATAGGTATATGGAACATCTACTAAGAAGCTATCTCTATCAGAAGAGATGATAAAAACTATTCAACCTTTCATAATGTGGTAATTATTATTCAACAAATAATTAAAACATAGTGTCTTCCCTAAAATCAGCAAACAGGCAGGACAAGAAAAGAATGTGTAAACACTCAGGTAAAGGAAGATGAATACATAATCAAGGAGTAAGGACAACTAAATCGATTCTGAATATCTTTAGCGAAGATCTAAGGGGGCTCTGGAGAACATGCACATTTGAAAGGGAAATGAAATCCAGAGAAGAAAAAAGAAGGTAGGATAAATAATTAGTGACTGAGGTGAAATAGGTACATTTGAGAAAAAGACTGAGGAGTTGCAAGATGAATTGATACGGGAATACGTATGAAATACAAGAGACAATGAAAATAGGTGGTGGTTTAATTTTTTTTAATCATAAAGATAATTGCAGCCAAGACATTTTGAAGTGACAAGAGCAGCTGCTGAGAAATGAAAAGCTAGGCAAGCTCGAGAGGAGCCAGTTCAATTCAAGGGCTATTCACTGAAGTTCTGCTCAGGACAAGGCACCATGCTAAGAGCTGCTGAGCAGATCCTGCCCTCCAAAGAGACCCTGCCCTCCAGAAGCCCAGTGAAAAGACAAAAACAAAGTTAGCACTGCATCCATGATCCATGGCATGATCAAGATGCCTGTCAAAAGAGAAGAAGCCAGAGATCATGAGAAGAAAGTGAAAGTCTATGGGCTCATGGTTTCACTCCCTAATGAAAGCAGTGATGCAGCACTGGATGTTAACTACATGGACAGATATCCTCTATTTTAAATACTGAGGAATAATACCAACAAATAAAAGATGTTCTAGCTAGCCTTTTAGTGTAGAGAGTACTTTTCAGGTGTCCTCATAACTGAGCTTTTAGAAAAATTTTATCCTTCAAAAAGTTTGAAAATTATGCTTGAGAAACGACCCAGCCCTTGCATTTCCAATTTGATTATGCATCAGCCAACTTTTCCCCTTTTTCACAGGAACTAGGGAAAATCTTTTATCCACCCAGACTGCAAAACAGGACTCAACAAAATGGAATCAATTCAAGTAAGTATCAGTGAAACAAAGGGAAGAGAAATACAAGGCCCTTTCCTCAAGGAGCTTTCAGAAGCTGCAATTCAGAGGTTGGTTACAGAGGCCATTCTCAGATTTTCTAATATAACATGAGAGTACTACCACAAAATCTTTTACAGCGGGAGTCACCAAACAACAGCCCTTGGGCTAAATCCAACCTGTTGCTTGTTTTTGTACAGCCCACAAGCTAAGAATGGTTAAATTTTTTTTAATATTTTATGATGTAAAATATGTAAAATTCCAATTTCAGTATACATAAATTTTATTGGAACACAGTCATACCCATTCATTTACATATTGACTACAGTTTATTTTCACTATAATAATGGAGTTGGGTAGTTACAATGGAGACCTTTAGGCCCTGCAAAGCCAGCCTAATATTTACTGTCTAATTTGAGCATGCCATGATTCTTCAACACAAATGTTTAGCATGTATTCCCTCTGCTATTCTTCAAAGGATGAGACAAGGAAGGTATGTAGTCTCATCACTATGGAACAAGCTCTGGAGTAAGAAAGACAGTGTTCCAGTCCTGGCCCCTCAGTCCCCTGTTATGTAATTTGACTTAGCCCTGTCAGTCTCAATTTCCTTGCCTATCCGGGAAAGTACTATCAATGTGCACCAACCAATCAGTAGCCCAGGTCTACCAGGAGCTGGACAGGCTGGTGCTTTCTGAAGAAGTGAGAGTTAAGCTTAGATCTGAATGACAATAAGAGACAGTCCTGCAGAGGTGAACAAAGAGGTTCCCAGGCAGAGGCACTACCTAATGCAGACAGGGCTTACAGGGGGAAGGCTCAGTGGACTTAGGAAAAAGAAATGGGGACAATGTAGGCTGGAGCACTGCAGGCAAGGCAGAACCCTCTAGGGGAAGTAAGCAAATTGTGGTATTATTATGTCACCCCATTAAGTTTTAATCAAGGTAGTGAGTGATCCAATGTGACCTGTTATATAGAGACAAAAGAGGGGCAGTTGGGAGACTAGAAACTAAATGAAATTGTGCAGGCAAGAACAATGGTGATGCCTTGGACTAGGGTAGTTATAATAAAGATGGAGAAATATGGGAATGACCTGGATGTGGAGTGGTGAGGGGACGTGTATTAGATCATTCTCATGCTGCTATGAAAAAATACCAGAGACTGGGTAATTTATAAAAAGAGGTTTAATTGACTCACAGTTCCGTGTGGCTAGAGGCCTCAGGAAACTTACAATCATAGTGGAAGGCACCTCTTCACAGGGTGGCAGGAGAGAGAATGAGGGCCAGCAGGGGAAATGCCAGAGGCTTATAAAACCATCAGATCTCGTGAGGCTCACTATCACAAGAACAGCACAGAGGAAACTGCCCCCATGATTTAATTACCTCCACCTGGTCCTGCCCTTGATACTTGGGAATTATTACAATTCAAGGTGAGATTTGGGTGGGGACACAGAGCCAAACCGTATCAAAATGCAAGGAATCAAAAGCAACTAGGAGATATTTGGCTTGAACAATTGAGCGGTACCACTTTCTAATATCAGCAGTCTCAGGGGGAAAATAGCTAAGGGGAAGAAATCCAGAGTCTGGTTTTTGGCATGCTACATTTCAGATGCCAGTTAGATATCCTAGTAGTGATGCTGAATAGGTATCAGGTGTTCACTCAAAGTCTTATGCAAAAGTCACGGCTATAGGTACAGATTTGGAAGTCATCTGTATTAAGTTAGAATTTAAAGCCATGGGACCAGATGCAATTATGTAAAATGCAGGAAGAAAAGAAAGATGCACATAAGGTAGCCCTGGGACCTTCCAACATTGAGAAGTCAAGCAGAGGAGTAATACCAAACAACCAGAGAAGTAGGCAAAGGAAGCATGACATCATGAACACCAAGAGATGAAGTGTTAGAAAGACAGAATGGCCATCCCTGTCCAATGCTGTGGGTGGTTGAATAGGAGAGTTGTACCCTCTGGATCACCATGGAGCTGTCTCAGTAAAGTAGGGGGAACTGAAGAGCTACTGGAGTAGGATGAGACAAGAACAGGTAGTGAGAAGTGAAAACAGTAACTACAAACATCCCTGATGAAGTTCAGGATCTTTTTCCTACAATAATAATGTACACTAACACATGCAGCATCAAATATTAGGGTTGATTACATTATAGAGAGACCCGTCTAAAGCCATGAACTCTCTAAGGTTTTAGGCACCCCATTAAAAAACCTTGGTCTACAGTTAAAAAAAAAAAATACTGCCAAGGCTAAGTTCTTTTACCCAACTGACTCATTCTTAGATTGAAGCCAAGAGTCATGAGTCTATAGACAATTCCAATATTTTATAAGGCCTCCTGTATTCCCTAAGAAGTTCTTTCCTTTAAGAATGTGTCTCTTTTCCACCAAATGGAATTACCTGGATTCAGAACCCATAGACTTAATCACGGTGAGTTGAGTCTGCTTGACTCCAGCTGTTTCACTGATTTCTATAAGGGACACTGTTAGACTGAAGAGGCTGTGCAAGAGCCAGGCTCCTGAGAGACTTTCTATAAAAGGCTGCAGCACCTTATCCTGCTACCAACTTGCTTTTCTTTCCGTCTCAGGCTAGGGACACTATGATTAGCATAAGCTATTTTACCATGAAAGCAATTAATATGATTTTATTCTTCCAAATTCTCCCATGAGAGAATGTCCTGCTAGTTGAATGAGCAGCCAGAATATCATATCATCAGATCCTACAGAGTCACAATTTCATAAAGACAAAGTAGTATTCAAGGAACTAATTTTTTATGCCTCCAGCTTGCTCCTAAATCTTATGCCTTTTAGTATAAGGGAAATATTCCAGACTAAGCAATACTAAGATGTAAGAAACATACAAGCACAGCATATGTGGATCATACTTTGCAGCTCATTTAAGCACCCAAGCAGACCCTCAGTAGCAAAAGAATAAGACAAAAGTAGACTCTGAACCTGAAATCATTCATTCTTCTAATTGCCTCCAGCATTCACCTACTAGACCCTTCCAGAGGGCCGGTGCCAGAGCCAAGGTCAAGAGACGAATGACAGACACCGTACCTGCACTCACAGGGGCTCAGATGATAAACAAGTCAAAGTTAAAAAACAAAATAAATTTTCAAATGAGACATTTTGTTGCTTTGAAAAGAATAATCAAACAAGGGTCAGAACATAGAGAATTTTTTAAAATGGATGATCACAAGAGGCCTCTCAGAGGAGGTAACATACGAGCTGAGACCTCAGTGACAAGGAGGATCAGCCATTGGCAGATGTGAAGAAGAGCATTCAATTTACATTTTTAAAAGCACATTTCTAACGTAGAGCTTCAAACCACTGGAAAATAACCTGGGCTCTGTAGTTTAGCAGCAATATTTCTAATAGTAGGAAAATAAATATGAACTCCTGGGATTGCCTATAAAAGGGAATGAGTCATTATCTCTTTTACGATGTTTTCAATGACTAAGAGAGTAGGGAACACAAAAAAATAACTGCTTGTACTTTTACTGCCTGTGTTCAGGAATTACATCATCTGCCCAAGGTATCTCTCCCTAGAGTAAGTCTATGTTCCTAAATTATCAGTCATCAGTTACCAATATCATAAGCAAAGAAGGGTTTAGTTCAATTAGTGTAAGTAATTGTGCAAGTTTCATCCAGCCTCAAGAAAATGTTCAAAACACAGAAAATGCAAGTAAAACATGAGATAAAAAGACTACTGAATATGCTGGGCTTGATGTTGCCAAATACCTTTCACTGCTGAATCTGACAATGAATTGCCCCCTGCCCAAAAATGGCCAGCAATATTTACTCAAGCATAACTTTACTGACATCATTAATATTTGTATCAACCTCACTAAGATTCTCTGGCAACTGCATAAAGAAACAAATTTTCCCAGTGAAATGTTACAGGCAAAATTCATCTATATCCTGCTTATGCTAAAGCAAAATTAGCTCAAGGTGAAAGTCATATTAATTGCCTGGTGAAAACCCATTTGTTGGAGCTGATTCATCTTTGCCTCAGACAAAACACAGTGTAGGCTCTTTCTGACTAATTTGTACTCTGTATTGTTTTGAAAAATTGATCATTTTTCATGTTTCATTCAGAAAAAAATATCTAGATATATAGATCCGGCTGTTTTGACTATGCTTCAATATGGTTCTATTATCTTTAAAGACAAATAGACCAAAAAAAAAAAAATTATGGCCACCTACAGCAGAAACCAGAGGTCCATGATACCACTAAGTATGCCTCTCCTTTTTCTCTTTTTCTTTCTCTCCTTTCCCTCTTTTTCTTTCTCTCCTTTCCTTTTCAGTTATCTTTTTCTCTCTTCTTCCTATAGCCCAAGCTTGCTACCAGTACCAAAGTCTTAGAAACGCTTGAAGAACTAAGGTCTAAAATAGTGGGCAATCACTGACCCACAGCTTTTTCCATAATTACAAGCAACAATGTTACCAGTCTTGCCTTAAAAATACTTCTTTAAAGTCCTTTATAAAAACTAAAGAAAACATTACACATGTCCAAAAAACTCAGCCAATCAAAGGAAAAAATAAAATGCACAATAGTACAAATTTACAGACATAAGTCTACGTCTTAATCACATATAATTAAGCTCCTCATAAGCTAATATGGTAGGGGGAAAAACACTGGAAATAAAATGACAAATGAAGCTTTGGATATACCCATCCAAGGAAAACAAAATTGCCAAAGGGACTAGGTCCTAAACTCTGCTAAAAGTACCCATGTCACAGCAATCATAGACTGTGGTAGAAAAATCCTGTTGGTGGCTTGGTTTTTCATAAAGAAGAGACTCAAAAGCCAGCAGAAGTTCAAAGGATCTTCAGAAGACTTTGCAATCACAGGTATCCAGTTCCTGTATTTCAACTGTGTCTTTGGAAAACCTTAATGAGAAGGCTTACTATTTAAATGTATTATTGTCCAATAAATGGAAGTTTAGAAGGTAGTTAAAAACATATCTCAACTTGACTTTGAAATTTAATATGGTCAGGTATAGAGGAAATAAAGGGGAGAAAGGGCCGGGTGTGGTGACTCACGCCTGTAATCCCAGCACTTTGGGAGGCCGAGGCGGGCGGATCACTAGGTCAGGAGATTGAGACCATCCTGGCTAACACAATGAAACCTTGTCTCTACTAAAAATACAAAAAAATTAGCCAGGCGTGGGGGTGGGCACCTGTAGTCCCAGCTACTCGGGAGGCTGAGGCAGGAGAATGGCGTGAACCTGGGAGGCAGAGCTTGCAGTGAGCCGAGATCGTGCCACTGCACTCCAGCCTGGGGGACAGAGGCAGACTCCGTCTCAAAAAAAAAATTAAAAAAATAAAAATAAAGGGGAGAAAGAGGAAGAAGAAAGACAATGTGTAGACTTTTATTGCATGAAAATACTAATACCAGCAATAATAAAAGTAAATATTTATTGTACATTTGCTATGTGCCAACTAGTATTGTCTCATTTAATCCTGAGAACAACCTTGTAAGATGGGTACTATTATTATCCTCAATTTTATTATTATTATTATTATACTTTAAGTTTTAAGGTACATGTGCACAACATGCAGGTTTGTTACATATGTATACATGTACCATGTTGGTGTGCTGCACCCATCAGCTTGTCAATTTACAGATAAGGAAATTAGGGCACAGTGAAGTTAAGAGACTTGCCCATATCACAGAGCTTGTAGGTGACATGGCCAGAAAATAATGCTGGACTGGCTGACTTCACAAAGGAAGTTCTCAGTTAAGACTTATTCTCTGATGCCCAATGAGGGAATGTTAGTCTTCAGCTCTACTCTGTGCTATGTCCTTGGAAAAAGTATTTCAGTCTTTCAACAACTCAGTCATTTCTGCTATTGTGAAATAGGACTGATCTGTCTTATAAGTCACAGTATAGGCTCACAACAGAGTGATAAGTACTATGCAGAGAGCACTGGTTTCCAAATTACAGAATCTTTCACAACTCTTGTAATCTAGGTGAGCATCACTGGACAAGGGCAATCAGACCATTAACAAACCCACAGGGCCTTGTGAAACTGGCCTCAGAGGCTGTGAACTCTGGCAGAAAAGAGAGACTGAACCAGCAGGTAATCACCATACACACACAGTTATTAAAATACACCAAAAAAAAAATGGGGGTGGTTCCACGTGTCAAACAATGGCTATGAATAATTCCAGGAAGGCTTCCTGGAGAAAGAGGGTTTGTGGGCTATAATATTCAGAAGAGAACAGTGAAAAGTAAAAGAATATTCCTACACACACACAGGTAGACTGGACAGGTCTTCAGAGAATAAACCTGAGATCCAGACATGCTATCTGTGTAGCCCGAAAGGACAAAAACCAATTCCCGCTTAGAACATTTCTTAAAAGACAAACATAAGAAAGATATTGCTGCCATAGTCCATTTCTCTTCCCCTCCAGGCTATTTTTCCACAACTAATAAAATCATCTAATAAAAAAGCATAAAACCTTGAATTATTTTTAAAATCTGAAAACATGTATCCTTCCCTCTGTTGCCAAGCAACACACTTCAGCTACGATACGATCTGAGACCTTGATGAACATTCTTAGTTGTATAGAAAGGATATAGAAACAGGATATCTTGATTACAGAATGTGACTTTTAAAAATAAATAAATGGAAGAAAAAAGAATGTAAAGAAATAGAACTCATATCAAATCAGTGGGTTTTTACACTAGAAACAACAAGCCATTGGTTCTCGGATTTCAGAAGCCTGACTAATGATAAAAGAGGATTCTATGCAGCTACTCAAGTTAACAAAGACATAAAAACAGAACAATGTCACTCTTTCCACATTAGCTAAAATTTTTAGTTATTGAATGGTTTTCATTAGCTTTTACCCCTTTCTCAGAATAAAAGGTGCTAAAATTTGCCTATTGAAATTACTCAGGATGCATCCCCTCTCAGTATTTCTAGAACAAAGAAAAAGCCACCAATACTCAGTTACAAAATTCCAAAGCTGCAGATCTAGTCCATCCCAAGAGCCTTCTACTTGTGCTAGGAACTCAGATTTCCAAACTGTGGCAGAAATGTAAGAGAGATATTTTAAAGGTGTGAGTAGCATAGCCATTAAATTCCTTAATCCTATAAAGCGGATGGGAAGAGTAGGAGGGCTGGGGAATGGTTGCCATTACTACATTTGGGAGACATAAAGATGAAGATGTAACAAAACACAAGGAAGAGATGAAATTCATAATACCAAGGTTCACAACACCAAATGTAATGAAGCTAAAATGCAGGAATTGGGAAAATACAATTTAAAAGTTCCCTTGCAAAGAATCATGCAGTTTTACTTGAAAGGAGGTTTAATAGGATAAAGTATGACAGAGTTGCTAAAAAAGCCTTTTAGAAAATGACTAAATGCTTACTAAGTGCTGGACAGTGTGGTAAGTGCTTTCAGTCTTAGTTATCTGGGACAGGTATCCACCCTCTAATCCATTCAAAATATATTCAATGAGTATATATTCAATGAGGCACTGTACTAAGAACTGGGTAACCAATGGTAAGCAAAGCAAAACAGATACAGTCCTTGCCCTCGTAATATCTATTATTGAGTGAAGCTCCAAGGTTTATTATATTTATTTTATGGATGAGGAAATTAAGGCACGTCAAGTAAATTTCTCTCAGAGCAAGTAAATGGCTGGCTTGGAATTTTAACTCAAGTCCATTTGACTACAAAGCTTGGAGTCTTAACCACAGTTCATTTACACATGCCCTGAATGCAAGAAGTGATAATCCCATTGCAGCTTGCAATGATATCACACTTAGAAAACTGTGTTCAGTTCTATGCGACACATTTTAAGAGAGGCACTGAGTTCCTCTCCATATATTCCAATGTGTTGAGCAGGAAAATGAAATATCTGGAAAATATATCAATTCTCCTCGTTGTTTAACCAGAAGAGAAGAGTTAGCTGGAAATATGATAAGCATCTTTATATAACAGAAGGATTTTTCATACAAAAAGCATGAGATTTATGCTATGCAGCCTTGAGACAAGAGCAGGATCAAGGAGAGAAAATAATGCAGAGGGGGAAGCAAGTAGCAAGATGGACATCCCATGTTAACAAGTCAGAAGATTTAATATTGTTAGGATGGCAATAGTCTTTAAATTCATCTACAGATTCAATGCAATCCCTTTCAAAATCCCAACTGCCACTTTTGCAGATAATGACAAGCCTACACTAAAATACATATGGAAATTCAAAAGACCCAGAATAACCAAAGTAACCTTGGTGTGGGGTAAACAGTTAAAAGACTCATATTTCCTGATTTCAAAACTTACTACACAGGTACAGTAAGAAAGACACTCTGGTACTGGCATAAGGAGAGGCATATAGGTCAATGGAATGGAATAAAGAGTCAGAAATAAACCCCGACATTTATGGTTAATAATTTTTTTTTTTTTGAGACGGACTCTCCTTCTATTGCACAGGATGGAATGCAGTGGCGCAGTCTCGGCTCACTGCAAGCTCCACCTCCTGTGTTCAAGTGATTCTCCTGCCTCAGCCTCCCAAGTAGCTGGGATTACAGGCATGCACCACCACGCCCAGCTAGTTTTTTATATATTTTTAGTAGAGATGGGGTTTCACCATATTGGCCAGGCTGATCTCGAACTCCTGACCTCGTGATCCGCCCACCTCAACATTCAATCAGGAGTAAATAGTATTTTCAACAAATGATGCCGGGACAACTGGATATCCACATACAAACAAATGAATTTGCACTTCATGAAAAACAACAATGAACAAAAATGGATTGTAGATCTAACTATAATAACTAAAACTATAAATATCTTAGAAGAAATAATA
Organism: Pongo pygmaeus; assembly: GCF_028885625.2. Taxonomy (NCBI): domain Eukaryota; kingdom Metazoa; phylum Chordata; class Mammalia; order Primates; family Hominidae; genus Pongo; species Pongo pygmaeus. The sequence goes on from NC_072385.2 coordinate 77,325,472, forward strand.
GGCATATATCTTCATAAACTTAGGTGAAGCAATGGTTTCTTAGCTATGACTTTAAATGCATGGCAATAAAAGAAAAAACAGACTTCATCAAAATTAAAAGCTTTTGTGCTTGTAAGAAAATGAAAACACAACCCACAGAATGAGAAACAACTATTTGTACATCATATATCTGATAAGGGACTTATATCTAAAACATACATAAAGAACATTTATAACTCAATAATAAAAAGACAAACCAATTAAAAATGGGAGAAGACTTGAATAGACATTTCTCCAAAGAATATACAATCAATAACACATGAAAGGATGCTCAACATCATTAATCAAGGAAATACAAATCAAAACCACAATGAGATACCATTTCATATCCACTATGAAGGTTATAATAAAAAGGCAAACAATAGCAAATATTGGCAAGGATGTGGAGAAAGTGGAACCCTCATACACTGCTGATGGGAATGTAAAATGGTACAGCCACTTTGGAAAACAACTGGCAGTTTCTCAAAATGTTAAACATAGATCATGTGGCTGCCACATGTTGACATTCCACTCCTAGGTATTTGTCTAAGAAATATGAAAACATTTGTATATAAGTGTTCATATCTGTAATAGCAATATTCATAACAGCCAAAAGTGAAAGCAACCTAAATGTTCATCAATCAATGAATGGATTTTTTCAAATGCGGTATATGCATACAATATATTAGTCCCCAGTGAAAAGAAATGAGGTACTGATACATGCCAAAGACGAATAAACCTTGAAAACAACATATTAAATGAGTGAAGATAGTCACAAAAGACCATATAGCATCTTATCCCACTTACATGAAATGTCCATAATAGAAAAATTGATAGAGACAGAAAGTAGACTACTTGTTTCTTTGAGATTGTGAGGGAAGATGGGAAATAACTACTAATGGGTATGGGGTTAAATGCAAATGATATTTTGGGGAGATAAAAATGTTCTAAAGTCACTTGTGGTGATAGTTGTAAAACTTTGAATAAATACTAAAAGCCATTGGACTGTACACTTTAAGTTAGTAGATTTTATGATATGTGAACTATATCTTAACAAAGATATTAAGTGAAGAAAAGAAGAGGAGAAGGAAAGAGGGAAGTAGGGAAAGCCAGCCAGCAGCCTAAAGGTGCCATCAGAGAGTTGAAGTGGATCACAGAGCGTTATTTAGGGAAAGGGAAAGACCTGATCCCTCATATCTTTCCAAATCTCCAATGTAGCCATTCCAGGTATTTGTATGGCCAGGCTTTGGGGCAAAAACATTGATGGTCGGAATAATATAGAGGTAGTGAGCACTTTTCGCCGATTAAATACAGAAGTAAATTCTCCTTTAGACTTACTATGCTTTAGGCTACAGGCTAAGCATATCAGGTTGTAATTATATGTTAGTTTGGTCAGGAAATGTTTGTCTTCTTTGACACAAGTAACTGTCCTGTAAAATGGTGATTATTGTATCAAACATGAAAGCAATGATTCGAATCTATATTTTTAGTGGATGAAAGTGAGATAGAATTATTGAGGATCATTTGTTTTTCAGGACTCCATTTTGTAGAGCAATAGTTGACAAACAATGGTCCACAGAGGCCAAACTCAGCCTGGTGGCTATGTTTGTAAATGAAGTTTTATTGGAACAGGTCATGCACATTCATTTATGTACTATCTATATCTGCTCTTGTGTGCAGAGTTGAATAGTTGTGACAGAGACACACACAGCACAGAAAGTCTAAAATATTAACTATCTGGCCCTTTACAGAAAATGTTTGCTAACCCCTCTCTCTAGAAAAACATGACTGATTCAGCTTTTTAACAAATAAAAATTTATACATCCAAATGAAAACTCTTCTCTTCAAAGCATTCACCTCATTAAATAGTTTATATTTATTTCAGTGATGCTGCCATTGCTCAAGGCTTGCTGAAATTCCCTTTGTGGACTACTGTCTTTAAGGTCTTAAATACATGCTTTTTCATATCCTACCAATGGAAAACCTTGGCACTTATGTGTAGGTAGGTAGTTATTTGGAATCAACATGGTAAATCAAGATAGGTAAAACTATCATTGGTTTAAAATCAGGAATGTATCTGAAGCAATTCAGCTGGCATTCCCATGAAGCATGCAAATTGTCTTTGAAAGCAATTTCAAATGAGTTCCAAAAATGATTTTGAGTAGAGATAGCATCTTTGGAATAATTACTGAACCTCCTACTGTCATTATTTTGAAAAAGAAAGTTCATTTGGATATATAAATTCTGGAATATTGGTTACATCTGTCTCTTTACTTCCCAGTCACATCTCATATTGGAGACTTAGAATATATTTGTTATCAACGGGTGGGAAAATGTGTCTGATATGCCCCTGAATATTCTGTGCCAAGAAAACAGATTTACAAAGACATTAACTCTCCATGGCTCAATTACCCATGATGGGTTCCCTAATAGCTGGAGGGCCTGTACATCTCCTTCTCTGACTAGGTCCAGAAATTCATTCTTCTATAAAAGTGAAAAATTCCAGCCCAGTGGGTCTAACAGGGAATATTCCTCTTTGCATGACTGCACATAAAAATAGGAAGCTTTTGTATTTCAGATGCATTCCAAGTCTTTTGTCCAAGATATGGCATAATGGGTTATTCCATTAATTTTAAAAGTTGGAAGTCATTTTTAATGTATATCAAAACATTATGCTATATACCTTAAATATGTACAATGTCAATTAAAAATTTTTAAATTGGGAATCATTTTTTAAATGATATATAAAAGCAAAGTGTCTACACTGTAATACATAAACCAATGCAAAATGCATCACCTAGATTTTCTAGTTTTGCTTTATTCTTTAAACACAGTGATATGGTTAGAATATGTCCCCCATAGTTCATGTGTTGGGAACTTAACCCCCAGAGCAACAGTGTAAACAGATGGGGCTTTTAAGAGATGGTTAGATTTTTGAGGGCACTGTCCTCATAAATGGATTAAGAATATTATCATGAGAGTGGGTTAATTATAAAAGGAGGCAGTTTGGCCCAATTTCCTCTGTCTTGTGCACTTGCTTCCACTTTCCACCCTTCTACCCTTCTACCATGGAAGGACCCTTGCCAGATACCAGTGCCACGCTCTTGGACTTCCCAGCCTCCAGAAGTGCAAGAAATAAATTTTTGTTGTGGTATTCTATTATAGCAGCAGAAAACAAGATAACATATGTAGTAAGAAATTAAAAACACTTAAAAATTTAAATGTGGGGTGAGAAATTTATAACCTAACAAATGCATTCTAGATTTTTATGATTCTGTTTTCAAATATTTTACTATTTTCTTTCATATCTCTAATTCGATAGCAATTACCATGAAATGAATTACCTTTACTGAATCTTTCCTTAGCATTTGATTTACTTTTCATAGAAAATGACTCATGTTACAATTATAGTTCATCAGCTATGTATTATTTCATTATATTACAAAATTACAATAACAACTGCAACTGATATAAATAGGTTTGGGAATACATACAGTTAACTCTTAGTAAGCAAAATTCAACTCAGGAGACAAGTGTGCAAACATAATAGAGAATATCTCCTTCTAGCTGCAAGTATTATGAGTTCTATGGGCATCAGTCAGTATGTTTTACAGAAAAAAAAAAAGTATCAGTTAATCTGTTAAGTAGGTTAAATGGAAGCTGGTTAAGTGCACATCTACTACATAGTAAGTGTATATATGGTATAAAACTTCATGATGAGACCAAAATGCATTGGCAGTTGATGATTTTAAATTCCAAGAGAACCTTGTACACAGGCTGATTCTATTCTTGAGTAGCCATCTATGAACCCAAACCCATTTAAGACAGTTCTACGTGGCTAATCTCTTATTCATAAGCTAGTGCTTGCCATTGGTATACCAGGAAATGAAATCAGAAAAGCAAATAACCACATAAAATGCCAAGAAAATTAGGAACTTCAACACAGACTTTTTTACAAAATGGGAATTTGTTTCAAAAAAAGCATGTTGTCCAATCCAGTGGGCCAAATGTGGTACTGACAGGGAGCAGGGCTGGAGACTCTGGGAATTTCATGGGAATGGAGAGACCATTTAAGAGTCAATCAAGAGACCCTACATCCTTGACCACCTGCATATTTTTTCCTCTAGATTTATGGAACATTTTATTACATGCTATTTTTGGTAATGAGGAGACAAAAGAGAATGCATCAAAGAGGATATCAATGGAGATTAACTTTTATCAGTATTTTGTAGGTTAAGCCGACCTTACTTAGCTTTTAGACAATGCATTTGTGGCTTTGTCCTATCATTAAGCACACTGACATTTCTGATGTCTGATCTTCCGGAATGTCATTTCACTACTGAGAAGAAATAATGAAGTACAAAGCTTCCTTTCTCAGAAATGTCTGACCTGCTAAACTGTCTGCAATTTAAGGAATACTGAGTGATAAAGTTTCTGGAGAACAAAGAACCACTCCCTGTCTGTGGTTTTCTGCCCTCATTCGTTGAAAGTACAATTGTCTTTCTTCAGAATCATTATTATAAAGGTAAACTGTTTTCAAAAGCTTAATGACAGCTTACTGAATTTCTATAAATAATCACATCTTGTTCTCTGATGTTAATAGTTTAGTATTTTATCCTTATATAACACAAGCATGACTTCATTTAAAAAAATCCTAAAATATCTATTCAGCATGTGTAGTATACCTGGTTTAACAGCCTTTTAAAGAAAGAATATAATAGTGCACTGGCGTGAAGGAGTTTAAGATTAAGTAGAAAGCAAAATCAAAAGGGATTATGGGAGTATTTGTGCCTGTACTGACAAATATACGCACGAAAGGATGTTCCAAGAACACTAACATCTCAGAATTCCCTAAATACAGCTTGACTTCTGACCACCACGCATGCGTACTGTTCCCTCTACACCAATGACCTTTTCTTCTCTACCTGGCAAATCACATTTGTCTCTAGATTTAACTCAGTTGTCACCTTAGTGAAGCTCTCCCTCTTCCCCATATGGTTGGTCACCTCCTACTCCTTGTTCCCATAGATCACTGCACTTATATCTATTACATTTACCACACTGTACTGTCATTGTTTCTGGCTCTGTCATTTCTACTATATTTTATTGTCATGAAAGCAAGGACAAGGTCTAAGTTTTATCTGCTCCAGGGTCTGGCAGCAAGCCTGATATATAATGGTCAATGGAAAACTATATTATAAAATGGATGAAATAGAAAAAGAAAAATGAAAATGTTTGGTAATAGGGGACAAAGTGAAGTTAAAATATCATTCAAGTGAAGTGGAAGAACATTGTACACTCACTTTCTTTGGTAAAAGGTATTATACACATGGATCTCTAAAAGCATGGGGGAGGGTAAGCATCCAGGGGTGAAACTTGCAAAGCAAGTGGGAAGGAGGGCATTCTAGACAGAGGAAATAGGCAAGCACATAATATATTGAATAGTTAGAAGGCAAAGGAAAGATGGGATTTGTAGGAAACTTTACAAGCAGTTTGTCATTGCAGCAGAATAGGGGTTCAAAATGAGCCTAGACACTTAAAATGGTTGCAATTTTCATTATATGTCAATGGTAACTCAATACAACTGACTTTAAAATGCAAGATCATGGACTATTTTTAATGCTGTCTTGTTTATTGTTCTAAGAGTGTCCTCTAAGTTGGCATTTATTTCTTCATATTTCTGGGAGACTGTTTCTCCATGATTATACTCCAGGGGTTCCTGAAGGAAAATACTGTATTATTCATCTTCGCATCTCGTATGGCATCTAATGCAACACATAGCACACTGCAGGCACTCTATACTACTACTTTTGGTAGTGGGCTTAAGGGGCCCAGGAAAAGAAAGTGTGTGTGTGCATGCACGGATGCATGTCAGTGTAAAGACAAAAAATAGTACATACAAAATTCAACAACCAATCTCTAATACCCATGATCATTTCAGTTCATTCAATAAAAAACAGAGGAAGAGCTTGGAGAATTCAGAGCTTCACAGTTTGGAAGACATCTCACAGACTAAACATGTAAGTAATGAATAATTAGCATATCTTTATAGATGAATAAAATGATTTTCTCATTTCATTAATATATTTTATGTCTAAACCTTTTAAGACGTTAGTCTTTAATTGCTCAAGAGGTTAAATACTACCTTAGAAAAATTTAATGTCAAAAATCTGTAAATTTTGCCCAATCTCTCCTTGCCCAGCCTCTTCAATAAGTTGGTGCCATAGGGAAAAATGTAGGAATTGTACCAGATGAAAGAAATTTCAGGAACATCATCACTAGATGATGATAGGGTAGTCTGGGATAGAATCGTGACTGGTCAAATAAGCTCTAAAGGACATTTGGGGGACAAATGTCAAATTTTAAATATGGACCAGGTAATAAGTAAGATGTAAATTTATTGACATGGTGGTGATATTATAAAGTTGGTGATTATTAACTTAAAAGTAGACTACAAAACAGCATGTAGAGTATCATTTTACTTTGGTTTATAAAACATATGTATATAGAAATGAATATGAAAAATGTACAATAGGCTACTAACAATGGTTATGTTTGTGTGGCTGGAAGATGGTGTTTTCATCTTGTCTGTGTGATTGGAAGATGGTGTTTTCATCTTCTTGAATTTTAAACATTTTTTCTAATTTGCTACAATGTATACCTATTGTATACATTTTAATTATTGGCATAATTAAAAGGTTATTTTTTATTTAAAAAAATTAGAGAACTACATAACTTATTCTTTCTTTTACATGTATAGTTCTGCTTTAAAATATTGTAGATTACAGTGTCCAGTTTGTTTTAAACTCTTCTTTCTCATAAATAAAGAGGATATTTAGCACTGTTTATCTGCAGTCACAAGGTATGACAGATTTGCTGAAATTACTTAAAAGCATTTCCACTGAGGAAAATTTTATGTTGCTGTAGTTTATTCTTATTTCCTGTTGTTTTTGTTTTGGTTTCTGAGCATGATTTTTCACACAAGATGTTGTATCAGACAAGGTACCATATGTCGCCAAACCTCAGCAGGAGCAACTCAGAGTCTGTAAAACCAATTTAATGATGCTTTTCCATAAACTGACTTCCCAATGATCATTAAAATATGCACATATTTTAAGAAACCAATAATCATGCAAACCTAATTAAGAAAGAGATAATTACGACTAACAAAAAAGCTGGCAAATCATATTCATAGATGTATATTCGAATGTTTGCCATGATCTTCATGTACAATTAATATAATAACTACATCATATGCTTTAATTCCTACATAATTAAGACATACTACATCAAGCTTTTAGAAGGAAAATCAATATTTTGGGCACTTTGCTTTTATTGCATATAGAAAAAGAATTTCCCTTCCATTCCAGATATTTATACCTTTAGAAAAAAAAGCACCTTACCAATGCTGGCTCTTTTTACATGACATCAACATATATGGATAAAAAAGTGAAATAAAACAATTGTCTACTTATTTTGTCTTCCTAACACAACATTCATTTTAAAGCACCAAAAAAAGTACGTCAGGACTTCCCATTAAAAATGGCCATACAAAGGAATTCCCCTCCTTCAAAACCAATAAAAAATAAACCAAAAAATTAAAGATAGAAGAAACTTACACAGTGACAACTACAAAATGCAAACTGTGAAGCACACGTAAACAATGGAAGGTGCTGTTACTACATACTCCTCCTCTGACATCAGGGGAAATAGGTGTTCCTAAAAGCTCAACACAGATTAGGCCTCCAGGGGGAGGCCCACCCAATGATTAGGGAGACGAAGAGGTGTATGTCTGGGGACAAGAGGACTAGGTGAGAATCACAGGGACTATATCTGGTAGCAATAAAAAGACACAGAAAAAGTCACAGAATATCATGGGAGAGAGAGATAAAACTTAAACCTTTTTTTACATCCTCATTTGTATTACTTCTAACCTAACCTTTGAGAGGTGAGTCTGACAGAGGAAAAGCAGCAAGACCATGAGATTACAAAGTCAGCCTTTGACATTGGCAACTTTGCTGTGCATGACATCACCTGTTAAAGGCTAAATGCTAAGGCAACACAAACCCACAGGGCAAAGAAAATGCAACGATTTGGTTGCCTTGAACTAAAGCCAAAACTGAAACTTCAGATTGCCCAAGTTCACATTCCCTTGGCCCCATGAGCAAAAGATGAAGAACACAGCAAAAAGAAAAACACAATGAAAGAGGAAAAAATTTCAGGCAAATAGTTCTCCATGACCACAGATAAATTTTAGCTAGAAGAGCTCATAAAAGGAGAAACAAGTTTCAAAAAAAAAAAAAAGATAAAAATAATGTGGCAAAGTTCAAGTAAAAAATAAAATAGAAACATGAAAATATTACTGAAATGAAAAACATATTAGAAGGAGAAATAAATGACATGAATACAACTGAACTCAAAACCAAAAACAAGGTAGACAGGATACAGTCATCAAAATGGGAGGTTAAGGAAAAAAAGACAGCAAACATAGATAATTGGTATTTTAGAAGAAGAAAAAGAATTAATGTGGATAAACATTCAAATATGTAAAAGGCTTTATTGGCGATCAGGAAGGAACAAATTAAAACCTAAATGAAATATTAGATTACACCCATCATATTGGCAAAAAATTTTAAATAGTACGATAGTCGTTGTTGGTAAGGACATAGAACAATAAGGAGTTTCAGCCACAGATAGTGAGAATGTAATCTGGAATATCCACTCCGGAACATGTGGCATTACCTAGTAAAGCTGAAAATAGACACACTGCTATGACCCTGCAATGCCACTTCAAGATATACATGCTTAGATGCACAAGTATGCACATAGGAAAATCTTATGATAGCTTTTTTCGCAATTGCCAAAACTACACATTTTGTGGAATATTCATCCAATGGGATACTATATAGCAGAGGTCAGCAAATTTTTCCCATAAAGAGCCAGACAGTAAATAAGTATTTTAGGCTTTGAAAGTCTGTGATCTCTGTTGCAAATATTCAACTCTGCCACTGTAGTGCAAATGTAGCAACAGTGAATAAATAAATCAATGCACATGGCTGTGTTCCAATTACACTTTATCTATGGACAATGAAGTTTAAATGTCATAATTTTCATGTCATAAAATATTATTTTTCTTTAGATCTTTTCCAGCCACTTAAAAATGTAAAAACCATTCTCAGCTTACAAGTCATGTAAAAACAGGCAACAGGCTAAACGTGGCCTACTGGCCATAATTTACCAACCCATGCTATAAAGCAATACAAAAACATACAAAGCACAACTATCTGCACAAGATTAATGAACCTTCAAACACAAGATTGGGTTATTTCAAAAAGTGATGAAGTTCAAAGAGAATATAGTCTAAAGAAGAAAAACCATGATATCAATTGACATAGAAAAAGCATTTAACAAAATCCAACATCAAGTTTGATTGAAAAAAAAAAAAAAACTATCAGCAAACTAGGAATAGAAGGGAACTTCCTCAACTTGATTTTTTTAAAAATCTACAGTTAACATCACATTTAACAGTGAAAAACTGGATGCCTTCCCCCTAAGATTCAGAACAAGACAAAAATGTCCTCTCCCACCATTCCTATTCAACCCCGTATTTAAAGTCTTACTAGTACAAGAAGACTAAAAAAGCAAATAAATAGTATAAAACTGGAAAGCAAGAAATAACACTATCTTTACTGGCAGATGCCATGACTACCTATGTAGAAAATCTCAAAGAAATGACAAAAAACAAGCCAACAACAACAAGAAAATCTTTTGGAACTGAAACTAGTAAGCAAGTACAGGTCAGAGGATACAAAGTTAACATACGAAAGTCTATTGCCTTTCTATATACCGGCAACAAACAACTGGAATTTGAAATGTAAGAAAAAGTATCATTTATGATAGCACCAAAGAAACTATAAAATACTTAGGTATAAACCCAATAAAATTGGTCTATATGTGCTAAACTACAAAACTCTGATGAAAGAAATCAAAGATGACCTAAATAAACAGAGAGATGAGACATTCTGTGTTCATGGATTGGAAGACTCAATACTGTTAAAGTATCAATTCTTCCCAACTTGATCTGTAGGTTCAATGGAATTCCAACCAAAATCCCAGCAAACTGTTTTATAGGTATCAACAAACTGATTCTAAAGTTTAAGTAGGAAGATGAAAGATCCAGAATAGCCAACACAATACAGAAGAACAAATTTGGAGAAATCACACAACCCAATTTCTGTAATTACTTCAAACTACAGTAATCAAGACAGTGTGGAATTAGTGAAAGAACAAACACATATGTCAATGGAATAGGACAGAGAGCTCAGAAACAGACCCACACAAATACAGTCCATTGATCTTTAACAAAGAAGTAAAGTCAATTCAATAAAGTCCTTTCAACAAATGGTACTGGGACAATTGGATGCCCATCTGTACTGCTCCCTCCTCCAAAAAAAACACACAATTATTGTAGATACTGACCTCGTATCTTTTACAAAAATTAACTCAAGAAATTAATGAGATACCTAAACATACACTGCAAAATCACTCACTAGATTATTAGCATCCTGGCAAAGTCTTTCAAATATGTGACCACTGATCTTCATCTACAGTGTCCAAGTGGTGGGGTAATCAATGGAAAACCCTAATAATTCAAAGTAGACATTTTTTATGCAGCACTTACTGTGCACAGGTATCAATCTAAATGCTCTGCATACATTGACTATTGACTGTCTTCACACCCACTTAATATCCCTATGAGGTAGGAATTATTACCATCCTCTTCTTACAAATGAGAGAAATGAGGCCCAAAGAGGTTATATAACTTGTCCAATGTCATACAGTAGTAAGTGGATAAGCTAGGATTCAAACCTTGTCTGGCCCCAGATCTCATACTCTTAACATATTATATATACTAATGTCAACTTTTTCCTTAGAAGGCTGTACTTATCCGTGTAGTCTTGTCTCCGTAAACTGTTCAAGATCACCACCTACTATCAGCCAAACCTGGTCCCCAATGTCTCTCCAGCCTCACTGAACATGTCTGCTGCCATATCTTGGCACTCTACTCACCTGTCATATCCTGCTGCTGACTGTGAACCTTCCTTCCCCAAATTACAATTCACTATACTGGGTTATCCTATCAAAACTGTGCCATCTATAATCATGTCATATTTATGAGAGGGAGGTATTTTTGGTTGTTCTATTTTCAGTTATTAGACTTTGCTCCTTCTATGCCTGAGTTGAGGCAAGGGAGAAAAGAAAATCACTTAAACAGCAAATTTTTATACTTGAGAAATAAATATTCTTTAATATCCAGTCATTAAAAGTACATTAGTCTCTGTTCAAGGGGTTCCTAGAGTGCACAATAATAAAAATTTTAAGAGGAAGTTCAATCTGTTTGGCCTACATCCTAGAGCTTGGGGATTCAAGCAAAAGTCATTTATCTCCCCTTTTCCCCTAACCTCCTAGAAAAATGCAGAACAACCTCTTAGAACAACTGTTTTTGTTTGAAACATAGGTAATTTTATCTTTGACTTGGTAAAGAACCTGCTCCAAGTTACACACAAATCTGAACTCTTCATGAAACAACACTGTGGATCACAATAGCTGCAGTACCACCTTGCCACCCAAGCCATTCTGAACCTGTATTTATAAGGTGTGAGATAATACAGATTAATTTGAGGTATTGACCTAACACCCTAATAGCAGGCAAAAGGGGTCCAAGGACTAAGTGAGTTTGAAATTGTGAATTTCAATTTCACTGAAAGCTTGTTTAAGTGCATATTTCTTCTTTTATAAGTAATAGTGACCAAGGTGATCCATTTGAAAGCTGTCAGAGCTGACATAAAAGTATGGAGCCCTAACCAAGACTAGAGTCAGTTGAGAGCTCTTCACTTCTCATTTCTTTGATTCTGGGATATTATGTCTCCTCTACACATAGTGAATAATAATTACCTTGCATATGAGGTTTATTCACTTCTAAGTTGCTGAGATTTCAATGCAAAAATAGGGAGCCAAGAGATAAATGAGATGGCTATCTAATTGTCAAACAAATATAAATTAGGCAGACTATTATTTCCTCTTTGGAGGGAGTAAGGGACCTAACATTTATCAACAGCCACTATTAACTGCTACCTACACTTTATAAATAAGGTGAGGCTTTGAGAAGTGACATAAGTTGTCCCCAATGACATGAAGCTTACGAAGAAACTGGAAACAAGATCTGTACAGGGTGTGCACAGCTCCAAAGCTCATGTCTCTCTCACTATACCAGGTGACTTCTGATAGGATTTTTGTGAAAATTCTGCCTGCACACTGAGGGCACTAAGAAATGTGTCACCAGTGCAGGTACACACAAAGGAAGGTTTTTCTTGACATATACCAATGAGGATTGTATTTAAGACTTTCTACTTTTGAAATACACACAAATATATAATCAAGATACATAAATTTTAGATAAAGCTCTTTCATAGTTTTCCTCCCAAAAATGTATTTATGTTTTCTCTTTCAGTATGGAAAGCACGGGAAGTGATGCATTCTTCCTGTCAACTACGAAGCCAAAGGGTCCTCTCTCCCATTATGAATACTCTGAACACTGCCATTCAACAACAGTAATTTTGGAATGGGTTCATGGGCTTCAATCAGTTGGCCATTCCATAAACATTTACCAAGAGCCCTACTTATGCCAAGCCAAGCATTGGGATATGTAGACAAAAGATGGCTTCTACTCTCAAAAAATCTGAATTAGAATTGGGAAGATACACAGTAAACAAACTATTATACTGGGATAGATGCTATGGAATGCCATAAAAACTCAAAGACGAGGCCTTTACCACACAATAAAAATGACAGAATACCAGCAGAGGCTTCCAGTGCAGAATTTGGCCAAGCATAGCTGGCAAGTACTCAGAAGCAAGCAGCCAGTTATGACCAGACCAACTTGGGGTGTGAATGTGTTAGAGGATATGGGAGCAATTTGGATATAAGGTCTATGAGCTGAGCTGAGTCCAGATATTACAGGCCCTCCTATGTCATGTACAAAAAGACATTGAGTTTTATGCAGAGGCTCAGAGATGGCACTGCTGGCTTGTTACCAGAGAATTAGCACGAACTGGGGGGTTTTAGGAAGGTTGCTCTAAAACAGAGAACCGTTTGGAATATGGGAGATATTAGAGATGAGGAGAACATCAAGGTAGGTGCCCTAATACTGGAAGTCCCAAGTGAAAAATTATGTGGGTCTAGGCTGATTGTGTGCGTCTGAGTAACAGGGGACGGGGACACATAGAAGGAGTATTTTGGAGAATAAGTTGCCCAAATTTGTTGACATTCTAGGATGATGGATAAGGAAGAGTCTGGGATAACATGCAGTATTCCAACCAGGGAAATTGTGATGCCTTCTCTCAAAGAACAGAGTTTGGTAAAAAGGAAAAGGAATGTCTTTAGTTTTAGTTATTTTTCCTTAATTAAAAAAAAACTCTGATTGCTTTATTTCTAACATTCCTAGTAGTGTAGCACTACTAAATAAGATTCCATTAGTTACAATGATAGTGATAACACCCACAGGATGTTTTAAAAATAATAGTCAAGCAAATGGCTTTGCCCATACTCCCCAGAATAAAGAAATGCAGGAGGAAATGCACATAACCAAGAATAAGAAATAAAGAAATAAATATATGAATAGAAGAATATATTTCTGCAAGTGCAAATACAAGACAGGACCAAAATGAGCATGACTCATACTTCAGTGGATTTACCTTCTTCAGCCAAAAATCATATTCAGTTTCCTACAGGAAGTTTGCACTGTAAGTCCATGCTGCCTCCCACTCTTTTCCCCAAAGGGAACATTCAGATTTATCCTCCTTATGAACACTGACAAAAACAAACCCTAACTAGAATTTAGAGTTTATCTAAATTTGGAAGAACCAAGGAAGAACAGTGATCTCTAACTCAAATGCTCTTGACAATGGTCAGATAACATAAGTTGGTAAAGCAGCCTGGATGCAATGTAATAGGGAGTGGTGAAGACTACAGCAAATGAAAACATGCTTGTCCCCTACATCAGTGGTTTTAAAACATAGTTGCAACTCCTTGTCACTTAGCTCATCAAGAAGAGGTGTCTGTGACCACTCTGCTTGCATCTTGATGGGCTTATGACTACTTCAACCAATACAGTACAAGACAATAGCACAGTATGACTTCTGAGACTAGGTCACAAAATGCCAGGTGGCTTTTGCCTTGTTCTGCTAGGACACTTGCCCTTGGATAACTGAGCCACACTGTAGGAGCCCTGACTATCCTGAGGCACCATGTTGCAGAAGACACATGAAAAGAACACATGGAAATTCTGGAATCTGCACCAAAATTTGGGGGATGCTCAAGGAACTCCAAGCCATCCCAGCCCAGGCATATGATACGTGAGTGAAGTTACCTCCAGATGGTCCCAGTCTTCAGAATGTAAGTCTCCTCAGCAGAAGCCCCAGACATTGTGGAGTAGAAACAAACCATCCCTACTATGTCTTGTCCAAATTCCTGAGCCACCAAATTTGTGAACATAATGAAAGGCTGATGTTTCACAACACTAAGTGTTGAGATGGTTTGTCACACAGCAATAGAAAACCAGAACACCTCCACTAAAGAGGCAGCCACTGTACTGTTTCCACTGACTGTAGCCATGTGGCAATGTGCGGACAGTGTTAGGTGACCTTCCAGTTTACCAACAGAAAACAGACACTTAGATTTGTATATGAATTTTCCAATTGTCAAAACACCATTTGGGACAAATAAAACATGACTGTGACAGTATTTGGCCCTTGGACCACCATTGCAACTCCTCATGTAGTACGTAGATTACATGAAGGCAGATATGTGCCTTCACAGACAGCTACTTCCAACGAGCATACAGTGAGTGGTTCAGACCACCTTGCCATTACTACTCTGCACCACACAGGCTTTTGTTGTTGTTTTTCTTTAGATAATGTTAGGCAAGAATCATCTCTAGTGAGGAGTGAGATATTTCCAAAAACATTCCAGGATGTGCTCTAGTTCTGTATCTCTAATGGGTTTTAAGGTCCATTTGCTAACACCTTAAAGTCATGATGATGGCAACAGACATCAAGGGCCAGTAAGTTTGGAAGTCATAAATATAAGCTCAAGTGGCATGCCTGGAATCTATGACCTATAAAGCAGGAATTCCACTGTTGAATAAAAAGTGAACCTCATACATAACAATAACTCAACAAAATATAAATATATAAATAAATGAATGAAGAAATAACCATCTCAACAAATGATTGATCTTACCTTCCCTTACACTGTATTTTGGCATCTCCACAAAGTCAAAATCGCAACCTAACTTAGGTCCCCTTCAGTCTTAAACTAATGTAAATTTTTAACCCTGTAAAACAGAAACTACCAATTCTCAGAAGTTCCTACTACCAATGCAGACCTATCCATACAACTAGTTCATTATAGTCCACTACAGATTAAAACCTTTGCCCCAAAGTATTAAACAACCAACAAAAAAGGCCATTCTCTGTGAACAATTCAGTAGAAGGTTTTGCATACAAGTCAACATTTAGTGCTAAAAGAAAAAGGAAAAAAAAAAAAAGGAACAGACTTCTATTTGCATGTCTGCAATTTTCCCCAAATATCATCCAGGCCTAAATTAATCTTCTTGTAAGTGACTAGGGTTCTATTTGTTTGTCTGTTTGTTTTAATTTTCTTTATAAGGAACACAGAAAAGAAGTCACATGAGACTCGGGAAGAGTGTTTACTTTCAAATAGGTTGCGTTCAACAAATTAGCATTCTATTTACTTTCTGTGAAATCACTGTACCACAGCCATCTGTACTAGTGAGCTATGATATAAATTATCATATCGAGATTGAATATTAAAAAGACCTGGATATGTACTCAGGCAGCAAATTCAAATCTACCACCAGGCCTTCAGAGCAGGGTGGCTCACAATGGCCAGATTTGACACCATGACCAAAAGATTCCTTCCTTTCCTTTTGGGCTGCTTGAGCTAGACCAGACCCTGGGCCAGTATGCATGAAGATATCCTTGAGAAAGATGAAGATTGCCTGCTTCCCCTCAGCTGGATTATAAATGAAGAGTTTTTGAAGTCTGCTGTGGGGTACCAAGGAAATTTTGTTTTATATGGTATTTATAAATGAATGCTAAAGACCATGATATGTTAAGAATTTACAAGAAGACAAGAGAAACATCCTGAGACAAATCCCAGGCTGCCAGCTCTTCTAATAATGTTCCTTTTGCTGTTACTGCCCTTTATCACATGTGTTGGGTGAGCCTAGAGGAGGAAAATGAAGGGAAAGCTTGAAAAAAAAATTATTCTGAAGCCTATAAAATCACTGTGAAAGCTTCTCTCTCTGAATCAAGCTGGTTTTAAGACATTCCTTGACCCTATGGCAGGCAAGTGGTTCACCATGTGCCCAATAAATTATCCCAAGATCCTGCTCACCAAACCAAGCACTTCTTGATTTACATCAACACAGGATTCCAGGAGATGAGACTACAGGGAATAAAATATGTGTTGTAACCTATACCACTACTTCAAAATACTCTGCTGCAGTGGAACTATATCTTCAGTGAGTTACCAAAGTCAATGTCGGTTGATGTGTATATCTGGATGTGTGTGCAATGGGGTGACAGTGGGAGATTGTGCTAAAACAAAACTTCATTGTATGGATAAAATTAGAAATTTAGTTTAGTTTCTTTTGGGCTAATGAAATTTGGTATCTTGAATACTGTAAAAACCAGTCCTTAAGAAACAATATAACATATTCTTATAAGAACTCAGAATTGAAAGCAGACATATGACTAAGAAACCTAAACTTGAACTCACCGTTTTTGAATGGCAATCTACTGATGTCACAATAAAAGCCACCTTTATCTAATTAAGCCAATAAAACAAGAATTATGTCCAAAGAGTTCCAGAGTGAATAATGGAGGAAAAGGCTGAGTTGGTGGATTCAAATATAAATATTACGTTTCTTAGTAAAAGTTTATTGTTTCTTATAGTGATCATTCAAGATTATCAGCACCTCAGCAGCTATAGGTAGAAAATAGCAAAAGCTTGGTTTCCTTTAAAGAATTTATATTTTGTTTCCTTTACAGCCCCATAAGGCATGATGAAATAAAGAACAGATGGTGGACATGAAGGAGGAGAAACCGAAGGTGAAAGTTTTCAAAGATACACCAATTTATGTATCTGTCTCTGAAAAACAAAAGCCCTATGCCTGTAAATTAACTTGACTCTATGTTTGTCACAACACACCTATCATTGCAGCTGAAATCAGGTGATAAGGAGAATCAAAAAATAATGTTATGTGGGACCATCCGTTTACTGGACTAGAAATATGTCTGATATGTCCAAAATGTTTGCTTCTTTTGGTGTCACTGGGTAACACTAGAGGTTTTCAAGTCAGCTTTGTAAAGTCAGTTTTGTTCAATTAAGAGCCTAAGCAGAAATGGGAACAAACAAACCAGTGAAATGTAGAGTTTGCTCCAGCTGAAGCTGGAGCTGTGCTAGGGATAAATAGGGTGGCAGAGCCTGCCTACTCTTCCCTATGCACTCCTAACAACCCCAGGGGGGCTCCACAGACCTTCCAGGGCTGAAAAGAGCACAGTTTGAAAACAATCTGAGATTTAGATAGAACACAACAAGCTAAAATGAGGTCAAAATACTAAAGTGGAAAAACATCAAAGTAAATGAAATGTAAAAGCTAAATTAATTTTACTACACTAGACTAGCCAAAGGGTCCACAAGGTTGCAAGATTGTTTGTCTACCTTTATTGTTTAAACAGAATTAGTTTATTGATTTTCACTTAGCAGAATATTTAGAATATTTCTGCCTCCCAGGCAACTAGGTCCTATTTTCCCCAAAAAACAGTACATCTTCATTATTGACTCAGAAGATATTAGTCAGAAGATACATTTTCTTAACTGATGACTCCTTCATTATAAAAACTCTCCAGTAATTCAGCATAAACTTTCCTAGAAAAATAAAATAAGTGAAAAGGGATTAAATCATAGTACAAATCTGGGTATATAAAGCCCTCAAGCACTGATCATTGTAAAACCTCTTTGTTCAGGAATCCTTAATGCTATGGTTTGAATGTGTTCCCCAAAGTTTACATATTAGAAACGTAATCCTCAATGCAGCAGTGTTGGCAGATGGGGCCTACTAAGAGATGATTAGGTCATGAGGGCTCTGCCTTCATGAATGGATTAATATTGTTATGGGAGTGGGTTAGTTATCAAGATAGTGGGCCTGTTATAAAAGCAAGTTTGGCCCCCTCTTGCTTGCTTGCTCTCTTGTGCCGTCTTGCCCTCTTGCCTGCCACCATGGAATGATGCGGCACAAAGGCCCTGGATAGATGTCGTGCTCATGGACTTACCAGCCTCCAGAATCATGAGCCAAATAAATGTGTGTTCATTATGAATTACCCAGTCTGTGGTATTCTGTAATAGCAACACAAAATAAACTAAGACATTGAAAAGAAATTTTTAAAACAAACTATTCAACTTGAGTTCAATTTAAAATCCCAACAAGATTTTTTTAATGCTAAGGAACTAGCCTTCCTTGCCCACTTAATCACAAGGTTTAAAGAATGACAAACATTTTATATTCCTATCTGTGTGAGAAACTAATGTTGCTATTAGAAAACATTCTTGGATTGTATTTCATTCCCTAGGCAATCTGGCCTTGACTCACTTTCCAAAATTATCTGCCACCACCTAACAAATACCTAAGCACAGACCTACTCATCTCCTCACTGTTCCTTTAATACAATTTTCTCACTTCCACCTCTACACTTTCTCTCCCAGACTTCCTCACCCCTCCTGCTAGCCTATCTAAATTCAACCATTCCTTAACAATCAACCTCACAACCAGCCTTTGAGAAGCCATCCCTGACAACGGCAGCCAATGACCCATCTCCCAGGCTCACAGCACCAGTTGCTAATTCTGTCCATTTTCTTGCTTAACCACACATCTCTATTGCTACTTACCTCCTTCCATGGACATGTCAGACCATGAACACCTCACATAATACCTACTACCATGCTGTACCCACATGGAATACACAATAAATATTTGTTGAATAAATGAGTATGTGTTTATTCTCAATCTTTCATCTATACATGGAACAGTGCAGAGATTTCTACAAAGCAAATGAAATATGAACATAATTTGGTTTCCTACTATTACTCACATCCATGAGTCTTATCAGCTCATGCTCCCCCTTATTGCCATTTATGTTTCTTTTACTATGTTGTTTATCTCAGGACACACTCTGACTAGCCTTTAATTTGTTGTAATAAATCTCTATTATCCCTGACATTATTTAGCATGCATGGCTGCCTAATTAGTCAAGGCAATGATTTATAATGAAATTGCCACAGATTTTGCCCTTCTCTTCAGTTAATGCTACCTTCCCCATTTCACTGAAGAGCCTTACTCCAAACTAGTTCAAATGTCAGCTGTAAAGTAATAGAAGTAAAGTGCCAAAGAAAGCAGAAAATGCCTGGTCTTTTCCAGGAAAAAAATCATCAAAACCCATTTAAATGGGACATAACTAAAACATATGAAGAGCCTGGTGCCACTGTTTCATCATCAGATTACTCTCCTCCAAACTTTAGTTGATAAGCCACACTCTCCCATCTAGTACAAAGACAGTAAAGAGGCCTGAGAAAATCAGATCTACAATGGAGTAGAAAAGGAAATCCTTCTCTCTTTTCCAGAGCACCAGCCTACTAAGCAATGTGGAGAACTATGTAAGAGACTAGACATAGAATGTACATGTTATACACATAGCCAGTCCATTTGTTGTCTGCCATCTGAGACCTGACCAATCAAAAGAAAGCTACTACCCACAGATTTTGGAAGTATACAAATTACAAATCCCAAGTCACTTCTACTATAGCCTCTTTAGCTCCCTATTTGCCGAGAGGTGTTCAGACTCATCACTGTGGTGCTTCAAAGAGGGTGCAGTTTATTCAGATATTGCTAGATGAATTGCTGCGATCCTGACAGGTTTCTGACCAGGCACAGGAGTGCAGAGAGAATGTAGAACAATGGTTCTTTATAGGTCATGCCATGCATGGTGAACTTTCCACCTACACACAGAATTCCTGTCAGAACAAACATATCCTCATCGCTCCATGTCAGAAGTCCAGGCCCAGATGCACAACCCCTGGAGGAAGTCAGGTGAGTAGCAGGTAGGGAGAAAAGCCGCCAGTCCAAGGCAATTAGACATACAGGTAGATTAATCTCCTTTCTTCCTTTCCTTGGAAGAGGAAGGGCAAGAACTGGAAGCAGCATGGACTGTGGTTTCCGGCTTCCTCACCCAAAACCTGCCTAAATAAAACTGAGTTAACACTGTGGCTTCTATGTTTATCAACATACAAACCTGTGTGAAATCAGACTTTCTATTATGGATGAGATTTAAAAAATAAGGTCTTAAAACATGTTCAGCACTATAAATGAATTTTGTTGCATTGTTGAATCTGAACACTTCATTATATGTCATTATTATTCCAAAACAATGAATAGACATGTAAGAATACAATGTTTTCAGTATTTCTTTGGAGAAAAAGATTGCCCTTTAGTAAATGTATGTAATTTTTCACTGTAAGTGTTTAAAGGATCTTCTTCTATGAAATTATGATGTTGACAGATGATTATTTTACCATCTACACCTAATGAAGTAAAAACCTGGCAATTCCAGGTTTATTCTCAGGTTTTATTTACCTGTGAAATCTAAATTCTGGTACTACTGACTCAGAAAAATTTCTATTCTTAGCCCCTTGCTTGACGGATAAATTATTTTGCCCACAGAGGTTGATGGTGTACTAAAGGCTACACAGCAAGAAAGTGGCAAAACCAGTTCCGAATCTAAAACTCCAGCTGGGTAGGCATGCCATTATCAAGCCCTTTAGGAAGTTGGTGTATCACACTATTCTTTTTAAACTCCATGGGAATTTAAGTCAATTAAAGTGTTTTAAACACATTTTAAATAAATGTCATTTTTATTCATAATTAAAATAGAATTTATCTAAAGGAAGTTTATAAAATTATTTTTCATTGCTGTAAAGCTGTAAATAAAGCTTAGATGCCATATGTCAATTTAAGGTAACCACATATTACCTTAACATATGGGTGAAAGTCCACAGGGATACTCGAAATGTAAAAATAACTACATATGCTTTGCGAATAGAAATAATCGAACCAGCTTAGCTCCCTTTTTCAAATCAATGTCTTTTGTATACCTGGCTGTGCAGACTCTGGCAAAAAATGGTTCCACTGAAGATAGATTTATGTGCTAGGCCAATAAGCCCCAAAGTGGGCAATTTTGAGACTGCAACGGGAAAAAAGCCAAAGAAATTAAAGATGAAAACCACATGGCACATAGTTTTAGAATAAGGGACTAAAGACTCGAACTTGATCTCCATTTAAGTGCTAAAGAGATACAGAAAAGAAAAAAAAAACACAATTTTCAAGCCTGTTCTTCCACAGATTTTGAAAAGCTTGATTCCAAACTGTTTCTCATGAAAGTCACTATACTGGGGGAGCTATTCATGGCAAACCACCTGGATAACGTTTATTCCTAGACCTCAAATTGATCATAATTATAAATGTACTCTCTTCATAAGTGTCCTCATATGTAAAATAAGCAGCTAAATTCAGCCACTTTCTCTCATGACTCCATAACCAGAGCAGTTCTGGTCAGCTTTTGTAACAGTGAAGAGGACTGCCCTGCCAATCAACATAAGACCATTAACAACACGCACAGCCAAACAGATTCCTTTAAATTCTTCACAGCATCCCCCTCAAAAACTGATGTCTCACAATTGCCTTTGTCTGTTATTTTCACTCTCTCTTCCTTACTATAAGTTGACTCTTACCTCACTTTCCTGTTAAATCACATCTAATCCATCATCCGCAGATATGACTAATGACTTGCCTTTCAGGGTCTTATTATTCTGTTTGGGTGGATGGGTGAATTGGCACTTGCTGTCCAGGGAAACAGAAGAGATGCTGAATTAATGAGCTTGGTTAATCTGAATTCTCAAGAGTGGTTCAACAGACCAGGCTGCTATGAACAAAAATCTGCAACTCAGGTATTCTGACCTTTTAAATGCCATCGAAAGAGGAATGTAAGTGTACTTTACTTCTTCCTATAGTAGCATAAATCAGAATAACTGGCTTAATTAGTTTTGTTTGCAGTAAGCTGAGTTATTAAAAAAACGCAACTCCTTGAGAGCATTTGGTGTTGCCATCTGGCCCATCCCTTTGCTCCTGGTCTCTTTCCCTTCTGTTCCTTGCATTCCAGAAACCAACACTTCCCCAGACACAGCACTTTGGCTGTGAATGCAAGTGGCTATGTAAGGACCAGACTAAGGTCAGACCATCTTCTCAAGAATGTTTATCTGGAAGGAATATGGCCTCGGGGTAAGGAGAGTCTGTGTGGGAAGAAAAAGGATACTAAGGTTGTTGAACTCCCAGGTTAGGAATAGGAATACTCCTTCTATTAAAAATGCATTTTGGTAGTTGTCCATCCAGCTGTGAACTGTGTGTCCCATCTGGCTGAATCAGAGGTTTCCAGGCAATAGCTCTGAGCTCACCTAATAGATCACCAGGTCTTCTCTGATACTTTTCTAAGCCAGAGGCTAGTGATACTCATCTTATCTCACACTCCCATCACTGCATGTGTCTAATTTTCTGGGATTTCCAATAAGAATTGAGAAAAATTGGTTCCTTATTCCATTTAGGGTCTCTATCATTAACATTACCTCTACCTCAAGTGGCCTCTATGTCTAGAAGAATAAATGTTTTCTTTAGACACTGACCCCATGCCCTGGGAGTCAGCTTGATTCTTTCTAGTCCTCTACTAACTGACATCTGGCCTTGGACAATTCACTAACCTTCTTTGGAAGTCAATGATTTCATTCAGAACATGGGCAGGTCGAGTACGTCACAGCTCTAACATAGAGTGTACTTTATGGCTTTAAGTTCTATGATTCTATGATGTTCTAAACTAAATACAGCTATATTGCCCTCATTTCTTCCTATTCTTTAGCATTAATATATACATCTATTCTCATTTAAATGAATTAATAAATATATGCGTCAATATATGCATATATAAATATGCATGTACATATTCACTACCAATTGGGTTTCTTTCCTACTGGTAAGAAAACACACACCATGCCCCCAAAAGCAATTCATGCTTTTTAACATTTTTTAAGAACTAGCAATTATGGACACTTAGGAAGTTATAGCTATATACAGCCTAGATCACGGGTTTCCCTAAAAGCCAAAAAGTCCCTGAATAATTAGGAGAAAGATAAGAAGACTTTTCACTTTTCTTTATAATCAAGACCAGAAGGCAAAATTCTGAGTTTAATGCAACAATGACTATATCTGACTAGATCTCACTAGAAAAGCCAACTCACCAGGGAGTATCAAAGGCCACTTTCAAATGCCTAGTCTTCGAAAGTTAATCTAAATGTTCTATCCCTCAACCATACCAGCAGGCAAAACTGGTGCTATAAATATTTTGTTTGCCAGGTTTTAAAATTTTTAAAGGATTTACTTTCCTTCATATGGCTGAAAATGAAGGTGAAGGAGGTATAAAAAAAGCCATTCAATATCTTTAAGCGTAATGCATTTAACATCCTTAAATATACATACAAGAACACTAAATGCTGTGTGTGTGTGTGTGTGTGTGTGTGTGTGTGTGTGTGTGGACAGAGAGATGAAATAATTGAAATATAGTTTTTGAGCAATTACAAAATCCACTCTTTTTCCCTTAGATATCTCCTGTCTCATGGAAAAGCCTACGGAAGGCCTAAATAACTAAGATTCTGATAAATTTTTAAATAAAAAAATAAAACTATTAGATATAATTCCTGAAGTTTCATTTATCCGGTAATTGAATATGTGCCTAATGTTGATCAGGAGCCAGGACGAAGTCCCAAGACAATGATTTGAGACAAAAATTCCATAATACACATAAATTTTATTATGTAAAAATGGTAAATGAACAGCCATCTGTGAATAACGCAGTTATTGCCTTTTATCTTTGGAACAACAAACCAGTATTGCCTTTATAAGGATGACAATATAACCTGCTACTCCTCTGCTATTTTCCCTTTTCAAAAACACCTCTTCTGCCTCTCTGCTGCTAAAGGATCCTCTATCTAAGAAAGAGCAGAGGTTCTTTCTATTAGAAACACTTGAATGGCACTCTAAAGAGAAAGCAATTTATGTCAGGAGCAGCAGTAACTTGAACCTCACTCTTTTGCAGATTAGAGACATAAATTAGAGCTGAGATTTTATGTCGTATCCTCAAGTGTCCCGTGGTCTGCTCTTGATATTGAATCTCAAATTTCCCAGCTCTCTTGAAAATCAGCCCATTTCAGAACATGGAACGATTCTTAATAGGTCCCAAAATCAAATTCAAAATAAATATATTTTCCAAATATGCTCAATGCTCACCATAAATATTATGTATTAAAGTACTATCAAGGGCAACTTGGTTATACCAAAGTATCCAAGAAGCAAATATTTGAGTTGATAATATTATAGAAACATAGTGCCTTACTTATCTGTAGTCAAGACTCAGCAAACAAGCAAAAATGGGCCGGGCACGGTGGCTCACACCTGTAATCCCAGCACTTTGGGAGGCAGAGGCAGGCAGATCACCAAGTAAGGAGATGGAGACCATCCTGGCTAACATGGTGAAACTCCGTCTCTACTAAAAACACAAAAATTAGCTGGGCGTGGTGGTGTGTGGTGTGTGCCTGTAATCCCAGCTACTCAGGAGGCTGAGGCAGGAGAATCGTTTGAACCAGGGAGTCGGAGGTTGCAGTGAGCCAAGATTACGCCACCACACTCCAGCCTGGCAACAGAGCAAGACTCCATCTCAAATTAAAAAAAAAAGGAAAATGAACCTTGAAAAGCTAAAATACTTACGGCATATGGACTATGCACTGAAGCTCATGCAGTTTACTCTTAGAAGGACACCTCATGGTTATTTATTTTAAACACATTTCTAAGCAGGGCAGTTATCTGCATTCCCAGGCTATGACCAGCCATTGGAAACAGCAGAAAAGAATTTAGAAACAATGAGAAAATGAGTTAAAGTCAGGCCTGCTGAGGTCAGCAAGGAGTGCAGCTGACATCATGGCAGTACTAGAAGTGACTGGAAATCTATTTTTAGGAGATTAAAAAAGAAAAAGAATACTCATACAGGGCCATTTAATGAAGGAATCCACAGTTCTATCTCTAACCATCAAAAGTAAGTCGTAGAGCCTAAGGTGATAAATTTCAGCCTGGAAAACTTACTCCAATCACAGATACACTGGCCCAAAGTTGCTACACAAGTAAAACATTATAATTATTTATTTTCTTAAAGCTTTGGCAAAATTTGACTTTACACTTTTATTTCTGAGTGTAAAGTGGAGATCGACTAACATCCCTACATCCATGCCTCCAGAATAATCTATCATTACTATGACTTAACTGTATAGCCCTACACATTTTGTATTTGTATTGCATTCATTTATTCATGTACTTATGCATTTGTATTCACGTGTCTGATTCATTTGACACTTGTGAAAAGCTGTGACCTGATGAAATGGAATAACTCACCATAGCTTTTCACTTCCCCAACCTTTGTTCTAACCAATTTCAGGTAAAATGAAATGATAAATGCATTACTAATTCAATGGTCACATTTTTTTCTATTATATCTTCTGAAAAGTTGCAACAAGCCAGAAGATATAAACATTTCATTGGTTTCAACTGAGTCTAAAGGACAGGATTATAATCAGTTGAAAGAGATGCTTCGTTTACTTTATGGCAGCAACTAGCTTATGTGACAGGATGCCAGACGCATTGGAACATTAGTTTGACCAAATAGAAATCAACTGAATGTTTGGCATTGTGCAGATGCAATATTAAAGTTACTGAAATGTATATAAACATGTATATACACATATATATACAAAGTTGATAGGCAATCTCTGTAGGAAAAAGATGAAAATGACCCTCCAGATTTAAATAACGTTTATAGCATTGTGCTATCATTGTCAGTGGAGTTGAAAACCTTACATTGTACTAGAAAATACCTTTCTAAGCCATCTAGGTTTTCTAATAGTTTTCCTCTGATATATATTGCAATTTTCTTAAACAAACTACATTTTCAATATTAAGCTTTTTATGTCATTAAGTCAAAATGTATCCTTATGATAATGTAATATGCTTTGCATATACAAGTATGGTACAATAAATCAATTTTATCAAAAACTTAAGTTGATGTCTTATCAAAGTGTGCATAAGGTTACCAAATTACAGTATTGAAGTTTGAAGAACAAAAACCATTATTTATTTCCTTAACCATCTGTCAGTTCACACAATAGAAAATACACACAGAGGGCCTGAATTAAAATTAGTTCTCGTATTCCATAATTGTAACTGTTAAAATTTTTCTCCCAGGAGACATTCAAGTTCTATTGTCCAAATTCATTCACAAGTGACGTGCTGACTTTTTTAAGCAAAATAAAAGATTTATGAGAGTAATTATTCATGCTATAGTGCACACTACTTAATTCACAGACAATCCCACTTCAGAGAAACACTGCTGGGGTCTTCCACACACAGGTTATCTGACCCCTCATAGACAAGGCCACTTTGTGTTATCAACATTTTTTGTTTACTCATTAATAACCTCAACAGAGAATAAGGAGCAGTCTTAAAACTCAGGGTGGAACCTACAAAGTGGGAGATTTGAAATGCAATATTCTCTTGCGGGAAATACCCATTAGCATTGCAGGCAGTGCAGGCGTCACCGCCGCCGTAAATAGGTTAGAAACTCATGTGCTTCTTTTTCTATCTGGATGTAAAGGCTTTAAAAAGTAAAGCAGTCATGAGCCTACTCATACGCCAGAGTTTCCCTCAAATTAGCCTAACAATTCCACCCATCAAAAACACAAATTTTCAACCCATATCCCAAAATAGTATGTTATTAGACAACTTTAGTCTAGAATGGAGTGAAGTTTTACGGTAACAGCTAGGATCAGTCCTTCTCAGTCCTGGACTTAAGCAAAGGAAAAGGAGAAGTTTTCTTCTTCCCAGGAAGCCTGAGTGTTTGAAACCTTCACTCACACCAACCCATCTTAAGCAAAATCACTCATGAGGGCAATGGTTTCCAACTGGTCCGCTCATTAGAATCACCTGAGAGCTCTTTTTGCAAAGTGCCCAAGTCCAATGCCAGACCAATTCAATCTGCATCTGACAGTGCAGTGTAGGGCTCAGCCACCGGTATTTTTTCAAAGCTATCATAGTGATTTTAATCTGCAGCTAGATTGAAAACCACTGCTCTAAAGCAATGGTTTTGAACCAGGGGCAATTTTGCCTACCACCCCTCACAACCCTGGAACGTCTGGCAGTGTCTAGAGACATTTTTTATTATCACAACTAGGGGGATGCTCAGAGGTAAAGCCCAGGGATGCTGCTGAACCTCCTGAAATGCATAAGGCAGCATCTCACAACAAAGAATTATCTGGTCCAAAATAATAATAGTGTAGCTGTAAAGAAACCCTGAACTGGAAGAGTTCATTGGGAGAAACAGCCTGCTCTTTCCATCTCGAGAGATACCCTCACAAAACAAGAAAAGAATCAATAGGAAGCTTTCAGGAGGAAGACTTACAACCCTGACACACCATTCAGCAAGACCAATGTAATTCTAAATGGACCTTGTTTAATGCAGGTGAATGATTTCCTCATGCTTGCTCTCATTGGCTGGAGTGATGTTTAAGGAGAGCACAATGTTACTGCTCACTGCAACTTGCTCTAACAAGGCAAAGGGAATCAGACCCACCAGGATAATTAAACAATTCCTTTTTTTTTTTTAGAAGATGGAGAAGAAGAAAGAAGATTATGAAGAGTACCATTTCTTCGTCTATTTATTCCTTCTCATTTGCCGGTCACCAGCAATATGTGCTTATAGAATTAATATCAAACTATTTTTACTATTTTTTCTTCTGCATTCATTATATCCAGTGGGTGAACTACTTGTAAGGATCTGTGATCATCAGAATCTTCTTTGTCTTGAAGGCCAATAACAAACACAGCTATTGTTAGAAGAGCCTAAATCATCCAAGACATCCATGACCTGAGCCAAATAGTTACCTGTTTAAAAGCAAATGCCTGCCAGCTAGTATCTGGAAGCAAAACTCTTTCATTTTGTTGTGGAAGGAAACACTTTCACCTAAGAAAATTCCACTCAACCTTGGATGTCAATGGAATCAAGTAAGTGAAACTCCCATTCTCAATAGTTCAGGCTGTCAGTTTATGAACATTTATAAATGGCAATGGTTATTTAATTACTTAATCTACAAATATGAAATAAGCAAGCAATTTGAATGAATGGACAAATGCCTGAATGCCTAGATGTGGTAAGTGTTGAATCTACTTCCTATTTGAAAATGGAACTCTACACAAACTAGAAAGAAATCATTGAACAGTAACTTCTAAAGAATTAAATGCATTTTTGAGAATTTTGTTTAGTTTGGAGATTTGTTTAAATCTTTTGCTTTTGCTTTTGTTGTTTTCTAAACACCTACTAATTAAGAAATTATTATACAGACTTAAGATGTTTTTAAGAGAGAAAAAATAGCTAAAACTTATCTTTGCATTCCCAAAAGAAACTCTTGAATGAGTTCAATTATTTCATCCACTGAGTTTGTAATTATAAGCACAAGAAGATTTATAAATGCTCAAGGCACAGTCAACGAAAACAGTCATCTTTTTCACTGATGTCCTCTCAGTGTGCATACGTGTGTGTTTTGGGAGGGAATGCATATCTTTACAGGTAGGACAATATCCTGCCAATGTATATTTCATTTCTGTTTCAGTCTGCCATAATGCACACACACTTCCCATTTGTTTTCACATGCTTTTTGTTCACGTAAAAACATGCAAGTGCTCATCCAAAACACTCATATTTCACACAAACCCCAAGCAGAATGACTCTGGAAATGAGTCAGCAAATCTGCAATTCTGAATTAACCTTGATACTGCTTCCTATCTATTTACACACAAATGATTCAAACAAATTGTGTAAGGATTTAAAAATATGAAAAAGCATGTTTTACCATCCATATCAAAAATTAATTTGTAACAGCAGGATAAATACAAGTTACCAATGCCCATGTTTATAGGCTGATGATCCATAAACATCTCATTGTGCCACTTCATTTTCCAATTAATTACTGAAATTAAAATACAGTGCAAATGCACTGCAAATATACTCTGAGGCTATCAACTGTCAGCATAAGATTGGTCACTTAAGAATGAGAAAACTTGAAGTAGACATAAGATTTGAACTTCACTATCATTCTATTACATCAGTTTTAACTAAATTATAGTGTTAAATTTTAAGAAACATTTACCTGCCCCACTAAGTTTATCTGTATCCAGGCAATAAGCTATGATGTAATGTCATCTTTACTAGGAGATACACCTTACCTACAATGCAAGGCATTGTTTAAAAGCTGCATCTAAAAACTTTTCTTAGAAGTCAAATCATATGGTGATTAAACTAGAGTTCTTTATATAAAGAAGCCCTTTTGTAAAGAGAAATTGTTTTTAAGTGATCCACTTGTCCCTAATATTTTCTTTTAGTTTCAGAGACAAAGTTTCCTTTTAATGGTGCACATATTTACTTCTCAAGCTCATTAAAAAGTAATCAAGAAATGGAAAAATCATTAACTTTACCTTCCCATTACTCCACTATCCCCCCTCCAAAGACAAGCTTCATGTCCAATGACCAATCTCATGATAGTAACACAACCAAACTTTCTTTTTAAATGACTTGCATCTCTTGTACAGAATTGGGCAGCCAAGACTGCCTACAGCAATGGGGTGGGGGTGGGGGCAGCATCTCCATAGCTCTTGGAAAGAGTGAGTGAAGGTTCAATCTTGGAAAGGCACCAGCCAGGACACCTCAACACAATAGGCAAACTGGCTTCTCTGGGCCTCCAACTCCCAACAACAGAGAAAGCAGTAGCCTCCCATCTTTCCCAACCTTTTTATTTCCACTTGTGCTTAAAAGAACATTGCATGCATTTGAAGTCAAGTTTCAGGAGGCAATTTTCATCACTATGAGAAAAGGATTAGGATAAAATGGAATCCAACAGGTAAATCCCCAAATACAATATTGAAATTTACCCCTTCTTGTCACTGCTAAAACTGGCAGCCTCCTCCACTACTGCTTGGAGCTGGCTGCAGACTCCAGAGCACCTTCCAAATAAAGCAAAAACCCTCAGATATTTTCAATGAAAACAAAACCCCACAGTATATAAAATCAATCGTTTTAGCTCCAATTCAACCACAGGTAACATAAAAGGATTGTGGAGTTTTTTTGTTTTTTATTCTTTAAGAAATGATTTTTTCTCTCTTAAGTGCAAAGTGGTTTCAGATCCAAGACGCAGAAAATTAAACCTCTTTGAAAAGGTTTAAAAGCTCAGGTTTAGCACTGCCTCAGCAAATGTAGTGGACATTATGCTTTAGAAACCAAAAGAGTGTCCAAACACATCTGTACATTTTAAAAAGGTACTTTCAAACAACCAGGAAAGATGTCTCTTGCAGTGTAAGAGAGCATATTAGTTGGAATATGTATAAGGGAGTTTGATGACAGTGTTGGTGGATTTTCAGCGAGTAGAAAGGGAATCAGCTGATGCGTTTTAGATGCAAAGAAATGTCACAGATTCAGGCCTCCAACACAATGGAAAAAATCCTTAAGGTAAAGTCAGGCATATTTATAGACATTTGGGCAAACCAGCATCAAGCCTGTTTAAGAACATCATACTTCTTTTTTAATGTTATTGGTTTTTCATAGATATATTCATTTCTTCTTGTACCTAACCTATTAACTGGATTCAAAATCCTTTTGGCAACCATTCCACAAACAAGCTCTAGTAGGAAACAGCACACACTGCTAAGAAAATGCTCAGGTTTAAGATGAAAGACTCTTAGAATGGTTCCATTTTTTATCACCAGTACCCAAAGATTTCCCTTTGACAACTCAGGGTCCTAAGGAATTACTGTTCCTCTCCCTCCCATAAACCCTCATCCCCAAACTTCTTCACACTGACTGATAACTGTTTAGAACAAAAACAGATGGAGGAGAAGAACCCCACATCATGATTTTGGGTCCAACATTTGCTCCTTCCCCAAACCCACTCCCTAGCTAGCGCCTGCACTTTCTTACGTGGCTGGAAAGTCCATCATCATTCATAACTCTCTACTGAGTTCCCCAGCCCAAGCAGTACCCCAGCACATACTGACCCACCGTTCATGCCACTGTAGACATTCCGGTGATGGGGTGACCCGTCTTCCTGCGCCTGCCGTCTGAGGGTGCCCTCCCTGCTGACTCCGCCGCTGCCTCCACCTCCTCCACCGCCTCCTCCGTGTTTGTGATCAGGGCTCCCTCCATAATGTTGTTTGAGGTGCTCCGGGCTGGTGCCCCTGGCTCTGGGGAGATGCTCTAGGCTCCCCCCGAGAGCGTGTTTCTGAAGATGCTCCGGGCTCCCTCCACTGTGCCTGGAGTGTTCAGGGCTGCTCCCTGACCGGTGCTTCTGGAAGTGTTCTGGGCTCCCACTCAGCACGTGCTTGGGCAGTGTTTCGGGGCTGCTCCCTGGATGCGGGTGCCTTTGCTGTTCGGGGCTGCCCTTGCACATGGGTTTGTGGTGCTCCGGGCTAGGTCCTTTGAGTGCTTTGGGGCGATCTGGGGTCCCACAGGCTCTGGGTTTCTGTGGATGCTCGGGGCTGGCGCTCCTGTGCTTGGAATGTTCCGGGCTGCCCTCGCTCCGGGGCTTCTGCAGGTGCTCCGGGCTGCCACTGCTCGCGTGGTGCTTGTGGTGGTCCGGGCTGTCAGTGCTGCCAGTGCTGGAGGTGCTGCTGCCGTCACCCACATCCCGCACGTAGGGTGCAGTGGAGGCTGTGAGTTGGCACAGGCTGGCCTGGCTGTCGATGGAGCAGCGGCTGCCTGCGCAGCCTGCACCCTTCTCCTCATCTAGTAGCACACAGAGCTCCTTGAGCTCCATGTTCTCCTTCACCACTTCCTCCTGCTTCACCTCCAGGTCTTTCAGCTTCTGCAGGTATAAGGCCACTTCCTTGTGCATCACCCCGGCAGTGTAGCGACCCAGTCTCTGCCACTCCCGAGACACCCTCTTGCCTTTCTGCCGGTCATCATCCAGGAAACAGCAGAGGTCCCTCAGTTCCTGGTTGTCCTCCTGGAGTTTCTGGTTGATATCCTGAAAAGAGAGACACAACCATTCAAGGGAGGTACACATCTGAGGTGTCAGCAGGCTCAGACTTCCTGGAAAGGGAGAGCCTGTAACTGGTGAATTACCTGTGAGGTTAGGGGAGGAGGTGAGGGAACAGGAGGAAGCTGAAGATTTGTAGCTGTCCATAAAAATTAAACTAACTTAAGTATCAGTTCTATCCCTGCACAATACTTTACTTGCATTATGTCATCTAATTTTTACCCAAACATTTAGGGGATAATAATTATTATGGCTCTTATACAGAAGAGGAAACCGGACCTCACAACGCTTCACTTGTCCAAGGTCATCTAGTCAGTAGTTAGGGAGCAACCAGTTCATTATCAAGAAATCAGTCACTAGATAAAAACAAGGCTCCCCTGCCTCACCCTCAAGAAAGAAAAATAACTGCTTGTGACCTGTGAAATGCTTAAGAGCCCTGAGACAACAGACCTTTCAACAGAGTAAACAGCAAGCACTGCTTAGATCTTCAGCCCTGACATGGAATATGCAGCCCCAATTCCCCTGGTAGGGAAAGGCACAATTGCCCTCTAGTGGCATTTCATCCCTGCACATCCAACCCCTACTTGCCACACCCACCTGAACATCTCCCAGGCATCTCTCACTTATCTCAAGCAACCTGAGCCTTAAATTAAGAGACCTCTCTCCCCAAACTGCACCTCCCAGCAAATGCCTCCTCTTTCTGTTCCACTGTTCTTTATATGAACCTGGGGTCATCCCTGGCATCTCCTTCTCCTTCAACCTTCCATTTCAAAACCAAACAAGGCTTTGGAGCTCTACCTCCAAAATTTAGCTCATCTTGTCATTCCCATGTTTGAAATCCTTTAATCTCATGGCCCTTAGGATACAATGCAAAATCCTTTAAGTCACACAAGGCCCCAGATACATTGATTCCACCTACTTCTCCTGCATGAGTGATGATTCACTTGTTTGTTCACAAATATTCAGTAAGCATCTATTACTGTACCAGGTACCAGTCCAGGTGGTAGGGATATATCAGTGGATGCAGCAAAGACCTTGACATGGTACAGCTTTTATTGTGGTCGGAAAGACTGGCAAAAAAAAACACGTCTAGAACATAACATCATGCAGTGAAAAGTTCTGCAAGGAAAATTGAAGCAGGTTAAAGAATACTCTTTTTCAAGAGAAGATACCGCTACAGAGAAGGGAAACATTTGAGCAGACACCTGGGTAGAATGAAGGAGCCAACATTTGAGTGAAGATGATCCCAGGCAGGGAGAGGGCAAGTAAAAAGCCCTAAGACCAGCATGAGAGCAAGAGCTCAAGTACAGGGAGGTGAGCATGCCTAAAGAACAGAGAGCAAGTCAACGGACATGGGAAAGGGGGTCTGAGAGGCATCAGAGCCTAGAATATACAGGGCATGGTCAGCGACGGGAAAGGCTTTGGGTTGTTAGGGAGCTGAGGATAGAGGAGTGACATTACATGATTCCTTTTGTAAAGAATCTCCATAGTTGTGTGGAAAACAGACTGACGGGGTAGGGGAGAAAAGAAGGGAGGGTCAGGATAAAGTGGAAGCTGCAAGATTAACAAGGAGGCTCCTGGGCTGGTCCAGGTAGAGGGAGATGATGGTGGCTTGGACGTGTGGTAGCAGTGGAGAAGGTGGGAACACCCCTCCTCATCACACACTGAGGCTGTGTTTCAGGTCCTCAAAGGGCAAGGCCTTTCCCTCTTTCACTTGGAATGCTCTCCCCAGCCTTCTAGACAACCATCAGGTCTCATTTTATAAGTCACTTCCCCATAGACACCATTCTATAGAAGGTCCACCCCCAATCTATGGTCTACCATCATCCCTCAGACTTACTACAATTTGTAAGAAGAAATGTGTGAGTATGACCATTCATTCTAGACTATATCTTCTCTAGAGTCACAAGAACAGAGACCTCACCTATTTACTTTTGTGTACAGAGAACACAGCACTCCCTGTGTAAATACCTGAAGCCAAGGAATTTTGAAGATGACTAGTGGAGTTCCCACCTATTCTCCATTTATGCATACAGTCAAGGAGCCAGCAGTTCCTTGAGGCACTGTAGTTTGGTAAGGATGAAACAGGGGCAGCTACAGGGCTGCTACCTAAGATTTCACTGCTTCAAAAAGCCTGAAAATCTTTGGTCTTGCCAACCGATCCAGAACTAGAGGTACTCAGAAAGGCGGCTGAATTCACTTAGACTCAGGCTGATTTCAACACTGCCCCTAACATAGACTAAAAAACAAATTATAAAACACCTGTCAACCACATCCTCCACTTCCTACAGTCATGGGAGTGAATTTGTGGGTATTAGGAAGAAGCTTATGCAGCTTAGTTTTTAACTCCAGTTCTAACTCTTGGCATCACCAACAATTCTGTTTCTTTGCTTCTAATTCCCGCCTCTCCTTTTTGCTTCTCATTGCCACTTTCTGTTTTCAGTCCTGACCTTTGCCAACAGCCTCCCAGGCAGCCTCCCTGCCTTTGTTTGCACCATCCACTCCTTCACCTCACCCACTCCAATGTAAGCACTCCTCAATCAGACCTTCAAAAATACTCCCTGCTTTTCAAGACATAAAGATGGCAACAACAGAAACTGGGGGCTCTTAGGGGGGTAGGAAGGGAGGTAAGGGTTAAAAAACTATCGGATACTATGCTCAGTACCTGGAAGATGGGATTAATCATACCCAAAACCTCAGCATCACACACTGTACTCTCCGAATCTAAAATAAAAGTTGAAATTTAAAATAAACAAAAAACAACAACACCTGAGTTCAATGACTCATATCTGTAATCCCAACACTTTGGGAGGCCGAGGTGGGCAGATCACTTGAGGTCAGGAGTTCAAGACCAGTCTGGCCAATGTGGTGAAAACTGTCTCTACTAAAAATACAAAAATTAGCCAAGCATGGTGACACGTGCCTGTAATCCCAGGTACCCAGGAACCTGAGGCAGGAGAATCGTTTGAACCTGGGAGGAGGAGGTTGCAGTGAGCCAAGTTCACGATACACTACAGCCTGGGCAACAGAGTGAGACCTTGTCTCAAAAAAAAAAAAAAAAAACGCCAAAATACCCCCTGCATGTTTTGCCTCTCCTGTTTATCAATCCCCATCACCTTTCCTTTGCCAGGGAAAATGAATAAACCCCTCAGCCAGGCCTGAAAGGCTGTCCCCTGCCTTTCCACCTTTAGCTGTCAGCTAATTATGAGCTATGATTACGTCTGTGCATTCCAACTAGAAAATATTATCTTCTACCCCATATGAACCTAAGAAGAGAGATTCCTCTGAGAAGTTTCCCGCGGCACAGAAAAGTACCCGTGAATGAATGAATGAAGTAACTTTCCCACTCACTGTTTAAGGCCTGTATCACACTCTAGCTAGAACAATCACTAGACATCAATTTTTTCTCCTTTCTAATGTGGACATCTTAGCTTCTGGAGGGCAGGGTCTATTCCAAAAGTCTTTCTTTGAATATGCAACATATCTGGCATGGTGCCTTGCATACAGTGGACACTCAATATGTGTTTATGGACTGATCATCCATATAAAGCCCCAGGCCTCTGGCCAAAACAGGCTACAGCTATAGCTACTGAGAAGAATTTCTTATTGTTTCAGCAAGCACTAGCTATGTCAGAGTCTACAGTAGTAAGAAAATAAACTATCCCTTGATACTGATGCTTTAGAGGAAATCAGAAGCTGTGGATATTTGGAGAAAACAATAATAAACAAAATTAGTCTTTCTAAGCTCCAAAAATTATTCAACATTTAGTTTAATCCTGGCATTTGATAGAAAGCTCAAGTCATGTTCTCTTTCATCTAAACAAATTTTCATATGAAAATACTTCCCTTTGACTATCCTACAGCTACTTCTGATTTCTCTAGAGCTGGAAAGTAAACAGGACTGGTGCTACCCTTGGCTTCACGGAGCTAATGCCTTTTCCAAAAGGAGTGAAACATACACTTCTCAGCACTCCAGATGGAGTAGATAGGAGTGAGTATTGGCCCACTCCCATTTCTATATCACAGTTTCCTCTTTCTATTATTAGTTTTCTTGAGAATATTATTTACTATTCAGTTCTGAGCTATTTCCTTTGCCTTCTGATGAACAGCTAAGCAGCCAGCTTGATAATAACCTTGTGATCCAGCTTCTTCAAATCTGCCTCACTAAGACTTGGGCTTTCTTTTGCAAAACACTAGGTGTCCTTTTAGCATTGCCACCGGCCACCAGAAATTATCCAAGTGTCTAAGTGGACTTTTAAAAGTTTAAGTCCACTTCGTAGCACACCAACCAAAATTTCAATCTTATACCTGAAGACTATCAAGTACTGTATCTACAGTTAAATAATTGTTTTAATTTGTTATTTTGCTTCATTGCAGAGCAGGGTGGTGGGCGGGTGGGTCGTTGGGTTAGGAACCAAGGAGGGAAATTAATGCAATGCAGAAAACAAATCTACAGAGATTCATCCCGAATCAGCCCCCAACTGGGATACTGGGTCAGAGCAGCCTGAAGTGTTGGTATATGCTCAGCAGTCCAAAGACATGGTTCTCAGGAATCCAGTTCCTTACAACATAACCCTAACTAGAATCTCCCTTGTCCACCCCTTCCAGGACCACACATTCTAAGCAAAGAGTGTCAACTAGCCAAAAGAAAAGGAAAGCAGGCCGATTTTGAACACTTTATGTCTGTGTGACCTTGAGAAAACTATCTAACTTCACTGAGGTTTCTTCATCTATGGTATATTTCATCCTCATAAAACCTCATGTGGAATTAAAATCCCCACGAGCAGATGAGAAAACCAAGAGACAGAGAGTTTAACAGCTGGCCAAAGCTGCCCAAATTATCAGAATCCAAATTCTTTATCTTTCCACTTCTCGGGGCCCCTACACTGCCCTGCCTCCCAAATATTGAAACACAAACAAGTCAATCAGTGCTAGGACCCGGCCACAGGCCCCTGAAAAGTAAAGAACTGATGCTGTCATCTCCTGTGTCCACAGCTACAATAACACCAAGTAGCCTCACGAATATTTAGATGCAATTTCAAAGTCAGCTCATAGAAAGAGGAATAAAAAAGAAAATGTATTATTATGGTCTTAATTCCCCTACATTTATAGTTCTCAACTGAGAATGCCAAGCCCTCAGACGCTCCCCCCGCCCCGCCCTTAACAAAAAAAAATACTTCTTTTCTTCCAGTTAAGCCAAAATAAATATATGTACCTATCATTTATTCAATCAACCACATTTATGGATTACTATGGTGTCCAAGGAAGCTCTGAGCCAAAATAAAAAAGAGAAGGGAGAAGGCTGGCCTCTCCGAAGAGTAAAACCACAGCACACTCAGGGTGGGCCAGAAGCCTGGGAGTCCGCTCCTTGCAGCGGCCCAAAGATGACATGAGAAGAGTAGTAGCTGCATCAGAAAGCAACCTGCCCCCATCATTTCTGAACTTGATAAGGAAGTAGACTGGAAAGTCTTTTAATGCCAAGTCATGAATCTAGATCACAAGGAGACTTTCCTACTTGGGTGTAAGTGCCCTTAGCTGACCTAATAGCTACTTCTCTACATGAAGCTACTGGAATGAAGCCCAGGCACCCTACCAACCCACTCTACCATCCCCCTCCCCTGCCCACACATAGACCTCACACACAGTCAATCCACACAACCTAAAGGAAGTTTCAAGTGTTTCTGAGCTATTATTTTGATGTTCCATACTATTAAAACATTTAATAATAACTCTTCCAACTCTTCTAAATCACACTATTGTTCAGACCATGGAAGAACCTCAAATTAGAGGATGACAAACTAATGCCCCCTTGTCCAGCTCTGCCTAAGAAACCAAAATCTTGGAGACACACAGCCATAGATTTGTAAGTCCTTTCTTGATGACAGTAACTACCATTTTATAGTCAAGTATTAAACCTTCCCCTACATAATCATAACTTATTGCCATAACACCCTCAGAAAGTTATTATCATTGCATTGTATTGGTGAATAAAATGAGGATCTGAGAAAGTAATTACCCAAGCTCACCCTCCTGGCAAATGAGGTTTCTAGAATTCAAACCCACCTCTGAGATCATCTTCCTACTACACTAGCCTGCCTCTATTCCCCAAAGAGCCTGGCACTTAATAAACACTCTGTTAGTAATGAATTCAACCAAAGGAGAGAGTAAGCCTTGGCATTTTTCTGACTGGAGGAATCTTCCTACCTGCACCCACTCTAGGGACTATATGACAATGAGTTCCGGCCTCAGGAGAGGGCCATCTCCACCTGAACTGGGCCCAGCACATAGATGAGCCTTGAGCATTCCACCCTTCCCACTCTTCCTTGCCCCAGAATCCCAGAGCTGGAGCACTGAGGCAATTCAGGAACCGCATCTACTGCCTGATATGTGGGGATAGGAGTGGAAAGGGGAAAAGAACAGCTTGTGCCTTCGGGAATTTGCTCCCTGAAGTCCCTGCACTGATTTCGTCTGTGTCTGGCTTCCTATAAACAAAGCAGAACAATGAGAGGAAGGAATACCAGGAGGCACCAGCGCTAGCTGGAAGGAGAGGAAGTTTGCGGTGCTCGCCAGCAGGGCGGTTCCCGGCCACCCGTGTACTGCAGCTGGGCAGGCACACTCCTCGCAGACCCGGCGCTCTCCAAGGAGAAAAGAAAGTTAGTGGGCTTGGGGGACGTTTCCCTTCTTTTCCTAGAAGAGAGTGGCAGGGGGGCTGGCTCAGAAAGAAACCATCACTGACCAACACTTGGGGTACTCTGTCAAAACCCTGCTCCTTCCATACTGAGTCTCTTTGCTCCTCCTCTTTCCCCCAGTCAAGCTGGGGTTAAGTGGGAAGGGGAGTAAGGCAACTCCAGGTGATGCCTTCCAAACTCTGGGAGAGGGAAAGCACAGGAATTGGTAGAAGAAGTGAAGGCAGAGCTTGAACTCCTATGTAACCGGTGACACAAGACTGCTCTGAGGGTGGCGCCCGCTGCTTCTCCCGGGCGCCCCGCCGGCCGCTCTCCCTGGCAGTGGCGCCCTTTCCTCGCCCTCTGCCCGCCCAAGAGCTGCTGGCCCAGAGCAGCCGCATTCCCGACCCTCCAAGGCGAAGATCCCCTGGATTCACCCCCTCACTGGCCTTTCCCCCTAACTGACTGAAACCCGGCTCCCCAGGCACTGATTTTCCAGCCTCCCTAAGAAATGAAAGGTTCGCGTGCCCTTCATCTCCCTCCCTGCTTTCCAGCGTCCTCAGCGCCTCCCCCCGCAGTACACCCCGAACAGCCAGACAGTGGCGCGCCCCGTGTTGGGGAGAGGAGGGGAGCAGACGCCTCCAAAGTTTGGAAAAGTTTCACAGGGGCTGGGGACTGGGGGTAGGGGGTGCCGACCGGGAGAAGGGGAGGGTCACCTGTTGAGGGACGGAGGGAAAGTTTGCCTGGCCCCGCCTCCTCCTCGGGGCACCCCGCTCCCAGCCGCGCCGCGCCTCCCCACCTGGCCAGCGCTCACCTTGAGGCCGCGGATCTCGCCGAGGTGCAGCTGCAGGCGGCGGTTCACCTCGCGGATGAGGTTGCTGTGGTCCAGCATCGCGCTCACCTTCTCCGCCTCGGCGCGCCGCAGGCTGCGGATCAGCTCCTCCTTGCTCCACTGCAGCAGCTCCTCGTCCGACACTTTGGACAGGTCCTCCACGGGCGCGGCCACGGGCGCGGCCGCGGCCGCGGACGAGCCGGCCGGGGCTGGGGAACAACTTTCCGCCGCCGCCGCCGCAGCCGCCGCCGCGCCTCCGGCCGCCTTCGACATGGTATCCGCGCGGTGGCAGGTGCAAGTGGGTGGAAGAGGCGAGGCGACTCCCGAAGGCGCGGGCGCGGCGAGGCCGCCTCCGCCCACACCCCTGTGCGCTCCGGAGAGTCAGCGGCACCGCCCAGGGGCCGCTGGGTTGGGGCGGCGGGGGTCGCGCTGGGTGGCCATCCTACCTCGCCATCCCCGCACGCGCGCCCGCGCTCCCCCAGGGCCCGGCAGCCAGCCGCTTGCTGCTGCCGAGGCCCGTCCCAACTCCGCGCAAGTCCATGGTGAAGGGCGCTGGGGAGCCCGGGGCTGCCGCGGGAAAACCTCGGGGAGAGCGGGGGAGCTGCACCCCCGTTCCCCTGCCCTCTCCTCCGCCCTAAGCCGAGACTGTCGCCCCCCGCACTCTCTGCGTTGCACACAGGCGTACACGCACACGCACTTTCCTCCCCCTTGCCCAGCTGCAGCCCCCGGCTTCTCCCCTCTCCTAGCTTGGAGGGCGCGCCGGGCTCCGCGGCGCCTCCCCGGCTGCTCTAGCGACGCCGCCGCGGCTGCCCGAAGGCTGCTGCGCTCCTCCTGCCGCCTTCGCTGCGCCCGCAGCCGCTCCTAGGCTGCTCCGGGAAGCCTTCGATTTGCAGAGCCGAGTCGAGAAGGGGTGGAGGGTGGGGGACCGGCTGGAGGAGGAGCCTGGAGCTGGGGCCACCCGTAACCCGCAGCAGCTCCCGCATGGGCTGGACGCAGCTGCCACTCGACCGCTGCCCGGGCCCTCGAGGTGCGCTCCCCGCTGTCCTGCCCCGGAGGGCTGGGGGCGCGGCTCTTTCTGCGCCCGGGCGCGGGTGGGGCTGGAACGGGGAGAAGGTGAGGAGCTGTGGCCGCCCGGGCTTTGGGAGGCTCGCGCGCGCCACCGTGTGGCGGAAGAAGCTCCCTCCTCTGCCCTCTGCACAGCGGCCTTGTCACCAGGCAGGGGAAACAGCTGCTGACCCAAATGCGAGGTGCTTGGTATTTGGAGGGATCGGGGATCAGGAAAGATGGGGTAGCAGGACCTGAGGGATAACCAGTTATTTGCACTTTGGAGAATGGGAGGAGAGGCAAATGGCAAAAACGGGGGTTGGGGGAAGGGGGAGCTTAAGAAAATCCAAATGGTCTGAAAAGGGGGAAAAGAGGCTTCAGGGCGCTGCTCTTATGGGACTACCCATCCCCACCCCCTACTCTCGCCCCACCCTTAGGCCTTTGTCTTTTCTAAAAATCCGCTACTCTATGAAGAAGCTTCGGGAGAAGGTACTGGATCTTTTAAATTTTTATTTGAAAAATATCAAAGCCTTTAGGCGAAAATAAAATACCTTCATCTCCTGCTTCCTGAAACCTGGATTTTAAGGTCAGCACAGTCACCTCCCCTCGGAGCAAAGCAAGCCCCCTCAGGCAAGCTGAAATGCCAGCCAAGGAGATTTCCATTTTCTTCTATGCCGCAGGCTGCCAGGCGTTTACTGGGTCGGCTTTTTTATGATGGTTATTTCTGGAAGGAGGAAGTCTGAGTCCCTGGCTTCTATCTTTGGGCTATCCTCTTGTAAAGTTGGGTGGAATCGTCTCTGGGCTGAAAACATGCTTTTGCCTAAAGAGGTGGATGCCCTTGACCACCGCATGTTATTTCCACTGGGGGACAGGGCCGGAAAATGGCAAGGATCTACCCCCACCGGGTTTCAGTTAACCCGGGTGCGGAGGGAATAATCTCTATCTGGTAGGATGATAATCGAAATCAGTCCCTTCACCCGCCGGTCAGTGCGTGTCCCCTATTGGGGACACTGAGACCTGGCTCCCGGGAGAGGCAAGGAAAGGTGGTACTGCTTACTGTGACCAAGACGGCCTTAACCTTCCCCTCAGCTTGACTAAACTTTAGACAGGTTTCTTCCTAACTGTAGGCCCCAGACCTTCCTTTTCTCAGAGCATTTACTTTAGCAAACTTCCACTGATGAATGTTTCCTCTGACCCTTTGACATGTAAATCTCTCCGCCTCTTGCTGGGTTTTACAGCCTGGGGATCTTTCTCAGGGATCTGTGAGGCATCCCTTTGAAATGTAATCATCAAGGAAAAAAGGGTCCCTATCTCCCAGTGTTTGTGGAGAGGAGGAGCCTAACTTTAATAAGTTCCAATTAGGAAACACAAATGGCCTCATTACACTGACCAACTTCCCATCCTAATCTCCTCCACTAGTCTTCTGCCAGTTCCCCTCTCCCTCCCTCTCTCTCTTCCCTATTGCAATAGCCTTGAATAAATCCCCCTTGTCTGTTTAACTATATCGGATGCAATTTTTCTTTGACACCTCCAAGCCACTCTCACGCCCACAGAAGGCTCTGCTCAACACAGTTCCTAAGACCAGTTTTGTCACAGAAAGGTAAAGTGAAGGTCAGAAAAAGTTAAGTCCTATCTCTCTTACTTGTTAGTTCTTGTCCTTGAACAAATCATCCGACCTTACTGGCCCTCGGGCAGCTAATGATATGATATACAAGAAGCGCTTGATCGAGCCACCTTACAGAAATGCAACCTCATTATTACTGATATTACATATTACATTGGGCAGCCTCTTGTCTAGAAGTAGGAACCAGGACTTCTGTTTATTCCTGCATCACGGGTTCTTCAAGAGTCTTATTCTAAAATGAAACAGCCAGCCGCCTTCTCTGCTAACTCCCTCTGATCAGTTAACACCTAATAGATATGAGAAATCAGATAGATGGCTGAGAGGAGAAATTAGACTTGTGTTGGGAGGACAAGGAAGAAGGAAAGCAAAAAAAAAAAAAAGTCTACACAAATTATATACACTAGCAGTGGATTACAGTTGAGCTAGATCACCTTAAGGTTTTGATGTTTCTAATTTTGGTCATTGATTCAGAATAATTTTCTGCATGAATGAATAATGTTGCTTCATGTTGCTAAGGTCATATATGGTGTCAGGAGCTTCATTTGACTGCTAAAAACAGAAACTCAAAAAACAGTCACTTTAAAAAAGTCATTTATTTTTTCTCACCTACCTGGTATTCTAAAGAGAGGCAGCTGAGGGCTGGTATGGTGTCTTCATGAGGGCGTCAAAATCTTAGGCTCCTTCTCTCTGCT
The DNA here is from genome assembly GCF_028885625.2 of Pongo pygmaeus. Lineage (NCBI taxonomy): Eukaryota > Metazoa > Chordata > Mammalia > Primates > Hominidae > Pongo > Pongo pygmaeus. The sequence continues at coordinate 77,368,708 of NC_072385.2, forward strand.
CAGTCCCCTTTGGGATGATTGCCTCGTGTCCATAACATGGTTGTTGGAACTCTAACCATCCAGCTACATGTAAGGCAGGAAGAAGGTAATAACAACTGCAAAGGCGCACATGCCCCTTTAAAAACTTTTCCTGGTGGCCGGGGGCGGTGGCTCACACCTGTAATCCCAGCACTTTGGGCGCCCGATGCAGGTGAATCATTTGAGGTCAGGAGTTCAAGACCAGCCTGGCCAATATGATGAAACCCCATCTCTACTAAAAATACAAAAATTAGCTGGGCACGGTGGTGTACGCCCATAATCCCAGCTATCGGGAGGCTGAGGCAGGAGAATCACTTGAGCCTGGGACGTGGAGGTTGTGGTGAGCCAAGATCGTGCCACTGCACTCCACTCTGGGCGACAGAGTGAGACCCTGTCTCAAAAAAAAAAAAAAAAAAAAAAAAAAAAAAAAAAAAAAAAAAAAAAAGTTTTCCTGGTAATTGACCCAGTGAATTTTGTTTATGTTCTAATAGGCAAAGCTTACCATATGATCACCTCCCAGATGCAAGGGAAGCTAGGACAGTTTTTTAAGTTAGGTATATTAGTTAAATGGAGATTTCTGAAAACCAGCCATAAATGACCCTAAGTCTTTAGTCCTGATGGTTTTATATCATATGATTTTTTTGAGTCAACTCTATTTCATCCCAGCTCACTGTTGCTCAGCCTAGGTTCTCACTAAGTCTCACCTGATCCTTCTCACTGGTCCCTCTGACTACAGCATCACCTCTCTCGAATCTGCTTTCCACACAACTTCCCAAGTGAATCATCTCAAAAAGTCAAGTCTAGCTACTTTACCCCGAAATAGATTGAATTATTGCTGATAATTTTTCACAACCTCCCTACAAAATTAATTAACATCGGCCAGGCATGGTGGCTCACGCCTGTAATCCCAGCTCTTTGGGAGGCCAAGGCAGGTGGATCACAAGGTCAGGAGATCTAGACCATCATGGATAACACGGTGAAACCCCGTCTCTACTAAAAATACAAAATATTAGCTGGGCATGGTGTCGGGTGCCTGTAATCCCAGCTACTCCGGAGGCTGAGGTGGGAGAATGGCGTGAACCCAGGAGGCAGAGCTTGCAGTGAGCCAAGATCGCGCCACTGCACTCCAGCCTGGCGACATAGGGAGACTCTGTCTCAAAAAAAAAAAAAATTAATTAACATCACCCTCCACCATGTGATGTTGTAGTGCCTCCCCTACAGGGGGCAGTTTTTCTCCCTCCCTACTGGTATTGAAAATCATACTGCAAGCATATGACTTGCTGTACTAACGTATGTGTGTGCACCTGACAATGTACCCCTTCTCTGAAGAGGTCTCAAAAGGCGTCTGTCTGCCCACTCGCCCGTCTGTTCTTTCCACGCTTCACCAGGAGAAGAGCTAACCTTGGGTAGCTGCTATTCCTTCAGTCTGAGCCACATACTCAGCCACCCCAGCCAACCTGAAGACCTGCAGCGTGAAGCACAGCCGTGCTCACAGACTCACAGATCTGTGTGTGAGAAAACAAGACTGTTGTTTAAGCTACTGACTTTTGGGGAGATTTATTGTGCAGCATTACTAATGCAATAGTTAGCAGATACAACTCCCCTGCCTAAATCCCTTTGGTGGCATCTCAGCACCTTTCTGTGGAGTAAAGCTACATTTCTTAGCAGAGCATATAAGATGGACACAGTCTGATGCTTGCTTACTTTTTCAGCTCCATCTCCTACCATACTTTGCCTCATATTTCATACTTTTTCAGTTCCAAACTGCCTGTAGCTCCCTGTCGGCATTCAATATACCTCTGTGCCACACTGATGCTCTTTTCTCATGCATGGAATGCCTTCCTTGCCTTATCCTTCTGAATGACTTCCAACCAGATCCTTCAAAAGGCACCATCTTCTCCAGAGTGCTGGCATCAGCCCACATTTCCCTGGCAGAGGCAAAGGTGAGTGTCCCTCTCCACTCCCATAACCTCCAGTGCATACCTCTAGTGCAGTACCTAAAATAGAATGCTGAATTACAGGAAAATATAAGCAGAGGCTCAGACTAATCCAGTCCAATCCCAACAAAAGGGTTTAGCTCCAGCCAGGATTTAATATTATCTCTTTTCTGCTTTCTCCAAACCATACAGATTTTTGTCATGCTCTACGGAACTCCTTGGTGCCATTAGGGATGTTATTGAGGACATTGCTCACGACATCCCATAATACCTTATAAAAACTGCACCTAATCCCTGTGGTTCTTTGGGGGAACTACATAATTTTCATCCTATGGACACTGAATTTTGCAATTGGTTATGTATTCCTCTTTGTGCTGGCCTCTAGGAAGTTAGATCTAAATTTGTGGCCCACCTTCAGTAATTTAGAGAAAACTTAAGGAATGTAATCTGTTGACTAACCTGACTTCCATCATTTTCTCACTTTCAAATTTCTCCCTCACAATTTCTTCTTTTTAACCTTGTGTGTATGTATCGTTGCAAGTTACTGCTGGCATTTTTAGTAAGGCAGAAAAGAGAGGAACGGAGGGAGGAAGGGAGGGAGGGAGGGGGAGAAGGGTCTCATCTTCAATTATAGACCCTATAATGTTTTCTGTCTCTCGTTTACTTTGGTGTCTGCTTTGGCTTGAACATGTGTCCCTCCAAGATTCGTATGTTGAAACTTAAAGCTTAAGGTAATGGCATTAAGAGGGGGCCTTGGGAATGTGATTAGGCTATGAGGGCTCTGCCCTCATGGATGGGATTAGTGCCCTTATAAAAGGACTTGAGAGAGCGAGTTTGTCCCTTTTTGCCCACCCTTCTCTTCTACCGGATGGGGAAACAGCATTTGTCCCTTTTTGCCCCTTTTGCCTTTCCACCATGTGAGGACATAGTAAGAGGGGCCATCTGTGAAGCAGAGAGTGAGCCTTCACCAGACACTGAATCTACTGGACTCTTGATCTTGGACTTCCCAGCCCCCAGAAATATGAGACATACATTTCTAATATTTATAAAGTACCTAGTCTAAAGTATTTTCTTATAGCAGAACAAATGGACTAAGACAATGTCTTTTTCCTCTTTTAGCTCCTGAAGCTCCCTGAAGACAAGGTCTATTTCCTAACACAGAGTTAGTATTCAATAAATACAGGAGGGAAGGAGGAAAGAAAGAAGGGGGAAGGGAGGAGAGAACAAGTTTTCCAAGGGCCTTCATTCGGATTTTTTAAAATATCCTTCTTGTTTGGGTTGGGTCACCACCCAAACACATACACAAGACCTCTTCCTTTTGAAAATATCATTACTGTTTAGTATATGCTATTTTGGAAGTCAGAAAAGTGATACATAGTTCAGAAATTTTTTTAATATTTCAAAATTGTTTAAGTGTTGGATAACATGATGCTTTAACAAGTTAGCCTCAAATCTCTGCAAAAAATGCACTTCAGGCAATGAGCTTATTTGCTGTTGATGCCAGACATAAATATCATATATACAAACAAGGCTGAGGTTTATCTCACTTTTCTGTGTTGCATCAAATAACACAGGCAGCCACTGAAACGCCCTATCTTGTTCCATCAAGAACCAATTTCCCAGGCAATACCTCAAAACTCAGTAGAAGTACATTCAATTTTAGCTTTGTCACCTAATTCTGAGTTGAGATCCAGAGAACACCATCATTGTGTGGAACTAGTAAGTAGCTGGGAATTCCCCCAAAATAACAGAAACCTCTGGTGGTAATGTTATTGATGGATGGCCCCAAAAATACTTCCACTGTGAGCTACCCCCAAAGTGCTTTGCCTTATCTAGCCCTACAAACTGAACATTTAGGAGCTTGCTGCCTTTTATCCTGTTTTGTTCTCCCAGGTACTATGGCAGAAATGGCCAGGGAAGGGTTTATCTAACCACCAGGAGTACCCAAAGAAGAGAGGTCCAGCCAGCCTGCCTCTCAGATTGTTAAGATGCCAGTTGTCTTTTGGCTCATGGAAACAGCTGTTCTGCCCCCTCCCCAACCCTAGACTCACAGCTACACTCTGTGGGTAAGTTGAAGCATGCATTCCAGAGAGAAAAGCCTAAAGCAGAGAGTACTTTAGGAGCCTGTATCTTCTGTTGTTTGTAAAGAAAATTCGCATATCTCTGTGTAATAATCCCTGGACCAGTAATGCTATCTGTATTATTAACTTTCCTCCAGGTCTCTACTGCATGGACTGTCAATCTTGGCTGCATATTGGAATTACCTGGGGAGTTTCAGATGGCCCCTCACTAGATTTAGTTCATCTGGGGTGCAGTCTGGACACTAGTTATTTCAAAACTGTCCACATGATTCTAATATGCAGCAATTTGAGAATTACTGTTGTGGATAGTATAGAACACCACCCTGTAGACATATAATACAAGCCACAAATGCAAGCTGCACTTGTAATTTTAGATTGTCTAGTAGTTGCATTTAAAAAGTTAAAAAAAAGTGATACTAATTTTAATAATATATTTTCTTTAACCTAATATACCTAAAATGTTATTTCAACTTGTAATCAACATAAACATTATTGAGGAATTTATACTTTTTTATTAACACTTCAAAATGGATTGTGTAGTTTATACTTACAACACTTCTCAATTCAGACCAGCCACATTTCAAGTGCTCAGTAGCTACATGGGACTAGTGGCTGCCATATTGGACAGCATAGCTAGAGACTATTTGGGGGGTGAGCAGCAAAATGAGGGTGGCACCTGTAGTGGACTGAATAATGCCCTCCATCCAAAAGGTATCCACCACCAACTCATCCTTAGAACCTGTGATTGTTCTCATGTATAGCAAAAAAGGACTTAGTAGATGTGATTGCTTTAGGTATCTTAAAATGGTAAGATTCCCTTAGCTTATCCAGATAGGGTCAAAATTCAAAATTCAATTGCATGTTTCCTTATCCAGGTGGGACCAAAATGCAATTGCATATTTCTTTATAAGCAGGAGATTTCACAAAGAAAAGGAGAAGGCAAGAACCACAGAGGCAAAGATTGGAGAGATGTGGCTGCAAGTCAGGGAATGCTAGCTGCCACTAGATACTGGAAGAGTCAAGGAATGGACTCTTCCTGGAGCCTCCAGAGAAAACGTAGCCCTTCTGACACCTTGATTGTTGCCTTATAAGACTCATTTCAGACTTTAGGCTGCATATGAGAGAATAAATTTCTGTTGTTTTAAGCCACAAAGTTTGTGACCACAATAATAAACTAATATAGCACCATTTATAACAAAGCACTATGATTTTATCTGTATTAGCATAGTTATCACTGTCTTTCTTACTTTATACCTGATGGATACCTACTGATTTTCTTTTTAGAGGGCAGGGGTCTGTCTTATTCATGAATGAATACTCTGCTGCACCTGGGAACTAAACTGTTTGCTATAGGAGTGCAGTAAAGGTTGTTCAAATGGATCTGAAGCTCAGTCTCTGGGGTGCCCATATTCTTGTGTGCATACAGGGAAAGCACAAAGGGAAGGCTGCTTCCTGAGGAGATCTCCATATGGAAGAGCTGCAGATCACAAACAACCCACACAGCCATTGTAACGCCTGCTTGCCTGGTCACTTGTGTTTTTGAGAAGCCATAACTCCAAGAATAGCAAAAGGAAGAAAATGCTAAAAAGCAGGGGCTGCCTAACAGTTCTGACTTGCAAGGCAAACTCCTGGCAGGTCTGGCCAGCTTCTGCTTGTCCCAGTGCAATCCCACCCCCATAGGATCTGGAATTTTTCAGTCCCTTTGCTAAGATTCCTGAAATAGACTTAATGAAGAGCCTCAGAAGTGAAAATTCCTCTTCACACATTTGCTCAAGAAGATTGCTTTTCTCCTAACACAGAAATCAGCTGCCTTGAGGATGTGCAAGTTTGATTAGGGAGTCTGCTCTTGCCTATTTCTCAAACAGTTCAGGCCCTGACAGAATCAGTGTCACCCCTAAGGTATTTGCTTCAAATGCCCCCCATATAATCAAAAGTTATAAATGATAAACCAAAAGTTGAGGTACACTCATTGCCTTTCAGAAAGAAACCTTCCAAGGGGCCATGGTCATATTGTGACTGGACAAGAACTGTAATGGATGAGGCACATCATCTTTTGGAACCATCTATGGAACAGACGTTATTATTCCATTTTGCAGAAGAGGAATCTGAGGCTCAGGCCAGACAGATGCAGCTGACGTTGAGTGGCATCCTGATGATCGCCTTCATCACAAAAGTCAGGAGTGCTTTGAGGACTGTAGGTGGCTCTTAGGACCCTGACCTCCATGGCAGCCTTCAAGGAGTGGCAAAGGGGGTCCACAGTAGCATATGCAATGAGATCCAAGTTTTAGGCATTCGGAATGGAGCAAGCCAAGAATGAGAACAGGTTCTGAAAGTGACAGAAAAGGAGTCACTACGTTTTTGTCACCTGGGAAAGGAGTCCTAATTGTAGGATAATTTTCACAGAAGGGAGTCATAACTTGATTCCGGTTTCTCTGGTCGCATCTACGGAAGTTCCCAAAACATGCTCTTTCCCACTCGGGGATGTTCATATATGATGCTCTGTGCCTATGCACCACTATGCTGCTGGATAATTCCTACACCTTCATGTCTCAGCCTTAAGGGCATTGCTCCAGATATACTATCACTGACTGACTTATCTAAAGTACCTACTTTATCTTGAGTTCATCACCTTGTCTGTTTCCTTCATACCACTTATCATTTGCAGTTATTTTCTATTTTGTTTGTTCATATTCTACTTTCAGCTGTGGAAGGCATGAGGAGAACAGCTGTGTTTGTGTTATGCCTGACCTGTACTAGGTCCTCAGTAACTCTTATTGAATAGATGGATTTCAGGTTTTGAATATTTGCTGATCAGCACATAGTGAGCTCCTGGCCATGCTGTGCTTTATCCCAGTACAAATTCCCCTCAGGAACTCTGATTCCATTGGTCAGGAGTGAGACCCAGGAAAAATGTAACTGAAGGCTGCTTCTGATGCAGTCAGTAGAACATGTGGGACCCCTGTACCTGCCTCCCTCACACAATCTTTGTTTGTTCTCTTTGCAGTGGGAGTCATGGCAGCAACAATAATTCACACATTCATTTCTGGGTCTTTGGCATCCCTGGGATTATCCTTTGAATCCTGTTTGCATTTATGCCATTTGTCTACCCATCAGAATCCATGAATGAGATTTTAGGGCTACTGTTATCTCCTATACACCATGAGTAAACACTCCCAAGGAAGAAGGAGAGACAAAGGCCACCACAATCTTTGGGGGGAATATTCAAGGCAACCAAGGACTTCAGCTTTCTAGAAGACTCATTCTAAGTTCCTTAGAACCTAAAAGCAACACACATCCTCTAGAAGGTTACAGAAGAACTCATTCTCTCAGAAGCTAGACCACCTAAGTTTGGCTAAATGAACTTGACACAGGCTTGAGTGAGAGGAAACCAACTTTAAAACCCGTTTTAGCAATAGTTGGAGAATGAAGCTAGAAATGGCAGCAGTAGGGAGCAGGGACTCTAGCCACATGGAGGTGGCATCAAATAAAAGAGCAGGAAATAAATGGAGTACCTGAGAAGCGATCTTTACTCTGGGTCCTAACTATGCAGCCTGTGTTCCTTGGACCAGCAGCATCAGCTTCACTAAAGACATGTTATAAATTCAGAGTCTCTGTCCCCACCCTGGAGCTACTGAATGGAATCTGCCTTTTGACAAGATCTGCAGATGATTTGTAAGCACATCAGAGTTTAGCAAGCACTGACCTAAGCCAGTGCCATAGAGACATGGAGAACTAGAGAAAAATCCCTTAAAATTTAAGAAATTTCTTAGTTTGGGGGAAATTCTACTACGAAACTTCCAAACCTCAGTCACATGCGGGGGTAATTTGACTGGGGAAACAAACCACTCTCTCATTCCTGAGCATCTCAGCTCCTCAAGGAGAGTATAAGCTCACCGGAGTGAGGGAGTGTTCATTAAACTTCTTGTTCTCACAGACTGCAGCCCTGTGAACTAGAACTGGAAAGTTGGTAAGCAGTGACAGGTCAAGTAAAGATAAACCTGAAGAGTTGACTGAGATCTGCTTCTGCCATTTTTTCTTAAACATTCTTTGCCTAGAACTTCAGCCAATCCTCCTAAGATAGTGTGTGAATATGAAGATCACAAAACTTTAGAAAATGGTTTAGGATCCTGTTATTAATGCTCCTAAGTATAATGTACCATTCCTCAGTGGTGGTATTTCCAGAGTTGGAAGTGTGGCTATGTTACTTTAATCTGCGTTAAGTGCCCCACAGGGAAGGTTACATAAAAGTGCAAGAAATTGTGAAACCAATTTGGATAGCAGCTGAAAGCAGAACAAAAACAAAACATTGGTTCTCCGGTTCATTGACTTTCATCTCCTCCCTAGGGCAAAAAGAATTCTCAAGCGCCTCATAACATCACTGCTGCTCCTTCACCACCCGTTGTGGACGAATACCAATGATAATTCTTAGTGAGGGGCCATATGTCATGTACTGAAAACGTTACCTCACATTTAGCCTCTATTACAGGAATCTGTGTGATATCACAATGCCCTGAGTTTGTGCAGTTTGAGTGTTTTTTAAGAAAATTGATGAACCAAATGGTCCATATGTGTTCATAGTTGTTAGTGTGCCTGTGTTTATCCAGAGATGTGTGTGTGTACATTTTTAATGTGTGGATTCTTGCCATTATAGCAATTAGAAGAGAAAAGGTCTTGGACAGGGAGAGTAAAACACCTGGTCAAAATATGTAATTACATGCCCATTTTCTCAGGAAAAAAATTAAAATCTATACCAGCCAGGACCTCCAGTGATTCTTCTTTAAGAAAGTATGCTCCAGAGCTTACCATTCTATTTTTTCCAAGAAGTGAGATGTTTAGAAAGAGGGCTCTCATGTTTTGATGGCTCTGTCAGGCCTGTAGGTCAGGGCGGAAAGAGCCCAGGAACCTGGACAACCACTCAACTAGAGAAGAGATCTGACCTCTAGTCACCACCTGGACAGGGGGACATCCAAGTGTCACCTCTGCAGCTCTGTTTTCACACCTTTAAAATGAGAATGATAACAAGTGTCAGTCATAACTCTTTGTATCAAAACAGTAAAAGGAACATGTTTTGAAAAGTACAAATTGCCACACCGAAATGCAACGTGTGAGTATTTCTTTATATATGTCACTCATCCCTATTTTGCTATGTCTTTCTCCAACCATCAAAGGTATTCCAAGGATTCACCACTAATCTAAAAGAGGGACTAAAGCCTTTGGTTGCTTCTGTTGCTCTGAAGTTCCAAGAATCACCCACATTACATGACTCATGCTAAGACCTAGAACTTTAAACCACAGCCGAACCCTACACTACATGGGAGTAAAGAGAGACATAATATTTTAAGGTGTAGTCACTGGCCCCCTTCCCCATCTCTGCACACCAATTACTGCTTCAGGCTTAGGTAGTCCATAGGGAACCTTTGTGTGAATTGGCAAAAGGCACCCCTTCCTCAGGTGGTGTCTCAAGTAGTGTATTAGTCTGGGTTCTCCTGAGAAACACAAGCAATAGGATACACAGAGAGACAAAGGGAGAGACAGACAGACAGAGAGAGAGACAGAGAGAGAGATTTATTATAAGGAATTGACTCATGCAGTTACAGAGGCTGAGAAGACCCAAAATTTGCAGTCAGCAAGCTGAAGATCGAGAAAGTCAAGGGTATAATTCTAGTCTGAATCTTAAGACCTGAGAACCAGAAGAGTCAACCGTGTAAGTTCCAGCCCAAATACAAAAGCAGAAGACCGGTATCCCAATTTGGGGACATTCAGACCACAAATTCTTCCTTCTACTGCCTTTTTTTGTTCTAGTCAGGTCTTCAATGGATTGGATGAGGCATACCCATTTTAAGGAGGACAACCTGCTTTACTCAACCTTCAAATGTTAATCTTATTCAGAAACACCCTTTTTTATTTAACCAAGTATCTGGGCATTTACTGTAGCTCAGTCAAGTTAACATATAAAATTAACCATCATAAGTAGGATGCATGGAGAGCCACAGCTGTACTCCAGCCCCCACCTGTCCCTTGGCTAGATACCATAGTGTAGAGCTCAGTCTACACCGTCACACACAGTGGCTCTGCCTACTATCTACATTGCAAACTGCTCTAAAAAATGGCCTCTTCTCCTCTCTCCCAGCCTTTGTGGCTCATTCAATTCATTATATCCTCCCTAAATCCCATCAGAGATTCTGGACTGATCATGGTTTTGGGCTCCATGTACTACCTAGAGCTACTCCCAACAAATGTTATTTCACTTTTCAAATTGTTAGAATGCAGCCACCTGTGGCTCCCCAGACAAGCATCTGATTTAAGGGACTTACATAGGTAAGGGGTATAATACTGAACCCTTCCTTTCAGTGGAAGCAGCACATATTTCCCCGGACCAGTGGGTCTGTGCAACACATTCAGTTTGCTCTGAGTGAAGAATAAGAGAACAAAGAAAATCAAAAAGGAAAAAACATCAGGGAAAAGACAAAATAAAACAAGTCCACAATGCAAGGAATGATGTAAATGAACAGGGAGATAAACAGAAATAACAACTGAGAAAGTATTCAGTGAGCACCGCGTCCCAGAAATGACACTTGTGCAGAAGTGTAGCACACAGAATGAATCACTGTTTACCAGCCACAGACAGGGTGCTCTCAAGTTCAGCAATTAGGAGTGGAATGCACAATGCCTGGAGATGAGTGGTATAGGTCTGGCATCAGAAAGCAAACAAAACCTACTTTTATTATTTCTCCAAAAAAAGGAGAGGTAGAGGGGAGGCATATAAAATTTCCCATGTAAGTTTCATATGTACAATGTACAAATGTTTCACGAAATGAAAGGTTGGAATAAATGGCAGTTCCAAGTGGGTAAAAAAAAAAAGACTCAGATGTTGTTGGCTAAGAAATATAAACAATGCAGCCAGGGAAATCTGGGGGAATAGAGCTCTTGCCATGGTAACAGGTTTAGAAACCAAACATGACTCTAATGTGGAAATGCAATTTTTATGCTAGAAAAATAAGCATAAATTGCTTTGCCTTAAAATAAATACTTTCAGTGCTCATCCCTGAGATCTGAAAACCTGGAAATGAATCACAGACCCAAGGAGGCAGAAGCTTTGAGATTGGTGGTGTTAGGTGATTTTTCACACAAAAAGTTTGAAATTCTGGCCTTTTGACTGCCAAATGGATAGGATAGCTATCATAGGCAGATGTTTTTCCTGCCAAATCAACAGCTAGCCTTGTAGAAACTCAGCTTAACCATAATGATTGGGAAACCCAATTTCAGGCCAGCTTGTCCAACAGAAATTGTGGACAAGGCTCCCAAACACCTTAGTATTTGACTCAAATACTGGACCTCAGTATCCAAATAAGGCATGCCATTACCCCTGTTATTCTCACCAGTCCAGTTTCCTTGCCAAAGTAACCTAAGCATAATTCCCCTTCATCAACATACTTGCATGTCCAGTGTGCATCTCAAACCTAATCCACCCAAACCTGGGCTCCTAAATAGTCTCCCAAACTTGTTCTCCCTACTGTCTTGTCCAACTCAGCAAATAGCAACTACATTCTCCCAGTTGCACAGACCAAACACCATGAAGTCACCCTTGGCTCTTTCTCTTATACCCCTCATCATATCATCTGTAATTCTATTGTCTCTACCTTCAAAATACATCCAGGTTTTGATTGCTTCATATCCCTTCTACTGGTATCACCCTGATGCAAGCCACCACAGTCTTTTTCCTGGATGATTATTGTAGCCTCCTAGCTACACACCCTGCGTCTTTGCCACCCGCCAGCCTATTCTCAGCATAGGTAAAATATAAATCAGATCATATCATTCCAATATGCAAAACTCGATAGTGTCCTCCATCTCACTCAAAATGAAAGCTAAAGTTCACATAATGACCTAAAAGGCTTTGCGCTGTCTCTTCTCCCATACCTCCAGTACCTGCCTGTCCTTATCTCTGTTACCTTCTCCCTTGTTCACTCTGCCTCAAACACATTGACTTTGTCCCTTTTGACATAACAAGCTTAGTCCTTCCTCAGGTCTTACTGCTGGGACACTACTCACTGCTTCCTCTGCTTAGAATACTCCTGCCCCAGGTATCTTACCTCATCACTTCCTTCAGCGTTTAAGGTCTCAACTTAAACATTTCCCTAAAGGCTTCCCTGGTCATGTTTCTTGAAATGTAATACCCTCGCCAGTACTTCCAAACCTTGCCCCAATACAGATTGGTAGAGAGAGGGAGAGGGGTGGTTCCTCCCAATAGTCGCAGGGTGGAAGTCTATCTAAGGTTCTGCCATCCTATAGCTGCACAATCTGGAACATGTGACTTCCTAGCCAGAAAAAAGGGAAACAGAGCTTGGAGGTGGCACACTAGCTCTTAAATGCCTGGACATGAAAATGACACATATCAGTTCCATGCCTATTTCATTGGCTTCAACTAGTCAGTTTCACGTAATTGCAAAAGAGCTAGCAAGTGTAGTATTCCAAGTGTTCAGGAAGGAAAGGAGAAGCAAACATGAGCGAATTCTGTACCATGAACAGCTGTTTCTTCTGAAATACTTCACTTCTTGGGTAACTGGAATCTCTATCATCCCATCTTACTGCTCTAAAACATGCTTGTCCAACCCGTGGCCCATGGGCCACATGCAGCCCAGGATGGCTTTGAATGTGGCCCAAAACAATTTTTTTGTGATTACATTTATTTATTTATGTATTTATTTTATTAGACTTTAAGTTCTAGGGTATATGTGCACAACATGCAGGTTTGATGCGTAGGTATACATGTTGCCATGCTGGTTTGCTGCACCCATCAACTCATCATTTACATTAGGTATTTCTCCTAATGCTATCCCTCCCCTAGCTCCCTACCCCCTGACAGGCCCCAGTGTGTGATGTTCCCTGCCCTGTGTCCAAGTGATCTCATTGTTCAATTCTCACCTATGAGTGAGAACATGCGGTGTTTGGTTTTCTGTCCTTGTGATACAACGTATGTAAGATAAAAAGACAAAACGCTGTTGTTCAAGGAAGCACGCATATTCAAATATATATGTTAAACACACTAGAATAGCTGCTTATGGGAAGAGAAGGGAAAAGGAGTGAGAATCAGAATGAAAGAAGGGGAAATAATAACATACAAGAGAATCCTTGCATAGACCATAGTGCTAATGTGGTATCTACTGAGGAATATTACCACCTTAGCAAATACACGATTTTACATTCTAAATTCTTTTTGTTTTTTGAGGAAGCACTCCAAAAACATTTGGAATGGATTAATGAAAAGGCATCAATTTAAAATTAGCCTTTAGATCAGGTGTGGTGGCTCACGCCTGTAATCCCAACACTTTGGGAGGCCGAGGCGGGAGGATCATCTGAGGTCAGGAGTTCAAGACCAGCCTGGCCAACATGGTGAGACCCCATCTCTACTAAAAATAAAAAAAAAAAATAGCCAGGCATGGTGGCAGGCATCTGTAATCCCAGCTACCTGGGAGGCTGAGACAGGAGTATCGCTTGAACCCAGGAAGTGGAGGTTGCAGTGAGCCAAGATCATGCCACTGCACTCCATCCTGGGTGACAGAGTAAGATTCCATCTCAAAGATAAAATAAAATAAAATTAGCCTTTAGAACAATAAGACAGTTTGGGAAGAATTCCTTCTATATACTATGTTCTGATCTAAGCCCAAAGCTAAGTCTATAAATAGTCAACAATAATATATAATATTTTTTCTATCAAATTGACAAGCATAAAAAATTGTAACACTCTGTGTTAGCAAAGGTATGAAGAAAGAAGCAAATTCAAATGGATAGGAATATAAAATAGCACATCTTTCTGAAAAGCAATGTTTATTAAGATTCACAAAAATATTACAGCCTTTAACCCAGGACTTCCACTTTTGGGAATTTATCATAAGAAAAATAATTTATGTACAATCACATATATCAAATGGTTTGAGACAATATTACTTCACATAACAGAAAATTGCAAGTAACATAAATGTTCATAACATTTGCAACATAATTGCAAGTAACATAAATGTAATAAGGATTTGTTAAAGTATGGTATATCTATAGGATAGAATTTTATTTCATTAATACATAATAGTAAAATTAAATGTTTATGATATATTACTACGCAAATATAGCATTTTAAAATATGCCATATAATCCTAATTTTGATGACAGGAAAGATATACACTAAAATGTTAATAATAGTTATCTCTAAGTTAATATATGCAATGAATATAAGTGATCTATTGTTGATATGTACTTAATTGGAAAAATATTATAACAAAAACATTAGTAAATGTTCCAGATTATAATTCCATCTATTATATTATGTCTCCAAAGCATGAAAAAAATTATTTTCATGCTAATTTTTTTAATTTCTTTATTTTTTGGAGACAGGGTCTCACTCTGTCACCTAGGCTGGAGTGCAGTGGCACAATCATAGCTCACTGAACCTCAACCTCCTGGGCTCAAGCTATCTTCCCAGCTGAGACTCCTGATTAGCAAGTACTAAGGTACATGCCACCTTACCTGGCTAACTTATTTTTCTTTTTACTAGAAATGGGGTCTTGCCCAGGTGGATTCACAGCCGAATTCTACCAGAGGTACAAGGAGGAGCTGGTACCATTCCTTCTGAAACTATTCATATCAATAGAAAAAGAGGGAATCCTCCCTAACTCATTTTATGAGGCCAGCATCATCCTGATATGAAAGCCTGGCAGAGACACAACAAAAAAAGAGAGTTTTAGACCAATATCCCTGATGAACATCAATGCAAAAATCCTCAATAAAATACTGGCAAACAGAATCCAGCAGCACATCAAAAAGCTTATCCATCATGATCAAGTGGGCTTCATCCCTGGAATGCAAGGCTGGTTCAACATATGCAAATCAATAAACGTAATCCAGCATATAAACAGAACCAACGACAAAAACCACATGATTATCTCAATAGATGCAGAAAAGGCCTTTGACAAAACTCAACAATGCTTCATGCTAAAAACTCTCAAGAAATTAAGTATTGATGGGACGTATCTCAAAATAATAAGAGCTATCTATGACAAACCCACAGCCAATATCATACTGAATGGGCAAAAACTGGAAGCATTCCCTTGAAAACTGGCACAAGACAGGGATGCCCTCTCTCACCACTCCTATTCAACATAGTGTTGGAAGTTCTGGTCAGGGCAATCAGGCAGGAGAAGGAAATAAAGGGTATTCAATCAGGAAAAGAGGAAGTTAAATTGTCTCTGTTTGCAGATGACATGATTGTATATCTAGAAAACCCCATCGTCTCAGCCTGAAATCTCCTTAAGCTGATAGGCAACTTCAGCAAAGTCTCAGGATACAAAATCAATGTGCAAAAATCACAAGCATTCTTATACACCAATAACAGACAGAGAGCCAAATCATGAGTGAATTCCCATTCACAATTGCTTCAAAGAGAATAAAATACCTACGAATCCAACTTACAAGGGATGTGAAGGACCTCTTCAAGGAGAACTACAAACCACTGCTCAATGAAATAAAAGGATACAAACAAATGGAAGAACATTCCATGCTCATGGGTAGGAAGAATCAATATTGTGAAAATGGCCATACTGTCCAAAGTAATTTATAGATTCAATGCCATCCCCATCAAGCTACCAATGACTTTCTTCACAGACTTGGAAAAAACTACTTTAAAGTTCATATGGAACCAAAAAAAGGCCTGCATTGCCAAGTCAATCCTAAGCCAAAAGAACAAAGCTGGAGGCATCACTCTACCTGACTTGAAACTATACTACAAGTCTCCAGTAACCAAAACAGCATGGTACTGGTACCAAAACAGAGATATAGAAAAATGGAACAGAACAGAGCCCTCAGAAATAATGCCACATATCTACAACTATCTGATCTTTGACAAACCTGACAAAAACAAGAAATGGGGAAAGGATTCCCTATTTAATAAATGGCGCTGGGAAAACTGGCTAGCCATATGTAGAAAGCTGAAACTGGATCACTTCCTTACACCTTATACAAAAATTAATTCAAGATAGATTAAAGACTTACATGTTAGACCTAAAACCATAAAAACCCTAGAAGAAAACCTAGGCAATACCATTCAGGACATAGGCATGGGCAAGGACTTCATGTCTAAACACCAACAAAAGCCAAAATTGACAAATGGGATCTAATGAAACTTCTGCACAGCAAAAGAAACTACCATCAGAGTGAATAGGCAACCTAGAGAATGGGAAAAAATTTTTGCAATCTACTCATCTGTCAAAAGGCTAATATCCAGAATCTACAATGAACTCAAACAAATTTACAAGAAAAAAACAAACAACCCCATCAACAAGTGGGCGAAGGATATGAACAGACACTTCTCAAAAGAAGACATTTATGCAGCCAAAAGACACATGAAAAAATGCTCATCATCACTGGCCATCAGAGAAATGCAAATCAAAACCACAATGAGATAGCATGTCACACCAGTTAGAATGGTGATCATTAAAAAGTCAGGAAACAACAGGTGCTGGAGAGGACGTGGAGAAATAGGAACACTTTTACACTGTTGGTGGGACTGTAAACTAGTTCAACCATTGTGGAAGTCAGTATGGCGATTCCTCAGGGATCTAGAACTAGAAATACCATTTGACCCAGCCATCCCATTACTGGGTATATACCCGAAGGATTATAAATCATGCTACTATAAAGACACATGCACACGTATGTTTATTGCGGCGCTATTCACAATAGCAAAGACGTGGAACCAAGTCAAATGTCCAACAATGATAGACTGGATTAAGAAAATGTGGCACATATACACCATGGAATACTATGCAGCCATAAAAAAATGATGAGTTCATGTCCTTTGTAGGGACATGGATGAAGCTGGAAACCATCATTCTCAGCAAACTATCGCAAGGACAAAAAACCAAACACCACATGTTCTCACTCATAGGTGGGAATTGAACAATGAGAACACATGGACACAGGAAGGGGAACATCACACGCCAGGGCCTGTTGTGGGGTGGGGGGAGGGAGTAGGGATAGCATTAGGAGATATACCTAATGTTAAATGACGAGTTAATAGGTGCAGCACACCAACATGGCTCATGTATACATATGAAACAAACCTGCACGTTGTGCACATATACCCTAAAACTTAAAGTATAATAAAAAACAAAAACAAACAAAAAAAAAAGAAATGGGGTCTTGCTATGTTGCCCAGGCTGGTCTTGAACTCCTGGCCTCAAGTGATTCTCCCACATCAGCCTCCTAAATTATTGGGATTACAGGCATGAGCTGCCACACCAGCCTCCATGCTAAATTCTTGAAATGATATGCTTCCCTATTTACAGAATTCTCAAATCTTTTTCATGTGTACATTTCAGTCATTACCCAGTCACACTTTACTGTGTCACTTTTAGCCACTGCATCATCCCCATGGTAAAAAAGTAAAGAGAAAGTCATTTTGAGGTAGAAATAGGATTAACAAATATTCTCTATAATTTTCTAGACCTTAACCAAGAATTCACTGAACATCTTAAAAAGATTGTTTGTTATTAAAATCAAGGGATTCCATTTTATCATCAACATGGGTGTTCTACAGTTCAGTCATGTCAGAATAGAAGAGAAATGACAAGATATTAGGAGCCATTTAAAGCTAAGAGTTATGTTAAAGCCCAGGTTGGCTTTTACTTTAATAATAAAAAATAAATATTATTTAATTTTTTCACTCTGAAATATAAAACCCTGGAGGTCTGGTGAGATAAACAAGAGCTGGATAAGTTTGAAATGCAAGCACTGACATATTTTCTATTTTTCTAGGGGTAATAGCTCTAGTACCTTATCACTTTAATAAATAGATTTTCTTAGGGAAAAATTTAAAAATCTAACACAAAAAAACAAAATCTAGCCTGGCTCCAGATTTAAGTTTCACCAAGTGCAAATGTTATCTTAAGAAATCACATTTTTAAATTCCACTGTAATGGATGTAGCCATGAGAACAAATGTGAAATTTTCAATCTATTAAACACACATCAATACAAAAATGAGGCATGTTGGTAAGAAAAGGAAAGATGGCATATTCTTTAATCAGTACATATAAGACAAGAATTCCAAGGCCAAAAGTTTGCAGTTAACATCACTTGAAGGATAGTATTTTTTAATGTATCATTATTATTTTAAGGCATCACTAAGATTTAGAAAAGTATACTTTTTTGGTTGAATATGCATCTGACACTCATTATTTTGAACCACTGGCTTGATGTAATTTTTTTTTTAAACAGAGTCTGGCTCTGTTGCCCAGGCGGGAGTGCAGTGGTGTGACCTGGAGTTACTGTAACCTCTGCCCCCAGACTCAAGCCATCCTCCTGACTCAACCTCCCAAGCAGCTGGGACCACAGGCACACACCACCATGCCCAGGTAATTTTTGTATCTTTTGTAGAGATGGGTTTTCACCATATTGCCTAGGCTGGTCTCAAACTGCTGAGATCAAGTGGGCCACCTGACTCAGCCTCTCAAAGTGCTGGGATTATAAGTATGAGCCACAGCACCTAGTCTGACCTAATTTTTTGTTTTGTTTTAAGGAGCAGAGAGTTTAATAGGCAAGAAAGAAAAATTTTAAATTTTCTTTTAAAAATTAAAAAGAGAAGGCAGAAGGAAGAGGCTCCCCCATACAGAGATGGGGAGGGGGTGCTCCAAAGCCAAAAGAGGAGGTCCCCAAAGTACAGTGGACACCAGCCAGGTATATATGCAGAGGCTGGAGGAGGTGATGTCTGATTTGCATAGGGCTCAGGGGATTGGTTTGACTAGGCATGTCATTCATGTAGCCTGCAAAAAAGCTGGCCCTCCCACCCTAGCCTTTTAATATGCAAATACAATGCACCATGATGTTCTACACAGGTGGGGATAGGTGGGGGCCATGTTGCCAGGAACATGTGGGAAAAGGGCAAGAAGGCTGAGGGAATCTCCATGTTTGGGTAGACCCAGTTTCTAATGGTTGGCATTTGCATATCAAAGGTTGCCAGCCTGGCTCTAAGAGCCAGAGCTTCACAAAAAAACATTTCTGGAGATGCTTTAAAAAATGAAAACTTCCCAAGGACCCCTTGTCCTCTCTATCTGCCTAAAATAATTTCTTAATAACTCCTACAACAGCCCCCACTGTGAAGATGCCACACTAACTGCTGTCAGGGGGTTTGGGGCAATGACTCTTTCTGGCTACTTCCTGCAAAAAAGGGGCATTGAGTGGGGAACAGCAGCTAGGGTTCCTCCTGGGGTTGATCTAAGGGTCCTTGGAAGAATGGCGTGTCCACGTGTGGTTCAGTTTACAGCACCATTTGGCGTTTGATTGCTTCTAGGCAAGAAGAAACAATTCAAGTTACAGTATTGAGTATAAAGGGTCCATATATCAATACAAGACATATAAGTAACAGAGGGCTTAATAAAGGGGTTAACCAATGCCATAAAGACTAGAATTCATTAAAGACGGATTGTAGCCACCCGGGGCTGAAGCCAGCATTTTCTCTGAGCCTGTTAATAATTTTGATTTGATTTTTAAGTACCTGTAGATTTTCCTCTACTTTATTAGAGGTGTTAATCCAAAAGCAGCATGTTTCATTTAAAACTGCATCACTAAACCCAATAAAAAGTCCTAGCAGACTCAGTGACAGTAAAACTTTCATGCTTCCTTTTTGTCAGTAGCTATTATCCCTACTATAAAGATACTAATTAAGCAAAACATGACAGCAATGGAAACTCTCTGTCCAATATTTAAGTTAGAAGGTGATACCATGTATAACCCTATTGCAAATAGTAGAGTGAGGACAGCAGTTCCCACAAGTGTGGTGTGGTAGGTAATTTCCATCTAAAATTTTACTTTCCAACATATAGAATTCCCCTTTGAGGGTCTATGAGGTTCCTTGGTTTTATTTTCCCAAACAAAGAAATCTCCGGGTTATGGGCACCTCACTCACTTTCATTACCTGGCAGAATTTGCAAGATAATTGCCCAGAACTAGCATATTGATTCACATTTTTAAGTTACCCATCCCTTTTTTTTCCCAAGCTGCAGATTACTACTTGATTCACAGGAATAAGCAGGGTTAGTCTAAAATGTAGGCAAAAAGCTTAAAAACGATTAATGAGACTAGGATTTAATGATAAATGTATGATAAGCTTTGGAGCAAAATTTTTTTCTCCAGTCCTAATTTTTGCTAAAAGCTAATTATGAATAAACTTTAGTCTTATACTTGGCCCGATTATTTGCATGGAGTGCAGCAAGAATGGTTATTTTTACATAGGCCTTTTGGAGTGGCTTTGATGAAACTCTGTTCCACAAGAAATTTCAGATAAGACTTTTAAGGCCCATAAGATCTAATTTTTAAAAACACATTATGTAGATTACTTGATTTACAATGAACAACCTGTAAGACCAGATGTCTTTAAATGCAGCTATTATTTTAAAAATTAATGATCAATTCTGATGTCTTGCTTTTTAAAAAATGATAACCCTGTCTGGATCTATAACTTCTATGATATCCCCTTATTCAAATAGGAGACTACATGAAGCTATCCTTTGTATCACACATTGCTATGAAATGAATGTTTATGTCCTCCCAAATCCATATGTTGAAGCCCTAACCCCCAATGTGGTTGTATTTGGAGATAGGACCTCTAAGAAATTAAGGTTAAATGAGGTCATAGAGATGGGATTTTGATCCAATAGGATTAGTGACATTATAAGAAAAGATACCAGAGAACTGACTAGCTTTCCACATGCACAGATAAAAGAGGTCATGTAAACACATAGCAAGAAGGCAGCTGCCAACAAGCCAGAAAAAGAGCCCTCACCAAAAACCAAATCAGCTGGAATCTTGATCTTGGACTTCTAGCCTCCAGAATTATGAGAAAATAAATTTCTGTTGTTTAAGCCATCCAGTCAATGGTATTTTGTTATGGTGGACTGGGCATAGTAATATATATGTAAGATTTCATGTAATTTATATATTTGTTTGGTACTTACTTTGTACCAAACAAATCTGATTAAGTTATTAATTGACTGGATTCTACTAAAAATAATCTTCTACTATCTAGACTTTGAATTTATTCTTCAAATCTGTGGCACTCATGCTATCATTCTCCACTCCTAAGCAAATGGTAGACTTTACTAATTGATCATACTGCTCTTTCATACTGAATCTAATAATTCTTACCAGCATTCTAAGCAGCTACTAACAATTCATAGAGACATTTAAGTTGAAATCCATTCCCAATTCCTGTATTAGACTAAAAGCTTATTGAGTGCTTGTATACTATCTTTCTTTTTTTATACCCTATAACACTTCACATGATAGAAACTCAGTAAATACTCACTGAATTTAACAAACTGAATTTCCAGTATAAATCTTGTTTAAAGAAAGTTCTCTACACAAGAACTTTGGGTCATGAGTCAACATAAACTTGTTTTGATTCTACACAAATACATAAGAAAGAATGCAACATACTTTTAACATTGAATTTTCATCAAGTATGAATAATGAGCTGTAGCAATGATTTGAATAATAATTCATAACAATAATTCATAACTTATAATAATAAATGGTATATTATGCACCATTATGTATTAACTTCAAAGCTACACGATTCAAGGACAGAAAGAAGTGGAAAGCCCGGCCTCTCGCCTTGAGGAACTCTCTTATCTAGTTGAGATATTAGACTTTCACACATAAAACTTTTACTCACAATACAAGCAGAGTGTGACAAGTGCCACTGCCAAGTGAATGGTTTTGACAATAGAGGCATAAGTGTTTGGAGGAAGGAGAGGAAGATTTTTCCTTAAAGCTAAAAGGAAATTCAGTAGGTGAACCAATTCCTGCAGAGTTCAACTATTCTTCCTCTGTTTCTTTCTTTCCTTTTTCTTTTTTTTTTTTTTTTTTTTTTTTTTTTTACTTTTGAAACAGAGCCTTGCTCTGTCACCCAGGCTGGAGTGCAGTGGTGCTATCTCGGCTCACTGCAACCTCCGCCTCCTGGATTCAAGCAATTCTCCTGCCTCAGCCTCCTGTGTAGCTGGGATTACAGGAGTGCACCACCACACCCAGCTAATTTTTGTATTTTTAGTAGAGATGGGGTTTCGCCTTGTTGGCCAGGCTGGTCTCAAACTCCTGGCCTCAAGTGATCCACCCACCTTGGCCTCCCAAAGTGCTGGGGTTACAGGCATCAGCCACCTTGCCTGGCTACTTCCTCTATTTTCTTTATAACAAGGTCCACTACGATCTTCTGTTGATCTATCAAACCAGCTATGGGGACAATCATTGCATATTCACCAAAGAGTTTTATCCTCTCTATGCTGACCTGCCCCATTATATGCAAAGCACATAGAGGAGAATGATTTTCTAAATCCTTGAGAAGCCAGGGATGCGACATACTGTCTTCCCTTTGGTGAGTCAGTATCTTGCAATCAAAGTCTTACCATTCTGATTTATAATGTTTTTGTCCCCAATGGCAACACTTTACAACAGAAAAAATATGAGGCTCCAAAACCACCTTTGAGGCAAAAAGTCTAAAAAGAAACAAATTGGTGGGTTTCCTATCCCAAGATACACACCTCTTAGGGCTACATCTGCCTTGCTCAGTTAAGTCAGGAGAGTAGAACTTAAACTTTTAGCTAAGAAATAATTTGACCTTGATGGACTAGTGGTAGTGCATCATCATTATCATTAAAATTCCCAATAAAATAGCCTATAACCCATCACAGGGTAAGCAATAAGCAAATCAGCAGCACATCTTATTAATGGAAATATTTATCAGCATTTGATTACAGACAGATTCTAAATCATTCTGAGATTCTGTCAAAAGTTTTTTTCTAAGTGGAAACTAGATGAAGAAGCCAAAGTCATAAGCGTCCCATACATGAAGACAAACTATCCTTTAAGAACCTGGAGCTCACACCAAGTGGCAGACCAGAGTTTTCAGAGTAGTTCACTAGAGTAGACACTAGGAATCATGTCTCAGATTATTTTTTTCTTGACAGTCATTCAGTTTATTTATAGAATAATATAAAATAAAATAAATATTCTTAAACGAAACTGGGTGCCGTAAAGAGAGATCACTTATTTTCCTCTAAATTAAAACACAAGTACACACATACACATACACACAAAGTCTTGTTTTCAAGATGAACAATCACACCCTCCCTCCCATAACCTTTACCTTCAACCCCACTGCCCTACGACACCTTGTTTCCAGAATAGGAGAAACACAGAATCTGGCCAATGAAGCAGTTTATTTTGTGTGAAAACCCACATATTTTTAAGAATGGGGATTAAAATGACTTCGTTTTTTAGAAAAGTTGGAAATTGGTAGAGCATTCCCTGCTTAAGAAAAGGTAACATTTGTATGACCAAGTTACTCACTTTATCCAAATATTAACAAACACCTGCAACAGCACTAAGGACAGAAATATTGCAAAAGGGGAAAAAAGTGGGTGAAGGCTAGCCCTCTTCTTCTTATTTTGGGGGAGGTAAGTAGGCATGTGACTCCTTTTCGTCCCCTCTTTCCCCGGCTTCTGCCAGCCTCCACTTGGGCACAGAGCCAGAAGCAAGACTGGTAAGAGCACGTACGTGTCCAGTCTCTCCATCACCAACTCTCACTCCCATGCTCACCTGGAGAAATCATTGTGTGAGTGGTTTACTAGCACTTCTCAAAAGACAAATCCCTGAAGGAATCCCCAACAGGTGATAAGTTATTTGGCTGGAGTTCCAGAGATGAGAGAAAGAAAGAAAAAGAGAAAAGAAGAGGAAGAAGAATCAACATTATTGAGCTCCTAGGAAATACCAGATATGTTATATATTCTATTTAGTTCTAGCAATCAAATATGAGATATCGGATTCATCTGAGACCTATGTCTTAAATCCCAGCTCAGCCTCTTACTAGCTATGCAACCTTGTCCTCTCTGAAAGTCAGTGGTCTCATTTGTAAAGTGGGGTTGCTAGTAAAAATAATAAACTTCTAGGTTTATAGAGAAGATTACATGATGTCATGAATATAACTACTTAATGTAATAAACAGTAGCCACAATTTATCAAAGATTAGCTCTATTTTATACACAAAGTATACGATTCAGAAGTGTAGGTAACTCTCCCAATAAGGTGATGAAAACAGAACATGCCACATTTCCTCCTGGGATGATGACAGACTAATTCAACATTATGCATGAATCATATGGTTTTTAAATGTATTCCCTATATATTTAAGCATTTGTTATTATTAAACTCCCTTCATAATAATGTGAAACAATGATCCTTGAAGGCGGCTTTCAGATTCTGCATGTCAGTCCGTGCTCCAGGCCATTCTAGTGGTTGGGAATGAGAACTCAGCTAGCTGTGGGCTCCCTGGAGCTCCTTTGTGCCAGGCCCGGGCTCTCCTGATTCCTTCCTCCACCTCTCTTTTGGATGGGTTCCCCTGAACTTGCTTCCCCAAACTCTTGGCCTGTATGTCAGCATCCCTGTTCCTCTCTTTCAGGTGGAATCCTTACCCACAGATCTTGTTATAGGGGCAGTAATTCCACCCAAATATTGTACTTCCTCTCCTACATTTAAACCCCTTAAAGTTACAGGATCATCTGACTAGTTCTAGGCAGTAAAATATGGCCAGAAGTGTATCACCTTTGCACCAAGGCAACGAAAAACCCATGCTGGATTCTCCAATCTTATTTCTCCTGTTGTGGAGTGTTAAGTGCAGATGACCTACATGATACAAATACTAAAACAGTAGCCTTGGTTAGCATGGGTCCCTGAGGGACACTGGAGCAGATTATCATCCCATACCACATTGGATACTTTGTATGTATAAGAAGTAAACTTTCATTTTGTTATAACACTGATTTGGGGGCTGTGTGTTAATACAGCAAAATCTAGCATATCCTAATTTATACAAAATTCAATCTCTGCATATAAATTAGGACTGGGTCTCTTGCTCTTGACCACCTCTCCAAGGTCCTATATTGGCTCTCATTTTGCCTTTATGAGACCAGCATGCTCTGGAGCAAGCACAGAACTTGAAGTTCTAGTCACCTTCCAGGGGTTAATTATCTGACTCTCTCCTTCCCTTTTCTCCCCCAAATGCTACCTCAACCTCAAGGAAGTCAGAGATTGAGCCAGCTGGAGATTAACCAAGTCAACAGAATAAAGTTGGGAATTCTCAGCCTGAGCAGGAGGAATCACTGGAGCAAGGGAGGTGAAAGAAGGGAAAGAGTTGACATCCTAGATATCAGGAGTAAGTGTGCTAGTTCCGAAGGGGTTGGTCAGAAGTAGAATCAGGGTCAGAAGTAGAACCAGAGTCAGAAGTAGGGTCCTAGTCAAAGTCTTGGAGCCAAGGGCTTCAAGATGGAAAGATGAGGCCAAAGGGAAAGTAAGTCATGATCAAAGGTCCTGGCCAATTTCATCTATCCCTGGTTGATATGCACCATTCACCTCTCCAGGGCCAGTAGATAGGTATGCAGACATAACTCTGGCTGGTTTCAAGAGCCAGGTGTCTACCAACATGGAAGCACCAGCCAACTCTACTGCTCTGAGAGATATGTTAAATCCTATCATGTTTGTAAATATACTGGACAACTTGATTTAACCCATGTTCCCTAGTGTGGGGTTCCTCCTTTCTCAAAAATCCAGCAACTCACCCATTTCTCACCAGTAGAAATCAACCCAGCATGCTTAATAACTTGCCTCTTATTCTAAATGCTTACAATCTTATTCACTTGTGTAGCAACTTCCCTAGAATAAGCACAGAGCTAATTGAGGAACTTGATGACTCTTTTCTCAAGCCAAACAAGATGTTCACATTACCTTTAACATTCAACTCTGTGACCAGATTATCTGATTTGGTTATGAAAGCACGAATCACATCTTACACCCCAAATAACATACAAAATCAGTGTGCAGTGGAAAAGTTAATTAAGATTATGAAATATTAATTATTCTTTTTGATCTTTTCATTTAAAAATTCATTCTTCCTTCATTTGTTCCATATTCAAAGCTGAACTATAAATAAGGTATCTTTGAATTTACAAGGCTATACCCAGTGATATTTACAAGATAAATCTTCATATCACGCACTGAAAATTCAATGAGAAACAACACATTTCTGGGTAGCTCCTCTATTATTGATACTCGGCATATCTGGAATGATTGTAAATCTTTGCATATAGACCAAATTAAGTTTGTGATTAAATGTAAGGTTAAAAATCCCTTCTATTTCAAGCCTTAAGAAGGAGAGGAGATACTGTCACCAAAGATCTTTCTAAAATACAAACTAAGCCAAATGCTTTTACCATGAAAGAACACCAAGTTCACCTACAGAGAGACTTCCACATCGCTAAAATCCACATGACTGTATTTAAGAACAGAGTCCATTGTTCACTTCCTTTACTTTAAAAATGTGTTTTCTCACTCTGTGCACATATATTCTATTCATCTGTAACAACATAGTACAACTTATTTCTGCTGATACTGGGGGAAGCAAGAGTTTATGAAAATGTATATATTTAAAATCTAAAATTTTAAGATGTCTTTATATCCCCAGCCGCCTTTTTTATACAAAGTAGGTGCTACTGTTAGGACCTGTAGAGGAGGTGATTTCCATTTAATTTTATTGTGATTTTCAGATCACATAAAAGTTGTATTTGATGTCTTTTGTACACTGGATGGCCAACATATGACTAAACAGACAAACCAAGTTGAATACGCTAACCAAAAAGGATGCCCATCCCAGATTTAATCACTGTAGGAGATTCTACTCATAAGAAACTTCCAAGGATGCTGTCCCTAGAATGGGGAGGTGTAAGAACCCCAGAACCAATTAAGGCAGCCAGTTTTATAAAAGGATATATGAGTGTCCAGGACCCTTGCACAGGCACTGTCACTCCCTGGCTCACCTCTCTACTCCAGTGACTTCTTGCTGCAAATGCCTGTAACTCTGCCTACTGGCTTTCCTCTGCCAGTGAGGGCATACTTGACTGCCCCAGTGCAAGCTGAAAGTGCTAAAGTCTTAACACTTTCAGGAGAAGCCTTCAGATGATGAGAGATGGGGATTTGGTGAATAGATCATATCTTATTTGCCTCTAAGATAGGGTAATACTAAAGCATGTTCTATACTCCCTCCTAGAGTTCCCCAGGAGGGCTGAGCTTCAGCTGCACAGTAGTAACCCGTGTGACTCATTATCCTTTATTGGCTTCCTTCACTTTTCTGTTTTACTTCTCAACTCCCGTGCTGATGTTTCCTGGGATCACCTCCCAAATAAACTACTTACAGTTTAATTCTTGCCTAGGTGTCTATTTCTGGAGGAATTCAAACAAAGGCAGATCTTTTGTGTTTTGGGGGGTTCAGATGGAAAACCCATCTGACTCCTATTGATGGATACCCAGACAGAATGGAGGCAGTGATTTTGGATCCATGAGATGGTGGACAGTAGAATCAGTTCTGACCCCCACTCTTGGTTGCTGCAGAAGTCTGGGGTGGTAATTGTGTGTGGGAAAAGATGAATAATAAGACTTCCAGCCTCAGAGCCCAAGCGTAAGCAGCAAGGCCAAGATTAACCTAAGAGAGTAAGATCATACTCCCCAAGAGTTGCAGTAGGAAGAGCAGGATTCTATCACCTTCCCTTCACAGCAAGGGACCAGCACTGCACTTCCATGAGCAACATCCTTTGGTGATGGGAAGCATCAGCTATTGTCGTCACTTACCCCACTGATGCTTCAAGAAGGTGTAAAGGTTGGAGCAAATTCTTTTTTGGACTGTGGAAGCTCCTAGGGCTGTGCTATCCAATACAGTAGCCATAGCCAAACATACACACGTGGCTATTTAAATCTAAATTAAATAAAATTAAAAGTCCAGTTCCTAGCCACTAACCACATTTTAAGTGCTCACTAGCCACATGTGCCTATGATCATGGCAGAAAGTCCTTTTGGACAGTGCCTCCCTGGAGTTGCGGGGCAGTTCAGGAAGAGAGAGGATCTCAAGAAAGAAGGACATACTAAACTCCTGTCAATAAAGGGTAAGAGGTCCTAAGACAGTCATTTTAAAAATAAAAATATATGCCTTTATTTATACTATCAATTTGTAAACAGTTCATATTAGGGTTAGAATTACAGAATTAGTACAAGGGAGCTTAGAAATTATATAGGCCAATCTCCTGACCTGATGTTTTACAAGCTAGCATGAAAATAAAATGAATATACCTGTGAGCATTGGGAGAAGTAGTGCATAAATTCTAAGAGAATTATAAAAACTCTATTTTAATGACAGGTACAAAGTTTAATTTTAGCTGGAACCAATAAAGGTAGGCTTCAGGGAGGAAGTAGCATCTTCAATAAGCCTTGAAGTAGATGTAGTATTTCAGAAGTTGTTAAAGTGTGGGAAGGAGGGACACTGAGGTTGAAGACAGAGGCAAGAAAAACAGAAGTCATGTCCAAGGAAGGTTTATTAGTCCTGTCTCTGTAGAGAATAGTAAAGATGGGCCAACGGGCTGGGGCCATTTGAAGGAGAACCAAGATAGTTAAATGGAGTCTCCTTCCCAGAACAAAGCCAGACCTAAGACACATTCTGGGGAGATCAGATAATTTTTCCCATTTATCCCCCCTTGGCTGTCTATTGGTAAGGCTACAAAAAGTGATTTCTCATCATGACACCCGCCTCCTTGAGTGTTCTGATTATCTATGCCCTCAGGGGCAGCCCCTGTCTAAAATTCTGCAAGTCTTGAAACTAACTCTGAGGAACTGCATGAAGGTGGTGCTTCTGCTCCTCTGCTCATACAGAGCAAGCAAAACAAGCCACTGTTTCTGTGGTGTGATTTCAGGAGAATGCTCTGTTATGATGCTCTGTTGCCATTCCTACTCCACACCTTATAAAATGGCAAATAAAAGAACCCCAACTCTAAACTGACTTAAGCAAAAGGAAGATTGGTTGGTGAGATTCTGGGGTAGCTTCATAAAATCAAAGAAAGAATTTGTCACCCAAGCCCTGAGCAGGACAGGGAGGGCAGCACTGAAGATTTTAGGGGAAATGGGAACTTGTGCATCCTCTGGGTGCTCTCTGCCCCACCTTCATTCTGTTCTCCCTGGGATGTTCCTCATTCTATGTGTACATGGCACCATGACCGCAAACTTAGCTTAAAAACTCACAGGGAAGAGCTCATGGGCCATCTCTGGACCCCATCACTGTGTCCAGGAAACTAGGAATGTGTAAAAGGACGACAGTCCCCATTTAGACCCTATGAATAGGGTTGAGGGAGAATAGCAGTTTCCCCCAATAGAAGGGGCAAGAAGGAAAAGACAGAACTTGGCTCAGATATGACCAGTAGGGGAAATCACTGTGGTCGGCCACCTGAATTGGAATACAGGGTACAGTGAGCACCATGAAGAGACTTTTGAGGAAAAGAGGGGCAAGAGATTTCCAAAAGGATTCCCACGCTAGATCTCACTGTGCCAGACTACCATTCCAAGAGGCACAGGAAGCCTGATGTTAGCCAAATCATGTCCTTCTCCTACTCAACTCCAGACACATAACCCCAAGGCTGCAGTGAAGACTACAGGAAAATTGCCCCTAATTTACCAAACCTACCCATAAAATCCAAAGCACAGAACTATTCTGCAAGAACCATGCTGCCATCCAAAGCAAAGCTAAGCTCCAATTCTCATCTTCTCCTGTATTAGTTTCAGGATATTTTTCAGTCCTTCTTTTCATCTTTCATTAAACTAGTAAATTTTTTAGAATATGAATAATAAAAAAATGCAAAATGTATCAGTGTGATGGATGGCAATATATTTTAAAACACACATGTGCTAAAATTAAGGGTGACCCAAAAATGAGAAATCCACTCCAGGAGACGGTCTTCGTCACTGGAGTCAGGCATTCAAATCACGTGTGGTATCTGGTGATGGCTGTTCACAGCAGAGAGCTGGAAGCGTTACTGACCTTTCTGTGGCATCTGCAAGGGTTTGCCACATTTTCTCAAACACACATGCGTCTCTGCACAGAGAATGAAACTTTCAAAGTCTTTTGAAGAAACAGCCTTTCTCAGCTGAATCTGCAGCTTAGGAGGATGCTCATTAAACAAGAAAGGAGCAGGCATCTTGGAGTCCTCTTTTGGGGTAGATCAAATGAATCACTCCTGGCCTTCAAATAGAGATGAGGGATCCCATGTCCAGATTTCTCACAGCCTATATGAGCTTTGAATGTCATTGCCAACTGCCAGCCTTATGGATGTTTCTACACTGGCCAAATCCAATTGAAAATTTGGTATAAACTATGTAGACACTAAAAGCAAATGCATTATTTGTCCCCCAAACCAGCTTCTCTTCCTAACTTCTATAAAGTTCTCAAAAATACACTGTTCTCCCTGTTACCCAGACTTCAAATCTTGTCCTGATGTCTTCTTTCTCAGGCCCTGCATGTAGTCCCAAAGCTTGGCAATTCTTCCCCCTAGGTCTTTCTTGGCCTCACCTTTTTTCACATGCACGTGCACTGGCATGTCTTTAATACCCAGAATGGGGACTAGCAAACTACAACCTGAGAGCCAAATATGACCCACCACCTGTTTTGGGTAAATAAAATTTTGCTGGAACACAACCATACTCATTCATTTCTGTACTGTTTATGGCTGCTTTCACACTACAACAGCAAAGTTCAGTGGTTGAGCCAGACTGCTTGGCACTCAAAGCCTAAAATATGGGCTATCCAGCCCTTTATGGAAAATGTTTGCCAATACCCGTCTGAAGCTGCTGCAATAAGTCTACCCAGCCTTAACTTCTTTCCAGTTCTCCCTACTTTTTAAAATATTCCCTACTCAAAACTCTATTCTGAATTATCAGTGAAGCTTATCAGTCACACACAGGCACACCCTGTTTAAAATGTGTAAAAAGCTCCTCATTGCACTTAGAATAAATTCCCAATACTCTGGCTCTAGGTGGTTGGATGGCTTCAACTTCTCTCACTGCGTCCCTCCTAACTTACTATACTCCAGCCTCACTGGTCTTTCTCATTTCCTTCAGGCATCAGACCCTTCCCCTTCCAGGGCCTTACAACTACTGTCCTTTTTTCATGCAATGCTCTTCCCTACCCACCTTCATCTGGTCACCACCTCTCATCCTTCAGATCTCCATTTCAATGTCACCTCCTTGGAGATGAGTCTACCCTTTCTCAAGAAGATTGCTGTCACTCTATTCTTTTCTAGCACGCTGTTCTTTCTATGCATAGGAAGAAATTTAACCCTTACTTGTTTGCTTCTTGGATTACTGTCTGTCGCACTGTTCATAATCTTGATCATAATCACTCCAGGAGGTCAAGGTTTGTGTGTCCATTTTATTTGCCTCTCCACATTCAGCACCTGTCAAATCTAAGCATTCAAAACATATTTTTATGAATGAGTGATCTTCCATTCATTCCCAAATAATATTTATTCTTCAGCCTGACAATCAGGCTCTATCCTATTATCCAGTCCTAATTTTATGCCTCATTCCAGGTAAACTGAGATAATCATCATTTTGCAAATATACACTGTACCTTTTCACTTCCGAACTTCTCTTGTCCCACTCCAATCCCACATCCTCTACCATTTTTGCTTAGGAAGATCTTTCCCTTCCAAGCTTAATTCAAACAATTATTCTAGGAAACTGTTTTAATGAAAATAGTTTGAATAGTGTAAAACCAAAGACATATTTTATAAGGACGCTTCCTAGAACAGTCTTCAATATAATTTGATGCCCTCATGTCCAAGTATTCCAATAAAAGCAATTCTATGTGGGCCAGGCTATGATGCATTCCAAGTCTGATTCTACAATAGGATTAATTTAGGGATGCATTTTAGAGTGTGGATGGATAGATTACCAGGGGTGTCCAATCTTTTGGCTTCCCTGGGCCACACTGGAAAAATTGTCTTGGGCCACACATAAAATACACTAACACTAACAATAGCTGATGAGCTTCCAAAAATCACAAAAAAACTCATAATGTTTTAAGAAAGTTTATAAATTTGTGTTGGGTTACATTTAAAGCCATCCTAGGCCACATGTGGCCCATGGACCATGGGTTGGAAAAGCTTGGATTACATAGTCTTCTGGTTGTTTTTTGCTAATATTGTTTTTCTCAACTCCAGTTTTGAAAGTAACTGGGTACAAATGAGCACTGAAAGGTACTCATATTCTTTGTTTCAGTTAAATGGAGCAAGGAACAGGATTGATAACAAGCTGTGAAATCTGAGGAGCCTGACTGATACTCAATGCTTATAAGGGGCCACTCACTCCCTTTCAGTGGTAAGAGAGTATATCTTTATGTCAGTCATGATGAGGCACTGTACCTAGGATAAACCAACCTATCTACTGAGAGCATTTTTAGTTCATAATAATAAAACATTATTCACACAAAAGAGAATGTTTCAGTGTCTACTGCCTGTTGCTTGAGGGTCTAGATCCAGTTTATAAAAAGTGAAAGTAACATATTCCAAAAAAAGCTAAAAAGAAGTGAAGCCACAACACGTCTGTGGTGTCTGCCTACCCCCTCTCTGTTTTATACATAATGAATGTAGCTTCAGATTTTAATTGCTTCTAAACGGCTTACTCAGAATGAGTTTATTGTTGGTTAGAACTCCTAGGATTTTTTTATATTGCTGCTAATCCACATCTTTCTGTTACTTATTTATGCAGTTGTATTAGGACCCAAGTACAGGAAGGAATAAAAGACACTAATACACACATACCCACATTTTGTTCTCCCTCCTTAGCTTTATGTCAAGTGTGAATTTTATAGGTGTAGGCTCCATGGATTTATTCAAGCCATTTATGACTCTGTTAAACCCAACAAGGGCCAAAGTAGCTTCAGTACACCTCTAACTGTTCCATTTAACATTCATTGTCACCCAGTATCCTGAACAAGCTGTTTGTCCTCACATCTAGTTTTTTGACATGAAAACATTAAACAAACAATTCTGGGCTCCTATTAAGTACCAGGACACTTGTTAGGTACTAAGGATTCAACAATTTAAAAGGGGAAAAAAGCTCATTTCTAACCTCATGAAGTTTATAGTAAGGCCACAAGGATACCTAATAAGAGGTAACATTTATTGAATTAGGTACTGCATGTGTATTATGTTATTAATCCTCAAAAACAGAAAGAAAAAGAAAAATCCTGAAGAAGGTACTATGGCTTATACAGATGGAAACTGAACTTTAAGGAGATTAAGTAACTTGACCAAGGACACACCTCTAGGTAGTGGGGAGGTAGGATTCAAACCCAGATGGTCTGGCTCCAAAATCAATACACTTAATACTTCTATTTAAGACCACCATGCTTATCTGCATAGGCTGTGTACCTCTTAACTCAGAGAAACACAGTTCAAATAAACTCCAGCTTGCACAATCTCATATAGCAGTCTGAAACCCAGACACACCACCATATTTTCTTGATGTGTCATTTTTCTACTCTTGTTCAAGTAAAAATCAAACACGAAGGTGGAGGAAGATGAAATGGAAAAATTCCTACAAAAACACAAACTACTAAAATTGACTCAAAAAGAAATAGAAAATCTGAATAGACTTTTATAATAAATAAATAAGGAGATGGACTTAGTTATTTTAAAACTGCCCACAAAGAAAAATTCAAGACCAGATGTCTTCACTGTGAATTCTATGAAATATTTGAAACATTAATACTAACTCTTCCAAAGAATAGAAGACAACACTTTCCGAATTATTCTATGAGACCAAAAGCAGAAGCAATAAAAAAATAAACTGGAAATATTTTGTGTTGCAGAGGATACCATTAAGAAAGTGAAAAGGCAACACACAGAATGGGAGAAAATATTTACAAATTGTAATAAAAAGATAAGTAAGCCAATTCAAAAATGAGCACAGAATTTGAATAGATATTTTCCCAAAGAAAACATACAAATGGACAACAGGCTTGTAAAAAGATGCTCAATATCATTATCAACCAGGAAAATGCAAATGAAAACCACAAATAAGATATTTCTTCAAACCCACAAGGATGGCTATATCAAAAAGACAGACAATAACAAGCATTGGTGAAGATGTGAAGTATCTGGAATCCTCACACACTGCTGTTGGGAATATCAAATATCACTTTGGAAAACAGTCTGGCAGTTCCTGAAGAGATTAAATATAAAATTACCCAGCAGTTCCAGTCCTAGGTATATACTCATGAGAAATGAAAGCATATGTCCACACTCAAACATGTACATAAATGTTTATAGCAACATTGTTCATAATAGCCTAAAAGTAAAAGCAACCCAAATACCTATCAATGGATGAGTAAATAATAATATGTTCAGATAGTGGAATATTATTTATTAATCAAAGAAATGGGGGAGTCAGTGCAGTGGCTCACACATGTAATCCTAGCAATTTCAAAGGCCAAGGCAGGAGGCTTGCTTGAGGCCAGAAGTCTGAGACCAGCCTGGGCAATATCGCAAAACCCCATCTCTATCAAAAAAAAAAAACAAAACAAAACAAAACAAAAAAAAAAACAGCAGATGTCCCATCCCAGATATTCGGGAGGATGAGGTGGGAGGATTGCTTGAGCCCAGGAGTTCAAAGTTACAGGGAGCTATGATTGTGCCACTGCATTCCAGCCCAGGTGACAGAGCTAAGCCCTGTCTCTTAAAAAAAAAAGGGAAGAAATGGAATAGTGATACATGATACAACATTGATGAACCTTAAAAACTTTATGCTAAGTGAGAAAAGCCAGCCATAAAGGACCACGTATTATACATACTGTATGATTCCATTTATATAAGATGCCTAGATTAGGCAAGTCCACAGAGACAGAAAGTAGATTGGTGGTTGCCTGGAGCTGGAGAAAGTTGGGGGAAACGGGCAATGATGGCAAATGAATCAGGTTTCTTTTGGAGTTGACAAAAATGTTCTAAAATTGTGATGATGATTGCACAACTACATGAATAAACTAAAAACAAATTGTACATTGTAAATGGGTGAATTGTATGATATATGAATTATATCTTAATAAAGTTCTTACTAAAAATGACAGACAGAAGGAGAGAGAGATCATTCTCTTTAAATATGGAATATTAATTAAACCACTCATTTATATCTCCTGAAAATCTCAATAAAATGATGATAAAAAATTTTTAAAAGGCATAATCCAACATATACAAATAATAGAGAAGAAAAGACTACAAATACGGCAAAGGGAAGATGTCAACACCATTTTGGAAGCTAGAAAGAAGATACGTAAGTAACACGTGACCTAACGGACCTGGGAAAGCTAAAGCCTGTGGGGGATGACAAGAGGGAGGCCTAATGGCACTGTAAAAAGCTCCAGAAAGTTTCCAAAATTAGGAGCATTAGTTACTTGTGTAGGCCAGGGTATGGGATGAGGCTGAAAATAGAAGTGTTGGTTGAAAGTTTACATGAGATGGAGTTAAATACCTCTCCTAAACCCATGGAGCTGGATTACGCATTCCACCCTCACCCCACTGCCTCAGCCAGAGACAGGTAGTTTTTTTGTTTGTTTGTTTGTTTGTTTGTTTTCTGTTTTTTTGTTTTTCTGCAGAAGCCAGGCCTCAGACTCTGGGCTCAGGACTTGGGCTCTGGATTCAGGCACCAAAGGCACAGATGAGGGAGAAGTGAGATGTTCAACTGAAAACAAGGAAATGGAATCAAATGTTATGTATTGAAAGGTAAAGTATTAGAAATCTCATAGAGGGTGGGCCCAAGCCAAGATGGCCGAATAGGAACAGCTCCAGTCTACAGCTCCCAGCGTGAGTGACACAGAAGACGACTGATTTCTGCATTTCCAACTGAGGTGTCAGGTTCATCTCACTGGGGATTGTCGGACAGTGGGTGCAGGACAGTGAGTGCAGTGCACCGAGCATGAGCCGAAGCAGCGCAAGGCATCACCTCACCTGGGAAGTGCAAGCAGTCAGGGAATTCCCTTTCCTAGCCAAGGAAAGGGGTGACAGACAGCACCTGGAAAATCGGGTCACTCTCACCCTAATACTGTGCTTTTCCGACGGTCTCAGCAAACGGCACACCAGCAGATTATATCCCGCACCTGGCTCGGAGGGTCCTACGCCCACAGAGCCTCACTCATTGCTAGCACAGCAGTCTGAGATAAAACTACAAGGCAGCAGCAAGGCTGGATGAGGGGCGTCCGCCATTGCCAAGCCTTAAGTAGGTAAACAAAGCAGCCAGGAAGCTAGAACTGGGTGGAGCCCACCACAGCTCAAGGAGGCCTGCCTGCCTCTGTAGACTCCACCTCTGGGGGCAGGGCGTAGCTGAACAAAAGGCAGCAGAAACCTCCGCAGACTTAAAAGTCCCTGTCTGACAGCTTTGAAGAGAGTAGTGGTTCTCCCAGCACGCAGCTTGAGATCTGAGAACGGACAGACTGCCTCCTCAAGTGGGTCCCTGACCCCTGAGTAGCCTAACTGGGAGGCACCCCCCCAGTAGGGGCAGACTGATACCTCACATAGCCGGGTACTCCTCTGAGACAAAACTTCCAGAGGAACGATCAGGCAGCAACATTTGCTGTTCACCAATATTCACTGTTCTGCAGCCTCCGCTGCTGATACCCAGGCAAACAGGGTCTGGAGTGGACCTCCAGCAAACTACAACAGACCTGCAGCTGAGGGTCCTGACTGTTAGAAGGAAAACTAACAAACAGAAAGGACATCCACACCAAAACCCCATCTGTATGTCACCATCATCAAAGACCAAAGGTAGTTAAAACCACAAAGATGGGGGGAAAACACAGCAAAAAAACTGGGAATTTTAAAAATCGAGTGCCTCTCCTCCTCCAAAGGAATGCAGCTCCTCACCAGCAACAGACCAAAGCTGGACAGAGAATGACTTTGACGAGTTGAGAGAAGAAGGCTTCAGATGATCAAACTTCTCTCTGAGCTAAAGGAGTAAGTTCGAACCCATGGCAAAGAAGTTAAAAACCTTGCAAAAAGATTAGATGAATGGCTAACTAGAATAACCAATGCAGAGAAGTCCTTAAAGGACCTGATGGAGCTGAAAACCACGGCACGAGAACTACGTGACAAATGCACAAGCCTCAGTAGCCGATTCGATCAACTGGAAGCAAGGGTATCAGTGATGGAAGATCAAAGGAATGAAATGAAGTGAGAAGAGAAGTTTAGAGAAAAAAGAGTAAAAAGAAATTAACAAAGCCTCCAAGAAATATGGGACTATGTGAAAAGACCAAATCTATGTCTGATTGGTATACCTGAAAGTGACGGGGAGAATGGAACCAAGTTGGAAAACACTCTTCAGGATATTATCCAGGAGAACTTCCCCAATCTAGCAAGGCAGGCCAACATTCAAATTCAGGAAATACAGAGAAAGCCACAAAGATACTCCTCAAGAAGACCAACTCCAAGACACATAATTGTCAGATTCACCAAAGTTGAAATGAAGGAAAAAATGTTAAGGGCAGCCAGAGAGAAAGGTCGGGTTACCCACAAAGGGAAGCCCATCAGACTAACAGCTGATCTCTCAGCAGAAACTCTACAAGCCAGAAGAGAGTGGGTGTTAATATTCAACATTCTTAAAGAAAAGAATTTTCAACCCAGAATTTCATATCTAGCCAAACTAAGCTTCATAAGTGAAGGGGAAATAAAATCCTTTACACACAAGCAAATGCTGAGAGATTTTGTCACCACCAGGCCTGCCCTAAAAGAGCTCCTGAAGGAAGCACTAAACATGGAAAGGAAAAACCAGTACCAGCCACTGCAAAAACATGCCAAATTGTAAAGACCATCGAGGCTAGGAAGAAACTGCATCAACTAACGAGCAAAATAACCAGCTAACATCTTAATGACAGGATCAAATTCACACATAACAATATTAACCTTAAATGTAAATGGGCTAAATGTTCCAGTTAAAAGACACAGACTGGCAAATTGGATAAAGAGTCAAGACCCATCAGTGTGCTGTATTCAGGAAACCCATCTCACGTGCAGAGACACACATAGGCTCAAAATAAAGGGATAGAGGAAGATCTAACAAGCAAATGGAAAACAAAAAAAAGGCAGGGGTTGCAATCCTAGTCTCTGATAAAACAGACGTTAAACCAACAAAGATCAAAAGAGACAAAGAAGGCCATTACATAATGGTAAAGGGATCAATTCAACAAGAAGGGCTAACTATCCTAAATATATATTCACCCAATACAGGAGCACCCAGATTCATAAAGCAAGCCCTTAGACACTTACAAAGAGACATAGACTCCCACACAATAATAATGGGAGACTTTAACACCCCACTGTCAACATTAGACAGATCAATGAGACAGAAAGTTAACAAGGATATCCAGGAATTGAACTCAGCTCTGCACCAAGGGGACCTAATAGACATCTACAGAACTCTCCACCCCGAATCAACAGAATATACATTCCGCTTAGCAGGACCCCAAACATATTCCAAAATTGACCACATAGTTGGAAGTAAAGCACTCCTCAGCAAACGTAAAAGAATAGAAATTATAACAAACTGTCTCTCAGACCACAGTGCTATCAAACTAGAACTCAGGATTAAGAAACTCACTCAAAACAGCTCGACTACTTGGAAACTGAACAACCTGCTCCTGAATGACTACTGGGTACATAACGAAATGAAGGCAGAAATAAAGATGTTCTTTGAAACCAATAAGAACAAAGATACAACATACCAGAATCTCTGGGACATATTTAAAGCAGTGTGTAGAGGGAAATTTATAGCACTAAATGCCCACAAGAGAAAGCAGGAAAGATCTAAAAATTGACACCCTAACATCACAATTAAAAGAACTAGAGAAGCAAGAGCAAACACATTCAACAGCTAGCAGAAGGCAAGAAATAACTAAGATCAGAGCAGAACGGAAGGAGATAGAGACACAAAAAACCCTTCAAAAAATTAATGAATCCAGGAGCTGGTTTTTTGAAAAGATCAACAAAATTGATAGACCATTAGCAAGACTAATAAAGAAGAAAAGAGAGAAGAATCAAATAGACGCAATAAAAAATGATAACGGGGATATCACCACCGATCCCACAGAAATACAAACTACCATCAGAGAATACTATAAACACCACTACACAAATAAACTAGAAAATCTAGAAGAAATGGATAAATTCCTCGACACATACACCCTCCCAAGACTAAACCAGGAAGAAGTTGAATCTCTGAATAGACCAATAACAGGCTCTGAAATTGAGGCAATAATTAACAGCTTACCAACCAAAAAAAGTCCAGGACCAGACGGATTCACAGCTGAATTCTACCAGAGGTACAAGGAGGAGCTGGTACCATTCCTTCTGAAACTATTCATATCAATAGAAAGAGGGAATCCTCCCTAACTCATTTTATGAGGCCAACATCATCCTGATACCAAAGCCTGGCAGAGACACAACAAAAACAGAGAATTTTAGACCAATATCCCTGATGAACATCGATGCAAAAATCCTCAATAAAACACTGGCAAACCGAATCCAGCAGCACATCAAAAAGCTTATCCACCATGATCAAGTGGGCTTCATCCCTGGAATGCAAGGCTGGTTCAACATATGCAAATCAATAAACGTAATCCAACATATAAACAGAACCAACGACAAAAACCACATGATTATCTCAATAGATGCAGAAAAGGCCTTTGACAAA
Organism: Pongo pygmaeus; assembly: GCF_028885625.2. NCBI lineage: Eukaryota > Metazoa > Chordata > Mammalia > Primates > Hominidae > Pongo > Pongo pygmaeus. The sequence goes on from NC_072385.2 coordinate 77,408,386, forward strand.
ACTCAACAACGCTTCATGCTAAAAACTCCCAAGAAATTAGGTATTGATGGGACGTATCTCAAAATAATAAGAGCTATCTATGACAAACCCACAGCCAATATCATACTGAATGGGCAAAAACTGGAAGCATTCCCTTGAAAACTGGCACAAGACAGGGATGCCCTCTCTCACCACTCCTATTCAACATAGTGTTGGAAGTTCTGGTCAGGGCAATCAGGCAGGAGAAGGAAATAAAGGGTATTCAATTAGGAAAAGAGGAAGTCAAATTGTCCCTGTTTGCAGATGACATGATTGTATATCTAGAAAACCCCATCGTCTCAGCCCAAAATCTCCTTAAGCTAATAAGCAACTTCATCAAAGTCTCAGGATACAAAATCAATGTGCAAAAATCACGAGCATTCTTATATACAAGTAACAGACAAACAGAGAGCCAAATCATGAGTGAACTCCCATTCACAATTGCTTCAAAGAGAATAAAACACCTAGGAATCCAACTTACAAGGGATGCAAAGGACCTCTTCAAGGAGAACTACAAACCACTCCTCAATGAAATAAAAGAGGATACAAACAAATGAAAGAATATTCCATGCTCATGGGTAGTAAGAATCAATATCGTGAAAATGGCCATACTACCCAAGGTAATTTATAGATTCAATGCCTTCCCCATCAAGCTGCCAATGACTTTCTTCACAGAGTTGGAAAAAACTACTTTAAAGTTCATATGGAACCAAAAAAGAGCCTGCATTGCCAAGTCAATCCTAAGCCAAAAGAACATAGCTGGAGGCATCATGCTACCTGACTTCAAACTATACTACAAGGCTACAGTAACCAAAGCAGCATGGTACTGGTACCAAAACAGAGATACAGACCAATGGAACAGAATAGAGCCCTCAGAAATAATGCCACATATCTACAACTATCTGATCTTTGACAAACCTGAGAAAAACAAGAAATGGGGAAAGGATTCCCTGTTTAATAAATGGTGCTGGGAAAACTGGCTAGCCATATGTAGAAAGCTGAAACTGGATCCCTTCCTTATACCTTATACAAAAATTAATTCAAGATGGATTAAAGACTTAAACGTTAGACCTAAAACCATAAAAACCCTAGAAGAAAACCTAGGCAATACCATTCAGGATATAGTCATGGGCAAGGACTTCATGTCTAAAACACCAAAAGCAATGGCAACAAAAGCCAAAATAGACAGATGGGATCTAATGAAACTAAAGAGCTTCTGCATAGCAAAAGAAACTACCATCAGAGTGAACACGCAACCTACAGAATGGGAGAAAATTTCTGCAATCTACTCATCTGACAAAGAGCTAATATCCAGAATCTACAAAGAACTCAAACAAATTTACAAGAAAAAAACAAACAACCCCATCAACAAGTGGGCGAAAGATATGAACAGACACTTCTCAAAAGAAGACATTTATGCAGCCAAAAGACACATGAAAAAATGCTCATCATCACTGGCCATCAGAGAAATGCAAATCAAAACCACAATGAGATACCATCTCACACCAGTTAGAATGGCAATCATTAAAAAGTCAGGAAACAACAGGTGCTGGAGAGGATGTGGAGAAATAGGAATACTTTTACACTGTTGGTGGGACTGTAAATTAGTTCAACCATTGTGGAAGTCAATGTGGCGATTCCTCAGGGATCTAGAACTAGAAATACCATTTGACCCAGCCATCCCATTACTGAGTATATACCCAAAGGATTCTAAATCTTGCTGCTATAAAGATATATGCACACGTATGTTTACTGCGGCACTACTCACAATAGCAAAGACTTGGAACCAAGCCAAATGTCCAACAATGATAGACTGGATTAAGAAAATGTGGCACATATACACCATGGAATACTATGCAGCCATAAAAAACGATGAGTTCATGTCCTTTATGGGGACATGGATGAAGCTGGAAACCATCATTCTCAGCAAACTATCGCAAGGACAAAAAACCAAACACCACATGTTCTCACTCATAGGTGGGAATTGAACAATGAGAACACATGGACACAGGAAGCGGAACATCACACACCAGGGCCTGTTGTGGGATGGGGGGAGGGGGGAGGGATAGCATTAGGAGATATACCTAATATTAAATGAGGAATTAATGGGTGCAGCACACCAACATGGCACATGTATACATATGTAAAAAACCTGCACGTTGTGCACATGTACCCTAAAACTTATAATAATAAAAAAAAGAAATCTCATAGAAAGTAAAACAAAATGACAAAAAGGTGGGAAATAAGAGAGCAAAAAATCAAGAAAATTGGAGGATTGATGGTCAAACATCAGGACAGCAAGGGTTCCAGGGAAGGAGGGGGTGGTGTGGAAAATGAGATCAGAGAACATGCAGGGAAACTATTATAAAAGAAATTATGCAAAAAATTTCTCAGAACTTAGAAAGAAGAATGTGTTTCTAAAATAGAAAGGACCTACCAGATGTCCTGCAAAATGCCCATCATTGTGAAATTTCATAACACTCACTGGGCTTCTGGAAAACAGTTCCTTCAAGGTTCTGAGGGAAATTCTGTTGAACACAGAATTCTATACTTAGCAAAATCATTAGTCAAGTGTGAGGGTAGAATATAGACAAGAAACAGGAAGTCATGTAATCCAAGAAGCCAGGGATAAAACACAGAAAACCAAATTCCCAGGATGACGGTGAGGGGAGCCTCTGGGTAACAGCCAGGCTTCAGGGCCAGAGAAGGGTCAGAACTGATTGGAAGAAAGGTAGGAGGATTCCAAAAGTTTCATCTCAAAGGTGGCGGGCAGGGGTATTGGCATTGGGGAGTGCAAGAGATTACTTGAACTTATAGAGGGGTGTTTTCAGCCTTCAGGAGTTTACAGATGGGCTATTCAAATAAACAGAAACAGTTCATAGCTCTAGGAAAAAACAAAGAACACTATAGAAAAAGAAGGGTAAATTTAGAAGTATGTAATTATAATTGTCGGGTCCTTCCAAGGAAACTGGTAAATCATTTTCTTATTTCTCACCCAAGTTTTAAACAAATTGGCAAATAAATTAGAAAATTTAGATGAAGGACAAAACCTCACCCTTATTTCCCTCTAGTAATAAAGGCTTCACTAGCTTCTACTAAGTGAGGTTAGAGTGAGAAGATGGCTGTCTGTTAGGAAGTGGACCCTCACCAGAACTCCAAATCTGGCAGTGCCTTGATCTTGGACTTCCCAACCTCTAGACCTGTGAGAAATAAATTTCTGTTGTCTATTAAAAAGAAAAAGGCCTATTTGGCTAATACAGTTTAGGTATGAGAACCAAATGACCCTTGAATCTCAGAATTAGGCAGATTCCCACTGCTCCCCAAACTCCCTGCCCAAGCCAAGGCAAGGCTGGACCTTCCCTGCCCAGATGGAGCAGCAAGGAACACTCTCCCCTTGCTATTAAATAGCTTCCAGAGAGCAGAAGGAAAAAGGGCTGATCCAAATTCACTGACCAGATTAAACCACTCTTCCTTCCCTAGAGAGAAGCAAATGAATTAATGAGTAAAGACACAGAAAGATCACGGAAATGTTTAGCAGAAACCCCACCTCATGGGAGAAAATATCCGGAGTTCCCTCCTGACATTAATGATGCAAATATGAAGCATGATCTCACTAGAAATTATAATATAGTAATGTAAGATAGGGCAGAGAATGCAGGCATTTATGATAGGGGTGGCATAAGTGTTAAATCCTCATCCTCAGAGCAGAAATTCAATAGATAGTTAAAATGGAAAATCAAGAAATGACAGTAACATATATTATTTGGCAATATGTAGCCAAGGAAATAGCTAAAAACAGCTATCTATAAGACGTGAGGATGGCAGCCTTCGGGGAGAAGGAGTCTGAGGTGGGAAGATGCGAAGCAGGGACCTCCTGCCAGTTTCATATTAAAACCTATTTGTAGTGCTGTTGTGTTGTTGGACTTTGAAAACTTTGGATTAGATTGGATCATATAAAATTGCCAATATTTGCCTATTTGTGGCCTAAAAAATGGCAATTTCATATGGTTCATATAGTTCAGCCTAAAATTTTTACAAAGTGAATTTAAAAAAACCTTTTCAATGAAAGGAAAAGGAGCCCAGCCCTTGGGATACCTTCTCTGCTTCCTTTCTCTTTGGTCTAATTTGTGTGCCTCCCTGAGGCACATTATCTCTACTAATGAACCCATACCTATCTGATGTTTCCATAGCATTGCAATCATTAGTGACCTTGTCTTCCCTCCATTGGTTGAGATTACGTTGAGGGGAGGCCCTGTTTATTATCCCAGGGTGCCCACCATAGCAGCAGGCACATAGTAGGCTGTCAGCATTTTCTGAATGAGTAAATGATGGCACAGTTACCAACCCTCACTGGGTGCTTGGATTGGTTGCTTCCTTTCCCAGGTGTTTATTATACTATAACCTTTTAAGACTTAGGGCTATTACCCTATTATCTTAGGATTTCACCCAGCATCTACACCAAGCTCACTAACTTGCAGTGTGTAGAATCTGCCTTATTCTGTCTCGCTCTCGCTCTCTCTTTTGGGAAAAGTTTCAAAAGAGAAACACATTTTCCCATTTCTGGATTTGCAGCCCCTTGCCATGGCTCACAGTGCAAGTTCTCTCATAGGCTGGGGTGTTCTGTATCTGCACGAGGAGGACTGACCTCCCAAAGGAACTCTGGAGGCCCAGTAATTGAGCAGCTCGGCTCTCAAGCTCCAGATCAGATGGCCTGAGAATAAATTGTGTGCCGCCTTCCTTTCCCCTTATTACAGGGAACGTGAACAAATACTTTCACCTTTCTCTGTCTGAGGTTCCTAATACCTAAATAAGATAGTGCCTAAAACCATAAAGTTACTGTATAGATTAAATGAGATAATATCGGTAAAATATTGAACGTAGGAAGCATTCTAATGTGTAGCTGTTACTAGCCGACATGGCTTTTTTTCAGTCTGAACTTCCATTCCCTTTTATCAACATTTGTTCTGTGCTTTGAATTCGAAAATTATTCTTTGTTGCAAAAAATGAAGATGAACAGAAGTAAAGGAGCTCATTTATATTATTGGTCAGCATGCAAGAATCGCTCCAAAGAAGCAGGCCCGTTCCCTACCCCCTCTTGTGGGGATTACTCTAAAAATAATTTTCTGAGTTTTGTTGCCCCGAGCATTTCTTACAAGCTCATGGAAATGAGAGGCTATATAATACTGTTCTCATAAGCCTTCCTCTTATCACTGGCCAAGCACTCCTTCCTGTTTCTTTTCTAAGTATTCACTGGAAATCAGAGTTCATCAGAGAGAAACCTATGTAGCTGCCCTGGCTTTCCTAAGCACCCATTTAATTACTCCTTGTGTTAGGCCGTTCTTGCATTGCTATAAAGGAACACAGGAGACTGGGTAATTTATAAAGAAAAGAGGTTTCATTGGCTCACAATTCTGCAGACTGTACAGGAAGCATGGCAGATGCCTGGCTTCTGAGGAGGCCTCGGGGACCTTACATTTATGGTAGAAGGCAAAGCAGGAGCCGACATATCACATGGTGAGAGCAGGGGCAAGAGAGAGAGAGTGGAAGGTGCCACACACTTTTTATTTATTTTATTATTTATTTATTGAGACAGTCTCCCTCTGTCACCCAGGCTCACACTTTTAAACAACTGGATCTCGCATGAATTCACTCATCACCAAGGGGATGGCACTAAGCAATTCATGAGGGATACACCCCCGTGATTCAAACTCCTCTCACCAGGTCCCACCTCCAACACTGGGATTACATTTCAACCTGAGGTTTGGCAAGGACACAGATCCAAACCATATCATTCCTTATTGGGTGTATTTGCAATTGTGGAGTCAGAGAACTGCGGTTTTGAGAGCTTCCCATCCTTCATGCACACTCTTCCCTCTAAGAGCCCGCTTTGCTCTGAATGCTAGAACCCAGATCTATGCCTCACCAGGCCCAGCTTTCTTCCCTGGATATTACTGTCTTGGGATGCCATGGTCAATTCTCATAATGTTCTTCCCACTCATCACCCTCTCTTGGTTAGAATTAGATGTAAGCCAGGCCTGGTGGCTCACACCTGTAATCCCAGCACTTTTGGAGACCGAGGCAGGTGGATCACGAGGTCAGGAGATCGAGATCACCCTGGCTAACACGGTGAAACCCCGTCTCTACTAAAAAATACAAAAAATTAGCTGGGTGTGATGACACGCACCTGTAGTCCCAGCTACTTGGGAGGCTGAGGCTGGAGAATCGCTTGAATCTGGGAGGTGGAGGTTGCAGTGAGCCGAGATCGCACCACTGCACTCCAGCCTGGGCCACAGTGGGAGACTCCATCTCAAAAAAAAAAAAAAAAGAATTAGATCTAAAGCAGCAGTTCTGCTGGTTACTTTCTAAATAAGCAGGTAAATAGCAACTAATCAGAGAAAATCCTATTGTTGTGAAGGGGTCTGTGGGGATTTACAGTACAAATGAATAAACATCACTTCCCATGCAAAGGAGCAACACTAATTATGAGGCTTTCTAACAGTCTGTCAAGTCAGCCAGAGAGGTGTTCTGTTTGGCCCTAGATAACTTCTTGGTGACCTTTATATCATAATGTTTTGCCAAATGGCTACTTCATCCAAGTGAGGACCATTTTGGTGAGGAGAGGATATAAATGTCTGCATTACCTAACTAGAGAGAGTTGATGAATCCCTTCTCCTCTCTGAGCCCCTGTTTCTCATCTGTAACATGAGGGTGTTGAACTGGTTGGTCTCAAAGATCTCAGCCATTTGAAAGTTTTAGGATTTTTAGTATAAACTGAGGGTTTCTTTTGATATCTAGTGTCTGCGCTAGTGTTAAAACAAAGTAGTATATCAAAGAAGCATATTTGAGTTCAAATAAAATTTTTCTAGTCTTATGCAAAATGTAAACTTCCCGTCTTTTTCATGTTTTCTTTTACATCACATTCATGACATTCTTTTTTGCAGTGGGAATGCCTATCAATTCTGTTTTTTAATCTATTGTTCTATTTCCCCAGTAGATGGCACCCCATTACAACTTTCAATTACTTTCTGACTATAAACTCAGTGCCACCAGCCCAGAAAATCAAAGCAGACTGAAGAGAATGTGGGAGTATATGTTTATCAAAAACAGATAAATAAGCAAAAATTTATATTGGGCACCTAACATATGCATCGATTTTTTAAAAATTTAAACCTCTAATTTAAAATTTAAATTAAAATTTAGAAAAATCTAAATTAGTTTAAATTTAAACATTTTTTCTAGTTTAAATTTTAGAAAAATGGATGCATCTTTTTGGTGCATGCCTAATATAAAGTTTAGAAAATTTAAATTTAAATTAGGTTCTAAAATAAGGTATAAGAAAGTAATTAGAATGTTTTTATACAAACATGTCAGACTACCATGTGTTAGCCTGAGTGCTACCCCTCAAAATGACGAATGTTTGAGATTATGGATGATCAAGTTGATTCATTTACATTGCTATTTTTAAAAACATTTAGAAAACCATTTTCTGGAAAAAACTCGCAGGATCAATTTCTGGCTTATATGACAAAACCGGTCTCGATGCCTCCTTTCTGACAATTCCTCCTTCCTTACATTCAAGAAAGTTTTTCCCTTCATGGAAAGGCTATTTCCAAACATTCTACACTCAATGAAGTTTGGCCATCTACTTTTAAGTATTTTGGACAGAATAGAACTCAGTGACTTATAACCACAGTTTCAGCCCACGTGCTCTGTCTCTGCTGGCTTCCTTTGCCACGATGAGTAGAACGTGCCCCATGTTACAGGTAAATTAATTCTGGTACACTGGTAAGCAAAGAAGCCGGTAACTGAGATGGGAAAGGACTCTAGCATTGGGAATTATGAGCCCTAAGAAATTTGAATTTACCTTCTGAGAAAAGTAAGAAGGTGAGCAAATATCTTGCCAGTCTCTCATGAAGAACTAGCCCCTGCTTCAAGCCTGGCAGTGAGTTAGGAACTCCAGTCCTACCTATACAGGGTCCAGGATTGGTCTTGCTGCCCTTAGCCCAGGTGCAGCATTCCTGGGAAAGAAGTACCCACCTGATATCCTTGGAGCAAGAAAGAATCACCCTCCAATCTTTACCTGAATGCATTCTTATTCCCCTACTGGAAGGAAAGCCCTGCCCCGAACTGTTTCTCAGGTGAATCCACCCTTGTTCTTTAAATATTACCGGCACACCCTCCATCTACAGTGCACTGAGGGAATGCACAAACATGCAGCACTCAGCCCAAACAGTAGTCCCCATCTCAAATCTAATTAACCTGTCCCTGACCGCTCTCATCTCCTCACATGTTGAGTTCCATGACCTTTATACTCCCACTCCTGAAATCTACCTCAAGCCCTGCTTACTATGGTGACCTTCCTTCCCCACTGATGCTAGATTCCATATGCTTCTGAGTTTGGGTACCCTGGCTTCTCCAGACAAGAGACGGGCCTCCACAGCCCCTATACCCACCTTTCCTAGCTCCCTGATCTCTGCTGGGAGAAAGGATTAACCCTTGGTTCTGATCCCCTCATTTCTCACAGCTGAGATCTTGAATGGTAGAGAACTTCAATGAGTTTGGGATTATAGTCTAAAGTCACTATTAACCCTGAAGATCAGTTGCATGATCTTCTAGACTTCCAGTTACATGAGAAATCTAATTTCCTAGTTGCTTAATCTAGTTTGAATTGGGTCTTCAACTCCTTCTGGTGGTAGAATCCTCACCCACAGGCTACCACACAAAGCTGGAGCTCTGAAGTTTGGCTGGTTTACAGGCACAGCTTAATGGCTTCCCAAGCATATAAGAATATATAGGAATGCGTGTTTTAATTGTGGGGGAACTATGCCAGGTTGGGTTTCCTTGGGGAAGTCTTCACTTACTCTGAATGACTTTAATTTTAACCTCTAATATGTTTTCTCCACAGACTGAAAATCCTCTATCATGAGAATTTGCCAAATACAATGACAATGACAATTTAGTCAACAGCCTATATTTCTATAGTACTATTTAAGTTTTTCTTTTTCCTAATATTTATTGAATATTTACTATGTGCTTGTCCCTATTCTAAGCACCTTTCTTATATTACCTTTTTTAATACTTAAAACAACTCTAAGAAGTTGATAATTATTATCCCCATTCTTTAGAAGAAAAGATTGTCATATGGCATCTCTTATGCTCCAAGCCAGAGAGAACAACAGATATTCATCTCTCAGATTCATCTACACAAGTCTGTGAATCAAATGAGCCTGTTGGGCCCATAGAGAGGAATCAGGGTGACTTCAGCAGCCCAGACATGTTTTTTTTTTCAGGAGATAAAGCACCCAAGAGGATTGTTAGACCTGTCAGAAAAATATAACTCAGATTCACACAGAAATCTCAAATCTGAACTTTTAGGAGTTTAATTGGTAACACATGGGTAAGAGCCAGCTTCCAAACACACTTAAGATTACAGAAGAGAAAGGATCTAGAGATGTATGTGACATCTGAGATAGGCCAACTGCGATCTTGCAATAGGGTGACCCACTGTCCCAGTTTGCCTATGATTGAGGGGTTTCCCAGGCCATAGAACTTTCATTGCTAATGATAGGAAGGTATTCAGCCTTAGCCTTGACCCCACACCTAATCCACTCCCCAGTTATTTAGCTGGGCAATACTGGCCTCTCCTATAAGGAGTCAGGCCTGAGATTTAGGAGATCTAGAACTTGGTACTAACTGTTCAGCCCCATCAGTCTCAGTTTTTGCAGATTAAAATAGGAGTAATCCCTGCCCTTAACCACCTCCTAGGATATTTGGACTCCTCAAAACATTTTCATAAACCCATGAGGAAGACTGCTGTGATCCTAAGAACCTCTTTCTATACAACATTGCCCTTGACTGTGTTTAAAAATAGGCCCCATGGTTTCAAATTTAAAATTTTAAATTTTTGATCTAAAATGTTTTAAATTTAATTTTAAAATTTAAAATTTAAAAACAAGGCCAGGCATGGTGGCTCACACCTGCAATCCCTGCACTTTGGGAGGCCGAGGTGGGTGGATCACCTGAGGTCAGGAGTTTGAAACCAGCCTGGCCAACATGATGAAACCCCGTATCTGCTAAAAATACAAAAAGGTAGCCAGGCGTGGTGGCAGGCACCTGTAATCCCAGCTACTCAGGAGGTTGAGCCAGGAGAATCACTTGAACCCAAGAGGCAGAGGTTGCAGTGAGCTGAGATCACGCCACTGATGCCACTGCACTCCAGCCTGGGCAACAAGAATGAAACTCTGTCTCAAAAGAAAAAAAAAAAAAAAAAAAAAAAGGCCAGGCATGGTGGCTCATGCCTGTAATCCCAGCACTTTGGGAAGCCAAGGTGGGCAGATCACCTGAGGTCAGAAATTCGAGACCAGCCTAAACAACATGGTGAAACTCCATCTCTGCTAAAAATACAAAAATTAGCTGGGCGTGGTGGTGCACACCTGTGGTCCCAGCTACTTGGGAGGCTGAGGCACAAGAATTGCTTGAACCTGAGAGATGGAGGTTGCAGGGAGCCGAAATCTCACCACTGCCCTCCAGCCCGGGTAACTGAATGAGATTCCATCTCAAAAAAAAAAAAAAAAAGACAAAAAGCAGACAATGCTAACACAGACAAGCAAAGCAATTAGAAAGATTTAGATAAATAGTTTGAGCTATTAAAAAAAAAAGAAAAAAAAAGAAGTACTTTTTAAAACTGCTTCCCAGACTTGAATTGTATTCACAACTCTAGTCTAGACCCAACCAGCAGTACAGCATCAAGAAACCACACACACACACACACAAAAACCCATCATTTGGTATTTTTTTAAATGATGATCATTGGTACTCCAAGAGACACAGGTAGTGGAGACATCACTGTGTAAGAAATTGCTAAAGAAGTCCAGGCAATTCCAGTTTTCTAGTATTAGTAAAAACAATCCTTGTCTCTTGCTCAGCATTTTCCCCAGAAGCATCTGAGTCAGCCTTTTGGTCCTCCAGAGGTCTGGCTTTGTTCTGGTGCTCACATTCTGAGGTTCAGAGATAGGTATCCCAATGGGAAGGGTCTGCATTCAAGCGATGAGACACGCTTTCTAAATAAACACTCTTTATACCCTCTGATGCCTCTTTCATTTCCTCTGCCTCCCAGATTTTCTCTCTAGGATAAAATGCATTCAATCTTTTTAAATAAAGAACATCTGCTTAACCCTGCCCAAAAGAAACTTCTACTGCCCTATTTATTTTAATAGCCATGTGATCTACCAATGAACACGAACAGCAGAAATTAAACAGAGGAAATCTCTCCCCAGTCATGCTTTATCCATTAAGCATGTGTGAATCTGTGATGATCTCGGCTTTCCTTGTGCACAATGACTAATTGAGTTTGAGACAGTGGCTGTCACAAGCTGAAAAAGGCATGATTTATGCTATGGAAATTTTTAGTTTCTGACATCTTCAGCTTTATAGGGAATAAAAGAAGTCATTATTGTATCAGGATTGTGACAACAGGCAGTTTCTAACAATGGAATTACCCTCCTAAAACTAGCCAGTCTATTAATTGAAAGCATCGAGTTTCTATCTTTGCTTTCACCTGCTGCTCCTGGGCAGATGATCCTGCAGATTTTCCATTTGCATTTATTTCAGCTGCAACATTTATTACATTCCCATTTATCCTTCCCTGAGATCTTATTGACGCTGCCACTGGGAACCATGGCAATAAGTGATAGCTTCAGTGAAGAACCAGCTGCCAGACCTGGCCCACTGTTCAGATGATGTATGCCCCAGCCTGGCCCTTCTCTGAAGCAACAACTCAGGAACATCCTGGTTACGCACAGAGGAATCACATTTCCAGCCCATAACTTGATTACCATTGCTTTCACTTGAGACTGCAAAATGGCAGTAGGTGAATGAAAATTTCTGGCTGATGTGTGTGAACTGGGTTCATACTATTGCCCTCTTTAAAAAATAAAACAAACACAAAAGGATAGAAGGACAGAGTTGGAGAGGTAAGACAGACTTAATTGTTTTAATAAATGCAGGGTGCACAAGTCAGAACTGAATCTATGTCAACCTGTAAGCCTTAGAAATAGCAGTAATATTTAAATGCTGAATTCTGGTGACTACACATTTGCTTGACTGCTTTATCACAGGGATGATGTAATCAACTAGCAAGGTCTGAGACCCTGGCATGGATCACAATGCAGAGACGTCTGCCTTTTTGTGACATTGCTTTCTTGGATCTTTTGCTTCCCCTGGAAATTGTCTCTGATGGATCCAAGAATATCATCACAGTGCTTGCATTTGCAGTTTCCTCTAAGCTCCATTGCTCTCCTGCAATCAGTCCTGCCTCAGGTAACATTGACACAGCACCCTCTTGTCAGCTTACCCTCCTGCTCCTCCAATCCATCTCATGGGCCTGCCCTTCTCCACTCCCCGCCTGAGTTGTTGCTCACAGTCCAGAACACTGACTCGTGCAAGGTCTTCTGATAACACGCTATTAGAAAGGCCTTCAGTCATAGTGTTGGAAGTTCTGGCCAGGGCAATTAGGCAGGAGAAGGAAATCAAGGGTATTCAATTAGGAAAAGAGGAAGTCAAATTGTCCCTGTTTGCAGATGACATGATTGTATATCTAGAAAACCCCATTGTCTCAGCCCAAAATCTCCTTAAGCTGATAAGCAACTTCATCAAAGTCTCAGGATACAAAATCAATGTGCAAAAATCACAAGCATTCTTATACATCAATAACAGACAAACAGAGAGCCAAATCATGAGTGAACTCCCATTCACAATTGCTTCAAAGAGAATAAAATACCTAGGAATCCAACTTACAAGGGATGTGAAAGACCTCTTCAAGGAGAACTACAAACCACTACTCAAGGAAATAAAAGAGGATACAAACAAATGGAAGAACATTCCATGCTCATGGGTAGGAAGAATCAATATCATGAAAATGGCCATCCTTCCCAAGGTAATTTACAGATTCAATGCCATCCCCATCAAGCTACCAATGACTTTCTTCACAGAATTGGAAAAAATTACTTTAAAGTTCATATGGAACCAAAAAAGAGCCCGCATCGCCAAGTCAATCCTAAGCCAAAAGAACAAAGCTGGAGGCATCACACTACCTGACTTCAAACTATACTACAAGGCTACAGTAACCAAAACAGCATGGTACTGGTACCAAAACAGAGATATAGATCAATGGAACAGAACAGAGCCGTCAGAAATAATGCCACATATCTACAAGTATCTGATCTTCGACAAACCTGAGAAAAACAAGAAATGGGGAAAGGATTCCCTATTTAATAAATGGTGCTGGGAAAACTGGCTAGCCATATGTAGAAAGCTGAAACTGGATCCCTTCCTTACACCTTATACAAAAATCAATTCAAGATGGATTAAAGACTTAAATGTTAGACCTAAAACCATAAAAACCCTAGAAGAAAACCTAGGCATTACCATTCAGGACATAGGCATGGGCAAGGACTTCATGTCTAAAACACCAAAAGCAATGGCAACAAAAGCCAAAATTGACAAATGGGATCTAATTAAATTCAAGAGCTTCTGCACAGCAAAAGAAACTACCATCAGAGTGAACAGGCAACCTACAAAATGGGAGAAAATTTTCGCAACCTACTCATCTGACAAAGGGCTAATATCCAGAATCTACAATGAACTCCAACAAATTTACAAGAAAAAAACAAACAACCCCATCAAAAAGTGGGCGAAGGACATGAACAGACACTTCTCAAAAGAAGACATTTATGCAGCCAAAAAACACATGAAAAAATGCTCACCATCACTGGCCATCAGAGAAATGCAAATCAAAACCACAATGAGATACCATCTCACACCAGTTAGAATGGCAATCATTAAAAAGTCAGGAAACAACAGGTGCTGGAGAGGATGTGGAGAAATAGGAACACTTTTACACTGTTGGTGGGACTGTAAACTAGTTCAACCCTTGTGGAAGTCAGTGTGGCGATTCCTCAGGGATCTAGAACTAGAAATTCCATTAGACCCAGCCATCCCATTACTGGGTATATACCCAAAGGACTATAAATCATGCTGCTATAAAGACACATGCACACGTATGTTTATTGCGGCATTATTCACAATAGCAAAGACTTGGAACCAACCCAAATGTCCAACAATGATAGACTGGATTAAGAAAATGTGGCACATATACACCATGGAATACTATGCAGCCATAAAAAATGATGAGTTCACGTCCTTTGTAGGGACATGGATGAAATTGGAAATCATCATTCTCAGTAAACTATCGCAAGAACAAAAAACCAAACACCGCATATTCTCACTCATAGGTGGGAATTGAACAATGAGAACACATAGACACAGGAAGGGGAACATCACACTCTGGGGACTGTTGTGGGGTGGGGGGAGGGGGGAGGGATAGCATTGGGAGATATACCTAATGCTAGATGACGAGTTGGTGGGTGCAGCGCACCAGCATGGCACATGTATACATATGTAACTTACCTGCACATTGCGCACATGTACCATAAAACCTAAAGTATAATAATAATAATAATAATAATAATAAAAGAAGAAAAAAAAAAGAAATAAACAAACAAAAAAAAAGAACAGTCAAAAAAAAAAAAGAAAGGCCTTCAGTGATATGCATGGAAATGGAGGCAAAATGCCCCCAAGGGTTTAGATCCCCAGGAGTGAGGAATTCAAAGGACAGGTATTCACATCTCAGGGGAACCATGGGAAACACAGCAATTTTGATCTCACCTCCCCTCTTTTTCATGTTCTACCCTGCCTGTCCTTCACTGGGGGTCCAATATCTTCCAACTTTCTACACAATTCTGCAGCCCCTCTCAATATTGTTTGCTTCCCCATGAAGCGGCTCGTTCTTTTCTCTTTCCCCAACAACCTGGCTCAGGACATCCACCAGCAAGAATCATGCAGAGAGCAGGCTGTGGCTCTGAGCTATAAGAGATAGAAACTCAACTCAAACACAAAAGGAATTTGCATAAATGAGAAGTTGAAGAGGCAAACTAACTCCAGGAATAGCTGGATCCAGGGGCTTAACGGTGTCTTCAGAAATCCCTCAATTTCTCAGCTCTGCCTTTCTGGTCTCAGCTTCATTTTAAGGTACACTCTTCCTATGTGATGGCAAAGAGAACCACCAGCAGCTCTAGGTTTACCTAATCCTTACAGCTTGTGGTTCTAGTGAAACAAGAGGATCCATTTTCCCAATAATTCCAATAAAAATCTCAGGGCAGGCTCTGGTTGGCCTAACTTAATCATGTATCATCTCTGAAACATTTGCTATACCCAGGTGGACTGTGTATTCTAATTAGTTAGCCTTGGGTCATATATCTACCCTAAAACACATGGGATGGGCTCCATGCTGAAATAGGGGTTGTATGACTAGGAGAAGGAAGATTAAGGGACATGCTGGACAAACATAACTATGGTTACAATAACAGTCCACTACACAGATTAAAATGCCTCTGCCCAGATTAGTAGGTCTGAGAAATTTCCAGCATTAGTGACGAGAAAGTAAGAATCAGGAATCATTCTTATCATGTTTCTTACATGTGGCTATAGAACTCCCTCAAAATATAATGTGTGGAATATTCATATCAGAATTATCCCTGCTAAGGCATCATTCCTTAAAACAATGGTGTTCAAATTTGATTTTAAGCACCAGGACTTTCCTCAAATAAATTTTATGTAAAATTCCAATACATAAAATGGATAAAAGTGAGTGGTTCTATTGACAACTGAGAGCTGGAGGTTATGAAGAGTAGAGGGGCAGACACAGACATGGGAGCTCAGCCCTGTCTCACTTGGTGGCCCCTTGGGTAACATCCCTGGAACTCCTGGGGCTTCTGAAAGTTAAGTTTCCGCATATGAATTTTGGAGGGACAAAGATATTTAGTCCATAACATTAATCGTGTACTTACATCAGAGTTTTAATTAATAAGCAGTATAAAGTCCAAATAGTTCATTGTATACTGTGTTTGTTCTCAACTATCCTTTTTAATGTTTACATAAGTTTTTGAATCAAATGAACCTCTACAGAAAAAAAAAGTATCTACAATACAGAAATGGTCCTAACAAAATTACCTTTAAAAAGACAACCCAATACAAGAATGAGCAAAGGCTATGAATTGGCAATTCACAAAAAAAGAAGTCAAAATTGCCATTGCAATGAAGGTATGCTCAGCCTTACTAGCAGTGAAGGAAATGCCAATGAAAGTAACAGAGGAAAACCGATTGTGCCCATCATAAACATATCCATTATAAAGAATTATTTAAAGGGCCGGGCACGGTGCTTCATGCCTGTAATCCTAGCACTTTGGGAGGCCGAGGCGGGCAGATCATGAGGTCAGGAGATCAAGACCATCCTGGCTAACACAGTGAAACCTCGTCTCTACTAAAAATACAAAAATTTATCCAGGCATGGTGGCGGGCGCCTGTAGTCCCAGCTACTCCAGAGGCTGAGGCAGAAGAATGGCATGAACCCGGGAAGCAGAGCTTGCAGTGAGCTGAGATTGCACCACTGCACTCCAGCCTGGGCGACAGAGCGAGATTCCATCTCAAAAAAAAAACAAAAAAGAACTATGTAAAATGTAAACACTTACAATGACAATACTCAGTGCTGACAGGCATATGGAGAAAAAAGCACTATTAATCATTGCTTGAACAATGTGAATTAAGACTTTTTAATAATGAAATTCAGTAATGTCAAAATTTTAAAGGTACATATCCTTTGACCTAGCCATCTTGTATCTGGGAATAAAGTCACCAATAGCTAAGGATATATGTACAAAAATGTTTGTTGCTATATTGTTTGTAATAGTAAAACAAAGCAAACCAAAAAAATAAATAATGGAACTAATCTGAACACCTACTGGTAGGAAATGGTTGGATTAATTTTGGCATATCCATACTATGGATATTATGTAGCTATATTAAAGAATTAATTAGTTATATGGTAGTTCAGCAGAGGGGTGGAGTCCTAATTAGGGAAAGGAAGTCAGGCTGGTGGGAGCAGGAGAAAGTGAAAAGAAAAAGCAGATAAGCTGTGAGTCTGCCTTTCCTCATGGTCCAGAACACATAGCCCTCCTGCACAAATAACTCACAATCTTCCTGCGCCCAGCTATCACCAGAGCCTTCACTGATAGAAAAATGCAAGTTAGCTCACCGCAATCTTGACATTATCAGGACTTCACAAAGCCTTCTTTAGCACATAGCACAAGCACCATTCTATAAAATCCCCAGCAAGCCTTTGTCTCTTTGCAGTTAGCTCCTCTCTTGCTAACTTGCCCGTTGCTTCGTTGCAATGTATTTTCATACTTTGTCTAACAAATTTGCCTTTGTCTACAACTGCTTGGTAAATTCTTCTTACCGCCCTCATGATACCACCTTAAGATAGTCACTGCTCACCCACAACAGGGCCTTTGGAAAGTACTTATGTCATGAGGAAGAGGCTCTCATGAATGAGATTAGAGACTCCAGAGAACTCCCTCAAACTCCTGTGCCTTGTGAGGACACAGTGAGAAGATGGCTGTCTGCAACCTGGAAGAGGGTCCTCACTACAACCTGACCATGTTGGTACCCTGATCCTGGATTCCCAGCCTCCAGAACTGTGAGAAATAAATTTTTGTTGCTTATAAGCCACCAGTCTCTGGTTACTTAACAGCCTTAACTGACTAAGGCAACTGTGAACTAACAATAATATTTAGACATCTCTGCTATGTGGTTCAGGAGATAACTACCAACTCCTTGCAGGAAGAGTCCTGATAAATCCTTTGGTAGAAGCACCACTGGATGGTGGGTAGGGCATTGTTCCAGCACCAATCCATGGGGAGCTGTGTTCATACCATGTGTCTGACTGACGTACTTTCATCTTACTCTCAGGAATCACAGAAAATGTGTGAGGAAAAAGCTCAGAGAAGGCTGGGCACGGTGGCTCACACCTGTAATCCCAACACTTTGAGAGGCTGAGGCGCGTGGATCACCTAAGGTCAGGAGTTCGAGACCAGCCTGGCCAACATGGTGAAACCCCATCTCTACTAAAAAATGCGAAAACTAGCTGGGCATGGTGGCATGCGCTGGTAATCCCAGCTACTCGGGAGGGTGAGGCATGAGAATCGCTTGGACCCAGGAGGCAGAGGTTGCAGTGAGCCAAGAAAAAAAAAAAAGCTTAAAGAAACTTCATGACCCAAGGTCCAGTGATCTGTTGGTTTACTCAGCGGCAACTTGGCCAAGAGCTGGGGCACGGTACAAGAGAACATTTAACATACTTGTCTGTCACACATAAAATGGACACTCCAGCATGGCATTGATCTATCCATGGAAATGTTAAGATTTTTCAGTCAATAGAGACATACAACAGACTCTAACTCTGGAAGCTCAGAAATATTACTATACTTTTCCTGTGATAAGGGAACCATAAATTGTTCAGTACTTACAACTTGCCAGGTCTCAACCTAGTTCTTTAACCTTCCTTCTTATTAATTCTCCTCACAGCCTTTTAAGTAGCAATTATCACACCAACTCAGTTGAGAAACTGAATCTCGGAAGGGTTAAGTAGCCTTTCCCAAAGCCACACACCTAGGTATGTAAGTGGTAAAGATAAATTCTAACTGAGGTCTGCTTATTCCTAAACCAATGTTCTTACCTGTGCTCCATTAGAAACTCCACACATAGGATACAGTATTAATTGAAAAGAAGTAGGACAGAAAATTGTATATGCCTAATATGATACTGCCTATTTTGAAATATAAATGTATAATTAAAAGATTAAAAGAGAATATATGAAAGCATTAATAGATCATCTAGGTTGGTAAGATTATAACGGTTATGATAATAATAGCTAAAATCTAAGTGCTTACTACATTCAGGCACTAAGGACATTATGTAAGTTCTCTCATTAAATCCTCAGAACAACCACTTGGGGGTAGCTATGATTATTTTTCTCCATTTTACAGAAGAGGAAATAGTAAATGATTTGTACAAAGTCACACAGCTTATAAGTTCTGGGTTCAAACTCAATCTCCAAATACCTTGCTCATAACAATATACTCTAGTACTTTTCACAAATAAATGGACACGCACTTATTTTTTAATCAGACAACAAATTAATGATTAAAATAAAATCAAACCCAAAACCAAATTTTCTTCCATGTATGGTTATTCAGCAGGACATGGGAGCCTCTTGGGCTGGCCCTTTGTCCACCATAAAAGGTTAATCTGGACTGTGAGGCTGTTCATCCTCCCCCTAGCCAGTGCCTTCAAGAACACACTGCCCTGCAGTCATTGTCCTCAACCAGAAGGAGCACCCTCTTTCATTTCATGGTAGTTCAGCTCATGCCCACCCTGGGTACACTTGCTGGGTGTTCTGCCTCAGAACCAGGTCTGTAAGAAAGGGACCCAGCCACTGTTGGTTTGACCTAACCTTCCTATTTTCCAAGACTCTGACTTTTTTCCACCTCCATCTTTCTACCAAGTCTCTCGTTTACCTAGAGGCAGAACCTGCAATGCTCACTTTTAAGTAGCCTTCTAAGGATGGGCTGTGAAGGTGCACAAATCACAGCCACAGCTTAAAAAATAAGCAGAAAACAAGGCAAAGTTGACCAGCTACTCAGATCCTGCCTGCCTTCTGAACTCAAGATTATACCCTGACAAAGAGCACCTCCTGGCTCTGTCAAGTTCCCTGTAATGTGTCTTCTCCAATAGCAGGTGGCGGGTAAGTGATCCACAGTAACTGCCTCCTCCCTTGTTCCATCCTTGACAACAGCAATCCTCAGTGTCTTCAACTGAACACCAAGCTAATTGTGCCTCCCTGACACACTCAGTGGTGTCCCTTAAGCTAAGCAACCCTGAGAATAGAACCTCTGCATCCAGGGTGGAGTGGAGCTGACACCCACTCTGCCAGCCTGCTCAGTGGGCCCACAGTTGTTTCCGGCCTGCAGCTTCCTTCTCATGGGAACTGGCCAGTACATCTAGATCTTAGGTGTGGCCATCTGGGTGTCTGGGTGTCAGAGGTGGCCAGTCCAGAGAAGCCTACGTAAATTCAAAACCTATGAATTCTCGTCTTCGGTGACTATGAACTCTCTCTGGCTTGTTTTGGGAAAGCAGAGTGTACAATCCCCAAACAGTTTTCCTTACAACAATAGTGTCTGTTGGGATGCTAGTATGTTAAAAAGTGGGGAAAAGTTAGCTGGGCGCGGTGGCTCGCGCCTGTAATCCCGGCATTTTGGGAGGCTGAGGCAGGCGGATCACGAGGTCAGGAGATCACGACCATCCTGGCTAATACGGTGAAACCCCATCTCTACTAAAAATACAAAAAATCAGCCAGGCGTGGTGGCGGGTGCCTGTAGTCCCAGCTACTCGGGAGGCTGAGGCATGAGAATGGCGTGAAGCTGGGAGGCGGAGCTTGCAGTGAGCCGAGATCACACCACTGCACTCCAGCCTGGGCGAATCCGTCTCAAACAAAAAAATGGGGAAGTCTGCAGTGAACATAGGAAGCTAAGGTGCTGCAACAAAGGGAGCTGGAGCTGGAGAATGAAACGCTAACTATGGAGAGCCCCAACGGCCAAAACTAGAGAAAGTCTGTGCGCATTCCAAAGATACAGGTCAATTGCAATGCTGGGCTGGGTGTTGTCTTGTTTTTTTGTAACTTGCTCTGGCTGGGTATTTATGTGTTACTAGCTTATGTTTGCAGAGGCAGAACAAATCTGTTAGATGTCAGGAAGGCAGCAGATGCAGGTAACCCGCACTTTCTAGAATTAGAAACAAATAATTGTTTTCCTTCTTTACGCCTCCCCCCAGAAAGGCAAATTTCACCTTGGAAAATACAAGCGGTTTTTTGGGATGATTCCTCTGTAATCCCCAAGCCTCACCATAGAGTTTTGAGGTGGGCAGCTCCCAGAACACCCCACAGGGACACTGGGACTTGCAATCTGATTTTCAAGTCAGCACAGGGCTGCTAATTCCTCTCCTGTCTCTGAGTACTAAAAAGTCTCCTCCTTAACACTTTAAACAGTGTAGCATCTTAAAAGGAAATCTTTTCTCTGTCCTTCTGAAAGCTAAACAACAGCAGTCCGATGGAATCCAGTTAACAACAGTTTAAGAGCCTTTCTGGGTTCTTGATCTTGTGCCTGAACTGAAGGAAAATCAAGATGAAATAACCAAGGAGAGTCTCTAAATCCTATCCTCCGATTTCGCTCCAAAAACCCTAAGCAGCAGATTCTGTCTTCACCTCCTTAGTGATGTCAGTGGCCTCAGATTTCTGTCACTCCTTCTTCCTCTGTCACATAAAGCACATTACTAAGACAGCTGGCAGTGGCATCAGACATACCTGGTGTTGGATCCAGGCCCTGCCGCTCACTCAGCAGATTAGGTCACTTTCAAAATTGAGGGTTGGTAAGCATTAGTGGGGCCTGATACAGCATCCTCATTTGCATTGGGGCCAATAATAAGTTACCACATAAGATCGTTACCAGGATTCAATGAAGCAGTGACTAAGCAGTCCTTAGACCTGGGCTTTGTCCACATTCATCTTTTTATTGTAATTTTTATTACACGCCGCAGTCCTCTAACAAGGCACTTCCATGCAAAACCCTCCTAGATGGTCAGAATTTGCTGAACTGAATTGAAGGACTAGGAGACGACAAAGAACCTGCATGAAGTGAAATGCAGGAACTCACATTGCCGTATAAATTAAGGACAGTGTGGATTTGAAAGGAGATTCGGTTGTTGCTTCTTGTTTATTCTACTGGAATGTGTAACACAAAGTAAAAGAAGAAGAAAAAAATCAACCAATTTTCCTCATTAACAGGAAAAAGTACATACAGAATTCCAGGACAGATACTAGAAGGAAATACAGAAAGGAAGCAGAAAGTTCCTAAAAAGGCACTCACTTGTACTTCCTTCCCAGGGAGGGATGAGCCGCTTTCGAACATCCTCAGGTCACAGTCTCACTCCTTGTACTTCTCTTTGTCCTGCCAATCTCTTTTGTCTGAAAGCTTCAGGTTCTGAAAGTTTAATGTACCTCAAAATCACCTGGAAGGCCTGTTAAAATGCAGTATTTCTGGGCCCCACCCACAGTTCTGACTCAGGAGGTCGGGAGAGGAGCCTGAAATTTTTCATTTTTCCTAAATTCCTGGTGTTGCTGCTGCTGGCCCAGGACCTCATGTTGAGCAGCACTGGTCTAACTCCACCCCTTATGAGTTACTTAACCTTTTTTTGAGCTTCAGGCACCTCATATATAAACTGCAGATAAAAACGCCTACCTCTTAGAATTCTTGTGAGGATTAAATGGGTTACTCCTCATAAAGTGATTAAAATGATCTCTTGCACTGATGAAGCCCTCAATAAATGTGGCCTATAAAAGCCATAATCCCAAAGAAGGGGCTGCAACAAGGATGTACTTTGTGGTAAATTCCTCCATGCTTGCTTATAGAACTCATATGGCCCCTCATAAGATTGTTGAGAAAGACAGAAACAATGCATGTAAATTGTTTAGGATTCCTGGCAATAAAAGGCTCCAAAAAAATTCTAGTTGTTTTTCTTAGTACAGCTAGGAAGGATGTGGTAATGAGCTCAAAAAGTATATGGGATATACTCTCGCTCTATATCCCATAACTCATAAGGAGCAAGACTGGGATTTGAACCTTCTAAGCCATTTGACGGCAAAACCCATCCTCTTTACCACCCCAAACATAGCAAATATATTTCATCTTCTAATCATCCCATCCAGTAACAGCCGCCTAGAGCACAGGCTTCTGACACATAAATATTCTGGCTCAAAGGGAAGGATTGTTGGAATTGATTAGAAATGTCTAGCTGCTAGAGACAGGAGTGTCAAAACAGAAAACAGATATTTGCTGCCCCTGCACTTTGCTATAGCAACACAGATGGTGGTAAGGGTTTCCTAATTTTACTGAAGATTATATGTAAATATACACAAATCAGGTGAATGCTCCCAGGAGTTGCTAATGATTTCAGATCTGTGGTCCGGCTTTCCTCACCCGCTGTAATTTAATTTTGCATGGTATTTCAGTGTACACAAGTGAAGGCAAATAGTTATATGACTAAGCCACATCTGTAGGTGATCCAAAACCATTTCTCTTTGGTTTTAGAGTTCCAGCAGGACTACAATGCTTTAAAACTGTGACTAGACTATCTGGCATGATTGATAGATATTCTAGCAAGTTTCTGGACAGTATAGATTTAAAAAGGTAAGAGATATTCCATCTTCAAGTAAAACATGAAAAACAAAGCTTCATCCATCTGGAGAGGACTCCTGATTGTGTGAAGGTATTTTCTAATTCCCTTAAGCCAATAGTTCTCAAACTTCAATGCACAAGAAAATTGACATGAGGAAATGTGTTCTAAAAAGCAGATTACTAGGTCCCCACCTGAGAGATTCTAATCCAAAGAGTCAGAGATGGAGTGGGGTAATCTGCATTTTAAAAAGAAAACACCAGGGTTTCAGACTATACCTGGGAAGTCCTGCCTTAGGCAAAGTTATAGCATAGCCATTCCTCCTGCTTTTCAATAGGAGGAAACCTCTTCTACTCAAAAAATTTGGCCCAACAATCCCATTACTGGGTATACACCCAAAGGAATATAAATCATTCTGCCATAAAGACACAAGCCCATGATGTTCATTGCAGCAATATTCACAATAGCAAAGACATGGAATCAACCTAAATGCCATCAGTGACAGACTGGATAAAGAAAATGTGGTACATATACATCATGGAATACTATGCAGCCATAAAAAAGAACAAAATCATATTTTTTGTGGGAATGTGAATGGAGCTGGAGACCGTTATCCTTAGCAAACTAACAAAGGAACAGACAATTAAATATCACATGTTCTCACTTATAAGTGGGAGCTAAGTGATGAGAACTCATGGACACAAAGAGAACAACAGACATGGGGGCCTACTTGAGGGTGGAGGATAAAAGGGGGTAGAGGATAAAAAAAAGTAAGTATTGAGTACTAGGCTTGGTAACTGGGTGATGAAATAATCTGTACAATAAACCCCTGCAACATGAGTTTACCTATGTAACAAACCTGCACATGTAACCCTGAACCTAAAATAAAAGATAAAAAATAAATTTCTCAGACAGTGGTTGAGAAAACATAGGATAGCAAAAAACTGCAATGAATGTTGTAATGGTTATAGATAAATGTGTATTTTACTTACCACAATAGTGTGTATACTTTTATTTGGGAAACCCATAGTAGAAACTCCCTGTAAGAGACAGTGTTCCTCTCCCTTTCCCTCTCCCTCCCCCCTTTCTTCGGACTCCCTCTCCTTCTTTCTTCGGTCTCCCTCTGCCGAAGCTGGATGGTTCTGCCGTGATCTCAGCTCGCTGCAACCTCCCTGCCTCGGGCTCCTGTGATTCTCCTGCCTCGGCCTGCTGAGTGCCTGGGATTACAGGTGCGCGCCGCCAAGCCTCACAGGTTTTTGTATTTTTGGTGGAGATGGGGTTTCGCCGTGTTGACCGGGCTGGTCTCCAGCTCCTGACCCCGAGTGATCTTCCCACCTCGGCCTCCTGAGGTGCTGGGATTGCAGACGGAGTCTCGCTCACTCAATGCTCAATGTTGCCCAGGCTGGAGTGCAGTGGCGTGATCTCAGCTCGCTACAACCTCCACCTCCCAGCCGCCTGCCTTGGCCTCCCAAAGTGCTAAGATTACAGCCTCTGCCCCGCCGCCACCCGGTCTAGGAAGTGAGGAGCGTCTCTGCCTGGCCACCCATCGTCTGGGATGTGAGGAGCCCCTCTGCCCGGCCGCCACCCCATCTGGGAGGAAGTGAGGAGAGCCTCTGCTCGGCCACCATCCCCTATAGGAAGTGAGGAGCGTCTCTGCCCGGCAGCCCATCGTCTGGGAAGTGAGGAGCGCCTCTGCCCGGCTGCCCCGTCTGGGAAGTGAGGAGCGCCTCTGCCCGGCCGCCCCATCTGGGAGGTGAGGAGCGCCTCTGCACGGCCGCCACCCCATCTGGGAGGAAGTGAGGAGCGCCTCTGCCAGGCCGCCCCGTCTGGGAAGTGAGGAGCGTCTCTGCCCCGCCGCCCCTTCTGGGAAGTGAGGAGCGCCTCTGCCCAGCCACTATCCCGTATAGGAAGTGAGGAGCGCCTCTGCCCAGCCACCATCCCGTATAGGAAGTGAGGAGCGTCTCTGCCCGGCCACCCATCGTCTGGGAAGTGAGGAGCGCCTCTGCCCGGCCGCCCCATCTGGGAGGTGAGGAGCGCCTGTGCCTGGCCACCCCGTCTGGGAAGTGAGGAGCGTCTCTGCCCGGCCACCCCTTCTGGGAGGTGAGGAGCGCCTCTGCCCAGCCGCCACCCCGTCTGGGAGGAAGTGAGGAGAGCCTCTGCCCGGCCGCCCCGTCTGGGAGGTGAGGAGCGCCTCTGCTCGGCCGGCCCGTCTGGGAGGTGAGGAGTGCCTCAGCCCGGCCGCCCCGTCTGGGAGGTGAGGAACGCCTGTGCCCGGCTGCCACCCCATCTGGGAGGAAGTGAGGAGCGCCTCTGCCCGGCCGCCCCGTCTGGGAGGTGTACCCAACAGCTCCAAAGAGACAGCAACCATCGAGAACGGGCCATGATGACGATGGCAGTTTTGTTGAAAAGAAAAGGGAGAAATGTGGGGAAAAGAAAGAGAGATCAGATTGTTACTGTGTCTGTGTAGAAAGAAGTAGGCATAGGAGACTCCATTTTGTTCTGTACTAGGAGAAATTCTTCTGCCTTGGGATGCTGTTGATCTATGGCCTTGCCCCCAAACCCGTGCTCTCTGAAACATGTGCTGTGTCAACTTAGGGTTAAATGGATTAAGGTCGGTGCGAGATGTGCTTTGTTAAACAGATGCTTGAAGGCAGCATGCTCCTTAAGAGTCATCACCACTCCCTAATCTCAAGTACCCAGGGACACAAACACTGCGGAAGGCCGGAAGGCCGCAGGGACCTCTGCCTAGGAAAACCAGAGAATTTTGTTCATGTGTTTATCTGCTGACCTTCTCTCCACTATTATCCTATGACCCTGCCATATCCCCCTCTCCGAGAAACACCCAAGAATGATCAATAAATGCCTAAAAATAAATAAATAAATAAGAAAGAGAGACAGTGTTTAATCTGTCTATATATAAAGCTCTGTGCACAAATGGATTCGAAATCTTTTTCAGATAATTCTGAAAACTTTCCTCCACACCATCATTCACCTGAGAAGTAGAGGAAAACGAAAGTCATATCCATCAAACACTTACTATGTGGGAGCAGTGGACCCATATTGACTGCTCTACATAGGATTATTCACTTAAAACCAGGAATGCAATGCTTTTGAGCTAGGAGGTGGAAATTCCACTCCAGAGGTGGGGCTCAGACATCAGACCAAATTGAGGACTAGCTAAAACACGGATGGGGCAGAAGCAGCTTTCTGTGAGATAGGCCCACCAGTGTGCCATGTCAGGTTGCCATTGCCATGCCAACTGGGAATTCCTGCCCCTTTCCATGGCAATGACCTGAGACCCAGAAGTTACAACCCTTTGCCTAGAAATTTGTGCATAAGCTGCCCCTTAATCTGCATGTAATTAAAAGTAGGTATAAATATGACTGCAGAATGGCCCTGAGCTGCTACCCTCTGCCAACTAGGTAGGCCTGCTCTACAGGAGTAGTCATGGAGCTATCACACTGCTGGAGCTGTAACACTGCTGCTTCAATAAAGCTATTTTCTTCTATCTCTGGCTTGCCCTTGAATTTGTTTCCTGGGCAAAGCCAAGAACCCTCATGGGCTAAGCCCATTTTGGGGCTCACCTGCCCTGCATCACTTTCTTCCATCATCTGTACCAACAGAGTACAAATTCAAATTTGGTTAATTTTCATTTTACTATAAATGAGATGTCTTATATTGTCATTCCAGTTTTTATGCTTTTGGTGGCTAAAACTCACATTTGTAAGTAACACTGAATCAAAAAAATGTGTTCAGTATCTACTGTGAGCAAAGCATTTTGCTAAATACCACAAAGACCTCATCAAAATTAGTTTGGGTTTGAATGCAGGAGATTCTTATTAAAGAGGTATTTGCTTGGACACTTTTGGTTGGTGCCTATTCTATTTCCTAAATTCAAAATTTCTCAACTTTAGAAACAGAAACTGTTCTTCCTCAATAAAGAGTCACTGGGTTTTTTGTTTGTTTGAGACACAGTTTTACTCTGTTGCCCAGGCTCGAGTACAGCGGCACAATCTCGGCTCACTGCAACCTCCACCTGGGTTCAAGCAATTCTCCTGTCTCCGCCTCCGAGTAGCTGGGATTACAGGCACATGCCACCACACCCAGCTAATTTTTGTATTTTTAGTAGAGACAGGGTTTCACCATTTTGGCCTGGCTGCTCTCAAACTCCTGACCTTAAGTGATCAGCCCACCTGGTCCTTCCAAAGTGCTGGGATTACAGGCGTGAGCCACTGTGCCTAGCTAAGAATTACTGGGTTCTAACAGATGTGGATTAAATAAGATTATAAACCCAATTGCTTTTTGTATAAACTCACATTCAAATTAGCTTGAGTTCCCTGATAAACCTCTGAGTAGATGATGGGAGATGCTGGTCTAGAATTCAACATTTGCACCAAAAATCTACAATGCACATGTGGACAATAAGGAAAAAAATGAATATATGGAAAAGACAAAGGAAAAGACACCACAATTATCAATAAACAGGGAGTGC
The DNA here is from genome assembly GCF_028885625.2 of Pongo pygmaeus. Classification (NCBI taxonomy): domain Eukaryota; kingdom Metazoa; phylum Chordata; class Mammalia; order Primates; family Hominidae; genus Pongo; species Pongo pygmaeus. The sequence continues at coordinate 77,436,074 of NC_072385.2, forward strand.
TTGTTCAGCAACTCAGTCTTGCCTGGCACTGAAGAACTGGCTTGACTTTACCATGGATTTGATATTTTCATAGATAGTAACAATAAGGACTTGAACAGACAAAAGCCCCAACTTACAAACACAAGGACCAAAGCACTCAGAAAGTGGCTTAACCCACTCAGTTCTGATCGTTTCTAGCTGGGTAATGCTCAGCTTTAAAACCATCAGGCTCATAGACGATGGACTTGTAGTTCATTAAGAAATGTTCGGAGGGGGATGAGAAAGGAGAAAATGAGAGCTGCTTCATTGGGAGAATTTTTTTAATGCTATTTGTCTTCATGACACCAAGGAGAAGCACAAGGAGATTCAGCAGCTGCATTTAGTTTGTAATGACCTTTCACCTCTGTTGATCTCTGACCTTGCTGTTTTCAATCACACAGACATGGAAGCTCACAGCTCCACCAGGAGATGTTTCAGGGGCAGTTTTCCTTTGTAGTGTGGTGGGAGGGAAAGAGGTTGAAAATAAAATCTCTCCAGCAAGACAGATTTCTCATGTGCTTTAGCTGACAAAGGGTTAACAGAACTTCAGGTCCAGTTTCCTGCTCAGCTGTTTAATTGCTGCAGGCCAGGGAAATATTTGAGGGAGAGGGCTGTTACCAGGGGTCTCATTTTTCAAAGTCCTGTCAGAAAGCTAGTCCACTGAATGAGTTTATACAGAAACCAGGAATTGAGTCTGTTTTCCAAATTCGAATGACCTGGACCCTATTGACTTATCACTCAGCAGGAATTATCTAGTTGTTGGCTACCACGGTCCTCTCATCTGTTAATAGATTGTTTCCCAAAATAAGCACACCATATACAAGGGGTGTGTGGTGTGGAGAGTGTGTGTACATTATTTTAAAGCAGGGCTTCCCCAACTTGAGTATGCATCCAAATCACCTGGAGGGTTTGTTAAACCATAGATTGCTAAATCCGCTGTTACATTCTGTTTTAGTAGATCTGAGTGGGGTCTGGGAATTTGCATTTCTAACAATTTCCAGGTGATGCTGAGCCTGCTAGTCTGAACACTACTTTGTGAGAACTACTGTCCTAAAATATACTTCCCACTGTCATCTTTCTGCTTTAATAAATATACTCAAGCATGCACCAACATAATAAATGTTTTTATGTTCTAAAAATGCCAATATATTACTGTTATTAACATCTACTTTGAGTGCCTATTGAACACCAGTGCTATCAACCCTCTGAGGCAGGCATTATTGCCCAATTAAAAGCTGGTCCAGCCCAAATCTGACTCCTATGCCCATGCTCTTAATTACTTTACTACATTCTTAACACATAATAAGACAACCAGTCAAAATTAACCAACCTACAAGTATTTTTAATCAATGTCTCATCTCTATCCTAATAAAATATATACTTGTACTAACTCTCAGTGGAAGAGTATAACCCTTCTCCTTATGGTACTTCGAACAAAAAAAAAAAAAAAAAAGGAATATATAAGGAATATGGCAAAATCAACTAACCAACAAATGTATTCTGAGTTATCCCTGGATGCCTGAGGACCACAGGACAAGCCAGCTCCCTGACCCAGTGAACCTGAAACAATCAAAGAATAGTCTAAGATCATTGTGAGTGTCAAATATGAGTGCCATAAGATATTTTGTATGGTCTTGACAAATAGGAATAGGTGGAAAAGATAACATGGCGCCAAAACAACAATCTAGAGCATTGGTTCTCAAGCTTTAGCAAGCACCACAGTTACCTGGAGGCTTGCTGAAGCACACATAGCTGCCTCCCAGATTCTGATTTAGCTGGTCTGGGGTGAAGCCCAAGAATGTGCATTTCCAACAATGTCTCTAGCAATGCTAAAGCTGCTCGTCCAAGGACCAAGTTTTAAGAACCATTGTTTTAGAACTAGACTTCCCTGATTAATTCAGCCTCTGTGATCCATCTGTCATTCACTGATTCAACAGACATTGCTTGAGTGCCTACTATATGGGAAGCATCTTACTAACTCTGAGAATAAAGCAGTAACCCAACTAGACAAAACATTTGCCCTCACAGAACTCACTATTTAGGAGGGGCAATAGGCCAAAAAAATTATAAATATGTAATATAACAAATGATCTAAGGAAAGACAGAATAAAAGTGAGCAGATGGAAGGATGCTGTTTTAGATAGTGTGATTACCTCTCTGAGGAGCAGAGGCCTAAACAGGGTAATGGAGCAAGCCAATGCAGATATCTGGGTGAAGAGAGTTATAAAGAGGAATTAGCAAGTGCAAAGGCCCTGGGGAGGAAAAGTGCTCATTGCGTTCCAGGAAAAGCAAGGAGACTGGTAGCAGGAGAGTGTGCAAGACACCTCCTGGGAGGTGAGATTGAGACTTAAGAGTAATCTGCTTTTTTTTTTTCTTTTGAGACAGAGTTTCACTCTTGTTACTCAGGCTGGAGTGCAATGGCACAATCCCGGCTCACTGCACCCTCCACCTTGAGGGTTCAAGCAATTCTCCTCCCTCAGCCTCCTGAGTAGCTGGGATTACAGGCACCCACCACCACACCAAGCTAGTTTTTTGTATTTTTAGTAGAGATGGGGTTTATCATGTTGGCCAGGCTGCTCTCAAACTCCTGACTTCAGGTGATCCACCCACCTCAGCCTCCCAAAGTGGTGGGATTATAGGCGTGAGCCACCACGCCTGGCTGTAATCTGCATTTTCAAAAAACTCCCCAGGAGATTCCAATTTAGATTTGGGGCTGGGAATAGAATCTCAGATGCTCTTATTTCTATAGCTCATCCAACTTTTCTCAATTCTTATCAACACTATTTGGGTGTATGATCTGTGAGTGGACACATCCCTATAGCATACAACAAAGACTGCATCCTCGTAGGTTAAAGTTTATTGGACAAGCCCAAAGACTGGGCTTGTCATGGTTCTTATTCAAAGAAATTGTTTCTGTCTCTTAAACAAAAGAGACTGAGCCAAGCTTATATATTGAGTGAGGAAATGAATGATAAAGGCTGAATCCAGAAAGGAAGGGGCAGCTCTTGGTGACAGACGAGATATGGAAGGCAGGCCGGGTGCGGTGGCTCATGCCTATGATCCCAGCACTTTGGTAGGCAGAGGTGGGAGGATCACCTGAGTGCAGGAATTCGAGACCAGACTGGCCAACCTGGCAAAACCCCCATCTCTACTAAAAATACAAAAAATTAGCCAGGCATAGTGGTGTGTGCCTGTAGTCCCAGCTACTTGGAGGATAAGGCAGGAGAATCATTTGAACCTGGGAGGTGGAGGTTGCAGTGAGCAGAGATCACACCACTGCACTCCAACCTGGGAACACAGCGAGACTCCATCTAAAACAACAGCAACAACAAAAAAAGATATGGAAGGCAAAGGAAAGAAGAATGGATATGCATGGCCATGAACAGGTTTTTAGAGAAACAATGAAATATACATGAGGCAACAATGAGTTGAGTTTCACATATAAGTCCATATGAATCTAACTGAAGTGTATGTGTGTATGTGTGTTGAAGAGTGTGAGATGGCAAGACATGGGGAAAAGGTCATGGCTGGAGGCAAACAGGAAGCAAATGAAGCCCCTAAATTAAATAAATTCCCTGAAAAATAAGTGTGCAGAGTGGAGAGTGGAAGACCAGGACTAAGCCCTGGTAGGGAGAGATGTTGAGGGGCCAAAAACAAAAAAGATATAGAATCAATGGCAAAGTACCGGAAACATATGAGACCCTACCAGCCTATTACCCCAAATTACTGTTTCTAACAGAGCTTCAGCAAACACAAAATGGGCAAAGGTCAGTTCTCCTGTCTTTCAAACATATGGGTATGTAACTTTACAAAAAAAGAATCTCTTATTATGGGTAACACTTTATCCCATAAATAAGTCAGACTCAATTATTTTATATCAAAACAATATCTTAGCTTTTAACTAGCACAACTGCCAATACGCAGAGTCACATATTATGAATCACTATTTGCTCCTTCCTATACTTTCTAATTTGCTGCTAAGGAGACGGTGCTGAATGGGGTCATTAATCTGAATTAGAAATACTGTGACCTGCTCTGCACTTTACTTGCTAACACTGTGTGGCAGAGCTGCATCTGTGGGGGTTTTGCTTTCTATACTGCTCTGAGAAACAGGTGAGGCAAGGAAAGATGCTGAACTAGTTTTAATTTTTAAGCCCTTTTTAATTCCAGGTGCCATTTGTGCATCTCACACTGGGCTTTCAAATTCTTGCTATCATTTCACTGTTTGTACTGGAGCGGAGCTGTTGTCAAATGACAAGCTTTGCTCAGCCCCTGTCTGGAAGTCTAGAAGGCTCACCTTAGAAGGCTAAAATAATGTGCCCCCCTTATTAGAAAAGGAAGACATGTATTTTTCTGGCCCAATTGACGTAACTTAATGGATGTTCACTGGTCATGCCATGGAGGGAAGAATCTGAATGGAGCAGGAGCACCTGCAAAGCAGTTAGTTCAGTTAAGTCTCCCTTTTACCATTGTGTGCTGACTTCAGAGGAAATATAATAAATGACCCTTGAAAAACATAACTGCAAAGCCTCACTTTATAGCTTTCAGGCATTTATTTCATGTATATTAATTACTCGCTATGTGGACTGGGAAAATAAACAGAAAACAGGTTTATTAATTTACTTCCTTGTTTAGGACCTGATAAAAATTTTGATGGAATTGTTGGGGCTAATGGGAGTTGAGGATTATCTTCAGAGGTACACCAGCCTTGTTCTACCTTCGACAAAAAGAGGGCCTCTCTTGACCTTCCCTGCCCTGCTCTGACCTCTGATTGACCTCTGATTAGTAGTACTGCTAACAGTACTACTAGTAGAAACTAACTAGAAATAAAAGCAGGTTCCACGACGTTGGATAAATCCCCAGTTGGCAGGTCTGTTAGAGTTTGTCTGCAGGTACAGCCCCAGCCTTCTGAGGTTGCCATTCAAGGAAAACAACTGCATTTCCTTAAGTTCATTCTGGAAGTCTCTCCCACATTCAGAATGCAGAGTTGAAGGAACTATAGGTCTAAGCTGAGGGTCATTCATTTGTCTGTCCTATCTGCTGGCCTCTGCTACACCATCCTGGAGCCCTCAGAAGCTGGGAGGATTGGGCACTCAAATTTTCTCTATGCCTTGTGCATGAAAATTCTTCTCTTTGTAACTGATCTCCTGTCTCTCCACACCCCCCTTCATGGTCCTGGTTGGTGTTGTCTTTGAAACAACTCTACCTACCTGCAGCTTTGCCCAGAACCACCTGAGCTGGCCAGCATCCCTCTGCCCCTTCCACAGGCCCCACATCCTCCTCAGTGACCTAGAATTGACAATATGTAGCCAATCACTTTGGAGCATTGGGCTTTCAGGGTTTTGTTGCTGCTCTAGGGCTACTTGAGTAATTTTCAGCGGTCACAAACCCCAGGATCCTTAGTCAGTGTAATTGTAAGTCAATCACTTCCTTCTAACTCTGCTTCCACTTCCCTTTGGGCTGGCAAGATCATTACCATGGTTTCTTTCTCTCCTCAGTTGGGCATTTGTATGGGCCATTTACTTTGCTTCTCATGAATCTTCTCAACTGAATATTATTTGGGAGTGATTTTACTTATTTATTTAACTCAGAACTGCAGAAGGCCCGTCATTGATTTTCCTCCCTTCAACAGCCTAGGGCTGCCTTCTGTTTTTCTAACTGTAAGTACATGGACAGATGATCCCCAGAAGAAACCTTCATGTGGCACAGCCTCAAGGGTCCCCCAACATGTAGCCATTAGCCCACCAATAGCCTGGCTTGGAGACCCCACAATCCAACAAGGCCAGAGGAAGCAGCACTCTCTCTTCTAAGGAGGCACTGCGGGCAGGGCCAGGAGATAGGAGGATTTGTGTGTATGGGGAAATGTGAAAACCCCTCCCAAAAAGGTCCAAGCCTGCCTCACTACACTAACAAGAAAAAAAAAATGAAAGTGCCCCTTGAGTCAGATACAGAAGTTCCATATATAGGATGGTTATTTATTTATTTATTTATTTATTTATTTCACTTTTTGTAGAGATTAGGGTCTTTCTATGTAGTCCAGGCTGGTCTTGAACTCCTGGCCTCAAACAATTCTCCTGCCTCAGCCTCCCAAAATGCTAGGATTACAGGTATGAGCCACTGTACCCAGCCAGGATGGTTATTTATGATAGTAAGTTTTGTTGAGTCAGAATCAAGGAGGCTACTAAATTCTCCTAGGACACTCCCTAATCTCCCATCTTCTCCCTGTTCCATCAGTGATCCCAACGCCCAGCACAGCAGAGAGTGTTCACATTAAGGCTTTTCATGTGGTGGTGCAGGGTTCCTGCCTCTGCTTAAACCCAGGCCACAGAGCTCAGAAGCTCTATCCCTGGAATGCCCCCTCTATCTCTGATACTTTAAAATTCCCCTAGTGACATGCATTTCCAGCGTTCCAGGATTGCAGACTCCTTTACCTGCAGGCATGGATTAATTTGGAGCCAGGTTCACTGTCCATTCCTGAGCCTATGCACATACTTCTGAAGCCTGCTGCATTTTTAATTATGTAATTAAGCTGCTGTCAGCATTTCCACAACCATTTCTCATCCTCCTTCCTTTAGCATTTTATAACATAGCAGCAATTCCCTAAAGAGGACATCAATATAGTGGCATCATGTGGTGGAAGAGTGTGGTCACAGAGTCGATGGGGCCTGGGTTCAAATCCCAAGGCAGCAACTTACTGGCTGCATGGCCTTGGGCAAGTTATTCAATCTCCCTAAATTCTAGTGTCTTCTACTTCATGTCATTTGTTTGCTGAAGCTCTGAAGATTAAAGTAGTGTCTTCTACTTTAATCTTTGTGAAGATTAAATAAGATAATGAAGAGAAATACTTATCCTGGATCTAGAATAGCACTGTTCAATAGATATAGAATGTGAGCCACATATGGGATTTTAAATTTCTATTAGTTACACTTTTTTAAAAAGGCAAAGAAACAGATGACATTAATTTTATTTATATGTTTTATATAACCCAACATATCAAAATATTATTTTAACATGTCACTAATATAAAAATATAAATGAGATATTTTAAATTTCTTTTGTCATGCTAAATCTTTGAAATTATATGTATTTTATACTTAAGGCACATCTCAATGCAGACTAGGCACATGCCAAGTGTTCAACAGCCTCATGCAGATAGTGGCTAAAATATGGGACACTGAAGGCATAAAACATGGTAGGTGTGAAACAAAGGCAAGTTCCCTTCACTATGATGCTATCTTTCCATGCTTTGGAGTTTAGGCGTATTTGAAAATGAAACACCGAAGTCAGATTTAGCCCCAGTGCTAAAAGGCTGCTTTTGAGAGTTTCTATGGTGTTCTCTTTCTGCAGGAAAACCAACAATTTGGTGCCCAGCTACCTATGCTTAGGTAGAGAGTTCTAAGTATGTTTACCTATCCTGCTCTTAGCCAAACAGACAGATGCTGCTATATTCCTGATTTCTTGGAACCCTATACCTCAGAGTTGCAGGGGCCCTCAGTAGTCTAACCTAATCTCTCATCAAATGCTTGAGCACTTTAATACTCAAGCTAATCCCTCAGCCTCTTCTTGAATGTTCCTGGGGATGGGCAGCTCATCATGCTCCTGGGAATGCCTGTTCCACTTCAGATGTCTTTGGTCATAACAAAACTCTTCTTTAGACGAGATTCGTCTTCTCTCCATCTTCTACCCATTGGTTCTAATACCAACCTCTGGGGAGATACAGAACAAGTCAGAGCCATCATCTGTGTGACAATCCCAGCGGTATTTGAAGTAGGCTCTCAAGTAACCTCTAAGTCCCTTTGTGTCTAGGATAAATAGCCCCAGTTACTTCCATGTTTGCTCATATGACAGTTATTGAGTAGTTTCTTGTGTCCTTTGCAAAGAGCAGCCCCAGAATTAAGCACGGGGTGTGCAGTGTGGAGCATGAAGACAAATATTCCTGCTTAAAGGTGGCTCTACCACCACTGTCACTTTCACCACAACCACACCACACCTTCAGCACTGGTTGGCAAGGAGCGTGTCAGCCCAGATGAGGCTCTGCAGACAGCAGCCCAGCTCAGAAGACAACTTGGGGGCTCTGCTCCACGCTGGATGCTGTGCCTCCTCCACCTACTAGCTGGGGCAGTCACCCTGGCATTTCTCCTCTCCCAGCTGATATGGTTTGGATCTGTGTCCCTGCCCAAATCTCATGTCAAATTGTAATCCCCAGTGTTGGAGGTGGAGCCTGGTGGGAGGCGATTGCATCATGGGGCAGATTTTCCCCTTGGTACTGTGTCGTGAGAGTGAGTTCTCGTGAGATCTGGTTATTTTAAAAGTGTGTAGCACCTCTCCTGCTCTCTCTCTTCTTTCTGCTCCGGCCATGTAAGACGTATGTGCTTCCCTTTCACCTTCTGCCATGATTGAAAGTTTCCTGAGACCTCCCTGGAAGCCAAACAGATGCATCCATGCTTCCTGTATTGCCTGCAGAACCATGAGCCAATTGAAACTCTTTTCTTTGCAAATTACCCAGTCTCAGATATTTCTTTATAGCAAAGCAAGAATGACTGATACACCAGCTTGGGATCAAAGAGGACCCAGAGCTCCAGTACCACCTCTCCTCCCACAGTGTGTGAGCCACTCCCAGCCTCTTCATGGCTTTGTACATAGAGGCAGGGGCCTGGAGGTGCTTTGGCTTGTTCTTTCTCAGGGAGATTAGTGTTGTTCCTTCTGTGCCCCTCTGGCAGTGGGAAACCGTTGGCTAGCTTTCCCTGTATGTGATATGGAAACTCCTGGAGCTACAGATTTGAGACCCTCTTTAGGGTCTCTAGATGTTTCTCTGCCACTGGTTAACTTCATATCAAACTCCCAGTAAGACTTGGTTCAAAGGAGTAGGGTAGGCTATGCATGGTGATGTTGGGCAGGGCCAAACACAAGTCTCCAGAGATGTGCAAGGAAAGGAGCAGCTGCAAGGGAAGATTAAGCTCAGCTTTGCTCCCATAGATCAATAAATCAGTCAATCTTTATTGAACTCCTCTGCCCACACATGCTCATTAGCCAGCTTGGACCCAGGAGGAGCAGCCTGAGATTTGAGGGGGAGGGAAAGGCCTCAAGCCAAAATATTTCACCTCACAAAGGTCAGTGGTTTCCCTGTAGGGACATTAGCTAATTCATGCTAAAGTGTTAATGACTTATCAACTTTCATTCTTTCTAAAGGGACTCCAACCAGGGGTGAGCTCTGAGAACTGATTAGGGGGCCTGGGTAGAGACCACCTAACAGGGTAAATGATGGAGAAATAGATGCTAAATGCGATTTTCTCTATCTTGTCATTTTCTCTAGGGCTTGGGATGCTGAATATTAATTAGGGTGGGAACAGAAGGCAGGAGCAGGGGCTCTAGTGACAGCACCACTTTCATTTCATTTCCCAGCCCTTGCTTCACCAAATGTGATGTGCAGCTGGTCGCTCGGCTTCTCAAGACTCTGTCTTCTCACTAGGAAAGCAGGAGTGTCCACCAAATAGAGTTGGGAGGATAAAGCACTTCATACAGCTCTCAGTTTAAAGATAAAATGTGCTGGTTGCTTTTGTGCACAATGAATGCAGCACAGAGACCAACAAGAGCTATGACCCTCAAAAAAGAAAATGGATGGTAGCTCTTCCTCAGGCCTTCACCCGTTCCTCATTTGGTAGCCTTACATGACACCAACATTCGTAAAGTTGTCCAAGCCCTTTTGATATTCATTCCTACTCATTTCTACAGCCTCCTAAATTACCTCCTAATTAATGAGTGTGAGAAGTTTATTGTTCTGAAATCACTTCCCTGCAATGTCAAGGTGACCTCCCTAGCCAAGAGATTTGGGATTTGGTGACCAAGCTGCATTTTTCTTTTCCTTTTGGTTCTTAATTATAGATTCAGCACATGTCATAGCTCCAGCTTTTCTCTCAGCAGAACATGAAGTGTGTCTTTATGCCACAGTCTTGCCTCCTTCACACTAGTCCTTCCTTCCTTCCTTTCTTCTCTTCCTTCCTTCCTTCATTTGACAAACATTTACTGGGTTCCCTCTATGTGCTGCTGATAAAGGCAGAATTACAAAGACAGTCTCTGGACTCATAGTCATTACATACTAGCGGGCAAAGGTAGACAAGAAATAGGTACGCAAGCAAATGAATAGAGTAATTCCAGTATAATGTGAAGTGTAAGTAGATGTAATGGAGAAAACAAACAAGAGGCTGAGGTGATGACTACTAGAAAGAAGGTCATCCACATCAAGCAAGAGCTTCTCAGGTGAGAAAGAGCTCAGAATAAGATGCTGAAGCACTGAGAGACAACTGGGGTGACTAGAACCTAATGAGCTGGGTTAGGGAGAAGAAGCAAGGAGGCAGAGAGTGGGGTTGAAAAGGAGGCTGGGGCCAGATCAGGCAGAGCTTTGTAGCCCATCATATGAAGTTTGAATCTTATTTTAAACTCTATTTTTGCTGAGAAGCTGTTGAAAGATTTTGGTCATGGCAGAAACATAATCTGACATGTCTTTTGAGAGGTGACCTTTGCCATCAAGTGGATAATGGGTTGGGTTTGGGAAGGCAGATTGTAAATTCAGAGACTGTTGCTTTAATCTAAATGGGAGATGGTGGTGGCCTAGACCAGTGGAATGAAGTAGAGAGATTCCAGACACATTATTGGCAGGACTTGCTGATAGATTGGATATATGGAGTAGGATAAGGGAAAGAATTATCACCAATGATTCCTGGGCTTCTCTTTGGAATAACTGGATCAACATACAGAGGTATCATTATTAAGATAGGAAAGACACAAAGCAGGCGGTAGCAGAGAACCAAGTGTCCTATTTTCAAACACATTAGTTTTGTGATTCTGCGAGTTATGAGGTGTCAAATAGATGGATGGATTTTTGAGCCTGGAACTCACAAACATGACCAGAGATAAATTTGGAAGTCATAGCAAAAAACAAATGACCTTTAATCCATAGGGATCAGTTTGATTTCCTCCCTTCTGCCAAGCATTCCAGTTCCTCTTCTGTAGACATAATCTAGTGCCATTACAGTTGCTGTGTAGCCACTAAGACTAGACTCATAGATTTCCAGGTCTGACCAGGCAGTCCCAGAAAGCAACTGCTTATTTAAGGACAACTGAGAGAAATAGTAGCCACTGCTATTTCCTGTGGAACCTCACCCTCTGACACAATTCTAAGGAACCCTGCTCATTGCCCTGTATTATTCTGGAAGGAGTTGTTTTTCTCCCAAAGCTCATTGCAAGTATTGCATATACCATTTGGCAAAATGGCCATCTCAGTAGATACTCAAGCAAATCTTTTTTTTAAAGTTCTGTTTTTTTAAAGTGGAGGTAAATGACCATTTCTATCTTAACTCCAGCATCATTTCCTTTTGTGTGAATAAATTCATTTTCTGTCACTGCTGGCTTTTTGAGACAAACGTATTTTAGGTATTACATGTGCCTGCAGCTAGGACATCAAGTGACAGTGTTACAGGACAGGTGAGCCCCCAAATTGGGGCTTAGCCTGGGAGCGTTTTTGGCTTCACCCAGGAAGGAATTTAAGGATGAGCTGATGGTGTTAAGCAGCAGTCTTTTAGTGAACAGTATTGCTGCTAGTGGAACAGTGCTAACTCATAAGCAGTACACACAGAGTCAGCAATGAAGGGGCTCTTGGCAACCGTATTTACACTCAGGTAAACCCACTTTCAATTCCAAGCAAATTTAGGGGTGGGTCAATGCAAATGGAGGGGCAGGTTATTTAGAACTTTCTAGGAAAGGGGCAGTAACTTTCAGGTCCTTGCCATGGAAAGGGGTGATAGCTTCTGGATCTTTGCCATGGCATTTGTAAACTGTCATGGCGCTGGTGGGAGTGTCTTGTGCTAATGAGCAATGAGGGAAGTTAGGGATCACTTTTGTCACCATCTGCTGGTTCCTGCCAGTTTCTTCATTTTATCCTGTCTGGACCAGATCTTGTTTTGGTCAGCAGGGCTATGACGAGAAAACAACTCCTGCTGGCCCCCTACCTCAAAAGACAATATAAAGTGTGATAAACATAAGAAAAGACAACAAAAGAAATTAGGGCATCTTTTACCCTGAGAATACATCCTGAGAGGACCCAGATATTCACAATGATTCTAGTGAGTGAAGGGCTCCAAAAATCATAAGCTACCAGAAAAGAGAAACATTGCTCATAATATCTAGGTTTTTCTAGATTTTACATTTCTCCCATTTTAGAAACTAAACAAAAGTTGGATTTTCCCCCTTCCTTTGTGTCTAGAATTGACTCTTAAGCAAGGTTGAATAAAATTTATATTTTATACTTTGTTAAATATTTCTAGAAAGTAGGAGATTTTGGCGAACATGTACTTTGAACAAAAATCACTATACTGTTAAACATTTGCATGGTGTTACAATGTTTTCCATTCACAATTACAAACACATTATTTGCTAACTCCTACTCTCAGTCTAAGGAGAATCAAACAAAACCATCAGCATATGCCATGCCAGCAAGTTTTTCTGTTTTGAACTACTCTAGGGAGCTTGAATTTGCATGCTAAAGTTAAATGAAACAACTTGATTATATTTGCTGAAACAGCCCATTATTGAGCATCATTTGAGAGGACCACTAAATTTAGCACATGTAATAGAAATGGATTACCTCCGTCTGTGAGAGTATTGAGGAGAAACTATAAAAACATTGAGTATTATGATAAATTGAGATCTCATAAATGAAGCTGGTTAATTTTCTTACCAATTATCTTGCTATTACTTGAATACAGTTTAAATATCATATAAGTCTTAAGTCTTTGCGTCTTCCTTATGAATATATTGTTGTTTGTCTTAGAAAGATTTGACTCTGCGTTGTTTCTTTGCACTGAATCTTCTCAACCAGTTCAATTTTTTATTTTTATTTTTTTTTAGCTTCTGACTTTAAAAGAAGTATTGTTGGATGTGGTAAATTGTTTAATCTATAGAGAAAATTCCCAGCATGTGATGATTTAAATTTTAATTAAAAAATTTCTCATGTATCTGTATTCTAGTTAACATAGAAGATATGGGCTAAAGAGAGGTTTCTTAATCTTTCTCTGTGCAAGTACATGGGCTTAAACCTGCAAAAATTAGAAACAGTGACTTCACAGAAAGCCCACAAGCCCAGGAATTGAAACAGAGTAGGAACAGAAAACTTACAAGTCATAGTAAAGAAACACTTGATGAAATGGTGTCAGCTTTCTGGGTAGATGCCAGTGTCCAGCTTGATTATCTACAAATCCCTTTTGCTGTCTTGGCTTCTGTCAGAAATGTCAGTTAGGAAATCATAATCAAAACATGCAGGTGTCTCAACATAATTCTGGGCTTTTTGTTTCAATTCAACTGGGAAGATTGTTTTTTCATAATCATTGAAGAAGGAAGCATACTGTCTGAAAGATTCTTTTAACTTTTTTTAAAACTTGAAAAAACTTTTCTTACAAGTCCTTCTTGACTTCTTGACACAAAACATCTTAAAAAGAATATAAATTCAATATTGGGCCAAAAATAGAATGATGAAAAAAGAGTGTTATGAAAAGGAAAACTGAAGATTTCTGAAAACATATTGAAAAATCAAAGCAGTATCATGAAAGAAATAGCAAATAACTTAGAAGAGCAAGGAACAGAATAAGCACCACTGATAATGAAATTACAAATAGAATAAAAGTTTCAGCTACTTAGGATACAGGCAGACTTAAGAAGATAAAGCAATGAGAATTGATATGAAAGATACAGGACACTTATATACTTGAAATAGCCTAATAGATAATATATTCTAATATATTAATAATGGTTTTATATTAATAATAGTTAATATATTCAAAATATAATACAAGAAAATTTAGCTGAATTAAAGGAAATGTTTTTTAATTATATATAGTGGAAAAGAACATGTGCAATGAGAAAATTTAATACACGACTCTCTGTATCAAGACAGATCCTAGCCAAGCTCCTGAATTTCAGCGATAAAATTATTTCAGGCATTTGGACAGAAAAAGCAAATAACCCAAAAGGGATTAAAATCAGGCTGCCCTAGACTTCTCCACAGAATTAGCCAGTGCTATAAGACAATAGAACAATTGTTCTGAGGTGAAAATAGTATGACCCAATAATGTCATACCCAAGATGGCAATCAAGTATAAAAGCATTAGGCATTATGAACCAGGAGAGCACTAAAGGAACATATTACCATGAGCTTGTCTGAAAAAAACAGATGACAAAAACTTGCCAATTCATTTTAATCAAAATTAAAACAGAGAAGGTATGTGTCTTTTAAAAAACCAGTGGTTCAATCCACTTAAATATTGCCTATTTAGCATATGAAAACAGTAATTACAGAACAAAATTCAATATTATAAACCCAAACAATGTAAAAAAATAATAAAACTTACAAAAGTTGGAGGTGATGATAGAGAAAATGTGAAGATGTGGAAAAACAGGCCATGGCCTTTTTTCTTTCATAGCAGGAAGTAAATTTAAAATGTTGAAAATTAAAATATAGCCCTTTAAAAGTCTTGATTCCAACACCAATATTTACCATGTTTTCTTAACACTAAAAAGTACTTTTACAAAAAATAGTTTTTGATACAAGGCAATATGAATTTGAAATTTAATAATACCTTTAGCCTTGCTTCTACAAGTTCAAGTAAAATCAAATTTAATACACTTTATTTCAAAATGTATAAAATTATAATTTTATAAACATAATAATAAGCTATTTTTATTTTTAAAAAGACTGGAAGCAAATATACCAGTATATTGATAATGGTTCATTTTGAGTAATGGAAATTGAGATTATTATAGTTTCATCTTTATTCTTTTCTATAATTTTTTAAATTTCTTAAAAATAAGCAAGAGTTAAAACTGGACCAGGTGTATCTGATACAGAGTTTTTCTCAGACTTTCCTGATTCTAGGTAGTTGTTGATGAATTTTTGTAGTGAGCAGCTAGGGAGTGGGAAGGCTTGCATAGCTGTATATCTACTATATCATGCATATATTATAATAGTAGGTATGTTTGTATAAATGTCTTTACTGCTAGAAAAGGAAGTAGTAGCTACTTCCATTTTTCATGTTTTTGTCTATTCCTCCAACTCTCCCCTCCTCTGACCCTGGCTGTCTTCCATTTTTCAGTGGAAGCACAGCACAGAGTAATGAAAAGGTCTACTTCCTACTCCCTCACATAGAAGCCTCAGGTTAGTCACTTCTCTTTTCCAGACCTTGCTGCCTCATCTATAACACATTGTCACCTGCCTGATGATAGGACTTCAGTAAACTACTCTGAGAAGACCCTTGGATTTAGATTGGGGAGCATGAGGAGAACCATGACCTAAACAATCACAGAGGTGTTCTGAGTGGGGCTACATTTCCAATCAGCCACAACAGGAGGTTCCAAGAGAACTGTGGATAGAGAACAGTGGCTGACCCATGGCTGGACCAAGATGCTCAACTTCGGTAGATAAAGGCCAACAGCAAAAATATGCTGGTTTTTTTTTTTTTTCAACTCTCAAACGTTCCTATTCTTTTTTTTTTTTTTTATACTTTAACTTCTAGGGTACAAGTGCACAATGTGCGGTTTTGTTACATATGTACACATGTGCCATGTTGGTGTGCTGCACTCGTTAACACGACATTCACATTAGGTATATCTCCTAATGCTATCCCTCCCCCTTCCCCCCACCCCACAACAGGCCCTGGTGTGTGATGTTCCCCACCCTGTGTCCAAGTGTTCTCATTGTTCAATTCCCACCTATGAGTGAGAACATGCGGTGTTTGGTTTTCTGTCCTTGCGATAGTTTGCTCAGAATGATGTTTTGAGCTTCATCCATGTCCCTACAAAGGACATGAACTCATCCTTTTTTATGGCTGCATAGTATTCCATAGTGTATATGTGCCACATTTTCTTAATCCAGTATGTCATTGACAGACATTTGGATTGGCTCCAAGTCTTTGCTATTGTGAATAATGCCGCAATAAACATACATGTGCATGTGTCTTTATAGCAGCATGATTTATAATCCTTCGGGTATATACCCAGTAATGGGATGGCTGGGTCAAATGGTATTTCTAGTTCTAGATCCTTGAGGAATTGCCACACTGACTTCCACAATGGTTGAACTAGTTTACAGTCCCACCAACAGTGTAAAAGTGTTCCTATTTCTCCACATCCTCTCCAGCACCTGTTGTTTCCTGACTTTTCAACGATCACCATTCTAACTGGTGTGAGATGGTATCTCATTGTGGTTTTGATTTGCATTTCTCTGACGGCCAGTGATGATGAGCATTTTTTCATGTGTCTGTTGACTGCATAAATGTCTTCTTTTGAGAAGTGTCTGTTCATATCCTTTGCCCACTTTTTGATGGGGATGATTGATTTTTTTCTTGTAAATTTGTTAAGTTCTTTGTAGATTCTGGATATTAGCCCTTTGTCAGATGGGTAGATTGTAAAAACTTTCTCCCATTCTGTAGGTTGCCTGTTCACTCTGATGGTAGTTTCTTTTGCTGTGCAGAAGCTCTTTAGTTTAATTAGATCCCATTTGTCAATTTTGGCTTTTGTTGCCATTGCTTTTGGTGTTTAGACATGAAGTCCTTGCCCATGCCTATGTCCTGAATGGTATTGCCTAGGTTTTCTTCTAGGGTTTTTATGGTTTTAGGTCTAACATTTAAGTCTTTAATCCATCTTGAATTAATTTTTGTATAAGGTGTAAGGAAGGGATCCAGTTTCAGCTTTCTACATATGGCTAGCCAGTTTACCCGGCACCATTTATTACATAGGGAATCCTTTCCCCATTGCTTGTTTTTGCCAGATTTGTCAAAGATCAGATGGTTGTAGATGTGTGGTATTATTTCTGAGGGCTCTGTTCGCTTCTATTCATCTATATCTCTGTTTTGGTACCAGTACCTTTCTGTTTGTTAGTTTTCCTTCTAACAGTCAGGACCCTCAGCTGTAGGTCTGCTGCAGTACCATGCTGTTTTGGTTACTGGAGCCTTGTAGTATAGTTTGAAGTCAGGTAACGTGATGCCTCCAGCTATGTTCTTTTGGCTTAGTATTGTCTTGGCAATGTGGGCTCTTTTTTGGTTCCATATGAACTTTAAAGTAGTTTTTTCCAACTCTGTGAAGAAAGTCATTGGTAGCTTGATGGGGATGGCACTGAATCTATAAATTACCTTGGGTAGTATGGCCATTTTCACGATATTGATTCTTCCTATCCTTGAGCATGGAATGTTCTTCCATTTGTTTGTGTCCTCTTTTATTTCATTGAGCAGTGCTTTGTAGTTCTCCTTGAAGAGGTCCTTCACATCCCTTGTAAGTTGGATTCTTAGGTATTTTATTCTCTTTGAAGCAATTGTGAATGGGAGTTCACTCATGATTTGGCTCTCTGTTTGTCTGTTACTGGTGTATAAGAATGCTCATGATTTTTGCACATTGATTTTGTATGCTGAGACTTTGATGAAGTTGCTTATTAGCTTAAGGAGATTTTGGGCTGAGACAATGGGGTTTTCTAAATATACAATCATGTCATCTGCAAACAGGGACAATTTCACTTCCTCTTTTCCTAATTGAATACCCTTTATTTCTTTCTCCTGCCTGATTGCCCTGACCAGAACTTCCAACACTATGTTGAATAGGAGTGGTGAGAGAGGGCATCCCTGTCTTGTGCCAGTTTTCAAAGGGAATGCTTCCAGTTTTTGCCCATTCAGTATGATATTGTCTGTGGGTTTGTCATTAATAGTTCTTATTATTTTGAGATATTTGCCATCAATACCTAGTTTATTGAGAGTTTTTAGAATGAAAAGCTGTTGAATTTTGTCAAAGGCCTTTTCTGCATCTATTGAGATAATCATATGGTTTTTTGTCTTTGGTTCTGTTTATATGCTGGATTACGTTTATTGATTTGCGTATGTTGAACCAGCCTTGCATCCCAGGGATGAAGCCTACTTGATCATGGTGGATAAGCTTTTTTATATGCTGCTGAATTCAGTTTGCCAGAATTTTTTTGAGGATTTTTGCATCGATGTTCATCAGGGATATTGGTCTAAAATTCTCTTTTTTTGTTGTGTCTCTGCCAGGCTTTGGTATCAGGATGATGCTGGCCTCATAAAATGAGTTAGGGAGGATTCCCTCTTTTTCTATTGATTGGAATAGTTTCAGAGGGAATGGTACCAGCTCCTCTTTGTACCTCTGGTAGAGTTCAGCTGTGAATCCGTCTGGTCCTGGACTTTTTTTGGTTGGTAGGCTATTAATTATTGGCTCAATTTCAGAGCCTGTAATTGGTCTCTTCAGAGATTCAACTTCTTCCTGGTTTAGTCTTGGGAGGGTGTATATGTCGAGGAATTTATCCATTTCTTCTAGATTTTCTAGTTTATTTGCGTAGAGGTGTTTATAGTATTCTCTGATGGTAGTTTGTATTTCTGTGGGATCGGTGGTGATATCCCCTTTATAATTTTTTATTGCATCTATTTGATTCTTCTCTCTTTTCTTCTTTATTAGTCTTGCTAGTGGTCTATCAATTTTGTTGATCTTTTCAAGAAACCAGCTCCTGGATTCACTGATTTTTTGAAGAGTTTTTTGTGTCTCTATCTCCTTCTGTTCTGCTCTGATCTTAGTTATTTCTTGCCTTCTGCCAGCTTTTGAATGTGTTTGCTCTTGCTTCTCTAGTTATTTTAATTGTGATGTTAGGGTGTCAATTTTAGATCTTTCCTGCTTTCTCTTGTGGGCATTTAGTGCTATAAATTTCCCTCTACACACTGCTTTAAATGTGTGCCAGAGATTCTGCTATGTTGTATCTTTGCTCTCATTGGTTTTAAAGAACATCTTTATTTGTGCCTTCATTTCGTTATGTACCCAGTAGTCATTCAGGAGCAGGTTGTTCCGTTTCCATGTAGTTGAGCGGTTTTGAGTGAGTTTCTTAATCCTGAGTTCCAGTTTGATAGCACTGTGGTCTGAGAGACAGTTTGTTATAATTTCTGTTCTTTTGCGTTTGCTGAGGAGTGCTTTACTTCCAGCTATGTGGTCAATTTTGGAATAAGTGCGATGTGGTGCTGAGAAGAATGTATATTCTGTTGATTTGGGGTGGAGAGTTCTGTAGATGTATATTAGGTCCCCTTGGTGCAGAGCTGAGTTCAATTCCTGGATATCCTTGTTAACTTTCTGTCTCATTGATCTGTCTAATGTTGACAGTGGGGTGTTAAAGTCTCCCATTATTATTGTGTGGGAGTCTAAGTCTCTTTGTAAGTGTCTAAGGGCTTGCTTTATGAATCTGGGTGCTCCTGTATTGGGTGAATATATATTTAGGATAGTTAGCTCTTCTTGCTGAATTGATCCGTTTACCATTATGTAATGGCCTTCTTTGTCTCTTTTGATCTTTGTTGGTTTAACGTCTCTTTTATCAGAGACTAGGATTGCAACCCCTGCTTTTTTTTGTTTTCCATTTGCTTGGTAGATCTTCCTCCATCCCTTTATTTTGAGCCTATGTGTGTCTCTGCACGTGAGATGGGTCTCGTGAATACAGCACACTGATGGGTCTTGACTCCATCCAATTTGCCAGTCTGTGTCTTTTAACTGGAGCATTTAGCCCATTTACATTTAAGGTTAATATTGTTATGTGTGAATTTGATCCTGTCATTAGGATGTTAGCTGGTTATTTTAGCTCATTAGTTGATGCAGTTTCTTCCTAGCGTTGATGGTCTTTACAATTTGGCATGTTTTTGCAGTGGCTAGTACAGGTAATTCCTTTCCATCTTTAGTGCTCCCTTCAGGAGCTCTTGTAAGGCATGCCTGCTGGTGACAAAATCTCTCAGCATTTGTTTGTCTGTAAAATATTTTATTTCCCCTTCACTTATGAAGCTTAGTTTGGCTGGATATGAAATTCTGGGTTGAAAATTCTTTTCTTTAAGAATGTTGAATATTGGCCCCCACTCTCTTCTAGCCTGTAGAATTTCTGCCAAGAGATCCACTGTTAGTCTGATGGGCTTCCCTTTGTGGGTAACCCGACCTTTCTCTCTGGCTGCCCTTAACATTTTTTCCTTCATTTCAACTTTGGTTAATCAGACAATTATGTGTCTTGGAGTTGCTCTTCTCGAGCAGTGTCTTTGTGGTATTCTCTGTATTTCCTGAATTTCAATGTTGGCCTGCCTTGCTAGGTTGGGGAAGTTCTCCTGGATAATATCCTGAAGAGTGTTTTCCAACTTGGTTCCATTCTCCCCGTCACTTTCAGGTACACCAATCAGATGTAGATTCGATCTTTTCACATAGTCCCATATTTCTTGGAGGCTTTGTTTGTGTCTTTTTACTCTTTTTTCTCTAAACTTCTCCTCTTGCTTCTTTTCATTCATTTGATCTTCAATCACTGATACCCTTTCTTCCACTTGATCAAATCAGCTACTGAAGCTTGTGCATGCATCACGTAGTTCTCGTGCCATGGTTTTCAGCTCCATCAGGTCATTTAAGGTCTTCTCTACACTGTTTATTCTAGTTAGCCATTCATCTAATCTTTTTTCAAGGTTTTTAGCTTCTTTGCGATGGGTTCGAACATCCTCCTTTAGCTCGAAGAAGTTTGTTATTACCAATCGTTTGAAGCCTTCTTCTCTCAACTCGTCAAGGTCATTCTCTGTCCAGCTTTGTTCCATTGCTGGAGAGGAGCTGCATTCCTTTGGAGGAGAAGAGGTGCTCTGATTTTTAGAATTTTCAGCTTTTCTGTTCTGGTTTATCTTTTTGGTTTTATCTACCTTTGGTCTTTCAGGATGGTGACGTACAGATGGGGTTTTGGTGTAGATGTCCTTTCTGTTTGTTAGTTTTCCTTCTAACAGTCAGGACCCTCAGCTGTAGGTCTGCTGCAGTTTGCTGAAGGTCCCCTCCAGACCCTGTTTGTCTGGGTGTCACCAGCAGAGGCTGCAGAACAGCAAATATTGCAGAACAGCACATGTTCCTGCCTGATCCTTCCTCTGGAAGCTTTGTCTCAGGCGCACCTGGCTGCATGAAGTGTCAGTCGGCTCCTACTGGGAGATGTCTCCCAGTTAGGCTACTCAGTGGTCGGGGACCCACTTGAGGAGGCAGTCTGTCCATTCTCAGATCTCAAACTCCATGCTGGGATAACCACTACTCTCTTCAAAGCTGTCAGACAGGGACATTTAAGTCTGCAGAAGTTTCTGCTGCCTTTTGTTCAGCTATGCCCAGCTGCCAGAGGTGGAGTCTACAGAGGCAGGCAGGCCTCCTTGAGCTGCAGTGGGCTCCACCCAGTTCGAGCTTCCTGGCTACTTTGTTTACCTACTCAAGCCTCAGCAATGGCAGACGCCCCTCCCCCAGCCTCGCTGCCACCTTGCAGTTCAATCTCAGACTGTTGTGCCAGCAGTGAGCAAGGATCCTTGGGCATGGGACCCTCTGAGCCAGGCGCGGGATATAATCTCCTGGTGTGCCATTTGCTAAGACCATTGGAAAAGCGCAGTATTAGGTTTGGAGTGTCCCAATTTTCCAGGTACCGTCTGTCATGGCTGCCCTTGGCTAGGAAAAGGAATTTCCCAACTGCTTGTGCTTCCCAGGTGAAGCGATGCCCTTCCCTGCTTCGTGAGCCCCAGTGAGATGAACCCAGTACCTCAGTTGGAAATGCAGAAATCACCTGCCTTCTGCGTTGCTCACGCTGGGAGCTGTAGACTGGAGCTGTTCCTTATCGGCCATCTTGGAACCTCACCTTTATTTTTTTTTTTTTTTGAGTCAGAGTCTCGCTCTGTTGCCCAGGCTGGAGTGCAGTGGTGCCATCTTGGCTCACTGCAACCTCTGCCTCCCAGGTTGAGGCAATTCTCCTGTCTCAGCCTCCCCAGTAGCTGGGACTACAGGCACATACCACCACATCTGGCTAATTTTTGTATTTTTAGTAGAGATGGGGTTTCACCATATTGGTCAGGCTGCTCTTGAACTCCTGACCTAAGGTGATCCACCCATCTCGGCCTCCCAAACTGCCGGGATTACAGGCATGAGCCACCACACCTGGCCCCTATTCTTTTTCACAGATTTAGGTGGGGAGGTTTGGAGGAAACAGTACATGCAGCAAGACAGTAAGTACATTCTATGAGTTCATTAGAAAGCAAAAAAAAAAAAAAGGGATTTGGGGAGGAACAAGGGCGCAGAGCAGTGGTAGGACAGACAGCTCTTCAGGAAAATATTTGCATAGCTTAGTACTTTACACCTTTACCTTCTTGGCCCTCATAGCAATCCTTGAAGTAAAGGGGAAGAAGTATACATATGGATATGGTCTCCACTTTGCAGATGGCAGTGGCTCGGCCCAGTCAGGGGTTTCTTCAGGGTCCTTAGGCTAATAAGGAGTGGGAGTGAGGATGCCAAGCCAGTCTGCTCACCCTAAGGCAGTACTCTTTCTTATACCCCAGCCTTTCAAATATAAAGCCATCACAGCCCTAAATGTATTTGGCAAAAAAAAAAAAAAAAAAAAAAAAAGTCAAAAAACAAAAAAGCAGAGAACCTGAAGAAACACAGTAAAAGATTTTAAACAAGTATTTCCAATTTCCCAGTCCCATGCAGTGAAAACTCTGTCTCCTGACTTGGAACCTATACCTCCTTCACCATAGACAGCATGCTGTCCAAATGTCTCAGGGTTCTCTGCAGGCAGCACAGAGGGCTCTACTAGAGCCCCTTACAGATGACCCGAAATAGTGCATGGGTTGGAGGAGTGTCTCACATAACCTGCTCATGAGTCCTTCATTCCCAATCCTTTCATATTCATATGTACACATCTTTATTGTCCTTGCAGCTTTGTGGGACTAACTGGTAGCTGTCATGCTATTGCATTTATATCTAAAGGAAAGAATAATGTGTTTAGAAAATATTGATATGCTATAGACATCTCGCCCCCTATGGAGACTGCAGTTCTGTCAGTCTTTCCAAGTATTCCTTTTACACAGGACTCCATTGGCTAATTTCCTCATTTACCTTCATTGATGTCATCTGTGGAAGTGTTAAGCAGGCATGTAATTGTAATAATGGCAGCTCACATTCTTTGAGCATGTACAGGTGCTGTGCTTAGTGTTTTGTCAGCATTATCTCATTTAACAGAATTATGATCCTAATATTTTAGATAATGAACTGAGGATAAGAAGGGTTAAGGAACTTACTCCTAATCAGACAGAATTTGTATGAGGGCAATCAGATTCAAGCCCTGGTCCAGTGGATTCTCAACTTTTATACTAGCACCCTACATACTTCCTCTGGTTTTCATCACAACTAAAGAGCACAAACACTTGCTGAAAGCCTGAATAGCCCCATTGAGAATAGCTATGGAAAAGCTTTATGGCAAGGTGTCATTGTGGCTAAAAGTTTGGAGTTAGGAAGCCTGAAGCTCAAATCACATCTCTGATACCTAAAGCCTGTTAATATATTGGAGCCTCCGCTTCCCTGGTGAAACAAGGGTAATGATAGCACCAATATTATAGTTCTGATAACTAAATGAGAAAATATCTAAAACACACTTAGCTTGATGGCTGTGGTGCTGCAGAGACTTGGTAATGCTCATTTTTGTTTCTATTAAGCCAAAATAAAATAGACTACTCCTTTCTGGTCACCCCCATTAGCAACTTATGGAGACAGAAACTAGTAAGAGTTTACACATTTAAAAACTATTGGCTGAAATAGAGTCATCACTTTTCAGAGCTCCCACCTTTCTCTAGCACATTTAAATGTCTACACTAAAATGACACTGCAAAGACTGCCCAGTAGGTAAAATGAGGAAGTGATATTTATGAAACACCTAATATTTGCAAAGCTCTTTGTGACACACAAACAAGTATAAATCTAAGACGTTTCCCCCATAGAATTTTTGGGCCTCGTTATGTAATAATAGGATGTTTTGCAACAATAATAACAACTGCAATGCAAAAAGACAATTCAATACAGGAGACCTTGCAAAGCAGTGTTTGATAGATCCCATTTGGTGGGGTACAAATATAACTCTTAGCTAAGGTAAGATCTTGCAAGCCAGAAAATATGTAAAGATTAAGAGGGAAGAAAGGAATTTAAGAAAAGGGTAAAGACTGTAAAAAATAAACACAGGGTACCCGGTGATGCAAAATCAAGGAAGAGAGGGGATAGAGGCGGAAAGGCAGATTGTATGTAAGTGGCTGTAATGGATCATGTGTGAGGATGTGGTGGAACAGGAGGAAAGTAGACAATGAGCTTCTCACACCCCTTCTGCTCTTTACTCAGGAACCTAGCTAAAGAGCAGGGGAAAAAAAAGAGCCCTACCATAAAGGGAAATCATTAAAAATCACTTTCTTTGGGAAATCTCAGCAGCACTGTGTCTTGAAAGAGACTTAGGGTGACAACTGCTCACCACCTTAAATCTGCTCTGAATTTGGAAGTCATTAAGAGAAGACATGAGGCAAATAGTGAAAAGCACAGTATTAGTTCATAGGACTGGTTGGAAAATTGGGCTAGATCTCTGACCACATTTTGAAACTAATGCCCCCTTCCTACAAATTAAGGTTATTGGCCAATTAGGGGTAAAATTGTACAACCACAGGCTCCCGCCCCACCTCACCCCATTCCCCATCCAGGACAGGTCACTGCACGCTGCAGAGAAGAAGACCATACACATAGCTTGTGCAGGTGGTTCTGAAAATAAGACAGAGGAAGGTCTCAGTGCTCCTCTCCTCCTCTCAATCCCACCAGTCAGCTATAGAGCCAGGAGAGAAGGACAGATGTTTCCCTCCCAATATTGGCCCCTGTTAGGGAGTGAAAAGTATATTTTATAGGCCTAGTAGACATCCAAGGAGGTAGAAAAACACGTCTCTGTCTCTCTGTGTGTCCATCTCTCTGTTTCCATCTCAATAAAAGTTTGATATTGCAATAAATAACAACTAAAAGACATACTACTTTCTGTATTTTCCCTAGGTATTTATTATTGAGGTTTTGTTTGTATCAGTTAACTAGTATGTTTTTTAAATGCCCTTCTGTGTTCTATGGGGGTTGCATTCATTTCTGCTATTTTTCTTTGAGTCAACATCTCACTCGGTCACCCAGGCTGGAGTGCAGTGCGGCAATCACAGCTCACTGCAGCCTTGGCCTCCCAGGCTCAAGCAATCCTCACACCTCAGCCTCCCAAGTAGCTGGGACCACAGGCACATGCTACCACGCCCAGCTTATTTATGCTATTTTGAATAAGCATCACAATTTCACTTTCTGGAAAAACCAAAGTTAGTGGAATTGCAAGTGCCGTTTTTTATGCCTCAGACTTTGCAGGTTTTAACATGTTGAAATTGGGGATAACATATAATTTTTGGACTTTATAAAGAGAGATTGGAAAAGAAATCATGATATATTTGAATACCAATGGTACTTGAGGATTAGTGGCTAAATTTGAACCAAATTTCAATATCCCTCCCAAAGATCAAAAGGAAATGAAATCTATCAGTGGGAATAAGCATACGGTTTTTGGCTTGTTTAGAAAATGTAACTAATGTCAAAAACCTATGCACTTATCTCTTCTTTTCCCTGTTTTCTCCTCCCTGCCCAATTTGAAACTTCATTGTCTCAATTACCTCAGCTAAGCATTGATCTGATTCCAGCTAACATTATTGAGATGACTGGTCGACAGCCCCAAATAGCCCAATGTACATTTACATTCCAATGATGCACTTGTTCACTCAACTGACACGGTTGGATGGAATGTTGATCACTGGACTTAGCTAAGCTCTCTCCCAGTGTAGACCACAGTGACTCTTCTAGTCACAAATCTTCCAGAAACAATAATTTGCTTTTAATATTCCAGTTGCTCAGGTTGGTGCCAGGGTCAGTTAAAAGAAAGAGCATGGTCATGCCATTTCAGGTGCAGGGACTTCAGTCTCAGACCCAGGTGGTCTAATCACTTGATTTGGGGAACTTCTTATGGTCTGGCCCTCGTGAGCTTCAAGCCTCTGAACTGGGAAATTCAAACATTTCAGGTGCCTGAGGGGCCAACCATTAAAAGACATATTTTGGAAAGAGACCCTTACCCATTTGGCTTAGATTTATGAGTATCCTGAAGTATCAATCTCATTAGTATTAATATTCCAACAATATGATAATATGATAAATTAACTTATTCCACAAATATTTATTAAATGCCTACAGCAGTACCTATTAAATAGTAAGTATTCTGAAACTATTTATTGATGTGTAAAATATTTCTGGAGAACTCACTATATGCAGACTCAGTACTATGTTCCCTGGATGAAATGATTCCTAAATAGAAATAGGAGCCCTTACTCTGACTATGAAATCATTTGCACACCAAGAGCCTCTTCCTTCCTCTACCCCTAACCATTCCCACCATTTCTAAAGAGACAAGTGATCTAAAAGCTTGAACAATGTGCCCATAAATCTATCTCTAAAGCTCTGCTCAACAGTGTGTCCTCCCCTGGGCCCATTACAGGAAAATATGCACCATTTGAAACCTGAACCATCCACTGTCATAGAGAAATACATGAATCAAAAGCAGCTGGCCCTCAACAAAATCTAATGCTTGCTGGCTCAGCCTCCACATAAGGCCAATCACTGTTGCCATATTGGTTTGCTGAAGAGTAGAGTCATCAAAAGCTGCAAGGACAAAAAACCAAACACCACATATTCTCACTCATAGGTGGGAATTGAACAATCAGAACACATGGACACAGGAAGGGGAACATCACACACCTGGGCCTGTTGTGGGGTGGGGGGGAGGGGGGAGGGATAGCATTAGAAGATATACCTAATGTTAAATGACGAGTTAATGGGTGCAGCACACCAACATGGCACACGTATACATATGTAACAAACCTGCACGTTGTGCACACGTACCCTAAAACTTAAAGTACAATAAAAATAAATTTAAAAAAAAGCTACTGCCCAAATAGCTCTTGTACTGCTAGGGAGCTTCAAGATTAAAATATTCCTAGTACTTCCCTCAAAAATCTTCTCAGCTGGGAACCTTCCCTGACACTCTCTTCCCCCTTTTCTTCACCTAGAACCCCTTTGTTCTTTGCACCTTCCCCCCACACTTTGAAAAACTGTCAGTAATACTACTTATCACATTCTGCTAAAATTACTAGTTTGCATGCTTACCTGAGTTTCCTGAGAGCAGTTACTCTGGCTTCTTCATCACTAAAGCCTTAGCATCTCACATAATAATAGCCTAGCACATGGAAGATGGTGAATAAATGATTTTCAAGTAGAATTTCTTTGTTCTTAATGAGTCAATAAACAAAATATCACTTAGTCAGAGCCAGTATACTATATAAGCATTGGAAGTCTCTGTTCAACCTGCTGTGTACTCCCCAGACAGTCCCAAAATCCTTGTCATAGTTCATCATTATATGCAAAACCTAGAAAATATTCTGCCCAGTTTTTCTATAAAATAAAACCACATAATTTTAGAATAGGTGTGTGACCTTGACGATCTTATACAAATCTCCTAATTTCACAGATAAGAAATCTGAAGTCCCAAGTAGGTAAGTGAAGGTCATACAGCTAATAAATGGCAGAAAAAATGATGAAATCCAAGGCTCCTTGCTCCTTTGCCCATGCCTGGTTACTAGTCCATGATCCAGATGCAGCTTGTTGAAGTCCCATTTCTTCAGGGGCTCATGAAGGGACTTGGGGGAGCAGTGGTCATTGAGCTGGATTCAGAAAGATCCACTAGTGGCTCTAGTTGTTTTTTCTTTCTGGGGCATTAACACTGGACAAAAGCTGTCTTAGTACAAGGAGCAAGAAAGGGAAAACGTGATGGAAATCTAGCTAATGAGATACAAGGAGGCCTTTTAGGACAGTTTCAGATTTGTAACCTGCATTCAAGATAGACTACCCTTGGGTCAGATCTTCGGTAGCGACTGAGCTTCAAAATAGAATTTTTGAATTTATCCTGGTCTGAATCTGTGTCCCTAAAAGAATCCAGTATACTCCCCGCCTACACACACAGACACATGCGCACACGCGCGCGTGCACACACACACACGTATCCCTAGCACTCTAGCACTCAGGATCTGACACTCAGTGCTCGTATGGTGCCACACGGAACCCTAAACTGACCAGAACCCTAAACTGTCAGTTGCATGACTAACACTGCTTAGGCATCTCCAGATATCTTGCCCTGTGTCCTCAAAACAAAAAGAAACCATGTCCAAATGCTATGAAGCTCCGCAAAGGTCAAGATAAACACTGCCACAGAGCACATGAGAAATTGAGCAGCAAAAGCACCTAGGCAAGAGAAAAGACAAATTAATTTCCTTACCAAACTTTCTCCTCCTGCATAGAATGAATGTGATAGATTCTCACTGAACTAAGAGTTATTGCTTCTCCGCAGGTACCAATCTGTGATTCCAGACGTGCTCACAAATTGGTACTATATTCACAACAGTTTCGGAAGCTGAATATTTCATAATGTTAAACAATTCATATTACTCTTAAATTTATCTTTATTTAGCTCTAGACATAAAATATGTGGAGAATACAAAAGTTTTTTACATTGGTAACCAGCTGAACTTTCAGTGTCAGAACTGTGAATAATTTTATATTTATAAAAATGGAATTTCAAAATAAATGGCGAATGTCAGTTTTACCTAGAAATTGTATGAGCATAACAATTATTTTGTTATGCCTATTGTATTTGTATTTTGCCCATTATTTTTAATAATTCTTTGATATTTTAGGAGAAATATAACTTTTAAGATATAGTATATAATTTTTCATATTTATATGTACTCTATTTTTGAACAAAATATAATCAAATTGTATAGTTTGCATACAGATACATTTTATTTTTAATCCTTTAGCTCATTTCTATAAATAATTAAATTATAAAAAATATTAAGTATAACAACAAAATTAATGATTTTGCTAAAGAGAAAAAATAGATCTTATGGAATAATGCGTAATAATTGGTTAACTATGCATGTTTTTTTGTTTTTGTTTTTTTTTTGAGAGGGACTCCCGCTCTGTCGCCCAGGCTGGAGTGCAGTGCGCGATCTCGGCTCACTGCAAGCTCCACCTACCGGGTTCAAGCCATTCTCCTGCCTCAGCCTCCCGAGTAGCTGGGACTACAGACACCTGCCACAACGCCCAGCTAATTTTTTGTATTTTTAGTAGAGACGGGGTTTCACCGTGTTAGCCAGGATGGTCTCAATCTCCTGACCTGGTGATCCACCCACCTCGACCTCCTAAAGTGCTGGGATTACAGGATGAGCCACCGTGCCCTGCCTAACTATGCATGTTTTTTATTACTCATGCAAACGATAATGGCTTATCTACAGAATACCAAGGCATGAACAATAATAATTAAACTTAGTCATCTTTAGTGTTTTTCCAACTTTCTATTATATAAAAACCACAGCTTCACCCACATTATTTTTATTTCTTCATTAGGAATGTATATCTGTCAAAGAGGAAAGTCAGAACATGTTTTATTGAAATCGTTAGCTTGATTTAGAACCTGTATGTGTATAGACATATGGTTTGTGGGCCTCTGTTTGTCCTCTCATCCCAGCTGCTGAAATGTTAGGAGCGGCCAGTGTATGAGTCACCAAAAGTTAACATAAAGTGATTGAAGCCCCAGAGTAAGCCAACAACGAAAGTAGGAAAATAAGTCTCTTCCCTTCTCTTGAAGTCAAGACTCTGTTTTTTTGTTTTGTTTTGTTTTGTTTTGTTTATTTGTTTGTTTGTTTGAAAGCTCCTAGTCTCAGGTGCAAGCACACAAGCACATAGGCCATGGTGAGTCAGCGTTACCATCTATGAAGTCAGTATCCAAGAAAGACCTACTGAGCTTTGCCAAATGTTCCTAGGAGGACTGGTCTGTTTGGATGGATGTTGTTTGTATCTGTGTTTAAGGGCTCCAGAAAGTACAAGGAATACAAAACAACAATGACACTTTTCATGTTTAGAGGCCCCACCTGTGGCTTCCATGTCTTGATTGTCATGGGGACTTGAACGTGCTCTGCCCAGCAAATTCCCTGCCTGCATGTGACTGGATGGTCTCAAGGGTGTGACTATGCAGTGTGTTCATAAGGCTGCAGTGAAACATTACTGTTCTATTTTTGGTTTTCATTTCAGAGCCCTCAAAGAGAAATGCATTAATCTTCCATCTGTAGATTAATGTCTTACTTTTTATTTATATTTTATAAATCTTTTGCCATATCTTTTCTTCAGTCTCCCAAAACAACCTTAATCGTAGATTTTATGTTATTCTTCAAAAAATATAAATTATTAAAATCTGGTAAATATTCTCTCCTTGATATTTTTTACAATTATTTTAAACAATTGGGGCTGCCTGGGTCTGTCTTCAAATCTTATCATCTTGTATTATTAGAAGAGAGTCTTGTATTATTAGAAATCCACTTACCTTGAGAAAACTTAGATAAACAACAGCAAATGAAGAGAGTGACAGCATGAGCAAGAAGGGAACCCTATTTAAATAGTGCAGGTGATTCCCCCTGACCCACCCCCAAACCACCCTCAACTCTGTCCCACTCACAGAGCGCATGCCTCAGTGAACTTGAGTTGGGAGCCATGAATCTGCCATGTCCTGGGAACCAAATATGATTCTAGTATTTAAAGACACACCTTCTTCAGGCATTACCCCTAAATGTAAGCCAGCCACATTTGAGACTCAAACAGAGTCAGGATTCAGTCGCAAAGTCAGAGGAAAACAGCCAGTGCTGGGTGTTTGGAAGGCAGCATGTTCCTCTCCAAAATACTACCCTCCTCTGCCATTTTCCAAAGGTAATTTTGACTAGTTATGATTTTTACCACATACACCAACTTCAGAAGTAAACCTTTATATATGGTATGAATTATAGTTTTACATTCAGCCCTATTCTTAGTCAGTATCACGTTCATGTTTGATTCATCTATCATATCCCTTGCAGCCCCCAGTGCAGTGCCTCAAACATGAGGTGTTTGAGAAACTGTGAATAAATAAGTTTCCAAGGATTGAGAAACACCTCTCTCTGATGGCCCCTGTAATCCATGTAACAAAGAAGTCACCAGATGGCTACTATCATATTGATACTAGCTAGTTTCTCCAAGTGCGGTGCCCAGATCATCTGCTTCAGAATTAATCAGGATTAGTTAAAAGTATTAAAAGTAAATTCATGGGTCCCACCCTATGTCTCTTGATTCAGCTCCTCTGGGAATGAGGCTTCAGAGCTGGGCCATCAGTGTACCTCTAAGGCTCCTGAGATGATCCTAACGTGCTTGCAGGGCTCAGAACCATTATGTCAGACACTCTTTCTCCCACTTTAGCCCATTTACAATCTGCAGTATTAGCTACATTCAGCTAACAGTAGACGCTAGGGAAAAAGGGGAGAAGATCAAGGAAAGCAAAACAACATACAAATGTCAGGTCTGTGGGAAAGCTAAACCCTGGGCAAAGTGCTGCATGGCATGTGCTTTCAAAAGCAGTCAGCATCAACGTCAAAATAACTGTCTCTCACCAGGCTGGTAAGAGAATGACATTTGATGGATGTGTCAGAAAGAGGCTCTTTGCTACCTCATGAGTATCGCCTATTAGCAATTTAAATTGAATCCATGTTGCTATTCCTAGGACTGGCTCATGGTGCACCTCATTAAAATTAGAAGAAGATAAATTAATTCCTTGTTTTAGAGAACAAAATGTTTGACTATTCCCTGGAAGAAATAATATCTATTTTGAATAAGTTACTTACATAAAACTATATCTATTATCTGTTATATGCTTCCCAATAACTATGTTCCATAAGTAGGAAACCTACTACTGTCCTCATGTTAGACAGGGTAGAGCTGGGTGGAAAAGATAAAGTAGCCTCCTCAAGCCACATACCTAGTAAGTGCAAGATCCCAGGTCTTCTAACCCAAATCCATTTTTTTTCTCACTCAAGCTTATCAATACCATACTTCCTGTAAAAAGAAAAAAAGATTCGGATTACTTGGAAAACTCTCATACGCCTGCATCTCTCTTATGAAACTTATTACTTTCTCTTTTATATTTTACAATTACTTACAGAGCCAGATATCTCTGACTCTTCTACTTAAAGAGGGATGGTATATGTCTGATTCACCTTTATATTCACCACAATACCAAGCCCTAAAAAACGGTAGGTAGTGAATAAGTGTTTCTTGGGTAATTATATGAAAATAAGAAACAGATATATTTAATTTTTCACATTGTAAAACTTTATTTATTCATTTATTTTCTTTATTTATTCTTTAAAAAAAAACAAGGATACACGTACAGAACGTGCAGGTTTGTTACATAGGCATACATGTGCCATGGTGGTTTACTGCACCTATTGACCCATCCTCTAAGTTCCCTCCCCTCACCCCCTACCCCTCAACAGGCCCCAGTGTGTGTTGTTCCCCAATCTGTGTCCATGTGTTCTCAATGTTCAACTCCCGCTTATGAGTGAGATCATGCATTGTTTGGTTTTCTGTTCCTGTATTAGTTTGCTGAGGATGATGGCTTCCACCTTCATCAATATCCCTGCAAAGGACATGATCTGATTCCTTTTTATGGCTGCATAGTGTTCCATGGTGTATATGCACCACATTTTCTTTCTCCATTCTGTCATTGACAGGCATTTGGGTTGGTTCCATGTCTTTGCTATTGTAAATAGTGCTGCAATAAACATACATGTGCAAGTGTCTTTATAATAGAATGATTTATATTCCTTTGGGTACATACCCAGTAATGGGATTGCTGGGTCAAGTGGTATTTTTGGTTCTAGGAATCACCGTACTATTTTCCACAATAGTTGAGCTAATTTACATTTCCACCAACAGTGTAAAAGCATTCCTGTTTCTCCACAGCCTCGCCAGCATCTATTGTTTCCTGACTTTAAAAATCACCATTCTGACTGGTGTGAGATGGTATCTCATTGTGGTTTTGATTTGCATTTCTCTAATGATCAGTAATGTTGAGCTTTTCTTCATATGTTTGTCAGCCAAGTAAATGTCTTCTTTCGAGAAGTGCCTGTTTATATCTCTTGCCCAATTTTTGATGGGGCTGTTTTCTTTTTTCTTGTAAATATGTTTAGGTTCCTTGTAAATTCTGGATATTAGACCTTTGACAGATCAGTAGACTGCAAAAATTTTCTCCAATTTTGTAGGTTGCCTGTTCACTCTGATGATGTTTCTTTTGCTATGCAGAAGCCCTTTAGTTTAATTAGATCTCATTTGTCAATCGTGGCTTTTGTTGCAATTGCTTTTGGCATTTTTGTCATGAAGTCCTTGCCCATGCCTATGTTCTGAATAATATCATCTAGGTTTTCTTATAGGGTTTTTATGGTTGGTGTTTTACATTTGAGTCTTTAATCCACCTTGAGTTAATTTTTGAATAAGGTGTAAGGAAGGGGCCCAGTTTCAGTTTTCTGCATATGGCTAGCCAGTTTTCCCAGTACCATTTACTGAATAGGAGATCCTTTTCCCATTGCTTGCTTTTGTCAGGTTTGTTGAAGATCAGATGGTTGTAAATGTGTGGTGTTATTTCTGATGTCTCTGTTCTGCTCCACTGGTCTATATGTCTGTTTTGGTACAAGTACCATGCTGTTTTGGTTACCATAAACTCATAGTATAGTTTGAAGTCAGGTAGTGTGATGCCTCCAACTTTGTTCTTTTTGCTTAGTATTGTCTTGGCTACACATGCTCTTTTTTGGTTCCATATGATATTTAAAATAGTTTTTTCTAATTCTGTGAAGAATGTCATGGTAATTTGATGGGAAGAGCATTGAATCTATAAATTACTTTGGGCAGTATGGACATTTTCATGATATTGATTCTTCCTCTCCATGAGGGTGGAATGTTTTTCCATTTGTTTGTGTCCTCTCTTATTTCATTGAGCAGTGGGTTGTAGTTCTCCTTGAAGAGGTCCTTCACATCCCTTGTTAGCTGTATTCCTAGGTATTTTATTTACTTTGTAGTGATTGTGAATGGGAGTTCCATCATGATTTGACTCCCTGCTTGCCAGTTGTTGGTGTAAAGGAATGCTTGTGATTTTTGCACATTGATTTTGTATCCTGAGACTTTGCTGAAGATGTTTATCAGTTCAAGAAGTTTTGGGGCTGAGATGATTGGGTTTTCTATATATACAGTCATGTCACCTGCAAACAGAGATAACTTGACTTCCTCTCTTCCTATTTGAATAACTTTATTGCTTTCTCTTGCCTGATTGCCCTGGCCAGAACTTCCAATACTGTGTTGAATAAGAGTGGTGAGAGAGGGCATCCTTGTCTTGTACCGGTTTTCAAAGGGAATGCTTCCAGCTTTTGCCCTTTCAATATGATAGTGACTGTGGGTTTGTCATAAATAGCTCTTATTATTTTGAGATATGTTCCAACAATACCTAGTTTATTGAGTGTTTTTAACATGAAGGGATGTTGAATTTTGTCAAAGGCCTTTTCTGCATCTATTGAGATCATCATGTGCTTTTTGTCTTTGGTTCTGTTTATGTGATGAATTATGTTTATTGATTTGTGTATGTTGAACCAGCCTTGTATCCCAGGGATGAAGCTGACTTGATCGCAGTAGATAAGGTTTTTGATGTGCTGCTGGATTCAGTTTGCCATTATTTTATTGAGGATTTTTGCATCAATTCATCAGGGATATTGGCCTGAAGCTGTCTTTCTCGTTGTGTCTCTTCCCGGTTTTGGTATCAGGGTGATGTTGGCTTCATAAAATTAGTTAGGGAGGAGTCCCTCCTTTTTGGTTGTTTGGAATATTTTCAGAAGGAATGGTACCAGCTCCTGTTTGTACTTCTAGTAGAATTCAGCTGTGAATCCATCTAGTCCTAGGCTTTTTTTGTTGGTAGGCTATTAATTACTGCCTCAATTTCAGAGCTTGTTATTGGTTTAATCAGGGATTCAGCTTCTTCCTGATTTAGTCTTGGTAGGGTGTATCATCCAGGAATTTATCTTTGTCTTCTAGATTTTCTAGTTTATTTGCATAGAGGTATCCTGATAACAACTGGCATGCCCTTTTCTTTAAGAGCATCCCTCTCTGTTCCTCTTACAGTGCCACTATAACCAAAATCATTACTAACCTTGTTGCCAGTCCAGATTTTAAACAGAAATGGGAATTGTATACCAGGAATCAACTATGGCTTAAGAAATCAATGTTTCAATTCCAGATCAAAATGTTCTTTCTTTTAAAGTGAAGGGACAAATAGACCACAGCTCTATCCTTAACAAAGAAAAAGGTTTAAAAAAAATTATTTCGGCTGGGCACGGCTGCTCACGCCTGTAATCCCAGCACTTTGGGACACTGCGGTGGGCGGATCACGAGGTCAGGAGATCGAGACATCCTAGCTAACACGGTGAAACCCTGTCTCTAATAAAAATACAAAAAATTAGCCGGGCATGGTGGCGGGTGCCTGTAGTCCCAGCTACTCGGGAGGCTGAGGCAGGAGAATGGCATGAACCCAGGAGGCGGAGCGCGCAGTGAGCCGAGGCCACTGCACTCCAGCCTGGGCGACAGAGTGAGACACCGTCTCAAAAAAAAAAAAAAAAAAAAATCAGGATTTTTTTTCACTGGGAGGAGTGATGAGTAGGGCTAGAAGGGGGAGTTGGAAATGATTAGTTTCCAGATTTGAATGTCAAGTACAGAGTGTACTCACTTTATAAAAATTCATTGAGCACTTTATATTGAACTTAAAGTAAAAGTTCGCTCCTGAAAAGAAGTGAGACTCTCTTGGCACCATTTAACAATGGTGAATAGTACATTCATTCAAACAAACTTCTACTGGATATGATGTGGGGGATCATTTCTCCACAAATCGGAGATTTTAACAGCCATGTTTCACATCTGGTCAGAATTCAGGTGCTTGTGAGATGTTCCTTTGATTTGGAATTTTTCTACATTCACATCTCACTTTCCTCTGGGTTTTTACCTATTATACAGAGCCTCTTGATACTATCCATACTCAGTCCTCTTATTATCTCACTCACCCATGCACCAAACACTCCTCACGGCATGGACTATATCTCTTTGGTTTTGTGATCCCTCCACCCAGCTTGGAGTAAGCCCAAATTAAGTATTTAATAAACGTTAAGATTCTGAGATCTTCAAGGGCATGGACAACATCCCTATCTGTAGAGAGACTTGTTCCTCTGTACCTGGCCAGCCACAAGACAGGCAGATATCAGAAAGCCTCCTTTCACCTCTGGTGCCATTATCCTCTAAAACCATCAGGGCCCACAGTTCATAAATAATTCTTTCTATTTCTTTCCAGAACCACAAAGCATTTTCAGAATTCATAAATGGAAAAGTTCTTTCAAGAACAACATGAAGAATATTCCTAATCCAGTGGCTCCACATGCAAACTTTGCCTCCTGACCACCCAAGGCATCATTTCAGTCAACTACCTCTCCTTCTGGAGCCTAACTTTAGAAAATGCTTCCCACATTGTCTCTTTTAGAAGACAATTTTGATACATGATGTTAGAGGAAACAACTACCTCAACAAGTTTGAAACTCCTTCTAGAAATTGCTCAGCAGCAACACATACAGCTTTTCCAGTAAAAGCCCCTATTTGACAAAAGCGAAACTCCTTGGCCCCACCTGGTGGTTGCTGAATCCAGTAAATTCACCTTTTGCATTTAAGACCCTATCAGAAGGTGTACTTTGTCCTTTGACATCTATGGGGTTATAGACATTGAATCTCCTTGGATGATGAAGTGAGGTCTCATTCCAAGTGCTTAAGATAATGAAACCTGTATGAGGACAGACGATGCAACATCAGCAATTTTTGCAGTGCTATTAATTTCAGGTGGCATCTTAATTCGAAGTAGGTTACGAGATAAAATACATGAAAAAGATACTCCAAATTTAAAACAGGACTTTCATGCAATAAGCATAAATGCTTCCTCTCTAAGTTAAGATCTGGGGCATAGTCTGTAAATTTTAGATGCACATTTTCCTCTTTTGATACCAATGTCTGACTATAGTAAACCAATAATTCTGAGGGCTCTGATTGAACATATTGAACCTAGCAAATATTTGTACTTCCCTCTCTTAAACCCATTGAAATGACAATAAAGATATGCAAAAGGATAGGATATGAATAGGTGAAATAATTAGGAAATTCTCTTAAAAATGCATGGCATATGGGATTACACTAACAGATAAAATAGAACAGAGAAAAATAACTATTCAGAGTACAAGAGAAGCCTCAAGAGAAGCTGCAGTGAAGGTGGGATCTGTTACTCTGTGAAGAGACCCCTGGCATTGGGAACCTGAAAGAGAGTAGACACCAATAATGCATCTGGCTAAAGAATCTGTTGGCTGGCTTTTGGGTGGTGCATAATGAAGAAGGTTTATGTTTCTGATGTCAATAAGAAAAATTAAGGGAAACTAGAAATTCCGGGAAAAAGAAAATGCTGTACAAAAATTCATGACGAAAATATGAAGCATTATTATAGGAAATTTATGGAGTCTAAGAAAAGAAAATCTTGACTTAGAACTTGAAATATTCTACTTTAAGTAGATGTGATTTAAGAACATAAATTATATCTCCTCTACAGTTGCACTCTGGTTCTGCAGTGAATAATATTGAGCAATATCATAATATTATAAATGATGTTTATCTATCTTTGCTTCTCTGAATCAATATATAGACAAAGCGATGAATACTTAATTAAAATTTCCATTCAGAATGTAAATGTTTTAAACTTTGGCAGTATAAAAGCAGTGGTAGAAATGATGAACAGTAGGAGTTAGAGGTGGGAAGGAGAGATGGGAGAGCGTGTAGGAGTGATAGACTCCATATCATACACTGTGATATGTCTGAAGTTGACAGAACAAGAAATAAAAGTCAAACATATTGTTTAAAGTATAATCAATAGAAGAACAAAAAGAAAAATGGGAGCAGATACAGGGAAAAAGGAAGCAGAGTGGTTGCTATGAGTTGAAATAGTAATCTTTTACAGCAAACAGTTAAAAGACGAGCTTAAGTTGGTAAGACAAGAAACAGATATTAATGTTGTATGAAATAGATATTTCGAGTTATAGTGATAATCCCTGGAAGAGCTAAAGACAGAAAACATCATGGGTGGTAGCCTCTTGAGAACCAGGCTATGGATAGTGGAACTAGACACACTTTTCATCTGGCACCCTTATTTTTTATTGACATTTTATTTCCATGAGCATGTACTTCTAAAATTCTGATTAGTATGCTGACATTATAACATCCCAAGTTTTGAACATTTTTGATTTTCTAATCCTCAACCAATGAGGCAGTGACTGTATATAATGATCAAAGCTTGACAGCAGGTTAAATTTCCATGGTCTTCAACTCTCAGGTGAGTGGCCCCTCACTAGAGCTCTCCAAGTCTGACATATATTGCCTTCAGAACTGTAGAAGCAAACATTTCTGAACTATTTCCAACTACCTACTTGTTTGTCCTTCCAGGATTACCAGTTTTCTATGGATGTCATCTTCTCTTACAACCAAGCATCATAAATCCCTCATAGGTCTCCTTCATGAGGTGTGCCGTTCAAGTCCGAGAATGCCTCACTTTTAATGATCAGAAAAGAAAAAGCTGACAGAACTGAAATCTTGACAATAGGAACTTTCAACTTTCAGCTCTAGCAGAGGGTATTAATTTCACTTCTGGAGCACACATAATCTAAGAAACTTCTGAATCCTAATGACAAGGATGGGAACAACAGTTATTAAATCCTATAAATATCCCCTCTGCCTAATTATATAGCAAAGCCAAATGCTGAAGAACCACGGGATAAAATATAAGGCTATGCATTCCACTTCCAGAGATATGAAGCTGCCATTTTTTCCTTCACTCTCTGTCTTCGTCCAGCCTCCAAGCATACCCCTAGCTTCACTTGACCTTACTTGGTTGAACATATCCCCAGGATCACTTCATTTTGCTTGCTTTAACATGTTGTCATACCACATCACCTTACTTGCTTTAGCACATAATACTGAGAGATGAATAAAATGAAAACTGCAGCTGAAATGATCAAAACTGCTTAAAGGAAAAAATACTGAAGTTTGCCATAGTAAGAAAAAAAAGAGCATAAATTTTGAAGTAATACAAAGCTGTCATAGGGTTTCAAACTAGGAAGTTCAAGTACCTTGGGTAAGGTCACACAGCTTGCGAATATTAGAGTCCAGCCCACAGTTGTTTTCTTAACTAAATAATGATTAGGCATAAGGGAGATGATCATCCTCGAACCTATAAATCTACTACAAACTTAATGAATATTGCCTGGCCTGAAAATTGATGATGGCACAAACTTTTTTCTACATATTGGCGAATTTCTACTGAGGTTTCTTCTAAGCCTTGATGGGGTACTTAAGTTCAGGAAAATAAAAATATGGATTTTTTTTCCTCGTATAAACCACAAAGAGATTGGGACAAAAATCATTCCATCTAATTACACCAATCACTGAGAAGAGTAAATACAAGAGTGTTTTATTTCTGAATATAGAATTATTTTAAAGGTAACCTATTTTGATTCCAACATTACAGAATTAACATAAAGTATATATTCCCTAAAACACGTCAAACTTTTATCCAGTTGTCCTCTTCTTTATATAGCTAAATGTGAAAATGTAAAATGTATTAATTATTAAGGGGTGCAGTAAAAAAAATTAAAACAATGCCTTAAATCTATACTAGCCACTTCTATAATATAAGCTACACTATTTTACGTCTAACCTTGGGATTTATATTGCTTGCTAGAATTAATCTGCTAATAGGTTACATCTTATCAGGCAATACCAATTGGTATTAAGCTGATATTAGAGCTTCACTAATAGAGCTGGTTGTTTGGAGCACTATGTTAAGAAGGAGTCTGATGTTGTCCACATTTAGTGGTAAGGAAGACCCTAATCAAGTAACAATATTTACTATGGAAGCAAAAAGAGAGAATGACAGTATGTGTTTATTATCCTTGTCAGGTACTCAAATCTAGCACATTTTAAAACTCCCAGTAGTTTTGTATTTTTTAAATTAAAGCAGTCTTACAAGTTGAAATTCTATAATATAAAAACTCTCCTTAGACTCAAGAAATTACCAAAATTAGCAAACTTGTCAGGACTACTCAAGCTGCCCCAGGAAGAAGATGGATATATTCCAATACAAACACCAACGTGTCATTTGGAGTTCTGGAGGGAAAAATCAAAGGAATCAAATGACTTGGTAACCAAAGTTCTCTAACTTAGCACCATCCTTGTCTAAATCCAGTCAATATCTCTAGGAGTCATAATTATACATAGACTAAAAGTATTTTCTTTAAAATTTTCTTTTTAAATAATTGAGTAAACAGAATAGACAGCTCAGTAACAAACCCATATGAAACGTGTATATAAAGTTAACATATAATCAAGGAGAGATCATGAATCAGTGGGAAAATGAAGCATGATTCTGGGCCAGCTAATTAGCTATTTACATTTTATGAAAAAAATGTTCAATTAGATCCTCATCTCACACATATGTCAAAATAATTTTTAGGTGGATTAGAATCCATGGATTCTATGGATTAGAACATGTC
Organism: Pongo pygmaeus; assembly: GCF_028885625.2. NCBI lineage: Eukaryota > Metazoa > Chordata > Mammalia > Primates > Hominidae > Pongo > Pongo pygmaeus. Next base: position 77,476,591 of record NC_072385.2, read on the forward strand.
TATTATACATTTAAATGTAAAATGTTATATCTTTTTTGAAGCCTACAAAAAAGATATAAAATTTTAATGCTCTCTGACTAGATAAATATTTAAGTTTAAATGCAATGGAAGTAATGACAAAGAAAAGATCTGAGCTGTAACTACCAAAAAGTTTTAAACATATGTATATTTTAAAAACACTTGAGCTATAACTACGAAAAAAATTTAAACATATGTATATTTTAAAAACACCAAAGCAAAAATTGGAAGAAAAAACTAAAGGAAAAAAAACCCATTTAAGTAAACTGCTCTAGTAAGAAATGTTTTGATTACCAAGAGCAGGCATCTATTCAAATGATTTCCCTGTGAAAAACTTATGGAGAATCTGACTGAGACAAAGTATAGGAAGTATAGCTGTATCTCATGAGAATAGGAAAATGGTTAGGCAGCTACTGTCTCCATCTCCATTCCTCACTGGTCCACATGGTCTCTTTTCTCTGGCCCTGCACACACTTCCTTCTTTCTTTCTCCTGAGGAGAGAAAGAAAACCATGCCTGATACTCCTCTACAACTTTAGTTTGCATGTGGCTTTGACTGGCTTTAGTGCCAAATCTGGCTCCAGAACCCAGCACCATCTTATTGACCCAGTCCTTCAGGGCCTTAGTCCCAAACTTCTGGGAAGACAATATAATAGGCCCAACTTGGCTCGGGTGTTTACATATGGTTCAGTTAGGTGTGACCACTGGGGAAGGGGTTGTCCTATGGACATAGAACTGGTAAGGCCTACCTGCTTCTCAGCAGGTCTGGGTGCAAAGCATCTTCAGTCAATGGATGTAGGAGGAGCAGACAGCAAAGACACTACACATTTCATGGAATATAATGAAGTTCACATGGAGCTTCATCATAAGAAGTTAAGTGGGAAAAGCCTACTGTAAAGTCTTATGATCAAAATTCTCTCTGATATGTGGAGGGAGAGAGGCATGGATATGCTAGCCATACTAGACAAGAGTGACTTTTGTTAATCTTATGTATTGCATTCATTTGTACTTTCCAAAGTTTTTACCACAAACATGCAGAACTCTGGTAATCGGAAAAGAAATAAAGTAAGAGGCCAGAGGAAGAAAAGTCAAAAGTGTGAAAACTAAGTGCCAAATATACAATTTAGGTTGAGTTCTCAGGTCATTTTTTGTGACATGTTGCAACTTTCAATCCCATTACTCCCCTCTACACTTCTGGCTAGACTCCAGACTCAGTTAATGACAGACACTTCCCTGAAGACCCCACCAACACTCACTCCACCGTTCTTGTGGCCATGTTGACCAGATGTCCTTCCAGGCTTTCTCTGTTCAGCGGCTGCTCCTCATCCCTCGTGGCACGAATGAAAGTCAGCCTTCCTCAATTGCCGTTACCCCCACCCAACTCCTTCTCCTCTGTGTCTCTCATCCCAGTCTTCCTTGGCTGTTTATGCCTCTGTCCTTCCAAACATAGTTGAAGCTGATTTTAGGGAGATAGTCAGTCATATGAATGTTGCTTCATAAAGCAGCTAGCACAGGACATGAGAAAGAGTAGGTTCTCAGTGAATGTTTTGCTGAATAAATGTTGAAAGTTTAAGGAATTATTTCTGTATTTCAGATATTTCAAATTGTCTTCATACTAAAAAAGCATTTTACCATAAAAAGAATAAGTTTGTGGCATACTGAAAAAATCATGGACTTCAGAGCCCAGCAGATCAGTTTTGAATCCCAACCTCAACTCACTAGTTGGGTAAATTAAGCTTTTCTGAGCTATTTCCTCATCTTTAAAATGCAGGTGACAGAGTGGCATCAGAAACACGATAGAAAAGGAAGCTCCTGACTCTCCCTCTGCCCATGGATGCACCAAATAAACATCTACCACAGACCAATTCCCTTTAACAAAAGGTCTGGCTGAGCGCGGTGGCTCACACCTGTAATCCTAGTACTTTGGGAGGCTGAGGCGGGCAGATCACGAGGTTAGCAGTTTGAAACCAGCCTGGCCAGCATGGTGAAACCCCGTCTCTACTAAAAATTCAAAAATTAGCCGGGCATGGTGGCACATGCCTGTAATCCCAGCTACTTGGGAGGCTGAGGCAGGAGAATTGTTTGACCCTGAGAGGCAGAGGTTTCAGTGAGCCAGGATGGTGCCACTGCACTCCAGTCTGGGTGACAGAGTGAGAGACTCCATCTTGAAAAAAAAAAAAAAGAAAGAAAGAAAGAGAAGGTCCAAGACCAACAGAGAGGCTCCTACCCACTGACAGCTGAGAAAACATCTACACTGAAGCTGAGGCACACTCAGTCATGGACCCCATCCCAGGCACTGCACCATAAAATTTGGAAAAGAATCCCCAACACCCAGTCTCTCCCTGTGGAGAGGAGGATCTGGACCTCCAAAATAGGGCTCTAACGGTAAGTTTTCCCATGATTTGACTCTTAATTTACCAACTATGGGAGCCGAGGGGATTATACACACACATCCCTCTAGACTTAAAAAAAAAAAAAAAAAGAGGCAAGTGCACACCAATTCCAGGGACTTCAAACATCCCTCCAGCAGCCACCTGTTGGCCCTGTTTCTAACTAACTTACATTGGGCAGTTAAAGGGACAGTCAATTATTAAACCACCACCAGCCTAGGATAAGTCTGCATTCACACCAAGTATCCTAACTTTTTTTTTTTTTTTTTTTGAGACAGGTCATCACCCAGGCTAGAGTGCAGTGGTACAATCTCAGCTCACTGCAACTTCTGCCTCCCAGACTCAAGAGATCCTCCTGCCTCAAGCCCCCAAGTAGCTGGGACAACAGGTGCCTGCAATCACACCTGGCTAATTTTTCTATATTTTGTAGAGACGGGGTTTCGCCTTGTTGCCCAGGCGGGTCTCAAACTCCTGGACTCATGCAATCTGCCGGCCTCACTCTCCCAAAGTGCGGGGATTATAGGTGTGAGCCACTGTGTCTGGCCTAGCCACCCTAACTCTTATAACATCTACCTAAGGGATTGCATCCTAAATCTCCTAGCTCTGGGAGCAGAAGAAACTGGCATACACACGTATCTCTAAACAACAGGAAAAGAGTTGTGTTTTTAAATGGGTATGCAAGCATCTCCAGGGATTTCATCTCCTGGCAGAGAAGGGGCTTAAGACATAATAAAACTCCCTGTTTCTCCCCAGAAGGGTTTAGGATACATATTGAAAGCCCTAATTTTTAAAACTATCTCCCAAAGGACTCCATCCTAAACCTAGTAGCTCTGACAACAGAAGAGACTATGCATATGTGAGTCTCCCTTGATCATGGAACAAAGAGGTGGTTTTAAACAGGCATTCAAACACTTCTAGGGGCTATACCCTCTTGGAGCAGTTCAGAAAAGGGGCAGGAATGTACAGCTCTCACTTTCTCTTCAATAAGGGCTTATAGTACACACTTTCAGTGGCTCCTTGAGGGCTTGGTTTCTAATCAACTCGCATTGAGAGCTAATGGAGCAAACAAACAATGGCCTTTAGGTAGCCAGAGCCAGAGCACGGTACTTCACAAGACCATCCTCTGGCTCACTCCAGAGACAAATCAAGGCCTATTCCTTCCTTCTGGAAAGAATTGGCCATGTGGTCAGCCCACAGCCTCCATAACTCCCACTCAAGGGACTGTCTCCTTAATGACCTAGCTACAGACTTTGCAATCCTAAGTGACCCAAGACCACAGAAAACAAACAAGTGGATGTATAATTATCCCAATATTAGCAACTATCCCTCTAGGATCGGAAGGTGAAGCCTGACTGTGAGAATAGACATTTGGCTGCAGATCCTCTCTTCAACTTACTGTACCTGCACCCAGTCACACCATGAAGATACAAAGAACTGGGATACACATCTAACTCCTTAAACTTTCCAGCTACATCTTAATAACCTGGCTCCTATCATACCAGTCTCAGGTTACTATCAAGATGTGGCACATCATAAGCTCCAGCGAGCCACCAAAAACAGAGATAACAGTCTGGACAAACACAAATATTTGAGAGGCACCTTAAAATCTCTGGCCAGACAGATTGGTGAAAACTCATATACAAAGTCAGTCTAATAACATGAAGAGAGAGGTAGTTATCTAATGCTCAGAAACAAAAACAGAGAATCAAGGAAGTGAAGAAACAGAGAAATATATTTCAAACAAAAGAACAAAGTAAATCTCCAGAAACCAACTTGAATGAAGTGAAGTTTTATGATTTGCCCAATAGGGATTCAAAATAATGTTATAAAGATACTCACAAGGTCAACACAGCAATAAAAGAGCAAGCTGAAAACTTCAAGAAGAGACAGAAAGTATAAATAATTACCAAATGGAAATCATAGATCTAAAGAGTGCTATAACTGAACTGAAAATGTAAATAGAGGGGTTCGAGAGGAGACTAGATCAAGCAGAAGAAAGGATGAGCAAACTTGAAGACAGATCACTCGAAAACATCCAATCTAAAGAGCAGAAAGAAAAAAAAGAATGAACAAGAGTGAATATAGCTTAAGAGACTTCTAAGACACCATCAAGCAGAACAACGTATGCATTACTGGCATGCCAGAAGGAAAATAAATAGAGAAAGGCAATGAAAATATAATCAAAATAATAATTGCAGAAACTTTCTCAAGTTTGGGGAGGAAATTAGAAAGCCAGATGCAGAAAGCCCATAGCACATCAAATCAGATAAACTCAGAGACCCACACCAGGACACATCATGGATAAACTGTCAAAACTTAAAGACAAAGAGGGAGAGGGAGTGTTTAAAGCAGCAAAGGTAAAAGCAAATTTTTACATACAGGGGAGTCTCTATACAAATTGTTACATACAGGGGATCCTCTGTAAGACTATCAGCAGACTTCTCAGCAGAAATTTTGCAAGCCAGAAGGAAGTGGAGTGATATATTCAAAATCCTAAAAGAAAAGGACTGTCAACCAAAAATATATGCCCAGCAATCCTGTCTTTCGAAAAAAAAGAGGTGATAAGGACTTTCTCAAACAAAAGCTGAGAGAGCTTATCACTACTAGATCTGCATTACAAAAAAATGCTAAAGGAAGTTCTTCAGGCTGAAGGAAGGGATACTAATTAGTATCATAAAAACATATGAAATTATAAACTCACTAGTAAAATAAATACACTGTCAAATCCAAAACACCCTAATACTGTTATGCTGCTGGCAAATCAATTATGTCTCTAGTATAAGTGTCAAAAGGCAAAACTATTAAAAAACAATGCAAGCTTCAATAATTTGCTAAGGGATACATATTACAAAAAGATGTGAAGTGTGACATCAAAAACATAAAACGTGGAAGAAGCGGGAGTAAAAATGGAGAGTTTGTGTATATAATAAAAATTAAGCTGCTATCAGTCTAAATAAACCAGTTATACATATAAGATGTATTATGTAAGCCTCAGGGTAACTACAAAGCAAAAGCCTATGATAGATACACAAAAGAGAAAAAGAAAAAAACCAAAGCATACCACTATAGAAAGTCATCAAATCACAAAGAAAGCAAGCAAAAGAGGAGGTAGGGAACAAATGATCTACCAAACAATTAGAAAACAATTAACAAAATTGCAGGAGCAAGTCTTTATCTATCAATAATAACCTTGAATATAAATGTATTAAATTCCTCATTTAAAGGAGATAGAGTGACTAAATGAATTTTTAAGAAGACTCAACTATATGCTACCTACAAGGATACTTGTCTCACTTTGTAAGGACACACAGACTGAAAGTAAAGGAATGAAAAAAGATATTCCATGCAAATGAAAACCAAAGAGAGCAGGAGTACCTATACTTATATCAGATAAAGTAGACCTTCAGGCTAAGACTGTTAAATGAGACAAAGAAGGTCATCATATAATGATAAAGAGGTCAATTCAGCAAAAGTATACAATAATTATAAATATATATGCACCTAACACTGGAGCACCCAACTCTATAAAGCAAATATAAACAGACCAAAAGGAAGAGATAGACTGCAATACAACCATAGTAGGGAACTTCAACATTCAACTTTCAAAAACAGACAGATCATCTAGCAGAAAATCCACAAAGAAATATCAAAGTTAAACTACACTCTAGAATAAATGGACTAAGTGACATTTATGGAACGTTTAATCCAACAGATGCAGAATACACATTCTTCTCATCAGCACATGGAACATTCTTCAGGATAGGCCACATGTTAGGCCACAGAGAAAGTCTCAATACGTTTTTAAAAATTAACATTATGGGGGAGGGGGGAGGGATAGCATTGGGAGATATACCTAATGCTAGATGACGAGTTGGTGGGTGCAGCGCACCAGCATGGCACATGTATACATATGTAACTTACCTGCACATTGCGCACATGTACCATAGAGCCTAAAGTATAATAATAATAATAATAATAATAATAATAATAATAATTAACATTATATCAAGTATCTTTTCTGACCACAGTGGAATAAAACTAGAAATCAATAACAAGATAAACTTTGGAAACTGTACAAATATATGGAAACAAAACAACATGCTCTTGGAAAACAAATGAGTTGAGTCAATGAAGAAATTAAGAGAAAATATAAAATTTATTAAAACAAATTAAAAAATGGAGACACAACATACGAAAACCTATGTAATACAGCAAAAGTAGTAGTAAGAGGAAAGTTTATAGCAATAAATGCCTACATGTAAAATGTAGAAAAATTTCAAATAAACAACTTAATGATGCACCTGAAGGAACTAGAAAATCAAGACCAAATGAAACTCAAAATCAGAAGAAAAAATAATGAAGATCAGAACAGAAATAAATGAAATTAAGATTAAGAAAATATAAAAGATTAACAAACAAAAAGTTGTTTTACTGAAATCAATAAAATTAGAGATGAAAAAGGAGACATTACAACGATACCACAGAAATAAAAAGGATAATTAAAGACTACTATGAACAATTATATGCCAACAAGTTGGAAAACTTAGAAGAAATGAATAAATTCATGAACACATACGATCTACCAAGGTTGAACCACAAAGAAATAGAAAGCCTAAACAGGCCAATAACCAGCAATGAGATTGAATCAGTAATAAAAATTCCCCCAAGAAAGAAAACTCTAGGACCAGATGTCTTCACTGTCTAACTCTACAAACTTTTCACAGAATAACTAATACCATTTTTTCTCAAACTATTCCAAAAAATTGAAGGAGGGGGAATTTGCAAACACATTCTATGAAGCCAGTATTACCCTGATAACAAAACTAAACAAGAACACAAACAAAAATGAAAACTACAGGCCAATATCCCTGATGAACATAGATGCAAAAATCCTTAACAAAATACCAGCAAACCAAATTCAACAGCACATCAAAAAGATTATACACAAAGATCAAGTGGATTCATCCCAAGGATGCAAACATGGATCAACATATACAGAATCAATAAATATGATACATTACATCAGCAGAAAGAAAGACAAAAACCATATGATCAGCTCAATAGATGTAAAAAAAGCATTTGATAAAATTCAACATCCTTTCACAATAAAATCCCTAAACAAGTTAGGGACAGAAGAAACAAACCTTAAAACAATAGAGGCAATATATGACAAATCCACAGCTAACATCATAATGAAGAGTGAACAATTGAAAGCCTTTCTTCTAAGATCCAAACAAGACAAAGATGTTTACTTTCACCATGTTTATTCAACATAGTACTGAAAGTCCTAGACAGAGCTATTAGGCAAGGGAAAGAAATAAAGGACATTCAAATTGAGAAGGCGATAGTCAAACTATTTCTGTTCGCAGATGACATGATTTTATATTTAGAAAACCTAAAGACTCTACCAAAAAAAAAACTACTAAAAGTAAAAAATAAATTGCAGGATACAAAATCAATATACAAAAGTCAGTCCACATTTCTATGTGCCAATAGTGGACAATCTGAAAAAGAAATTAAGAGAGAAATCTATTCCCGGGCAAGATGGCTGAATAGGAAGAGCTCCAGTCTGCAACTCCCAGCAAGACAAACACAGAAGGCGGGTGACTTCTGCATTTCCAACAGAGGTCCCTGATTCATCTCACTGGGAATGGTTAGACAGTGGGTGCAGCCCATGGAGGGAAAACAGAAGCAGGGTGGGGTGTCACCTCACCCAGAAAAAGCAAAGGGTAGTGGAACTCCCTCCTCTACCCAAGGGAAGCCCTGAGAGACCATGCCAAGACAGATGGCGTTATCGAGCCTAGATACTATGCTTTTCCCACAGTCTTCAAAACCTGTAGACCAGGAGAATTTCTTGGGTGCCTACACCACCCGGGCCCTGGGTTTCAAGCACAAAACTGGGCAGCTGTTTGGGCAGACACTGAGCTAGCTGCAAGAATTTTTTTTTCGTACTCCAGTGGCACCTGGAGCACCAGCAAGACAGAACCATTCACTCCACTGGAAAGGGGGCTGAAGCCAGGGAGCCAAGTGATCTAGTTCAGCAGATCCCATGCCTATGGAGCCCAGCAAGCTAAGATCTACTGGCTTGAAATTCTTGCTGCCAGCACAGCAGTGTGAAGTTGACCTGGGACACCCGAGTTTGGTGGGGGAAGGGGCACCTGCAGTTACTGAGGCTTGAGTAGGTAGTTTTCCCCTCATAGTATAAAAGCCTCCAGGAAGTTCGGACTGGGTGGAGCCCACCGCAGTGCCGCAAAGCCTCTCTAGCCACACTGCCTCTGTAGATTCCTCCTCTCTGGGCACCGCATCTCTGAAAGAAAGGCAGCAGCCCCAGTCAGGGGCTTATAGATAAAACTCCCAACTCCCTTAGACACAGCACCTGGGGGAAGGGGTGGCTGTGGGTGCAGCTTCAGCAGACTTAAACGCTCTGCCTGCTGGCTCTGAAGAGAGCAGCAGATCTCCCAGCACAGCACTCGAGCACTGTTAAGGAACAGACTGCCTCCTCAAGTTGGTCTCTGACCCCCATGCTTCCTGATGGGGAGACATCTCCAGCAGGGGTCGATGGACACCTCATACATGAGAGCTACAACTGGCATCTGGTAGGTGCCCCTTTGGGATGAAGCTTTCAGAGGTGGGAGCAGGCAGCAATCTTTGCTGTTCTGCAGCCTCTGCTGGTGATACCCAGGCAAACAGGGTCTCGAGTGGATCCCCAGCAAACTCCAGCAGACCTGCAGAAGAGGGTCCTGACTGTTAGAAGGAAAACTAACAAACAGAAAGCAGTAGTATCAACATCAACAAGAAGGACAACCATGCAAAAACTCCATCCGAAGGTCACCAACAGCAAAGACCAAAGGTAGATAAATCCACAAAGATGAGGAAAAACCAGTGCAAAAAAGCTGAAAATTCCCAAAACCAGGATACCTCTTCTCCTCCAAAGGATCACAACTCCTCGTCAGCAAGGGAACAAAATTGGATGGAGAATGAGTTTGACAAATTGACAGAAGTAGGCTTCAGAAGAAGGGTAATAACAGACTCCTCCAAGCTGAAAGGGCATGTTCTAACCCAATGCAGGGAAGCTAAGAAACTTGATAAAAGGTTAGAGGAATTTCTAATAGAATAACCAGTTTAGAGAAGAACATAAATGATCTGACGGAGTTGAAAAACACAGCACGAGAACTTTGTGAAGCATACACAAGTATCAATAGCCAAATCAATCAACTAGAAGAAAGGATATCAGAGATTGAAGATCAACTTAATGAAATAAACCATGAAGACCAGATTAGAGAAAAAAGAATGAAAAGGAATGAACAAAGCCTCCAAGAAATATGGGGCTATGTGAAAAGACCAAATCTACATTTGATTGGTATACCTGAAAGTGATAGGGAGAATGGAATCAAGTTGGAAAACACTCTTCAGGATATTATCCAGGAGAATTTCCCCAACCTAGCAAGACAGGCCAACATTCAAATTCAGGAAATACAGAGAACGCCACAAAGATACTCCTCAAGAAGAGCAACCCCAAGACACATAACCGTCAGATTCGCCAAGGTTGAAATGAAGGAAAAAATGTTAAGGGCAGCCAGAGATAAAGGTTGGGTTACCCACAAATAGAAGCCCATCAGACTAACAGCAGATCTCTAGGCAGAAACCCTACAAGCCAGAAGAGAGTGGGGGCCAATATTCGACATTCTTCAAGAAAAGAATTTTCAAACCAGAATTTAATATCTGGCCAAAATAAGCTTCATAAGTGAGGGAGAAATAAAATCCTTTACAGACAAGCAAATGCTGAGGGATTTTGTCACCACCAGGCCTGCCTTACAAGAGCTCCTGAAGGAAGTACTAAACATGGAAAGGAAAAACTGCTACCAGCCACTGCAAAAACAAACCCAAATGTAAAGACCATCGACACTATGAAAAAACTGCATCAACTAATGGGCAAAATAACCAGCTAGCTTCATAATGACAGGATCAAATTCACACATAACAATATTAACCTTAAATGTAAATGGGTTAAACACCCCAATTAAAAGGCACAGAGTGGCTTATTGGATAAAGAGTCAAGACCCACTGGTGTGCTGTATTCAGGAGACTCATCTCACATGCAAAGACACACATAGGCTCAAAATAAAGGGATGGAGGAAAATTTACCAAGCAAATGGAAAGCAAAAAAAAGGGGGGTTGCCTGATAAAACAGACTTTAAACCAACAGAGATCAAAAACGACAAAAGAAGGGCATTACATAATGATCAAAGGATCAATGCAACAAGAAGAGCTAACTATCCTTTAACATCCCACTGTCAATATTAGACAGATCAACAAGACAGAAAATTAACAAGGATATTCAGGACTTGAACTCAGCTCTAGACCAAGAAGACCTAATAGACCTCTGCAAAACTCTCCACCCCAAATCAACAGAATATACATTCTTCTCAATACTTCATCACACTTATTCTAAAATTGACCACATAATTGGAAGTAAAACACTCCTCAGCAAATGCAAAAGAACGGAAATCATAACAGTCTCTCAGACCACAGTGCAATCAAATTAGAACTCAGGATTAAGAAACTCACTGAAAACTGGACAAATACATAAAACAAATACAAATAAACAACCTCCTCCTGAATGACTACTGGGTAAATAACTAAATGAAGGCAGAAATAAAGATGTTCTTTGAAACCAAGGAGAACAAAGACACAACGTACCAGAATCTTTGGGATACATTTAAAGCAGTGTGTAGAGGGAAATTTATAGCACTAAATGCCCGCAAGAGAAAGCAGGAAAGATCTAAAATTGACACCCTAACATCACAATTAAAAGAACTAGAGAAGCAACAGCAAACAAATTCAAAAGCTAGCAGAAGACATGAAATAACTAAGATCAGAGCAGAACTGAAGGAGATAGAGACATGAAAAACCCTTCAAAAAAAATCAATGAATCCAGGAGCTGGTTTCTTGAAAAAATCAACAAAATAGATAGACCGTTAGCCAGACTAATAAAGAAGAAAAGAGAAAAGAATCAAATAGATGCAATAAAAAATGATATAGAGGATATCACCACTGATCCCACAGAAATACAAACTACCATCAGAGAACACTATAAACACCTCTATGCAAATAAACTAGAAAATCTAGAAGAAATGAATAAATTCCTGGACACATACACCCTCCCAAGACTAAATCAGGGAGAAGTGGAATTCCAGAATAGACCAATAACAGGCTCTGAAATTGAGGCAGTAATTAATAGACTACCAACCAAAAAAAGTCCAGGTCCAGACGGATTCACAGCCAAATTCTACCAGAGGTACAAAGAGGAGCCAGAACCATTCCTTCTGAAACTATTCCAAACGATAGAAAAAGAGGGAATCCTCCCAAACTCATTTTATGAGGCCAGCATCATCCTGATACCAAAACTGGCAGAGGCACAACAAAAAAAAGAAAATTTCAAGCCAATATCCCTGATGAACATTGATGCAAAAACACTCAATAAAATACTGGCAAACTGAATACAGCAGCACACCAAAAAGCTTATCCACCACAATCAAGTTGGCTTCATCCCTGGGATGCAAGGCTGGTTCAACATACACAAATCAATAGAGGTAATCCATCACATAAACAGAATCAATGACAAAAACCACATGATGATCTCAACAGATGCAGAAAAGACCTTCAATAAAATTCAAAACCCCTTCATGCTAAAAACTCTCAATAAACTAGGTATCAATGGAACATACCTCAAATTAATAAGAGCTATTTATGACAAACCCACAGCCAAAATCATACTGAATGGGCAAAAATTGGAAGAATTCCCTTTGAAAACTGGCACAAGACAAGGATGCCCTCTCTCATCACTCCTATTCAACATAGTATTGGAAGTTCTGGCCAGGGCAATCAGGCAAGAGAACACAATAAAGGGCATTCAAATAGGAAGACAGGAAGTCAAACTGTCTCTGTTTGCAGATGACATGATTGTGTATTTAGAAAACCGCATCTCAGCCCAAAACCTCCTTAAGCTGATAAGCTACTTCAGCAAATTCTCAGGATACAAAATCAATGTGCGAAAATCACAAGCATTCCTATACACCAATAACAGACAAACACTGAGCCAAATCATGAGCAAACTCCCATTCACAGTTGCTACAAAGAGAAAAAAATACCTAGGAATACAACTTACAAGGGACGTGAAGAACCTCTTCAAGGAGAACCGCAAACCACTGCTCAAAGAAATAAGAGAGGACACAAACAAATGGAAAAACATTCCATGCTCATGGATAGGAAGAATCAATATCATGAAAATGGCCACACTGCCCAAGGTAATTTATAAATTCAATGTTACTCTCATCAAGCTACCATTGATTTTCTTCACAGAATTAGAAAAAACTACTTTAAATTTCATATGGAACCAAAAAAGAGCCCATAGAGCCATGACAATTCTAAGCAAAAAGAACAAAGCTGGAGGCATCACGCAACCTTACTTCAAACTATACTACAAGGCTATGGTAACCAAAACAGCATGCTACTTGTACCAGAACAGATATTTAGACCAATGGAACAGAACCAAGCCCTCAGAAATAACACCACACATCTGCAACAATCTGATCTTTGACAAATCTGACAAAACAAGCAATGGGGAAAGGATTCCTTTGGGAAAACCAGCCAGCCATATGCAGAAAACTGAAACTGGACCCCTTCCTTACAACTTATACAAAATTAAGTCAAGATGCATTAAAGATTTAAATGTAAGACGTAAAACCATAAAAACCCTACAAGAAAACCTAGGCCATACCATTCAGGATGTAGGCATGGGCAAAGATTTCATGACTAAAACACCAAAAGCAATTGCAACAAAAGCCAAAATTGACAAAAGGGATCTAATTAAACTAAAGAGCTTCTGCACAGCAAAAGAAACTATCATCAGAGTGAACAAGCAACCTACAGAATGGGAGCAAATTTTTGCAATTTATCCATCTGACAAAGGGCTGATGTCCAGAATCTACAAAGAATTTAAACAAATTTACAAGAAAAAACAAACAACCCCATCAAAAAGTGGGTGAAAGATATGAACAGACACTCAAACATATGAAAAAAAGCTCATCATCACTGGTCATTAGAGAAATGCAAATCAAAACCACAATGAGATACCATCTCATGCCAGTTAGAATGGCAATCATCAAAAAGCCAGGAAACAACAGATGCTGGAGAGGATGTGGAGAAATAGGAACACTTTTAAACTGTTGGTGGGAGTGTAAATTATTTCAACCATTTTGGAAGACAGTGTGGCTATTCCTCGAGGATCTAGAACTAGAAATAACATTTGACCCAGCATCCCATTACTGCATATATACCCAAAGGATTATAAATCCTTCTACTATATAGACACATGCAAACGTATGTTTATTGCAGCACTATTCACAACAGCAAAGACTTGGAACCAACCCAAATGCCCATCAAGGTTAGACTGGATAAAGAAAATGTGGCGCATATACACCATGGAATACTATGCAGCCATAAAAAATAATGAGTTCATGTCCTTTGCAGAGACATGGATGAAGCTGGAAACCATCATTCTCAGCAAACTAACACAGGATCAGAAAACCAAACACCGCATGTTCTCACTCATAGTTGGAGTTGAACAATGAGAACATATGGGCACAGGGAGGAGAACATCATACACTGGTGCCTGCCGGGGGTGGGGAGCAAGGGGATGGATAACATTAGGAGAAATACCTAGTGTAGATGACGAGTTGATGGGTGCAACAAACCACCATGGCACATGTATACCTATGTAACAAATCTGCACATTTTGCACATGTATCTCAGAACTTAAAGTATAATTTAAAAAAAAAAAGAAAGAAAGAAATCTAATTTACAATAGCTACAAAAACAAGATAAAACATCTAGGAATAAATTTAACCAAAGAGGCAAAATATTTCTACAATGAAAACTGTAAAACATTGATTTTAAAATAATCGAAGAGGACACACACAAAAAAATAAAAAGATATTCCATGTTTATGGATTGGAAGAATTGATGTTGTTAAAAAGTCCATAAACCCAAGGTGATCTACAGATTCAATGCAATCTGTATAAAAATACAAATGACATTCTTCTCAGAAATAGAAAAAACTTCCAAAATTTATATAGTATCACAAAAGACTCCAAATAGCCAAAGCAATCCTGGGCAAAAAGAACAAAGCCGAAGACATCCCACTACCTGACTTTAAAATATAATACAAAGCTATAGTAACCAAACAGCATGGTACTGGCACTAAAATAGATACATAGACCAATGGAACAGAATAGAGAACCCATAAATAAATCTATGTATTTACAGCCAACTGATTTTCAATGAAGGCATCAAGAACAAAAACTGGGGAAAGAACAATCTCTTCAATAAGCAGTTTTGAGAAAACTGGATATCTACATGCAAAAGAATGAAATTAGACCCTTACCTCCCACCATGTAAAAAAATCAACTCAAAATGCATTAAAGATTTAAACATATGACCCAAAACTATCAAACTACTAGACAAAAACATAGGGGAAATACTTCAGGACATTAGTCCGGGTAAAGACTTCCTAGAGTCATCTCAAAGCACATGCAACAAAAACAAAAATAGGCAAATGGGATTATATTAAACTAAAAAGCTTCTGCACAGCAAAGGAAACAATAAACAGAGTGAAGAGACAATCTAAAGATTGGGAGAAAATATTTACAAACTGTCAATCCAACAAGGGATTAATATCTAGTGTATATAAAGACTCAGATATCAGTAGCAAAGACAAAAAAATCCAATTAAAAAATGAGAAAACACTCTAAATACACATTTTCTTAAAAGAGGCCAACAGGTCTATGAAAAAAATGCTCAACATTTTTTGTTGAGGGAAATGCAAATCAAAAACACAACGAGATCAACTTACCAATAAAATGGCTATTATAAAAAAGACAAAAAATTCAAATGTTGGCAAGAATGTGGAGAAAGGGGAACTACTATGGACTGTTTATGTGAATGTGAATTAGTACAGCCATTATGGAAAACAGTATGGCTGTTAGCCAAAAAACTAAAAATAGAAATATAATATGATCAAGTCATTCCATTACTGGGTGTATATCCAGAGGAAAGGAAATCAATGTCAGAGCTACCTGCACTCCCCTGCTTATTGCAGCACTATTTACAGCAGGCAAAATATGAAATAAACCTGTGTCCATCAATGGATAAATGGACACAGAAAGTGTGGTATATATACACAATGGAATATTATTCAGCCATGGAAAAAATGAAATCCTGTCATTTGTGACAACACAGATAAGCCTGGAGGACACTGCATTAGTGAAATAGGCCAGGCACAGAAAGACAAATATCACATATTCTCACTCATATGTGGGAGCTAAAAGAGTGGATTTCGTGGAGACAGAAAGTAGAACAGTGGTTACGAGAGACTGAGAATGGAAAGAGGAGAGAGGGATAAGAAAAGATTGATTAACAGCTACAAAATTACAATTAGGTAGGAGGAATAAGTTCTAATGCTGTGTAACAAAGCAGGGTGACTGTAGTTAACAATAATTTACTGTATATTTCAAATTAGCTAGATGAGAGAATTTTGAATATTCCCAACACAAGGAAATAATAAATGTTTGAGGTGATAGATACACCAATCAACTTGACTTGATCATTATACATTGTATATAGGTATCAAAATATCACATGTACTCTGTAAATATGTACAATTATTATGTGTCACATATTCTCATTTATGGGATCTAAAAATCAAAACAAACTTTTTAATGCAGGTGACAACATCTTGCAGAACTGGTTTAAGAATTATAGGTGAAATATATACAGGCAAAATTCATTTTATTGCTCTTTGCTTTATTGCACTTTGCAGATACTGTGTTTTTTACAAAGAGGTTTTTTACAAAGAGATTTGGGGCAACCTTGCATTGAGAAAGCCTATTGGCACCATTTTTCCAATAGCATTTGCTCATTTCATGTCTTTGTGTCACATGTTGGTAATGCTTGCGATATTTCAAATGTATTATTATTATTATTATTATTATTATGTCTGCTTTGCTGATGTGTGATCTGCAATCTTTGATTTTACTATTATAATTTTGGGGGTGCTACAAACAGTGCTCATATCAAGTGCATCATATTAAGATGGAGAACTTAATAAATACATGCTGTGTGTGTTCTGATGGCTCCACCAACTGGCCATTCCCTGTCTCTCTTTCTTTCTTTGGGCTCCCTATTCCCTGAGACACATCCGTATTGACATTAGGCCAATTAATAACCCTCAATGATCTCTAATTGTTCAAGTGAAAGGAAAAGTCACATGCTCCTCACTTTAAATCAAAAGCTAGAAATTATTAAGTTTAGTGAGTAAAGCATACTGAAAGCCAAGATAGACCAAAGCTAGGCATCTTGCACAAACAGTTAGTTCTGAATGGAAAGAAAAAGTTCTTGAAGGAAATGAAAAGTGCTTCTTCAGTGAACACACGAATAATAGGAGAGCAGAGCAGCCTTATTGCTGATAGGCAGAAAGCATGAGTGGTCTGGATAGAAGATCAAACCAGGTACAACATTCCTTTAAGCCAAAGCCTAATCCAGAGCAAGGTACTAACTCTCTTCAATTCTGTAAAGGTTGAGAGAGGTAAGGAAGGTGCAGAAGAAAAGTATGAAGGTGGCAGAGGTTAGTTCATGAGAGTTAAGGAAAGAAGCATCTCCATAATATAAAGTACAAGGCGAAGCAGCAAGTGCTGATATAGAAGCTGCAGCAAATTTTCCAGAAAAATCTAACTAACATAATTGATGATGATGGCTACACTAAACAACAGATCATCAACATAGGTAAAACAGTCTTCTCTAGGAAGAAGGTGACAGGTAGGATGTTCATAGCTAGAGATGAGAAATCAATGCCTGGCTTCAAACCTTCAAAGAACAGACTCTTTTTAGAGGGTAATGCAGCTGGTGACTTTAAGTCAATTATCATGTGCCATTCAGAAAACCCTACAGCCCTTAGGAATTATGTTAAATCTACTCTGCTTGTGCTCTAAAAATGGAATAAAAAAGCCTGGATGACAACACATGTGTTTACTGCATGGTTCACTGAATATTTTAAGCCCGCTGTTGAGACCAACTGCTAGGAAAAAAAAAAAAAAGATCCCTTTCAAAACATTACTCCTCATTGACAATGCACCTGGTCATCCAAGAGCTGTAATGGAGGTATACAAAGAAATGAATGTTGTTTTCATGCCTGCTGACACAACATCCATTCTGTAGCCCAGGGATCTAGAAGTCATTTTAACTTTCAAGTTTTATTATTTAAGAAATTCATTTTGTAAGGCTATAGCTGCCACAAATAGAAATTCCTCTGATAGATCTGGGCAAGGTACATTGAAAACTTTATGGAACGGATTCACCGTTTTAGATACTATTAAGAACATTCATGATTCATGAAAGGGAGTCATATCAACATTAACAGGAGTTTGGAAGAAGTTGACCCAACCCTTATGGATGAGTTGGAGAGGTTCCAGATTTTACTACAGGAAAAACTGCAGATGTGGTGGAAATAATAATAACATTAGAATTAGAAGTGGAGCCTGAAGATGTGACTGAATTGCTGCAAGCTCATGATAAAATTTTCACAGATGAGGAGTTGCTCCTTATGGATGAACAAAGAAAGTGGTTTCTTCTGATAGAATCTTCTCCTGGTGAAGATGCTATAAAAATTGTTGAGATGACAAAGGATTTAGTCTATTACATAACTTATTTTATTAAATAAAATTAGTTAATAAAGCAGCATCGGGGTCAGAGATGATTGACTCCAACTTTGAAAGAATTCTACTGTGGGTAAAATGCTATCAAATAGCATTCCATGCTGCAGAGAAATCTTTCATGAAAGGAAGAATCAATTGATGTGTCAAACTTATTTGTGGTCTTATCTTCAGCAGCTATCACACTGATCAGTCAGCAGCCATCAACATCAAGGCCAGGCCCTCCACCAGCAAAAAGATTATGACCCACTGAAGGCTCAGATGATCATTAGCATTTTTCAGAAATACTTTTAACTGAAGGTATGGTCATTATTTTTTAACATATAATGCTATTACAAACTTAACAGACTAAAGTATAGTATAAACATTACTTTTATATGCAATTGGAAACCAAAAAATTCTTGTGGCTCACTTGTTTATGGCGATCTGGATCCAAACCCACAATGTTTCTGAGGCATGCCTGTAAAGTGACTAGTGCACAGTAGGCACTTAATACATGGCAGCTATTATTCATATTGGACCTACTAACTTAATTGATGAAATAGCTAGGGAATACCCAGAGAGTCATGTACTTGTAGAAATGTGTGATATTTGAATTACTTCTCAATGATGATTTCTAAAAATTTCATCACCAAAAATAACCAGTATATTTATGGATGTATAGAAAAGCTAGCACTTCTACAATGTGCAGGGCTAAAAATATTATGTGAAATCCTAGAAACACTGGGATCTACATGGGCTGTCTGACTACATTTTAGCATTCAACACATCATTTCAGATTATCTTCTAAAGCTGAAAGGCCATTAATCCATTAAAACACATTATTTTAAACAAAACTCCGATCATCAAACTGCACCACTACTGTGCCATTCTGGTAAGCAGGGTCAGAATTTTTCCTTTTTTATTGGCCTTTTTTCTTGGTTGCTCCAAAACGAAACACGACTATAAACTAAGATAATGAGCTTCCTTATGTGATGGTAAACAAATTCCAAAGAGTTTCTAAGATGTCTAACTCAATACCAGCACAACTGAAATGGAAGCAAAACTTCCAAGAATGAGGGCTCATGACTTAGTTGTGGAGGCTGGAGGTTCTGGCATGTTCATTTTTAAAGACCAATTTCAGCACTTTATAGTTCCAGTTACTAGAAATAGAGTCTCTCAGAGCGGGTCTTTTGGAGGCAGTGGGTCTTATGGAGGCAGGTGGGGCAGGAGATTGTAGTGAGGCCTCCTCTAAATTATTCTGGACAGTCCATCATGCAATAGATTGACCTTCATGTCAGCCTGCAAGTAGACATTTTGAGGGTTCACAGATACAGAGGAAAGTACTTTCAGATGTTAGGAATTAAAAATCCTCAAGATATGCATGTGAATAATATATGCAGACAAATGTATCTTGGTTTGATGGATTTTTCTCAGAGTCCCAGAAAAGAAATTACTTAGCAAAAAATCCTGGCTTATAATGTGGTCTTTTAGAGTAAGAATATCGGAATCTAATCCTCCTGGAGTCAAAATTGTGCTAAGCACTGTTTATATCTAACAACATCATAAGTCTCTAATCTGTTGTATATGATATTCTATTGCCAGGCCAACTCAGTATTTATCAATTAGAAATTGGGAAGAAGCAGATTTTATTTTGCCTTTAAATGACTCTTTGCATCCAGTTCTTTCTCCTCAACAAAACTTTGCACTTTGGGGTTAGTTACAAGAAGTATTTCCTCCCTAAAGCTCCACCAGGTTGCCTTCTGCTAGAAACTGTTTTTTCACGTGCCACAGACCCTGGAGGGCAGGACATCCAAGTTACAACAGTTCAAGCCAAGTGGCTGCAGGACCAATACAGCTGTGACTTCTCTCAGCTCTTAAATAAAACATTAGATGTGTGTCTATTGTTTGTGAACTGTCCATGGTCCCTTTTCAGCTGGCTGGGGTTAAAGGGTATATAGATTAGTAGGCCAGCTGTTTGGTAATTGTCACAGCCAGTTACTCGGTAACCTATAGGACAGCATTCTCTGGAGGTAATGTCTTTGTTGCTAAGCAATGAATTCAGGTAAAATACCTTTCCCTGGTTCTTTTTGATTCAGTTTTAGAACACAGGGTATTGGTTACATTGTCTTCTCCCACAGCCCATTCACACCTCTTTTGTTTTTCTACCCAGGCCATGAAATGAGTGCCGATAAGCTAGGACAGCCCTGTTTACTGGGACTTATCAACTGCTAATGCAGTCCAGGAGTAAGCAAATGGCTGCGCAGCAGTATTTCTTGGGATGTGCTCTAAGGTAGCCACTGTCATAATGTCCCTTCCAGATCTTAGTTTGGGAATTGGCCAATATATCCATCAGATGGGCACAAAGAAGAGCAAAAACAATGGCAGGAATGTGGTGAGAAGAAAGGTAAATGGATACCTGGTGATGTGTGCCCACATCAGTTACCAACTTTATTATTATTATTATTTAGTTTACATTTTGAAATACATACTTGCCCTCAATACTTAAGCATAAATCTTCTGTTACAGAGACCAAGAGCACTGGGTAAGAGGGGACTCTGGAAGGAAAACCTCGGTTTAGTCCCCTCAGAATAGGTTTGAGCCATCTTCCTCCTCTAAGGAGTTTGCTGCAGACAAGATCAACAACCAGCTTCTCAACTACATTTCTTCCTACCTTAAAATTTTGAAGCCATTATGACCTGATGTTACAGGAGATCATCTAAGGTAAGCCCCACTCACTATGTTGTTTCCCCGGCAGTGTTTCCGTAGAAGAGATAAAAGAAAGAGTGGTGTTTGGGTTCTCGGAAAAACCTATTAATTCAACTGAGCATTCTTACCACTTTCTGCGGAGAATCACGGTTCCTCAGAGCAGTGTGTGGGTTCTATGTGGGACTGTCATGTGCTGGGGCCCTGCCACCATCACTTCTTCCATGCGTGAGCCTCACATTAGCTATACCACACCAAATAGTTAGCAGGTAGACATTTTCCTCCCAAAAATGATATTCATGTTCAAAAGCGTTCACAAAGAAATTCCTTTCAATGGCAATCGCCACTAGGAAATTCTAAAGATTTCTTTTTTTTATGGTGAACCAACGTATACCCACAGAATATGAAAATCATGGGATACAATGTGCTTCGTCCAGCACAGAAGCTATGCTCTTGCTGAAGCTCTTGCTCAAGACTCCCAGCTGGCAAAAAGGGCCTCTGCCAGGCAGCCACTGCCCCACCTCACTGGGTGATGGTTAACAGCAACAGGGTCTGAAACACAACTCCACCTTTGATTCGCAAGGTGGCCTTCAGCAAATTACCTGGCCTGTCTCAGCCTCAATGCCCTCATTTTTAAAATGGGCATAAAAATATGGTTGGTTAAAAACAGGGTTGCTATGGGAATTACATGAAATAATACATGTGACCCCCTAAGTGCATAATAATTGCTAGCCTTGGTTATAGTTACCTCTCCTTTGGAGCCCACACTGTACCAAACTAAACAAACAAATGCCTGTTTAGTGTCCACCATGGGCAAGGCTCTGCTTGTCAGTTAAAATCTTGTTAGAGTGAATGAAAATAAAACATTGAAACGAAGAGCACTTTTGGTATTCATCACTTAAGGTTCTTATATGATTTTTCTAGAGAAACAGACCTCTAGAGAGTACTAGAGTTACACAGCAGAAAACTGTACCGTGTGTGACATGCACCTCTGCTTGCGCAGAAGTTTTTATGCCTGTGCATTTGCCTAGTGAGCCCACTGCGTTTGGAGGAGGCATGGGCATTTAGCTCTGCGGGTTCCCCTCGGCCCAGCGAACCACTGGCAACAACTAATGGTCAAAAAACAGGTTCAAGTTGTTGAGTTAGGAAAGGATGAGGCAGAGAAAAGAAAAAAGTAAAAAGGTCAGGTTCAAAGCGTTGCCTATAGTTTTTGTCATTTTCTTGTCCGTTTCCTTTTAAATTCGAATTGCTCAAAGTCCTTTAGGAACTCTTTTGCCATCTAGGTAAGTTGACAGGCAATCTTACTCTCCCCAGTATATGGATATGAGATGATTGAGAAAATAAGCAGTGGGCTGGAGCCCCAAACTATAACAAACAAACAAAACAATGAACCATTAATATCTACAAAATTCCATGCAGGTTTCCTAAGGCCTTCTCCCAAATCTTAATTCATGGTTTCCCTTGAAATGGCAATTTAGATAAACCAGCACTTAAATGTAAAAAGAGAAGCTCTGGGTGCTTCAATAAAAGGGATTGATAAAGAGAAGAGAGATGAGTAGTATTCCGTGCATTGAGAGGCTAAACACCCAAAGGGCTGGCCACAGCTCTAACCTGGGTAGCCCCTCACAGCTCAACTCCACAGAATCCTCTGTTGGGCAGACCTTACCATAAACATGGATTAAAGACCAAGGGCTGCAAAGTAAACTGACAGACCAAAAAGACAAAAAGAATCCTCTAGCACAATTTTTATGAAGAAAAAAAGGAGAAATCATAGTCTGACTTCGAGGCTAGTGACAGTTTAACTTTAATGGACTCTGTTTATGTAAGGAGTAAAGGCTTGGATTTAAAAGAAATGTTTTAACTTCATAAAGTAGGTTAAAGAAGCCATTACACTTCTCACTTGTAATTTTTGCATGGTAAATTTATTAGTTGACAGCTCTAAGTAGAACACAAAAGAAAATACCCTGCCACCGGAGGCTGAAGCGGGCAGATGATGAGGTCAAGAGATCGAGACCATCCTGGCCAACACGGTAAAACCCTGCCTCTACCAAAAATACAAAAATTGGCAGGGTGCGGTGGCTCACACCTGTAATTCCAGCACTTTGGGAGGCCGAGGCAGGTGGATCACGAGGTCAGGAGATCGAGACCATCCTGGCTAACACAGTGAAACCCTGTCTCTACTAAAAATACAAAAATAAAATTAACCAGGCGTGGTGGCGGATGCCTGTGGTCCCAGCTACTCGGGAGGCTGAGGCAAGAGAATGGCGTGAACCTGGGAGGCGGAGGTTGCAGTGAGCCCAGATGGCGCCACTGCACTCCAGCCTGGCAACAGAGTGAGACTCCGTCTCAAAAAAAAGAAAAAAACACAAATACCCTGCCATCTGTGTAACTCACTGAATTGTTCTGTTCTTAAACTTCACCTTTTGTTACATTAATAATCAGTTGTAACATAGGCTCATAAAATGAAAGTGGGTTTTTACCATCTTGTCGCATCTTATATTAGCACTATCACCTTCTTATAATGATTTCCTCGTTATAACAATTTCCTCATATATTGGGATGCTCCTTTGGACAGCATTACCTCATAAAGAAGTCATTTTGATATTTCAGGAATAAAACCCCTTTGGATAGAGTCCAAGAGCCACTATCACTTTAAAACAAATGGCTCTTGGTGACAAATATTAAGACTCGTGTGTGTTTTAACTTAGGTTCTGAAGAATTAAATGTCAGAATCCTAAACTAAGACACATTTGCTTTTTTGCTATTTCCCGCCCCTGAGTGTTACAAGACACAGTATTTTGACAGTGTTTTGCATTTATACTTCACACAAACAAGGCGCAATTGCACATTTTATCACCACACAAAATGAACCTAGGCAAACATCTCTTTTTTCCTGTCTTGTATGTTGTCATTTGGCCATGAGGCATCATGTTTGCCTCTTTATTCCTGTTTTTTGAGTGAGTTGTGTTTTAACTAAACTTTCTTTTTTTCCTGGAGTTAGCAGTGGTCAATTAGTTGCCTCCTTACCCTGAACAATTAGAGAGGCTCTCTCTCTGTGTGTATCCTTCCTACTTCCTTAGCCCAGAGCTCTCCACCACTAGAAACAATTCTTATTTTTTTAAATTTTGAGACAGGAGATATTGGGAACACGCAAATAGACAGTAAAAGGCCTCCCAAAAGTACGCTCTTTTTAGAATGCACTTATCATCAGCATGGTACACATCTACCTGATTATTTCTTATCTAGACAAAACTCTGGTGAGGGTTTTTTTGTTTGCTTTGGTTTGGTTTGGTTTTTTCTTTTTCTGTCTCACAAAAACCAAGTGTTCTCCAGCAATGAGGCAACGGAAAAAATCAATACTTGCCATGTACCATGTAACCAATAGAATAAGGGGAATGATTTATGTATGGTTGGATGCAGCCTGAATCAGCTGGGGCCTCATACAGAGAGCAAGAAAAAGAGAAAGGAAGAGACACAGAGAGAGAAAGAGAGAGAGAAAAAACAGGGGGAGATAGCAGGGAGCTCAACTGCAGTGATTATTTCTACAGTGTGGCCAGATTTTTTTTTTTTCTGCAGCAATAATCCCCCTTTCCGGCACTACAGGACACAGGGAAAGCCTGCAATTTGTGGAACATCTGATGGCTCAGCTTTCCCCTCCTTTCCTCAGAGTCATGATGCCATGTTCATACTAAGGTGCACTGAGCAGGGGAGAATGATGTATGGCCTGCAGTCCTTCAACCTTCCACTCATCTCCACCCTAAGAAAGGCTAGTGATGAGTCGGCAAGCATTAGTTGACAGAGAGTCAAATTATCAACAGGATTAAAAATAAATAAATAAAGCGCTCCAGCAACGCTTCCTAAGAAGACCAGCGGGAAGGGCTTACAGATGAGAACTACTCTATACCCCAGGAGTTTCTGCTGGAAATATAGTTTGGTTAACTGGAAATCCAGGGCGCTGCAGCATTTAAAGGTATTTCATCCTGAAGGTAACTTTTAGGGTAGCTGATATTCTTACTCAAAGCTTAGATATGAACTGTAGTTATGTGCATGTGGTGGGGAGGTGGAAGTAGAAAGCCCCAAGCCCAGCTACTTCATAGCTGGATACCTGGTACTATTGTATATTGAATTCTAGTAGTTGTGACTTTAAACTGGGTTAATCATTTGCTTCAGGATGACATAATATATATGGAGATATATATATATGTTTATTAAATAACATAATCGTTTATAAAATTCCTACTCCCTACTTCAACCAAGGATGAACCTTGCAGGACTTGATGAGAAGCAAATTTGACTATTTCTTTGGAATATCTTTGTTTTCTGTGGTGTATTTAAATAGATTTAAATTTGTTTTCATGAGTTACCTTCTTTATACATTGTGCTTGAAAATGTAGAAAGGTTGACAGCATTTCATTTCCATCGGTCTGTTGAACAAGACTGAATTATGTCCTTTTATGAGGAACACTGATGCCATATAATTTTTTATGATGTTTTCACGTTCTTTAACCCAGACACAGTACTAACACCACAGTTTGATATTCCGCTAAAATATCCTATATTCTATATATGATTCATTACACCACACATAATCCATGGAAAGATATTTTAAATACTGAGTATGTCAGAATAATGTCACGTCGTTAATGTTTGCTTAATTTGGAGCTGGTAGTGTTAACACCCAAAAACTGTTAAAATAGGTTTTCCCCTTTCAGTTGAAAGTGTCTATTCAACCCAATATTATCATAAACTCTCTTGACAAAATGCCATGCAATTTTAAAAATTTGTATGTGTACCTTATATGAATTATCTTAAACTCTACTGACAAAATACCATGCTGTTTAAAATATGTAATGTTAACCCTATAAAAATCATCTTGAACTCTCTTCACAAAATGCCTGTTGGTTTTTTAATACGTACATTCAAAGCGTAGTGCTTGGCAATTTTTGGCATTTTTCCACACACATATTTATCATCTAATTTTTGCTTTCATTTATGACATAATTATTTTTGTGATTCTTACACTCTGTATTTAGCTCCTCATTTACACTGAAGAGTTTGTGGATTTATTTCATAGTTAAGTCTGCACGCATAGAATAAAAGATTAAAAATAAAGTGCAGATAGCTACAAAAATATAAAAAACTCTTCTCAGTAGTCCTTGTCTTTTAAATTGCTCATCACACTTTAATACCATTTTTATAGGTGTCATTAAAGAGCAGTTAAGTTGAACCTTTATTAGTTATAAATCAGTAAATACTCTCATGTCTGCACTTAAATATCTAGTCATTGACAGATTTGATCTACCCTATTCCTTACAAAATTATTTTGGGAAGATTTCTATGTAAACTTCACTAAATATGTATAATTTTTTTCCTCTGAACAAAATTGAGAACAATAAAAATGTAGTCCATAAGTAAACTGTACATAATTAAATATCTTTCCGTAATTATAATACAGAACTGATTATCCAAACCAGCAGAAATTATGCGTAATCGTTTTAAATGGGGGAGACCAGGTAGATATCTGCTGCCTCTCTCTATGTAAGGAAAGATTAGCACTGTTTTTTACATTTTGATCTTGATCATCATTCTCCCTTTCACTCTTCTATTGGCCCAAACAGGTAAAACAACAGAAACCCATTACCATCTTTACTTTTGGTTCTGCTGCCTCAGCCAAGCCATCCAGGTGAGGGTTAATAAACAGAGAAAACCTGGAGAGGTTCCAAATAAAGTGAGAACTATAAAGACGAAGGCCAACGCTGCAAACATCTCAGCCAGAAAGAACACTCTTAGCACCCTACAAGCAGGTATGTGCTTACCAGCAAACTAAAGCAAATGGAAATTAAGAAGCATGATCGCCACCAGCAAGGTGCTGCTGAACTATAAGGTAAGTACAACTAGGACCTTATTGTAGATGTATTTTTAGAGCTATGTTGCTGCCACTTAAGAAAAACTATTATCTATAGCAGAGAAAAAGCTTAAAAGCCTGCCGAAGGCCAGAGAGAGAGTTCAATGAGTCTGGCCAAGTCTATTATATTATTTGAGATGGGCCTTCCAACCACAGGTACCTGGGGGGTTAGCAAACAGAATCCTGGCCCTAACCATACCAGAATCGCACCAAACAAGTAATAAACTAACTGCAGGGAGCAGATGGGTAAACAAGAAGCCCAAGAGCTGGATTTCATTGTTAGTTAACAGAATTTCCAACACATGTCCCTTCATTTAAAAAGTTTATTTCTACTAAATGTAAACTTCCCAAGTTCTAATGAAAGCTGATAATGCTCCCCAGTATGAGATTAATTTCCTATCAACATCTGGAGTTAAAATTCATAGGTTCATATATTCATGGATGAAACTCATGTTGGCATCTTACACTGTGACAGAAAAACATATCTTCTCATTGTAAGCAAGAGTCTTCAGTGAACGCCTACTATGGTTTATATTCTCCTTCATCAGTGGTTAAAATTTCACTGATGAAATACCTATTAAAGAGAAAATCAATGTCTGAGCTTAACCACCTGCTTTGTTTTAGCACCACAAATTATTTTAAAAACTGATTAACATGAGTAATTCACTATTTAGGAAATACAGCAAATAGCGTTTCATATTGCTATCTGTCATGCGAAAAAGAAGTTAAGTTGACATATAGTCCTTTGCTCAATAATTAATTAATCCACTTAATACAAATAAATGAAAGAACTGATCAAAAAATCCACATTTTGAAAGTCTAATTTCATCTTCGTATGATGAATAAAAATGAAAACATTCTCATGTTAAAAATAAAAATATTATTACTTTTAAATACGTCTGCTTCTACCTAAGAGATAACTTGTGGGCTCTCCATAAAGGAACTATTTCTCACTCTATTTCTTTTTTCTGCAATTAGTCTATGGCACCCAGAGCATCATGGATTAGTCTAGTTTAATCTGAACATAATTGGATAGCAAGCTTCTATTTTCTAATCTAAACGAGTTCATGTTAAAAATACATAGAACTTGGATTCTATTTAACAGACAGGCTAAATAAGCAGAATAAAATATGACCACACATTTCTGTACTGTTAAAATATCATTACCTGTACTTTGCAGACCTTGCCAAGGCATGAAAGCACAGGCAACAGTCTACTGAAAATATAAAAAAGACGTATGTCCAGACCCACACTTCAGCTGGTTCCCCTGATAGAACGAGATTCTTTGGCCCTTGTCCTGGCTGTTTGCATTTGCATCTTTATAGATTATGAGGAGATAGAGATCCTTCCATCTCTCACAAAGCTGTCCAATTCTCGTCACTACTTAGAATGGTTTTACTATATGGGCTGCCTTATTTATGCAAGCAGAATTTTCTCTCATAAGATCTAAATGAGAACACATCTTCCCTCGCTACCCCCAGGGAATAATCCAAAAGATGGGAGGTTCTTAATAGAACAATTAATTGTGATAAATTTCTGATTTTTGCTCCTTCGTCCAGGGCTATTTCCATGGCAACATCCTCTCATCCTATTGTTGGGTTGTTCTTCATTCACACAGCAGGTTAAGCCCAGGGCAGCCAGGGCAGGCTGATGGTCAGCTTTTATTTTCTCTGGCCCTTCAACAAAGGTTAGTTGAGGTCACCAGAAGCCATAGGGTAATTACTTTTCCTAGTCAGGGTTAAAGGT
The DNA here is from genome assembly GCF_028885625.2 of Pongo pygmaeus. Lineage (NCBI taxonomy): Eukaryota > Metazoa > Chordata > Mammalia > Primates > Hominidae > Pongo > Pongo pygmaeus. Next base: position 77,505,101 of record NC_072385.2, read on the forward strand.
ACACAGATTGCTATTGGGACAACTGTATGGATGACCTTCAGCTTTTAATGTTCAATCTTCTTTTCTTTCATCAGAGAACGAGTAAGTATAACAATCATGATGCAATTCTCATGCCTAAAATTCCAAGTAGAAAGCCAGTTTTTTATTGTGTAAAATTACTACATATTAGGATAATATACTCTTGAAATCAATTTGGAAAACCCAATGCATAAAAAGGTTTCCTATCACTTAAATTTAAAAAAAAATCCATGATAGAAAATTGCAGCTGTTCACTGGTTTTCCTGTTCAATTAATCTGATATTCATAATTTCCCAGGCTTCAATCATTTCCTGAGGGTGTGTTAAGCCTGAGAAGAAAATGGAAGCCTTCCTGGCTCCACGTGGGGGTCTATTTTTTTCCCCTTCAAACACCAGTTGTGGCCTTAGCCCCCTAAACTGACTGAGAGTACATTAGATTAAAATGAGTTTCCTCTCTTTGGTTCTCTATTCTCAGAGAAAGTCAGCATCTAAAATAATTGAGGAAGTGAGTGGAATCTTTCGAGATTAAATGCTTAAAACACATTGCCCCACTCATTTGAAGAGCCACTTTCAGATTTCAGTTCTCCATTTCAATCTGGAATTTTAAAGGAATAATTGTTATGGTTTCCAAAAATGAAGCCAGACATCAGCCAGAATGCATGTGTCATTGTTCTACCACCAGGCAAAAGACTCAGCTCCCTGAACACGATGGGTTTCCCAATAGTTCATCTCAAAAAAAAGATGCACAGAAGGAAGCCTGAGCCCCTTCTGCAGGGAGGGGCGAGGGCCATCTGAAAAGGACCACCTGACCCACTCTGCAGCCTTACCTAGAGGGAACCATCCCTCTGAGTCTCTTCATCTTTATCCAAGAAATTGTCTAGAAGAGGGAAATGAGAGCAGACCCTCCACACCCACCCTGAAAGAGTTGGAGACATTATTTCTGCCCACCTTGTCAGACTCACCTGTGTATGGCTGGAGATCAACCAGACACTTTATTTCCCTCCAGTCCCCTGTCTCCCTCAACAGCCCCGACCCAGCTGTCTGTCCAGTGCCACCTTCACAGTCTTCATATGGAGTCATCCTTCTGCCCAGGAGCTTACAGGGAACCCTCCAGATCCACACCAAGGCTGCCCCTACAGACTGCTTCATCAGCTGCTCCCTCCACCTGGCTTGAACTTCACACCCCCCAGCCTCGCCCCTTCGGCCACTGTGCCTTGTTCAAGCAGCCTGTAGCCCCCTCGTGTGTGGTTTCCCCCTCCATGAGCTTATGCCATCCCCTCTAAATGGCAATTTTCTCTTTCGATACCTGCTTCTTCGAAAGGTTGGTTTACAATCCAGTTCCTTCAGAAATTCCTCTATTTTTATCCTCTGCTATATCTACATTAAATAAATACATGTAATAAATGTACAAATTATGTGTCATATACCTGTTACATATAACACGTATACATATATACACTGAAGCTATAGAAAATTCATCTAAATATCTGAATCCTATTAAACAGCAACTTTAAAGAAAAAACCCAATGCCTTAAATTACTCCCATTTACAAATTCTGGGGCCTCTTACAACACTACTCTTTTACATATTTTACATACAAGAACAACCTAGTATTCATCGTGGTAAGTTTTTTTTTTTCACTTCATTTTTTATTGTCCTTTCTACAGCTCTACAAAGTCCTCCTCTGTGAGCAAAATATTTTGGCATCATTGAATCATAATATTCCCAAATTGCCTCCTTTTTGTTCTCAATGACTATCAGTTAGTATCTGCTGAATTATTAAGTCATGTTTAAGGAAGATAACAGAAAATAAAGTATGATCACACACAGCTATATTTCATGTTATAAGGGATTTCTGAAGTCTTCAAGACTCATAGAGTACAATTACAGGTGTGGATGGTAGGTGATGGAGATATTTGGAAAAGGAGATCAGAAACTGAAGGAGGCATATGTCAGGGTCTGGCGTGTGACCTGGCTGCATATTACCAGGTGAAGAGAGGAAGATCTAGCACTGCCCACAGCTGGTTGGCAGCAATGGCCCACTGGTAAAAGAAATTGCCCTTTCCTCAGTCACAGACCAAAGTCAAAGGGACCAACTGTGTCTCTGCTCAGGGTTCTCTGACCAGGGGCATCTGATGAAGGCAGGGCTGTCAACTCTTAAAGTTGGCTCTGGGCTGGTTAGCTGGAGCTTCACAAAGTGTTAGAAAGAGTGATGGATTTACACAAGGTAAACCTTAAGAAAGTTATTATTTTCTTTTCTGCAAAGTTTCCCCCCTTTCCAATCTCCACCCCAATATCCCCACATGCTCCGGTTCTCCAGAGTCTCATCTCACAATGGGATTTTAATGTCAATAGGCCATATTTCCCCAGATCTGCTAGGAAAGATGCCTGGATGAAACATTTAGCCATAAGCAATGCATCTCTAACAATGGCATTTCAGGCATTTTAATGACAGAGATATCTAGAAGTAATTATTAACATTACATTGTTGCAGAAGTAATTGCTGTTTTTGCCATTAAAAGCAATGGCAAAAATCATCTTCCTGGATTCTGCCAGCTCACCCTATTAGTGCTCTTTGAATCACCAACAAATTAAAAGCATAGTACCTGGGATGTATTAGGTCAAAGCATCTGGCAACACAACAGGTTTTATATTTTCACTCATTTCAGAGTGGACACAAACATTCTTCCTCTTTAGGTGAGAGATTCGACCACTTGCCCTTGGCTGCTTCTGTTTTTTAAAGCTCCTTTATTTTCCCTTGAAATCCAGAGACATTGAGTTCTGTGTCCACAATAAGCTTCTCTTTCCTATTTTGTAGTAAAAGTGTTACTGGAAGGTTTAACACAGAGGTATTTTCACAATTACAATTGATTCTTCCTCATACTCCAGAAATAGACGTGACTTGTCATCCCTTCTGATCATTGTCTTCACATGTAGAATGTAAGGCTCTTTCTTAAAGAGCCTGAGAACCTTCTTTAGCAGTTGTTGAGTGGTTACAGAAAGTGGTAGGGAAGTGGCATGGCCCACAGCATCAGGCCCCAGTGCCAAATAAGCGAAAAGTACTCAGTTCCTGGCATCTCTGTCCTAAAGCTTGGGTACTTCCAGGGCTAATCCAGAATGGGACTTGGGAAGAAAGCTTGTAGCACAGTGCTGCTCAAATTTTTGCATGCAGAAGAAATACAGATTTATTGACCTCACCACTAGAGATGTTGAGTCAGTAGCTGGGACTACAGGCACACGCCACCATGCCTGGCTAATTTTTAAAAATTTTTTGTCGAGACAGGGCCTCACTACTTTGCCCAAGCTGGTCTCAAACTCCTGGCCTCAAGTGATCCTCCTGCCTCGGCCTCCCAAAGTGTTAGGATTATAGGTGTGAACCACCTCACCCTGCCTTCATTTTTAAATAAAGATAATTCATCCAACCTCCAGGATTGTTATGAGATATAAAAATAAAAATATATAAATTTAGCCAATGACTACTACAGATAGTATTATTATTTGAAATATTGCTTTTTATCCAGCTGTGATCTGGAAACTCTACATTTGTTCCAAGTTAGGATGCTATGAAGGCTATTTGAGAGATGTTGTCAGTGAAAGACCAGACGTTCTCTCTTCAGTGGCCCACGTGCAAGTCAAAGGACAGATTTTACAGAGGTCTTTCTGAGAGACCCTTCCTTCTCCTTGAAGTTCCGTGATTTTTTTCCCCATTGAAAATACCTGAAAGATTTTGGCATACTTTTCTTCATTTAAACATTTTTACCAAAAGCAAATTATGCTGACTGAATCAACAGAGGACACTGAGAGGAAGTAGAAAGATACTGACCTGGGAGTCAGGAAACACATTCTAATGTCCTGGCCCTGTCACTGGGCAAATAAGTGCCTTGATCAAGTCAGTTCACCTCAGTAGATTTCTGTTTCCTCATATGAAAAACAAGTTAGTCGAACTAGCTATCACGGTGCGTATGGTACTTATTACACACAGGTGCTGTTCTCAGGGCATTACACATACAAACTCAAGCTCACAACAATTCTACAAGCTAGAGAGAGCATTTTTCACCCCCACTTTATAAATGAGGAGACTGAGGCATAGAGAGGTTAAAATAGTCTTGTTCAAAATCATGTAACTAGTGAGTAGTGCAGAGGAAATTTGCATCTACTGAATCTATTTCAGCATCTACACTCTTAACCATGATGGTGTGCTGCCTTTCACCAAGGGGAGTTTAAATGGTACTTAAGTCCCTTTCAGTGTTTACATTCTATGGATCTATGAGTTTAAAATAACCCCTAGAGTCTCAGATGCTATATTTTAGACCAGTGGAGCAAAGAGCTTATTAAAAAACCTGTAACTTATGGCACACTACCATCTTACACCAGTACCAAAAAAAAAAAAAATGTTGCAAGTGCTTTCACAGGTATGAGCACCTTAGATTGTAATTGGATCTTGTGTATGTAGGGAAGGTAATAGCACCATGCACAAGACCAGAAAAATGAGGCCCGGATTGGTCAGGACTTGACTATGTCACTCAGTAAAACTAGAGATGAGTCTTACTTCTCCAATAAGACCAGAGGTCCGCAGGCTGGTGCTCTGGGGTCTATCCAACCTGAGTCACACATTTTTCCTAGGACTTCCTCTTGGACTCAGCAAAGACTCACTAAATTTTGAGGTGTCAGAGAAAGAAGCCTTCCCTTCTAAGGTTCTCCTCTGTTTCCCCCTAGTCTAACCTCTCACACAGACACAAAGATGTCTCGCCTGATATTAAGGGGGTCAGCTCACACAACCCTTCAAAATTCAGATGAAAATATATGGGGGTTGCTGCAGAATGAGCTGCCCTGTCCTTCAACTCCATTTCAGGCCTTCTGAAGAGCCATCTGAACTTGCAGCCTCTGCCCGCTCTTTTCCTCCTCCTTCCTTCACTCTTACAGGTGCCTTCTGCGCTGCACTGGAAAAAAAAAAAAAAACTGCTCTCTCAAACATCACCTGTAACTTCCAGTTCCCAGAACCAGCTGCTTGTTCCCTGGACGCACCTGGTGCTTTCCCACCCAAGCTTCTGCTCACATATTTCCCTCCCTCTGGAACAGGGTTCCCACCATCCTGCCTTCAAATCATATGCTTGTTTACAGGCTTATCTCACACGTCACCTCTTCCAGGAAGCCTCTCCTACTCCTTCCAATCAGATGTTATCTACGTTTCTTTGATCACTCACAGTATCTTTCTTGTGCCTTTCTCATGGCATGCTCAAGTTCCGCTTTTTCCTGCTGTTGGGCTTATATTTTCTTATCTCCCATCAGCTTCTTCATACCTAGACTGCTTTTTAGTCCTTGGCAGTGCTGAGAGCAGTGCCTGGCACTGATAAATATCTCCTTGACCTTCAATTAATCTTCAATTAATCTTTTATTCTGTAGGATTCACTTTGTGAGAATATATAGCAAAGAAACGAGATAATTAGACTCTAGTATCTTTCCCAAATTTCATCAATTGTTGCAGGAGGTGGGGGGGTAACTGTCTTAAATAAATTTCTGACTGACAGAGCTCATCCCAGAGGCGAGAACATCCTTTCTGTAACTGCCATGTAGCCTGTCTCCAAAGACGTTTCCAAGTGTGAACACGTCAGCCCGAGACTCTGTTAATTGGATCTTCAGCTGCTCAGGGCCCTCACTGCACAGCTGCTGTTTTACTCCAGAAATGGAGAGCTGGGGATGAGGAAGCACAGGAGACGGCCTTAGGAAACTCCTCACTCTTCCAGAGTGCTCCATTTTCACTTCTGCTGGTCCTCACCATGGGATAGTGTGGGATCAAGAGACCAAGGAAAGGCCAACCGATGTGTTTCATTCTTCTTTTTCCCCTTCCACTTTAACATATTAGAGGAGTGTTATTTGGAATTTTGACATTTACAAAGAGTTTAAGGTTAAATTATTCTGGTGGAAAAGAAAAATGTCAATCCTTTTCTCTAAAGACAGCAAAACTGGTTAGCATGAAAATGCTCGCAGGATGTTCAAGTCTTTTGGAGTTCCTCCTTGCCAATAACCCTTCATGAATACCCCTCTGTGAAGTAGCTCAAAACACTGCAACTGGTGTCTGAGTGTTTTTCAAATAGGCATGTGGATCTGGAGAACTGCAGCTAGAAGATGCCATCTACGAACCAGTGCTTTAGAGATTAGGTTTGGTGGAGAAGAGAGCCTGGGTTGCCCAAGCCTCCCCCATTGCCTGCAACAAGGCAAACACGGGCACCTTTGGGACTTAGACATGATCTGCCAGCACAAGGATGTCCATTGTTCACTTGGCCAAATCGGGGGCTTTGGAACGGTTAAGAAAAAAGGCAAAGGGGCCCTCCTTCTCCATCACACAGCAGTATATCTCAATTTTTTAAAAATTATATCCACCCTGCCTTGGAGTCTTTTTAGCCTTTTTTCTAAGTGCTCCCCCCTTGATGTTGTAATGCCACAGATACATTGTTTATATATCTGTTTATGTACTGTGACCCTTTGAAAGGCCACAAGCCATTGTCATGACTCAGATTTTTTTGCTCCTCAAACACTGATATTCGTACCCCTTCCCCACTCAGAGGTGGGCGGGGGAGGCGATATCCCTCCATGAAGAAAGCATGTTGCAGGCCCACCCAGAGGGTTGACAGGACACTTCCTGACCACCACCCAGGGTTTCATTTCATCTTTTCTCTCACTCCCCTTCAGATTTGGTAGGAGCCTGTACCTTGCAGAGCACAGAGCTAGAAGGCCCAGGTTGAGCAGGTGGCTGCTCTATGGAATGCCATGGCAACATGAGAGAATCAGGGCAGAGAGACTGACAATAGTCTCAGAGAAATGGTGTGTTTCATGCAGTGAAATATTAGGTTTCACAGTAGTAAGTGTTGAGCTAATAATTATTATAAGACATGGATTTAATGGGTAAAATTTTCAACAATAAACGTATCCAACGAATAGCATTACAAGAGTTCAGAAATTAGATATTCCATTGCCCCTTTTACCAGCAAAAAGGTATGAAATTGAATTTTTCCTTCAATATAACACTTTTCCAATATTATAATTAACTTGACAAATAGACCTCAACTTCTGCAACTTCCCTTTTGCCTGAACACTTTATAGGCACAACATAATGATTCTAGTTATTAGCTCACTTTAGGCTAAAAATAAGAGGACTAACAATACATTAACATTTCCATTATCAATCAGAAAATAGTAGGTCAGCTCCTTGAATGATATGCTGCTCAGCACATTAAATCCCTGAACTCAGAACAAATACATAAATACTTTTGCTCCTGAAGTTATGGCTTAAGAGAGTCATGTGGCAGGATAAATTGGAAATGAGGAGAACAATCAATTTGGATTGGTCTAAATGGAAGAATAATGGATTGCTATTTTTTTTTCCTTTATTTAGTATAGAAACTGAGCGCCCATGCTATCAGTTTGGTATCAAAGAGGAAGCAATGAGTAACCAATCAAAAACAAACTTCTACTTGCTTTTGTGCTGGTACCATCTGCTATACACATATCACCTTGTGACAGGGCCAATGGATATCTACCAACTGATACCATTAAAAGAGAGTGAAGAACAAAGTATTCTCCTTTCACTTGGGCACCAGAGGACCTGGTTTTTCTGCTTAAAGCTAGTGCCAATGCTGTGTTTCAGTCACTGCAGATTCCACAGATTTATCATCAGTCTCCTCCCACACATTCATTACTGCCAACATTTTGAAACTTCAATAGTGCCTCCAGGTAAATCTCCTCCATAACACTAGCTTAATAGTGTCTATAACTGGAGAAAGAATCTAAGAACTGCAGGCTAAATCCAATCATGCCGATTTGTCTCCATCTTGTCTCTGGTTATTTTCCCTACAAGGGTAGTGCTGAGTAGTTGCAACAAAAACTGGCTTTTTGAACTGCCAAAATGAAAAATAATTACTGTCTGGCTCTTTACAGAAAAAGTTTTCTGACTTTGGTAACACGGATTTTAAAAATAAATAAATAAAAAGAAAAAACAAAAAACCCTTTTCTTCTACAGTTTTCAGAGTTTTCTTAGATAGAATTGAGAGTTTAATATTATTTTTAGAGCAAAATAATATGTACTTGTTTTTCTACTCCTAGGAATGAAATTTGGAAATATACACTCAGAAATGTAGTAAAAGCATTATTGATAATGATATGGATTTTGTATTGGCCATCTGCTATTTTTGTTAAAAAGTAATATTAAATTTTTTCTTCAAACAATAACTTTGGATGTTCATTATAGAAGAGGCTGGCATTTCTCCAAAGCACAGTTTTCTTAAGCAAGGAAGCATATTCAAGAAATGGACGTAGGCCGGGCGTGGTGGCTTACACCTGTAATCCCAGCACTTTGGGAGGCTGAGGCGGGTGGATCACGAGGTCAGCAGATCGAGACCATCCTGGCTAACATGGTGAAACCCCATCTCTACTAAAAATACAAAAAAAAATTAGCCAGGCCTGGCAGCAGGCGCCTATAACCCCAGCTACTCAGGAGGCTGAGGCAGGAGAATGGTGTGAACCCGGGAGGCAGAGCTTGCAATGAGCTGAGATTGTGCCACTGCACTCCAGCCTGGGCGACAAGAGCGAGACTCCGTCTCAAAAAAAAGAAAAGAAAGAAATGGAAGTAAAATAGAATTTTCATACATGAATATGAATTTAATATCTCAAATGACCTCTTAAAGAATAGTAAGGCAAAAAATGTAATTAGTGCTATATGGTGCCTGAATGTGATATTAGTTAAGGAGAACCAGAAATCGGAGAACATGAATATGGCAATTAGTGATTGCTCTCATCCATACGATAGTATGTTTGTATCTAAATTTTTGAAATATATCTGGCCATGCGCTGTGGCTCACGCCCGTAATCCCAGCACTTTGGGAGGCCAAGGCGGGTGGATTGCTTGAGGCCAGGAGTTTGAGACCAGCCTGGCCAACATGGCAAAACCCTGTCTCTACTAAAAAACACAAAAATTAGCCATGCTCAGGTGGCACGTGCCTGTAATCCCAACTACTTGGGAGGCTGAGGCACAAGAATCGCTTGAATCCAGGAGGCAGAGATTGCAGTGAGCCATGATCATGCCATGTACTCTGGCCTGGGCAACAGAGTGAGACTCTGCCTCAAAACAAACTAAATTTTAAAAATGCATCAACATATATAATCTATTAATCTTTATTAAATATCTACTATCAAATATAATAATGATATTAAATATAAGTAAGTATATAAAATTTCTACTATACAGTACTGAGAAATAAAGCTGTAAAACACATAGCCCCTGCTCTCAGAGAACTTAAAATCTATTAGGTATACTAAGATTTGCAAACAGATTCCTTAAATTCTGCTTTACATAAATTTTTAAATTTCAATACATTATTGAACACACAGAGGTAAGAAAACCTTCATGCTCGATTTAGACAATTATTTGATTATTATAACTCAAACAGCATGAAAAAAGCCGACTGCGTGCACCTCCCAAAAAAATTATCTTCCCTTCCCAGGTATCACAGTGACTGAAATTCCACTGAATTTTAGGAAGTCATCCCTTTAGGTTAAACATTGACGCAATTTCCTTCCAATACCAATGGGTCATTATTTAGATTTTCCTAGGCATATTTAACTGCTGGTATTTTAAATATAAGAATCACTTAAATAAATTACTATAATAGATTAGTTTTATTTTTCTATTAATTTTAGACCAGGCTGCCCAACATGGAGAAACCTTGTCTTTACTAAAAATACAAAATTACCTGGGCATGGTGGCGCATGCCTGTAATCCCAGATACTCAGGAGGGTGAGGCAGGAGAATCGCTTGAACCGGGGAGACACAGGGTGCGGTGAGCCAAGATCACGCCATTGCACTCCAGCCTGGGCAACAAGAGCGAAACTCCATCTCAAAAACAAACAAAAAAAAAGAATTACCCCAAGATGATTTAACATGTCGTCATACCATTTATCTGTTAGATCACTTTCCACCATGGGAAATAGTACCCCTTCCCCATGAAGGCATGAGGAATTTGGTATGAAGGATAACTGATTGGGGACCATTAAACAAAGAAGGGGGGAAATCTCACAAGATAAGCTTAAACCCCTCACAATCTATCAAGACTGGGCATGTGTAAGGAGTTAATGTTTCCAAGAAAATCGAGAGTCAACAACAGAGAGAAGGTGGTCTTCTCAGTTACAGCCACACTCCTAAAAATCAATCACAGTCAATAGTCACATCGAAGTGAGATGATGGTGATAAAGGGAAAGAGAAAAAAGAGATAGAAATTTCCCATAAATTCTGCGTTATTGATGACTGACCACACAGAGGCTAATGTTCACAATAAGAATGAGCATTTATAAACTCATGTGTTAAAGCCCCGTTACATTCTAATGCAAAAATAACCCTTTGTTAACTTGAGATTTTTATGTCTTGATCATAGGGAAAGCCACATGCAATTATTTACTTTCTATTTTGTTTGCTGTATTTATGCATAGTTGACCTAATACATGTCATAATACATAAATATCTTGCTGTGATTGCTTTTCTTTTCTGTCTTTCTTTGTGTGTGTTTGTGTTTAGTTCTATGAAATTTGGTCACATGTAAAGATTCATGTACCTATCATGTAGCTATCACAATCAAGATACAGAACTGATCCATCACTACAAATAATTACCCGTTTACCCCTTTATAGTCACGCCATGTCCCTAACACCTGACAAGCACTGATCTTGTCTGCATTTCTATAATTTTGTCATTTTGAGAATGTTCTATAAATGGAATCAAGAAGTACGTAAAATGGAATCATACAGCATGTATCTTTTGAAGATTCATCTATTTTTTGGAATACATACGTGGCTCATATACATACAATAACATACATATGTTTAATTGGTATATTCTTGCCTCAAATTTTATAAAAATGTTTTAAGTTCAACTTGATCCAATCTATAAGACATTAGAGACAGCCCCGGGGGTAAGTTTGCCAGAATGCAAACTGAAGGGTGAATCATTTCACGACGACAGCATAGCTCTGTGTGTTTAAAAGGGCTCAATAGCTCTTAGGGCTGAATTCCATCTTGAAGCTCAAAAGTAGTTAATATTAGAGTATTTTGGAGCAAATCTCTGCAGCTTCAAACTGTCTTTGGGAGGTGTCACTGTAGAGAATGCACAACAGGAAGAAAGGAAGAAAGGCAGCTTTGCTCTTCAGCTGCCACGTCCACCTTGCCTTCACTCTGGTTCTCTAGCAACAGAGAAACCCCAGGAGGGATTTTGCTAGACAAGATGAAGTTAAAGAGTTAATGACTCCTATCCAGACCATAAATTAATCTGTATTTTTAAAAATCTGAAGGAAGAGGTGTTCCAGAGGACTAATGAACACATATGTCTAAAAATAACTCCTTGTTTAATTAACAGCACACTTCACAGTCACTCTAATTAAAACTGCTGGCCAGACTGAGGATAATCATCCACATCTTTCACAGGCATCATAAAGTTCAATAAAATCATTTGAGCTTTATGGGGAAATAACATGTAGGCTACTGTGGAGAAAGGTATCAGAGGGGGATATTAACTTCATTTAAGCAAGGAAGAAGCAGTAGACAGGAAGTCAAGCTATGCAAAAGGTCAGGTGAGAAAGGAAGGGACCAAGGACAGAACCAGAGTGGCAAAAAGCTGATCTCCAGTTCCAAGTAATTTCTACAGTTGATCTATGAAGTGAGGAGGACCCCCACCCCCCACCCACAACAGAGAGTAACCACCTCTGCCTTTGGTAGGTTAAGCCTGGAAGAAGAGTAGTCAGCTGTCTGAAATGGAAGGATTTCAGGACCTTACTCTAAATAACGACAGCCAACACATACTGAGTACTTATTCTGTGCCAGGAATTGCTAACACTTATTATTTTATGTATTACCATAAACCACCTTACAGTTGATAAAACTAACGCTTATAAAAGTTTAGTTACTGCCACGTGCGATGGCTCACGCCTGTAATCCCAGCACTTTGGGAGGCCGAGGCGGGCAGATCCCATGAGGCCAGGAGTTCGAGATCAGCCTGGCCAACATGGGGAAACCCTGTCTCTACTAAAAATACAAAAATCAGCAAGACGTGGTGGTGCACGTTTGTAATCTCAGCTACTTGGGAGGCTGAGGCATGAGATTCACCTGAACCCGGGAGGTGGAGGTTGTAGTGAGCCAAGATCATGTCACTGCACCCCAGCCTAGGCGACAGAGTGAGACCCTGGCTCAAAAAAAAAAAAAAAAAAAAAAAATTAAGTTACCTGCCCAAGGCCCCAGAGCAAGTCAGCAGAGAAGCTGAAAAAACAGACCTAGGCAGACTGAGACACCATGCTGCCTTACTGAACAGGGACAAAACCTACTTCACAGGACTGCTGTGATAGCTCAAGAGAACCTGACACCTGCTAAGTGCTTAGGATATATTCCCCAACAATCTCCCCCAGTGGCCTGCATCAGACCTAATGAAATCTACCAGTGAAATCTCTTCTCTTTGGGTAAGGCTTTGTGTCTCTAGGAGTACTCTGAAAAATAAACAAACCAACAAAAATACAGGCAGAACATTTTATATGCATATAATATTCCTGAAAACTTTATCAGATTTGAAGATGGAAAAAGGGAACAATAGGCTGATAAATTCTAAGAGCAGTTCCATTCTGAGAAAGCTAAAATGTTAGAAAATATACCTCCTCTTATGGCCCTGGCCTTTGATGATTTGTTTCCTGCATTTGACATATACTCTTTAAGTTTCCAGCTTAAATCCCAGTGAATGACTGAACGAGACTAACAAATATTGCACTGGGTGACATCAAACTTTATAACATTGATATTAGCACCTTTCTCACCTCCATTCATTTTTATAACATTTGAAGTAGAAAAAGCAAAAGTCAGATACGGATTCAAACATTACCCAAATACTGACATACGAAAAGATAGTAATACTCCCAAGTCTACACTGGCAAATAGTACTGCTGCGCGTCGGCTTGAAATGTCTGTTCGTCGCCTTAACCCAGCATGAAAAAGGCAGTTAATGTATGCTAATGCTTAATATATGGGGAATGTGAGAAAGTCACAGGCTACATTCAGCCACTCCACCAATTACTACCTTTTGGGATTTAAATTTGTTAGGTCACAAAAGTAAATGATTATAGGGTCCCGATAGGAATGCAAATAATATGGCAGCCTGGTACAAGGCATGATGGGTGAGGATTGTGGTGAACTGGAGCAGCACATGCCTGTCTGGAGAGGACAGATGCTATTCAGCTAGTGACTGCCATTAGGAAAGGTAGGGCCCAAAGACACACACCATTTCTCAGTGTGTGTGTGTGTATGAAATTTCCTGATTTTTAAAACTAAGTAACTAATAATTTTTTTAAAAAAAATTAAACATTGTGCCAGTCAAAGAAAATACTTCTGAGGTTGGATGCAACCTGCAGACCAGGAATCTATACCCTCTGGGTAAAAGGCAGCAAAGGGTAAATTTTGACTGGCTGAAAAGAAAGTAAAGGGTCCAGGGAGTGGGAGCCTGAATAGGCAGAGAGGGCAGTGCCAGAGACACAAGCACGAATGTGAGGATCTCCTCATTCAGTGTCTCCAAAGAGGGGCAGAGAAGGTGAAAGAAATAGAAGGTGAAGAGACAAAGGAAAGGGGCTTTGCTTTCTTCACATTGTGTAAATTGTTAGCAACGGCTTGGGATTTGGAAAGGAAAACACAGAGCAAAAAGGCCTGAGATGTGCGTGAGCATGTTCAATATTGTGAGACACAAGTCAAACAAGTGTGAGCAAGCACTTGCTTTCACCACCCTTGGGTGGTGAGCTGACAACAGTGGTCGATGCTTCCAGACATCATGTGCTGTGTGGTTTACAGGGATGATCACACATTTAATCTTGACAACAAAATCAAATAGTTATACTGTCCCCACTTTTCAGATAAATAAACTGAGTGTTAGAGACACTAAGTATCTTGCCCAAGATCATAGAACCAGTAGGTAGCAGAGAAGGCATTTAACCCTGGACTATCTGACTCCAGTGCTGAGTTCTTAACCAGTGTCCACTATTGTGTCTCTGCTGGGCTTGATATGGGGCCACTAGTCTGAAAAATGAAGTCCTTCTGAAATGTCATGAGTGCTCAACCTCCAGGAGTTTCAAACTCTAGAGAGAGCTAAGGAAGCTCATGTTCTCCTTTTGCTGACAGTGGCCTTCTATTGGTGGCAGAGTAAGGTGGTGGTGAGAATGGTGGACCAACATTCATGTTCCATTAGCCTCCACTGCATTTTCTGTGCTGCATGTTAGCCAAGCCACCAAAGCTCTCCCTGAAGCTCTCCAGGATTCAGTTCCTCAGCTGTACAATGAGGACAATACTGCTTCAGCTGCCAAACAAAGGAAGCCCCGAGAGGATTTCTCAAATCCCCTCCTAGCACCTTTGTTTTCAAAAAATATTTTCTATGCAATGCCAGCATTGCAAGATTACTTCAGCATTTTTCTCTTATTCTTGAATGTCCCAGAGAGTTCACTGCAGTGTTCCCAATTCTCACGCTCATGATCGAGAGCCCCTAACCCAGCGTGTACACACCTCCAAATATGTGGGTTTTAGCTTTTCCCTCTTTTAACCAGAGGGATGGTAGAAAGTTTTACAGAGAAAATAAAATCCCAAAGTCCATGCACTAAAGATGAAGGCTAACAATAAAGACACATATGTAAAATTGGTTTTTAAAGGTTCCTTTTAAAATTTTTTGCTATCACACTAACCAACAGCAAAATATTCACTTCTCCACACAATGTTTGATGTAAGGGAATGAGATTTTCAGAGAAAATCACTCTTAAACCTTCACAACTAGACCTCAGTGGTAACCGAGAATAGTGACAAACCTGAGTAAACCCCAAAATAGGAGAATTCTGATAAATGTATGTTGATGGCAATTAGGATAACTAACTCCATAGTTTAATTAATATTAATATATTGTGTTGTATTTAAGCTTGAGTTGAGTGAAAGGTGTTGAAGGGAATTGCACAAACCACTCTGAGTGCCTCATGCCAGCCCCATACGTGAAATGACTCAGGCTCACCTACCCTGCTTTGCATTTGGGAGACTTCCACCCTGCAGGCACCTTTCTTCTACATATGGTTGTAATACCCAGATGTGCTGCTGAGTTTAGGAATGCATTACCCTGATTCCTGATCTTCAAAATTCTGAGACACCTGGTATATTCAACAACATCAGCAGTTTTGGGGAGCCAGATGTATTCAGCACTGCAATTTTATAAGTGGCTTTAAGGAGCAGAGCCTCCCTTCGAGCCTCCATTCTCCTATGCCTGGCAGATGCTGAGCTGCAGATACTCATTCACAACAGCCCACACGTGCATCTCCACCTGAAAGATGATGTGAAGGCAGAGCTGACTCACCTCCAAAACTGGACTTACCATTTTTCCAACCAAAACTACTTCCCATTCTTTATCTTAGTTATCTCCAGCCCTAGCCACCCGCTGGCCCAATCTATAAACCTGAGAGTCATGTTCAAAGTCCCCCATCTCCCTCAATCCTCACATCCACCTACTTGCCATGACCAGTCAATTCTAGGCCAGAAAGCCCCTACCTGCCAGCGCATCAACAATGAACTGGCCTAGACTCTGAGCACTTCAGAGGAGAAAGGGAGGAGCAAAGGGTCTGCTCCTCACTCAGCCACATCTAAACAGCCCAACTGAGTGCAGTAAGGTGCAAGGACAAGAAACTACAGGGGAGAGCATATAACGGGAAGTATGCCACTTCGAGTGAAGGTATCTCTAGCCTCTCTGATGGCCAGGGCACTATAAGACCAGGTTGAGCATAAGCCTAATACCCATCCACCAGGGAGCCCAAGCACATGATGAAACTGTCTGTCAGCCAGAAAGGAAAAAACCTATCCCAAATTAGGACCAAACCACAACCTGCAGACTCCCAAAATAGAAGAAAGAGAAATGCTGAGCTGTTATAATGGCAAAAGGAGACACTGACAAAATGTAAAAATAACAAGGAGAATAATAGTCATAATTTAATTCCTGCCCACAAACAGCATCTGAGTCTATGTGACAATGCTACCCATGACTCATCCCTACAAGTCAAAGTTGGAACCAAATGGGCAAAAGAAAAAAAAATGGCATTTGACGGGAAAGATGCTTGCAACACAATTAATTTTGCATAAAGAATGTATAATTTTCCAAGGATTTGACCTAAAGCATTAAGCCAAACCGTATATCGTTCTAATCAATTAGGCCTTCCTGCATCAGCACTTTTGCCTTGCAAACAACTGAGGCCATCATGCTCTCTAATCAGGAGGAAAAAAATCATACAGATTCATTTATTACCATTTGTGTTTATTATTTTTCTAAGGAAAAAAACAGAATAACTCTAAAACAGATTTGAAGGTCGCTGCAGCTGAAAAGGATGTTGTCATAAAATTATACCCATTTGAAGGCAGAAATAGCTAGATGCTACTTAGTGTTTGTCTTGGGGCTTTTTACCATTCTGAGATTTTAAAATGTGAATTTTCCTACATGAGAAAGGCCATTCAGAATTATCCAAGTCAAAAATGGAGTCTTCGATACTGTTCTACTATCTTAGATTTACCAAAATTACAGAAGTGTATATTGTATAGCTAGAATGAGCTTGGATATAATATGTTCCATCCTTTTCAATCTCCCTATGGAAATGTAGCAACTTCTGTGATAGGATCTTTATAAATAATGATAATACTATTAATTGACTATTTATTGAATACTTAGTTTGTGGCAGGCACCATGCAAAGCTCCTTATATACTTTATCTCATCCAGTCATCACCAAATCCTATGATATCGTCACAATTACTAACCCAGTTTCACGGATGATAAGACTAAGGTTACCAATTAACGCATTTTCTATTGACTGCTTCGGTGGATGTAAAAGTATAAGGGCACTGAAATAAAGACCCCAGTACAAAATCTTTAGAGAATTGCCTTAGTCCTATACCCAAAAGGAATAACAACTTTCAAGTTTCCATCTCTTAAGCCTGCAGAAAATATCTCTATTTTTAAAAAAGCTGGCCGGGCGCGGTGGCTCACACCTATAATCCCAGCACTTTGGGAGGCCGAGGCGGGCGGATCACGAGGTCAGGATATTGAGACCATTCTGGGCTAACACGGTGAAACCCCATCTCTACTAAAAAATACGAAAAAAATTAGCCGGGTGTGGCGGCGGGAGCCTGTGGTCCCAGCTACTCGGGAGGCTGAGGCAGGAGAATGGCGTGAAGCCGGGAGGCGGAGCTTGCAGTGAGCCGAGATTGTGCCACTGCACTCCAGCCTGGGCGACAGAGCGAAACTCCGTCTCAAAAAAAAAAACAAAAAAACTTTCATCCAAACACTTTCCTAAGAAAATTATAACTCAGCATCTTATTCAGCGTTTAGGTTACTTCATTACTTATTAGACTCTCCAGAATGTAAAAATACAAATTTGACTGTTTGTTTAATGTGGAGTGTCAATTATGCTAGATATTTTGTGAGTTATTTTATTTATTTTTCACAAGATGATCATGAGATGCTTAGTATCTTTCATATTCCATGGGTATAAATCCAGAACAAAGAGACAGACAGCTGATAAGGGTTGCGACTGGGATTTAGAGGCAGGTCGTCTAATTCCTAAAGGAGGGTAAGGGACTCGGAGTCCAGTTAATTGGCTTGCAACTGTGGAAAAAATACTTTGTGACAAAAATATATTGAAACAAAGAGCCAAAGGGTAGCTAGTTTATTGAAGGCTTTTAACTATTTGTTTGATTCCTGGATCCAGATGACAACACATAGTATGTTGCCATGGTCCCACATTTCTTTTGAAAATTTCAACATGAACCACATGAGAAGTAAACCCCTGTAACTGGAAACCCAGTGCTCTTGCCTTCTGCGACATGGAGTCATCTGCTCCTTGTTTCCATCCAAATCAGCGTCAGGAGCGATAGAAAATGGGCCTCGCATTTAAAGCAAAGAAAAAAGAGAAGTGGGAAATCACACAAATGGGAACACTCACAATTCTGTTCATCGTTTTTTAATCTGTGATTGTGCCCAACACTATCATCATGGATTTATAATTCAACCAATGAAGTCAGTAATGCTGGATGACTTACATTCTTGATAACTTGTGGCAACAGAATTCAGCATTCTGCACTTCTAATAGCAGTAGCAGCAAATACTCACAAATGTATGGCATGAATATATTCACTAGTATCTTCTCATTCTGAATCCCCTGAATTGTTCTCCCAGTTTCAAAAAGTGTCCCTGAACCCTAAATAATAGGTGAACCATGCAATGTAAATCAATAGATTTTTCACATGCAATAATTGTTTCTTTCTGGGAGATTCCCATTAGTCCCAGAAGGAAAAATATTTTGATTGACCTCAAGGAACACAGCAGATGTGGATAAGCTGTGTGTGCTTCTGACCTTATCAGAAGAAAACCAGGCCTTGAAAATCACAGGGGAACACCCTGGACGTGTGCATATTGGCTGTGGGAAACCAAATGGCTTGTCAAGTGTGTGTTCTCCTTCAAAACCAACCAAACCAATACATGCAGACTGTGCAAGGGAAAGGAGAAAAAATGGTGTGTGAATTAACAACATTTCTTTATGTTTAAAACAGTCTCATGAAATAATAATATCAAGGGAAAAAATGGCATGTTGTGAGCATCTGGGAATCTTTGACCCACTAGTAAAAAGATTTTCTACATAAACTTCTGGAAACCGAGTTTCTTAAGCCCCTGGGTACAGAGGAGAAGTTTACTCTGTTACCTTTTAATGCCACATTTCCTGCTCTGCTTGGGGGTTATATGGCCAAATAAAATCACAAGAAGAGGGTGAAAAAATCAGCAAAATGTATTTTTCATGGAGAGTTCCAACCCAGGTTAACAGGTTAAAATACTTAAGAGAGAGAAGGAAGAAAGGGAAGAAGAATTTACGGGATACTCGGAGAAGTCTTTACTTTGAAATGGGAGGAGTTCTTAGTTCCACTAAAATCACTTTCTAGCACCAATAAGGCCAGATCAGCCTGGGGTGGGAGCAATTCCTTGTCCCCTGCCAAGAACTAGAAGAAATAGAGCACATTGCTAGTATAAAGGAATCTCAGGCCACTGCTCCCTGACATTACTGAGAAAGCAGCACACTACTGGGCAAAGCACAATGAGGAGAGTTTGTGAGGTAAGTTTTTACAATCTGAGGTTTAAATTACACCTATTGTGCATCAAAACCAGTGCACTATTGGACAAATGGAACAGATGCAGGAAACTAAAGATAAGCCTCGATTCATACGCCAGGAGAGGACTTGGAAGAAACCCAGGATGCCACCTAAAAACCCACAGCAGGTGTGGCCTAGGGGGAAATTTTAATCGTCAATGTTCCTCTTATAAACTTCTCATAAATTGGTTAAAGGCCTAGAATAATTTTCGTTTATTCATTTATTCAACTAGTATTTAAGTCAAGCCTCCTGTGTGCTGACTCAGTGTAGCTAAATCATTGTATACAAAGTGGAGAATGGATCGATGGACTGGACTGATAGACAGGACCTAGACTGGGGTGGAAGCCTGATGGCTGGGGAGCCAAATTTGGCAGAAAGGAGAATTTTACTGACCAGCATAGTGTTTATTACAACTTTGATCTTGAATGCCTCCAAACAAATCGTGCACATTTTTCCAGCAAGCACAGGGCATACCATTCCGAATTCCCTTACACTGAGGCAGGTTAACAAATTTATGTTATCTGGCTGGCCTCTGGCATCATAAGCATTTGTGTTTATGATCCCTGAGCCAGGTCATGGCCAAGGGAAATACTACCTTCCCTTACAGGTTTATTGCAAACACATGAGGATGTTTTCAGTCATTCAATAACTGGCAGGTACTACTGGAAGTTGTGACCCAGAACCAAGGAAGCTCAACATTCTGCAATGTCTGGGAAAGCTCCTCATAGGGAAGATTTGCCTGTCCCCCAAATGCTTGAAGCACCTCCTTTGAAAAACACTGGGCCAAGTAATGTCATGGTACAAAATGTGCACTTTAAATCTTAATATTTATTGTCTGGTTGATAATACTAGCCAGTATTATCAATTCAAGTAGAGTCCTACTTGAATTATTAACATTTCTAAATTATGAACAAGAGAACACAGATTTACAAAAAGAATTCAGAAGAGAATCTTGATTTGTAATTGATGCTGAGAAAGAGACAACATGTTTTGCTATATTTTAAAAGAGGGTGATATTTTCTTCCTTGAAATAATAGCAGTATCTGGCTTCAAAATAGAGAGTCTCTGTAAAAACAAGATGTTCCTTCCACTGTGATTTCATACAAGCACCTAATTAGAGAAACCATAGGGAGAGCTAACCAAAACCACCTTAAAGGGGTTTAGCTTTTAAATGTGAAATTTCTGTATTACCTTCCTTTGGATGGCAGGAAATGCTATTGGGATGTGAGGGGCTGCTTACTGCACACATCAAGAACAAGAACTATGTCATGGAAATGTTTCTGGTTGGCCTCGCAGGACACAGACCACAATGGGGTAGTTCAGCACCACCCATGTCGACACACTCACTCTTTCTATGTTCTCTATCCTGGTGTAATGTCCAGGAAAAGAAATTATAATGCTATAGGCAATTTCAAAGAGTGTGCAGAAAAGGACAGAGGACGTGTTTCCTGGGATTCAAAGCCAATTTGCTGGTACCTTATAGGCTTTCTGACTCCACAGATATTGACGAGGAAAGGCCTGCTCCCCCAAGGATAATCCTGGGAAATTACTACCCAGGAGTGCACCCCGGGTGAAATGCATAACGGCAGATGATAATTCTGTGGTCAAACCATTACTTCGGTGTTTAAGCAGATCAAATCGATGAGAAAATGAGCCAGAGATGGGTCTTCACATAATAATAATCATTAAAGAGGAGCAAGGGGGCATTCTTCCATTGCAAAAGAGGAAGGTTCCTGTTAGGTTTTCTGATGAAAGCATAAAACCTTAATTGCTATTTCTCCTGCCCCTGCTTTCCTTACTGCCAACCTTCTTGAAAACTGAGCCCACTCTTGATGCCCCCATTCCCTTATTCCCACTCTCATCAGTCAGGCTGGTAAGAGGATTCTCCCACCACATTCACTAGGGAGCCATCCTCCAACCCAACAGCCTCTTCCATTCTCACTGTCCCTACTGTGTTTTCTCAAATTCATTCATTCATTCATTCACTGAAAGAAAGCCATATCCTTTCTTTCTTTATCCTGTTAATGGGTCTGCTAATTAGAAAATAGTAACCTTCTCAAGCTGCATTGCTATGTTAAAGTAAAAACAACAACCAAAACCTGTCTCCTCTTAAGACTCAGATTTTACCAAAAAAGAAATCTCATCTTCTGGTAAATATGAGATTCAACTGGGAGGCTTTTCACTCCTTCCTGTGTGCAATTAACAGCGAACACCTTGTCACAAACATTTTTGAAAGGTCAAAGATGGCAACAATCTTGCTAAAGAGACAAATAGTCAAATAAAACCCTATCCTGGTAATTCCCAGGGTTCAAAGAACAGCATAACTCTGATCAATAATGAGACACACAAAAGGGATTGTGGGATAAAGGGCGGGTCTAATTTGAAGTATTAAAAACTTGTGTAAGTCCTTTTTACCCCCAGCATACCATGTGTCACACAGCAGATACTGAAGCTGTTAACAGTAAATTCATACTTACAATGTTGGAAAAATAAGATTCTGATTATGAAACAAAAGGTTGTTTTCAGTTGAAGAAGTAAATAATAGTAAGAATAAGGAATTTTGCAAAAGCCAAGGTAAGAATGTTTTGCCTCTGTAATAAGTCAATTACTGAGTTCCAATTTTGAATGTATTTTAATAATATTTTTATTATTGCCTTTTACCCTTATCCTAATGCAAACCATAAGTGTTTAAAGAACACTTATTTCTAAATATTTATGTTTATATCTTTAATGTGCCTTAGAAATAGCATTTTTTATATATTTGCTGTCTATTGTCATTGTCTTGAGAGTAAATTTAACTTTTCATACATTGAAGAGAGAGGCTTCCTTTCTAAAATTTTCATTGTACGTTTTAATTTTTTTTAATGCAGGCATTTCCAGCCCTTATGACAGATTGTATGTTCCTGGCAACAGTATTTTATCACTTAAGTTGCATTACACATTGATTATCTATTATCTGCTCATATTAAGAAGGCTCTATCCTCAGTTAATGTTTACTAAACAATCAATACAATCTAAGTGAAACAAGAGTAGACTCAAATAAGTGGGCTGAAATTCAGAGAAAATTGAGACCGTGTGCACTTTGGAAGAGCAGTATTTGTGAGAACTCATTTTTGCTTAAAAGATTTAATTTATCTGTTTTAATGCCATCAAAGTTAATAATGGATGACATGTCTTATAGCTTCAATGATGCAGCAACTTGTCAATAAAACAGAGAATTTAGAACGCAATTCATCAATTCATGATTTTTAATTGGACTGTGGATGGTTAATTTTAAGTCATTAGACTCTCCAATAATAAAACCCTAGAAAGGGAGAGTTAATTAATACAGAAGTGAGTAACTGTTTCCTGTCTCTTCAGTGAAGAACTGAGTTCCTGTTCCACCCCTATAACAAGTGGCACTTTTTAATTTAAGCACCTTTGCATGGGATGAGGATTAGATGTGTGGAATGGGAAGGAGTAAAGTAGAGAAAGAGAGTGGCCTGTGTGTGTGTGTGTGTGTGTGTGTGTGTGTGTGTGTGTGTATGTGCGTGCGCGCGCTTACTTCCCAAATATCTTTCTCCCAGAGACCCAGAATAAGTCCAATATACTCTAGGCAAATAGGAAAGAATACAAATTTCCCTTAAATCTTTCTCTGAAGTGGGGGGTAACGTGGTCAAAGGATTTCCCCACTTCTCAGTCTTGCACTTACTGGTAGGGCTGCATGTGGCTCATGTGTCTGTCTATTGATATTCCATTATCCATTGACTGTCCAAGCTGAAAGGGATCTTGGTGATTACCTGGTCCACCTGACCCCCTTTTACAGCTGGGAACCAGAGGTTCAGGAATACTTAGAGACCTGTCTGTAGTCACACAGTTACAGACAGCGCCAGTCATTCTTACAATTTACACACCCAGCAATTATTCCACTCCACCGCACTTCTCTGATCTCTCCTGCCTAAGAACACAACTTCTCATGCTCACAATGGAGAACTTAATCAGTCTGCAAGTTAAAGATTCATTTTAAACAAATTGGTTCATTATTATTTAATTGAGGCGGCTTTGGAGCAATAAAAGCCTTGCTCACCAAAACTGAATAAGCAGCTCATGAAACATTGAGCTCAAGAAATGCAAAAACTGTCACGAGTCAATATGTGCTGCCTTTCTGTTTGATAAATGCCACCCAATACTTCAGAAGTATCAGAAACTAATGGTGTCCCAGCATTCCATAGGCATACATTAATGGGATCAGGAGCATAAAATATAAACAATAATGTACATATCGATTGTTCTGGACACTTGAAGCCCAACAAACATTTGAAAGGTCAGTCATTTTACTTGCATCAAATTACAGATAAGTCATTTGCTTGAAGCTGGAAACTTGCCTCTCCATGTAAATTTATCTCATGACCTATAAACTTAATCGTGCCATACTTCTACTAGCTTCCGTAGGTTGTCTGACGTGAAAAATGTACCAGAAGTGCTTAACCCCATAAAGCATATACAAATAAACAATATGCAGGAAGGATATAGTGTAAGAGAAGTCCATTCTATAAGCTGAATAAATACAATGAAACAGCATTTTGCTCTGACAGAACACGTTTCAAGATTTCTGTAAGTCAATTACTACATGAGCTTACAAATGAATATGTACGCTTTCAGAACGTTAAAAACTACAAGTTTATGAAACGCAATGTTACAGTTATTTTTACTTTTTTTTTTTTTTTTGAGACAGAGTCTCGCTCTGTCACCCAGGCTGGAGTGCGGTGGCACGATCTCGGCTCACTGCAAGCTCCGCCTCCTGGGTTCACGCCATTCTCCTGCCTCAGCCTCCCGAGTAGCTGGGACTACAGACGCCTGCCACCACGCCTGGCTAATTTTTTGTATTTTTAGTAGAGACGGGGTTTCACCGTGTTAGCCACGATGGTTTCCATCTCCTGACCTTGTGATCCGCCCTCCTCGGCCTCCCAAAGTGCTGGGATTACAGGCATGAGCCACCTTGCCCGGCCAGTTATTTTTACTTTTATCTAAAAAAACTAAGTTTGGTTTGTCCAATTTGCATTGGAGTTTATCTTTGGGCAATTTTTTTCTCCAGAGAAATATTTCTTTCTTTTCAGAGCCTCTCCAAATAGAATTTAAAAGCTCATTTGAAAGTTGTCTGGATATCCATGTAGAGATGTTTCTTTACTAACATTCAGTACTAAAGGCACCTCTCCCCTAGAGTTGGGCTTCTATCTAGCAGTGTCTCTGATGCTCCTACATATGGACAAAGTGGATATCAGGGGATAGTTCACAATCCCATGGCCCCAGTTCCTTCCCTGAAGTGATAGTGTTCCTCTTTGGAGTCAGTATCCCACTACTGAGTTTGAAAAGGGTGAGTAGGACACTGAAGGGTTGAAAGAAAAGCTTGCAATTTATGTCCCCTTTATGAGAACAGCAATTTTACCTTTCCTCTGACAATGCCTCTAACCATCCTAAGCTTGGAGAGTTCCCCCATTCACTACTAAGTAAGAATATCAGAGTAAGAACCAAGCTTGCAAAGATGTCACCCACTAAATAGCCAAAGCAGGCAATGTCCTTCATTAAGAGGGCTTACAAAACACTTAGTAGAATTTCCTCTGGCAGAAGGCATTCCTCTATGTGTAAGTGAATGAAAATACATCTGCCCTTAGGTTGACAGCTTTAATCCTAAGCATTTTCAGCTGTCTTGGTTGAGAGAAGGTGACCAGATATCCTTTTTCTGAATTTTGCATTATAGATCTTTTCCAAGATTCTACAACAGCTAAAACTAGCCATTTTGAAAATCAGATTTATTTCCTTGTGAATCACAATGTTTTGAAAAACACTTTTTAAACTCTTGCTCCTTTAGTTTAACAATTAGTAGCCATTGTAAAATCATGTACTTGCAATTTACATTAAAAGACCATAATTGTAATACGGAATACGACAGAATTAAAAACCACAAAGGAAAATAATGATTTATTTGGTAGCCAAATGACCTGAAGTTAATGTTAAAAACATCATTTTATCATTTTCTAAAAAAAAAAAAAAAAAAAATCTATGGAAGAGATTATTCTACATTATACTATACATAGAAGCTTAAATGGACTAAAATAATAAATATCATTTTAGACAAAACCTAATTATTATACTTGGTCAAAAGAGGAAGACCATTTCAAAGACAGACAGCTTGGATTATTGTTTTTCTGCAATTTAAATTTTTAAGAGCTTTAAAAAGTGGCTCAGACATTTTTTATCACAATCAAAACTCAATTTGATCAATAATATTAATATTTTGAGTGAAGAAAACTCAGGACGAGAATAGTGATTATGTCTTTGATAAATAAGTTTATTCCGAAACCCAGACTGTAATTTCATTTTGTGCTAAAGCTGTTAGGAAGAAGGAGTGTTCATGCGAAAGAAACACAGAGATTTTTAATTGCAAACACTATCTTTTTGGCATATTAAAAATGCAGCTTTTATTGTATTAAGTTTTAGTCACATACAATCTGCAGGCTAAACATTCCCTGAAAAGTAGTTCTCTGTATTTCAGAAGCTATTTTCTGACTTTTAAATTTTAAACTGAGACTTTGATGACCAATAAACAAGAGACAAAAGAATCCTACTTCTCTTCTGCTTGTAATAAGACAATACAAAAAAATGTTAAAAGCCATGTCTTTGTTATATTAAAAACTGTTCAAGCATCCTAAAATCCAAGCTTATGGTGACAATTAAGGGCAGAATCACTTGTCCTATCAAGCTGAAGTAACTATATGCAGCAATTCTACCAAGGATATCTTCAGAACAAAAATAAAAGGACATTTATCACATTCTCCCTTTGACTATTTCCTTGAAAGCTAGGCTTTCAAAGCTGAGGCCTAACACACAAACTACTTTTCTTCTACTACTAACCTAGGATTCTTTCTTTCTTAAAATGTACTATCCACCTCTCTAGACGATAACTCCAGAGGACCTAATGATTGTGTTCCAAATCCCACTCGTGGCATTTCAGTTTTAGAATAATGAAACTAGGCTATTGATGTCACCTGAGTTTCAAAAGACCGTTCTCTGCCACAGTTCCTAAACTCAAAAGATTTCCTTTTGACATCAGGTGTGTGCTGATGTGAAAGGGGAAATGAGAGTCCCTACTGGGATGGCGTACATCCTCACATTTGTGAGACCAACCGCCACACTCCCAGCTTTTCTTGTTCCCTGACAAGGCTTGTCCCGACCCTCTCCTGGGACGCTTTTGACAGCAATTGCAAACAACAGAAGCCAGCAGGAATATGTAAGAACAGGTGCTGGGGCCTCCTGGGGACGCCTGTGCTCAGAGAAAGGGCCTCCACAGAGCTGTGCCAAGATAGCCCACTTCCAAGTTGCCCTCTTGCCCTTCGCCATTGCAGGATTTTTGCTCCTTTTCATGCAGCAGATGTTTGGAAAGATTTGCCACAAAGCATTATGGCTTCTAAGGTGCTTCTGGCAAATTTTCTTGGTCAGCTTTTAAGGGACCTTGGTTGGAATCTCTGATAATATAAAATAAGAATGGAAAAGGTCACTCTTGGGTTTGTGTTCAGATAAGGGAAATGATAATAAAAGGCCAGTGGTTTTCCATATTACTCTATTATTCCAGGTGGCTGCTTTCCACTTCCTCCCACATCTCAGGAAAAGGGACATTCCTAGGTTCAGAGGATCTCTAGCATCAAAGAGGAAACAGATCACATAATACTTCCTCCACAAACAGGTCACAATATTCACATACTCCTGCATATTAGACACCACTTTAGGAGCATCTGGCTGACTACTATTAATCCCCATCCTTTATCCACTGACTAAAATTGCTCTGTGATTAAGGGTGCTCTGTACCATGGGGACAGTCATCCATGCAACTCAACAACCACTGATACTCAGGGTGGCTGCTTCTAAAAGCATGGTCCCTGGACCAGCATCATCATCAGGATTACTTGGGAGCTTTTTAAAAATGCAAAATCTCAGGCCCACCCCAAACCTATTGAAACAGAATTTAAAGAGATCCAGAATGTAACAAGATCATGTCTAAGAAGTTCTATGCTACAGCTTCTTAGAGCAACTCAGTGCTCAGGATTCAGAGAGTGAGACACTGCCCTTCTCCAATGCAGATTTACACTGTTTCAAGAGCACTTTGGTGCATTCTCTAAACCTCAGACTCTCCAGGAAATATGGGCAAGAATCAATGAATCTATGTTATAGTTCATTATTAGTGGTAGCAGGACTCGAACTCAGAACTCCCAACTCCTAGACTTCTGCAGTTTCTGCTACCTCAGCAGAGGAATGCAGAGGAATAGATGATTCCTCCACATCTTAACGTTGGGAAGTTTTTCCCGTTCGCATTATTATTATGGTGTAGTAAAAAGAGGGCTTCAAGTCTTGGGTCTGCCATTACTCATCCCTGTGACTTTGAAAACAATCACATCTTTAAAAAAACAGATTAGAAACCCAAAGACATTAGGCCAGACACTGTAACTCATGCCTATAATCCCAACACTTTGGGAGGCTGAGGCGGGAGAATTGCCTGAGGCCAAGAGTTTGAGACCAGCCTGGTCTATATAGCCAGATCCTGTAACTACAAAATAATAATAATTTTTAAAAGGACATTTATAAAATAAGGTTAATTAAATAAAAATAGAAAAGTGGGGCCATGATTTAGCAGTAAGTAGCAAATACTACAAAAATATACAAGTTCTAATCTAATTTGTAATCTACTTTCTGAAAATGTAACCTAAAAAAATACACCCAAAGAAGAAAATTTTATATGTACCAAAATGGTCACTGGAATATTATTTATAACAGAAAAACTGAAAGCAACCAACAAACTCTGTCATCAGGATATGGCTAATTAAATTATGGAACATTTACTCATTTAAAATGATATTCACCAAGAATTGGTAGCCACATGAAAAATTCTGGTACGATGTCAAAAGGAAAAACAGGGTATAAAATTGTAGTACATTATGATTCCAACTATGTAAACAAAGGTACATATCTGGAAAAAAAGAAAAATATTTGCAAAATGCATCATATTTTATCAAGATAAGTAGAATATAGGTAATTGTTTTATAAATTTTCAGTAGTTGTTAATTGTTTCTATTAGCTCCTTACAAGAAAAAATTCATGAACAGGAAATGAAAACAAATTAGTAACCATGAGACCTAATACAGTTACTATAAATTGTCACTGAATCTGGCTCTGAATTCCATGGATGATGATAACAAAAATGAACAATTATTGAGCACTTGCTCTGTGCTCAGGACTTGTACTATAGGCTTCAATATTGCTCATTAAATCCTCTGATGTCTGTAATATTATCACCTGTATTTTAGACAAAACGACGGGGCTTAAAAAAAAATCAGGCTTTGGATAAACCACGGAGTAGATTTATCTGGGTCTGTTTCTTCATCTCTGTAAGGAAGGGTTGGACTAACTGACCCTTAACATTCCCCCCAACTCTGAGATTCTGAGATTCTGAAAATGACAATCAAGAAAGTCTACACAGGCATTATGCAAAGCAAGGCTATGCATGGACAATTCAAGCAGCCCTCCTTAGGTAAAAGCTCAAGGAAGACCAAGTTTGCCTTCCTGTCTTCGCCCCTTCTCCATCTGCAGGTGCCTCCCCTCCTGCTCTCCTTTGCTTCTCTCTGCTTTCAGAATAACTGTCAGCAAGATTAATTTAGATCCACATGTTCCCTCTCCCTGGGGCATTTGCCTTTCTTTGAATCTTCTCTCAATGCAGTGAAAGTTGTGTCCTGCCCCCTTAAGAAAGGATTTCAGGCATAAGCACGCTGGTAGAAGAAGTGTTTACCAATCAGGGACCCTGTCTGCCAGCAAAGGCAGCTTCCTTCCTCAGCCGCTCCTGGGCTGAAGGGCAGATGAGGAAAACTAGGAGAAGGAGCAAAGCCCCAACTCAAATAGTACCTATTGAGACTTCTTTCAGATGCATTCATGCATATATACAGCTGAAGTTGTCTTGCGAAACTGATGGACAAAATTCAACCTTGTGATATTAGAAACTATTACTTACGAGTTAGCTAGTTTTCACATTGCAAATAAATCACCACCTGGTCACTCTAAATAGCAAAATCACCTTCTGGATGTGTGATTTATAAAAACTATTTCACATAAAGCATTTCAGGTGTTTATACACAAGGTCTCTCAAATCCCTGCAAAATCTGCACACATGGAACATTCAGCAAAATGTAAAAAATAGTACACACTCGTATGAATACAGTAATTAATTTAATAATACTTCTTCACAGTGTCTTCTTGACAATGTTATTAACTACTAAACAATAAATAATTACTTGCTATAGTATATCTAGTACATATATATAGTATTATTCCCATGAAGCAATATTTTATAACTATTTTCAGCATTTGGGAGAATTGGGAAAAAGAAACATTACTATTTCAAGTAGAAAAACTAAATATTAAAATTAGGAATAATTCTGCTAAAAAGATCTCAGCTTTTTTCAGCGTTTTAATTCTAAGCTACTTTTTTTTATTTGTGTCTATGGAAATGTTCTCTACATTTTTTAAGGAACTGTGTGCTAAAAATGGTATTCCAAATTAAGGATTTTTAAATTGATATCTAAATTTTTTCATTAAATATATAAAAATTTTAAATGCAAGCAAAATAAATTTGTACTTTAAAAAATATGTAGCATTTTGGTAGTGCTTAGTGGAAAGGAATGCCTTTGTGAGCTCCTTTATGTTTCAATTGATATACTGTCTTCTACACAAGTGCAGCATGAGCTATACCACACTTGATTTAATTGATTTTATTATTATTAGGCCTGTTAATGTTTTAGAATTGATTATGCCAGGGAGAAAGGGAAAGAGTGTTTGTTCTGAACGAGATTTATTTTATAAAGCACAAGTTCAACTCATCAAAATCTCTATTTTTTAGAAAGAAATTAATTTGTTGTTCTTGCACGTTTAATTAAACTACATTAAGAAAAAAAAAAAGGCCTTAGAGTTGAGAACTTTCCAAACCATTTATTTTAGCTACAGAATTGGCAAAAACATACAAGATGATGTGCAATCTCCTTATTTTGGAGGATTAGTTGTTTGGAGTGTGGTTACGGAGTTTCTCAACCCACACTTTTTCAACGTTGGTAACCATTAAGAAAAGACATAGAATACTCAATTCTGTTCACTCAAATTTGGTAGATTCCGGGAGTGAGTTTCTTACCCCAACATTAGTGTTACAATGCACACGAGTTTAACTGTAGTTAGCTACTTTCATTCAGGGCTCTTGTTAGCATCTTATAGTAAAGGCGTGGATGAGGAGGGGGGAAAATAAAGCTTTGACAGATGGTACTCAGCGTTTGACTCCTGCTGAGCTCAGCAGGACCTGTGGTTTCCAAGGTTAGGGCTGTCAAAATGGCTCTGTCTATCAAGTGAATAACAAAGTGTAGACTGCCTGTCTGTTTCCTATACAAAACTTAGATTTCATTTGCCATTATTGTCGGCCTTTCTGCTGATTTAATAACTTCTAAGGAGAAGAACTAGGGGTTCTGATGCAGCCTCACTATTTAAGAAACTACTTGGAAAGGGAATTCTCAAGGGCTGAAAGAGGTAGGCCGCGATCTGATCTCTTTCTCTTTGGTTTCTCTCTAAGGCTTCAAGACTTAAAAAGGATTCAAAAGACACCAAAGGTTCACTTTTGGCTAAAAGCTAAATGTGAACCTTTCAAAATGAACTCATTGCTGTCTTCCTCTCAAAAGGGTAAAATGTTTTTTTATTAAGAATCCTTGGGGTAGTGGATAATTATTCAACTAGAAATATTGAGAATGAAAAGGGAACTGTTTCTGTTATGAAATACATGCATCTGTTTAGATGTGTTTGTCAGGGCCTGTTTTTCACCTTTCATAGCTCTTAATATTAACAACTCTCCCATTTTTTTCACCTATTTCTAAAGCCTTCAGATGGTCAGATAAAGTACCTGATGCTGAAAAACAGGAAATTGAATCATGTCTCCAAAATGTGCTTTTTGTCATGCACTGTTACAGCTATATTTCTTGGTAAGTCTGATGTTCTCCTTTATGCATATTTTGTGATTACAAGATTGTTATTGACCTCTTGGGATTTTAATAAAAAGCTTGTGGATTCATAAACCCAGGCTTTCTATTAAGATGATGCTGAAATTAGGATTGGGGTTTTGCTTCTGAATAAACTAATAATTATATTTCAATGTTTATATTAAATATTAATACACTTAAATTTAATACGCTTAAAGTGAAACACCTGATTGTTATTTCAAAAATGTGGCGTTTAAAAAATGACAGACTTAGACTTTTGTCCTGTCCCAAAACTAAGAATTTTAGTTGTCATTTCTGAGAAGCTGATAAAGGGAAATCTCTTGTCTCTTTTTGATGCTGGCTTGAGCAAACATTTCCACTAGTGTAGTGATTATTCCCAACCAGCATATCTGAAAAGATGACATTCTCCCTACAACATAGTTGAAGAAATTTCTTCTGCAAATATTTAGTTTATATAAATCCCATAATCATAAAGGGAATGTTATTTGGAAGAATGGCCATTTATTGTGATTTTTAGTACAGTTCAGTATTTTGAACATTAAACTTAAAAAAAAACTTAAGCTTTAAAATATTTACCTTCTTTTAAAACTTATTTTAAAAACCCTAACCCAGTGTTTTTTTCTGAGACACAGGGCCTATACTACATATTAGATATTCAGTAAATGTTATTGAATTGAAATAAAAAGGATATTGACTATTGAGTAAAAGATGAAAGGAATTCTTGAATTGAAATAAAAGGGAGACAACTTTTACGTCAGATTATTGTAAGAAATTATCAAATGCCAATTTAGCATAAATCCTTTTCCATTTGTGCTTGGGTTTTATCCTGGAAATGTTCGATGCTTTTAATCAACTCTGTAGATAATAGTGATAATTAAGCAGAAATTTCAAAAAAAAATCTAAACTAAAAAGCAGTTTTCTTCTCCCATTTTATCTCTCTGCCTTTAGCTTGCTTTGTTCAATAGGGCAGTTTCTAAGCTTCTTTCTAACAGCCTATACTATCACTACACCATCCCTGCCCGCAAAGGAGGTTTTGTTAATGGTAAACTTGCTGAATCAAATTTGCTTTTTATGTGTTTCCATTTTTTGAAGAGTCTCTGAGGAGTTTCTTCATGTGTCTATGGGGAAAATGTGCTTCTGTATTTTCATCCAAGTTCATAAACTATAAGGCTCTGGAAATTAAGTCCATCTCTGGCAGGAAATCAGCAATCCTGGAAGAAGGAAACAGAACTAAAACAGATACAATGTTTGAGCACTATGATCACATACCACATACCATACTTAGTCTCCAACCAAATCCTTTCTGGTTCTAACCCACGGCACTGGCCCAGAGCTCTGGGACCAAGAAGTCAAAATATCCACAGCTAACTAATATAACTAATATGTTCTAAGTGCACTAAGCCCTTCAATCATTTTGTTGTTGTTGTTTTTAACTGTAGTAAAATACACATAACATAAAATTTATCATCTTAATCATTTTTAAATGTACAGTTCAGTAGTGTTAAGTACATTCACATTATTGTGCAGCTAATCTCCAGAACTGTTTTGATCTTACAAAACGAAAACTCTGTACTCATAAACTACACCTCCCCCATTCCCCTATCTTCCAGGCCCTTGGCAAACACCATTCTACTTTCTGTCTTTATGAATTTGAGTAGTCTAGGTACCTTACATATAAATGGAATCATTACAGTATCTGTCTTTTTGTGCTGGCTTATTTCACTTAGCATAATGTTTTCAAAGTTCATTAATGTTGTAGCATGTATCAGAATTTCCTTCCTTTTTAAGGCTGAGTAATATTCCATTGTATGTATATGCACCACATTCTACTTATCCATTCATCTGTCATTTAACACTTGGATTGCGTCTATCTTTTGGCTACTGTCAATAAGGCTGCTATGCACATGGGTGTACAACCTTCAGTCATTTCAGAATGTGATTACTACATGCTGCAGAGTAAATTAAGACACACTGGAGAAAATACTTGAGAAAAATAGGCAGAAAATTACAATAATAAAAATAATAGATAACACTTATTGAGAGCTTTCTATTTACTGGGCACTGTGCCACACACAGCACTGATCTTAACTTTCTGAGATATGCACTATTATTACCCTCATTTTGTAGAAGTGAAAACAAGCACAGAGAGGTTGGTTAACTAGTCCAAAGTCACTCACCAAGTAAGTCACTGGAATGCAAATCCGGGAAATGGGGCCAGAGTTTATTCATTTGGAGGAGGAAAGAAATTACAGAATCCGTATTCATGGAGCCACAGCCAAGTACCCTTAGGGAAGAACTCCTTGACCACCGCACAGAGCATGACCTGAGCAAAAGGGCACTTTTGAATAAGAGCCAGAGAAAACAGCTCTGTCACCTGCTAGCTGCAGGACCCTGAACAAGACAACTGTCCTTCTGGGCTTAATGTTTCGTCTGTGAAAGGAGAGACTGAATTGAGTGTTCTACGGCCTGTGGTGTTCAGCATCCCTCATTCCACGTGAATTGTTATCTAATACTTTATGATTTGGTTATTTTACCTACTTGAATACAAGAAAGTAATTTAAAATTTTCAAATATATGCTTAAGTCTACAAATTTTGATAATGACTAATTTTCTGATTTTCATTTCACTGTATTCAAATTATTCCTTGATATAAAAAATATCGTTTTTACTCCTCTAATGAATCTAAAAAGAAAGAATACAATGACATGGTACCAACAGGAGTGTGTGAGGTAAAATGTTTCTCCTTCAGAGGGCCCTGAGCTATGCCTACCTCAACAAAAGCGAAGTAGAGAGTTGCAAACAGTGCTCTTTAATATATATTCAAATAATTAGGGTTATGTGACCCCCTCCCCTTTCACCCTGCCACTGAGAGAAACAAGAAGGGTGAGCCTGATTAATGTTTTCCTCTTCACAGTAAAAATGTATCACTTCATGGTATCTCTAGAAACACGGACTGTACATAAGTATCCTTATTATAAATAATTTTACTAGCTCTTTTGGTTCTATGGTTATGAGTTTAGGTTATGATTTTTTTGTGTTCACTTTCAGAGCATAACCCTAATTTTGGGTGTAGTGATTGAATTGCATCCAAGGAAACAAAGGAAAAATATTTTTTAAAGAAATGTTTTAAATTATTTTTTTAATTCTGAGTTCCTGGAGAAGAGTATTTGAATGCCACTGATCTAATTTATAACTAGGTGCATGTTTGCAAACCCATGAAGAACACTTACCAGAAAGAACCTTGCAAATCAGGCTCAAGAGAAGACTTGAGTTGCACTTTTGTTGTAATGCTGTACAAATCAAGTGGCAAATGCTTATTTGACCAAAGTCCAAGTGTTTCAAGTAGAGTTCAGTCAAGTGATTGATCAGGTCTGCATTTTTTCAGGGATGTCTGCAGATAAAGTTCAATATTAACTTAAGGGAATGTTTTCATTTTCTTTTAGCCAGCATTTATGGCAAGATAGACAATTTTATTTTAAACAAAATTATTACAATGGAAGCGCTTTCCATATTCCAATGCATGAATTTGTTATTCTTCATATAGTAACTACATTCAGCCTCCAGCCAAGATAAAGAATTATGTGATACATACTTCATCTTCCATCTCTGCTTTCAAAAGATGTGAATTCTGCAAACCAGACAGAAGAGGGAGCTATCCATCTGGAAATTAACCAATCCTTTCAAAAACATCTCAAATAAATATAGAAGAAAATTCTAATATAATCAAGTCTTATTTAGTCTTGTATTTTATAAAAACACTATAATTTTTCTGGTGCATTAAAAATGACAAAGAAAACGACCAGTAAAGGCAAAAACATTGAGTTAATTAATGAAGAGGCAAAATATACAGCGATTAAAAGGCCAATTAAAAATACACTCACATTTTACAGTTTGATCTCACATTTTATAGCAAAATGTAGAACCAGAACAAACCTCCAAAAAGGGCAAAATAATACTCTGCCGCTATACATATTACTAATATCACCTTCCTATAGATCCTGTTCTTAAAATGGAATGCTGACTTTAAAATTGATAACATCTGGAAATAATGGCAAAAAGGAAAAACTATTGGGCTGCATCTGTCTTGAAAATGCTATGTAATAAGATTTACTTAATATATTTGAAAAAGGAAAAATGTTTTGTTCCCCAATTTGTTGCAACATCTGAAAGTTCATGAGGTTATGACCCCTCTTTAAGAAAGCATCTCCCACCACCTGCAAATACCCCAGGAAAAGCAGTTGGAAACAATAAAACACGTGCTAGCTAACTGTTACCAGGGAAACGGTTCTGGTTCACCAATCAGAGCGCCTGTGCTTCCCAGTGGCTTTGTCCGGGGGAGACATGCACCAGCTGTTAGTGAATAACCATTGTTATAGATCATCAGGAAATCACAGTCAGCAGACAACCCAGCCCCACTGGAAGTTTATTTCTCATATTTGTTCATCACCAGGGCAATTCTCCACCTTTAAAACATCCCCTTCGGCTGGGTTAACTAAATAACACCCTACACGGGTAAGGTCATTTAAAAAAGGCAAGTTGCAAAATGGTCTTTTTGCCAGCAAACAGATTTCTAACTTTGATTCCAAATGCATCACCCTCCTGTCCCCTTCACTTTCCAGTGGCAATTTTAAGACTGATATCTAAAGTCTGTGCTCCTTTGAGTGCTGTTCCTCCTTCACCTAATTGGCTCTCCAGGCACCAAGAGCTTTCACACCATACCCTCCAAGACCTGTCAGGGATCATTTGGCAATTCCCACGCTGGAAAGATCAGTGTGGTTTGCAAACTGGGAGTTCTGAAGAGGCTGTTTGGGCTGTCATAAGGAAAGGGGCTGAGAGGACAAAACCCTGGTTCCCTCCCTCGCTAACACACACAATTCAACCAGAACAGCCCCACTTTATCAATTGTATTATTTTTATAAATTTATAAATTCATATATTTTTGGAAATAAGATGGCATTACTTTTTAAAGTTTAAAAACCAGCTCTCAACCTATCCAATCATCAGACTCATCTTAAAAAGTAAAATCATCAAGAGTTTTAGTTTCAGGTCCAGCATGTTAGGCTCTTAAGAAGTCACCACTCTAACAACAAGTAAAAAAGCCAAATAAACTGAAAAATCAACAACTCTTCTTAGATCTGTCAGAGAAGTGAGGTCACAGGACTGGAGCAGAAGTCTA
The DNA here is from genome assembly GCF_028885625.2 of Pongo pygmaeus. NCBI lineage: Eukaryota > Metazoa > Chordata > Mammalia > Primates > Hominidae > Pongo > Pongo pygmaeus. The sequence continues at coordinate 77,541,566 of NC_072385.2, forward strand.
TGAGCAGTCTCTCAGGAGTCAGTGCCAGGGTTAGAAAACCAGAACTACAATTGCTAGAAGATCAGTGTGGACAAGTGTAAGAATTAAAAACTCAGGAGGACCCAGACATAGTGGGTCCATCACACGTTACCAATAGAGAAGCAAAAATAAGAATTACACCTGACTGGTCCTCAGAACATGCAAGCAAGAAGAGAGTGGTATAAAATATTTAAACTATTGAGATAGAAACTACCAGCCTAGAACTCTCTACGCTGTGAAATTATCCTTCAAAAGTAAAGAAGAAATAAAGACTTTCTCAGGCAAAAATTGAAAGTATTTGTTGGCCAGTAGTCCTGCCTTGCAAGAAATTCTTCAAAGAAGTTCTTCAGAACAAAAGAAAATTATATAGGTTAGAAACTCAGATCTACATAAAGAAAGGAGCAATGGAGAATGAATCAGTGAAAGTGAAATAAAACTTTTATTTTTCTTATTCTTAATTGATTTAACACAAAACTGTTCAAAATAACAGCAATGATATATTCAATTATGTACATTTATATGTTTTAAATATATGTGCACACACATAAACATACATATGTATGCTAATATGTAAGTGAATGAATAATGGCAATGATACAAAAGAGAACAGAGGAGTTAGGAATATTTTGTTATTATAATGTACTTGCACTGCTCATAAAGCAGTACATTGTTAATTGGACTTGAATTCGTTATAAATGTCTATTGCAAACTTTGGGGAAAAACTACTAAATTTTTTTTTAATGTGACATGTCCTAAGAAAGAAATGAAATCATATAAAATGCTCAATTAAAACTACAAAAGCAGAACAAGTGTAGAAGACAAAATAGGAATGAAGAGCAAGAAGAACAAATAGAAAACAATAACAAATGTTACATATTAATCCAGCTATAATAATAATCACTTTAACCTTCAATGGTCTATATATGCCTATTAACTGACAGAGATTGTCAGAGTGGATTAAAAAACAAGACCCAACTACATGTTGTATACAAGAAGCCCACTTTAAATATAAAGACACATAAAGATTAAAAGTAAGCCAGATGCGGTGGCTCACACCTGTAATCCCAGGACTTTGGGAGGCTGAGGTGGGTGGATCGCCTGAGGTCAGGAGTTCGAGACCAGCCTGGCCAACGTGGTGAAACCCCATCTCTACTAAAAATACAAAAAATTAGCTGGGCGTGGTGGTGGGCACCTGTAATCCCAGCTACTCAGGAGGCTAAGGCAGGAGAATTGCTTGAACGCGGGAGGTGGAGGTTGCAGTGAGCTGAGTTCACGCCATTGCACTCCAGCCTGGGCAACAAGAGCAAAACTCCATCTCAAAAAAAAAAAAAGGTTTAAAAGTAAGGGTATGAAGAAAAAAATACCATGTAATATTAATTGAAAGAAAGCAGAAAATCTGTTTTTAAAAAAGCAGGAGTAGCTATATTAATTTCAGAGAGAGCCAACTTCAGAACAAAGAAAGTTAGGAGGGATAAAGAGAGCTATTCCATAATGATGGAGGGGTCAGTCCTCTAAAACAACATAACAATTTTTAACGTGTATGCACCCAACAGAGCACCAAAGTATGTGAAGCAAAAACTGATAGAAATGCGAGGAGAAACAGATAAATCCACTATTATAATTGGAGACTTTACCACTATCAGAAATGGACAGATCCACTAGGCAAAAAATCAGTAAAGACATAGTTGAACTCAACAACACCATCAATCATTGGGATATAATTGACAACTATAGATTATTTCATCCAACAACATATTACACATCCATCTCAACCTCACATGGAACATTTTGCCAGGATAGAATACTTTCTGGGCCATAAAATACATCTTAAAATATTTAAAAGGATAGAAATCATACAATGTATGCTGTTAGAACGTAATGGAATTAAGGTAAATATCAATAACTGACAACTGGAAAAGCTCAAAAAACTTGGAGACTAACAAACTTTTAAATAACATATGGGTCAAAGAATAAATCTCAAGAGAAATTAAAAATACAGTTTATCAAAATTTGTGGAATGCAATGAAAGCAACATTTAGAGGGAAGCTTATAGCATTGAATGCATATATTATGAAAGAAGAAAGATCTGAAATAAATAACCTAAGCTTCCACTTTAGGGAACTAGGAAAAAAAATTAAATCCAAGGAAAGCAGAAAAAAAATAAAAATTAAAGCAGAAATCAATGAAATTGGAAACAGGAAATCAATAGAAACATGCAACAAAACCAAATGCTGGTTCTCTGAAAAGATAATAAAAGTGATAAATCTCTAGCCAGGTTAAATAAGAAAAAAAAAGATAAGAATGATATCTTAATGATAAGCACTAATATCAGAAATGAAGTAGAGGACATCATACATATACCATGGGCATTAAAAGGATAATAAAGGAATATTATGAACAACTCTATGCCCACAGATTTGATAATCTGGATTAAATGGACCAATTCCTAGACACAACTTGCCAAAAGTCACACAAACAGAAATGGACAATGTGAATGGCCTATATCTATTAGCTAAATTAGATCAATAATTAATAACCTTCCAACATAGAAAGCACAAGCCCAAGATAAGCTTGCCCATGAATTCTACCAAACATTTAAAGAAGAAATTATATTCGTTTTCTACCATCTCTTTTAGAAAATAAAAACAGAGGGAATACTTCCTCACTCATTCCATGAGGCCAGCATTACCCTAATACCAAAGTCAGACAAAGCCTTTACAAAAAAAGACTTCAGACCAATGCCTCTCATGAACAGAGATGCAGAAATCCTCTACAAAATAATAGCAAGTCAAATTCAACAATGTATAAAAAGAATTATACACCATGACTAAATGTGATTTATCCCAGGTATGCAAGGATGGTTCAACATTTGAAAATTAATTAATGTAATCTAGCGTATCAGAAAACTAAAGAAGAAAAATCACATTATCATATCAATGGATGCAGAAAAAGTATTTGACAAATGCAATGCCTATTTATGGTAAAAAAAAAAAAATCTCAGCAAACTAGGAATAGAAAGGAACTTCCTCAACTTATAAAGAATATCTACCAAAAAAACTACAGCAAACCTCATACTTAATGGTGAGAAACTCAAAGCTTTCCCACTAAGATCAAGAATAAGACAAGAATGTCTCTTCTCTCCACTGATTTTTAACACCATACTGGAAGTTACAGCTAATGCAATAGAACAAGAAAATAGAAAATATACAGATTGGGAAAGAAGAAATAAAACTGTCTTTGTTCACAAATGATATGACCATATATATAGAAAGCCCAAAATAATCAACAAAAAAAACTCCTGGAAATAAGCAATTATAGCACGGTTGCAAGATATAAGGTTAATATACAAAAGTCAATCACTTTCCTATATACCAGCAATGAACAATGAAATTTGAAATTAACAACACATTGCCATTTATATTAACACCCCAAAAATGAAATACTTAACTATAAATCTAACAAAAGATGTACAAGATCTATATGAAAAACTACAAAACCCTGATGAAAGATATCAAGGAAGAACTAAATAAATAGAGAGATAGCCCAAGTTCCTGAGTAAGAAAACTATATTGTCAAGATGTCAGTTCTTCTTAATTTGAACTATAGATTCAAAGAAGTCCCAATCAAAATCCCAGAAAGTGATTGTGTGTATATTGACAAACCAATTCTAATGTTTATGTGTAGAGGCAAAAGATCCAGAATACCAACTCATTATTCAAGGAGAATAAAATTGGAGGACTGACACGACCTGACTTCAAGACTTACTGTATCACTATGGTAGTCAAGCCAGCGTAGTATTGATGAAAGAATAGGTGAATGGATTAATGGAACATAATAGAGGGCCTAGATATAGACCCACACAAGCATGGTTAGCTGATGTTTGACAAAGGAGCAAAGGCAATACAATGGAGCAAAGAGTCTTTTCAAGAAACAGTGCTGGAGCAACTGGACATCCACATGCAAAAAATAATAATAATAATCTAGACACAAATATTATATCCTTCACAAAAATTACTCATAGTGGTTCATAGGCCTAAATACAAAATGCAAAACTATAAAACTCCTAGAAGATAACACAAGAGAAAACTTAGATGACCTTCGGCATGACATTGACTTTTTAAGATATAACACCAAAGGCATGACCTATGAAACAAATAATTGATAAGGTGGGCTTCATTAAAATTTAAAACTTCTGCTCTGCAAAAGATTATTTTAAGAGAAAGTGAGTAGATAAGCCACAGACTGGGAGAAAATACTTGCAAAAAAACACATCTGATAAAGAATTGTTATCTAAAATACACAAAGAACACTTAAAACTCAACAATAATAAAATGAACCCAATTTTAAAATGGGCAATATACCTGAATACACGTATCACCAAAGAAGATATAATAAGTAGCATATGAAAGATTTTTGATATTGTATGTCATTAGGGAACTGAAAATTAAAATGAGGTACCACTAAACACCTAAAAGAGTGGCTAAAATCCAGAACACTGACAACACCAAATGCTGATGAGGATGTGGAACAACAGAACTCTCAGTCATTGCGGAAGGGAATGTAAAATGGTACAGCCACTTTGGAAGACCGTTCATCAGTTTCTTTAAAAACTAAACATACATTTACCTTACAATCCAGCAATCACGCTCCTAGGTATTTACCCAAAGGAGTTGAAAACTTATGTCCTCACAAAAACCTGCACATGGATGTTTACAGCAGCTTAATTCATAATTACCAACACTTGGAAGAAACCAAAATGTCTTTCAGTAGGTGAATGGATAAATAAACTGTGATACATCCAGACAAAGGAATATTATTCAGCACTAAAAAGAAATGAGCCAGCAAGCCATGAAAAGACATAGAGGAAATGTAAATGTATATTACCAAGTTAAGAAGTCAATCTGGAAAGGCTAAATGCTGTATGATTCCAACAATATGACATTCAGGAGAAGGCAAAAACTATGGAAACAGTAAAAACCTGAGTGGGTGGCATCAGTTAGAGGGGAGGAAGAGATGAATAGGCAGAGGATTTTTAGGGCACTGAAGCTATTCTGCATGATACTACAGTGGTAGATACATATCGTTATACATTTGTCAAAACACAGAGAACACCAGGAATGAACTCTAATGTAAACTGGATTTGGGGGTGATAATGATGTGTCAATGTAGGTTCATCTATCATAACAAATGTTATCACTATGGTGGGGGATGTCGTTAGTAGGGGAGATTGTACATGGACGGGGATAGGGTATCTGGGAACCCTCTATACTTTCCACTCAATTTTGTGTGAATCTAAAACTGCCCTAAAAAATAAAGTTTACTAATTTTTTTTCTTAAAAAGGAGGCTTCTCCAGTCCACATCTTGTAAGTTCAGGTTCAGGAGGTAGGTCTTGGTTGGGGCTTGGAAATCTGTCTTCTCCATAAATCCAAAATGTTTCTGATGTACAGCCAGTGTTGAGAATCACTGGGTAGATCTTGGCCTCTGATCTTTTAAGATGTAACTGTACTGTTCAATTTTTTTTTCAGGTCTTTACTGTCTGCCAGAAATAATCTTATAAATTCATCTGTACTAATGTTAATGGCAGATAATGCTTAGATATTAAAAATTTGCATTTATAGAGGGGTCTTTTTCTACCTAAGTGCTTAAACTAACAAGAGCCCTGTATTATAGACTGGCAGCCTCTAAACAGCCTACTCATAGAGGCAACTAAAACGAGGATTCTGTCTCAAAGCTCTGTTCTATCCATGCCTTCCCATGGAGCAAAGGAACAAACAAGATATCAACAATTGGAGAAATGGCAACTACAATTCCATCATTCACAACTTCAGTTTTCCCTCAAGAGAACAAGTGACACTGTTAATCAGGCCCTGCAAGCACAAATAAACAAAAATAATAATTTGAGAAAAGAAAATGAACGATGGCATAAGAAGTCTAGTGTTTCTTCCATAACCAAGGTATAGTAGTCTCATCCTTTGGAGCTTTAGATGAACAGACTGAGGATCATAGAGTTTCTAACACAAGCCCCTTCTTTCTACGCAACCCAGAATGATGTAGTTCTCTATTTTTAAAAGCAGCAAAAAGGATGGAAGTGTTCTTCCTTGAAGCCCAGATGTTTTCTATCTTTCTAAGCTGCAATTATTTCAACACATTATTTTAGCTACACTTACATCAGATCAGAGCCACCTGTTATATCCTCTGCACACTTATGAGAGATTTACGGTTAAGTTTCTATTTATGGTTTATTTAGGAAAGTCAGAATGCAATTGAAAGGATGCTTTTAAAGTCATCTTGAGGTCCAAGGATGTGTGTATAGCAGATTAACAGATAATCAAGACACTGTGTTGTGTAGTGTAAACATAATCAACCCTAATTTTGTGATTCATTATTACATAAATTTGGATGTAACCCACGACTAAAAAACTCATCATCTGAAATTCAACTACATGCCTGAAAAACATAATATAACATTGCTATACTTTAAGGAAGTTATTAATCTACTCCTAAACCAAGTATTACAAAAAATTGTATTATAAGGCATTTTATTGTAGAAGGATTCTTTATTACCAAGATTTACATATTTAAATATTCTCTCATTTTATCTTGTCTGAAATTAAATGTCACTCTAATATCAATAAAATATATGAATATATATATCTCCTTTCTAATGGTAAACAAGCATTTGCAAAAAACATCCTAAGTAATAGCCAATCATTAATAAATGTTTATTGAGCACCTACTATAGGCCAGGAATTTTTCTATGTGCTGGGATATAGAAGAGAACAAAATATATGAAGTCCCTATTCTAGGAAAATGTTGGAATAAATTTATAGTTGACATTGACCCAAAAACCGACATTGTAGTGTTAATAATATCACAATATTCACAAGTTAGATTTTTGAGCTCTAAAGTAAATATTGCATATTATGCATTATTCCAGCACTTTAAAGATTAACAGCAGGTGATGGTATTATCATAAGACCATTATTAGGCAGAAGAAAGATGGAGAGAATACAAGTAAAAAGCACATCTCCTCATTCTACTCATCTAATCTTGTTATTACTTAGGCATAACTAAATTACAAAAGACTGAAACTCAACTGCAAAGTCTAACATTAGATAAAATTGCTTGAAATGCAAGGATATTTACCTGGATTGACCATAAGGCTTTTGGTGTGACTAAAACACTGGTAAAATAAGCACATATGAAACAAACAGCATAATTTGAGGAAAAAAAATGAATGATGGCATAAGAAGCCTAGTCTTTCTTCCATGACCAAGGTATACTAGTCTCATCCACTGGTTGTGGCTTGGGGAAACTTCACTTTTCATCTTTTCCTTCATTCTCTATGGAGATGTGTGGCAAAATTAGAGAGTATCCATTCTCATTTATGCACCTATCTGAATCCCAACTATAACTCCTACTTCCCATCCAATTTTAACCTTGAATAAATATAGTTTTAAAATTTAGCAAGACCAGAAAGATCACTGTAGAATGACGACAACTTTTTTCCATCTTAAGTACAACTTCAAAGTGGCAGACTGGAAAATCTCTGCAGGCAAATGTGATGTCACTGAAGAAATCACACACTTACCCGTAGAGATTCTACAGTCTGACATCTTCAAGCATCGAACCATTTCATCAACTATGCTTTTGTTATAAGCAGTTCTTTGGCCTGGAATAAATCTAGCATGGCCAAAAAGCCAAGCTATAGCCCACTTACTGAACTTTAACTTCTTCTAAACCAAGGTGACTACATGCCTTGTGATGGTTGAATCCCACTAAATTAAATTTTAAAATAAGAAGGTTGTTCGTAATATGGCTTAAAGCAGTTGTTGTCAAAGTTTGATTCCCAGACTAGCATTAGCAGCATCACCTAGGAACCTGTTAGAAATGCAAATTCTTGCACCCCACTAGAGGCCTCCTGAATCAGAAACTCAGAATGGGCCCTGCAATCTGTGTTTCAACAAGCTTTCCAGGTAATTCTGATTCACGCTCAAGTTTGAGAACCACTGGCTTAGGGAAAGCAAAAGATTATAACTGGAACACTAAAATAATCCGACAAAATAATATGTATTCATAAAAATATTGTCTAGAATACATTTCTAAAGTAGTGGTCTTAATAAGTATAAGCATTAATAATAATGGAAAGAAACATTTTCATTTAACTCTTACTTTGCCAATAGAATTGCTCAGATGTACTTATTTCCTTAGAAATAAGGAGTTAAGAAATCTTATTTAAGAGGAGAAAACGTTTTCATGTTTGGGAGGATTAAAAGGGTACTGACATCATTCAAGTCATGAGCCATAATTCTTATTAGATTTTATTGCTACATTCTTCGCACAGCTTTGGAAAGTTATTCCTAAGAGCACAAAATATGCACTTAGACTGCACACAGAGAAGGAAAATGCTCTCACAATGAAATTATTTTAGCCTGGCTCAGTAATATTTGAAAGACTCAAGACTTGTTCTCTCTGAAACATATCCTGTCAAAATAAGAGATGCTTGTTTAAATTTATATTTTTCAACATCCTTTATAATTTTCCCTCTTAACAGTTTAATTTGTCTATAAGCAATCCAATTTCTATATACTAAAAAAAAATTATTTTCCCTTCTCCTCTGATATAATAAAAATGTCATGACTAAAAGGTAAAACAAAAAATAAAAAGTATTAAAAATTATTATTGAAATTGGTCTTTAATGACAATGAATAAAAGCCATAATTGGATTTTTATATATTCATAATATAATATCTGAAACATTTGTATGCCTGTTAATCAATAACTTCTGGTAGCATGTTAAAAATTCATCTTCAGTTTCATTCTTAGTGAATTCATTTGGATTATTTCTGGACCACACCAATTTCCCATGATGTGATGGAAAAAATGGTAACATTCAAAAATTGAATTAGATCACACACAAAATGTCAACTCACTCAGATTATAATAATAAGGTTTGGCTTGTTCATTAAAAAGTGGAGCCCAACTATGTCCAGAGTCTGTAAACTCAGTGCTGGAGATCAGCAAGATGTTTTAGACACTTCACCACTTCAGGTGACCTGAAAGAAGTACATTTCCTTAGATGAGGATAAGAAGGCTCTCCAAATATCAGCTTTCTTTGCTTTCACTGGATTTAAATCAACTCAATATTGATGCAATTGCTAATCAGAAGCTCCAACTAACAGTCTAAAATGCCTTTGATAGTAACAAAAGAAAAAAATTATTAACCATATATGCAATTTGTTACACAAAATATTTCAAAACATGAGGTTTCATTAAAGGAAACAATAAAAACATTGCTAGGAATTTAGCATCCTCCCAGGCAGTAGGGGTGTTTTAACTATTTGATAGCAACGACTAATAGTCACTATTGCACGAAGCACTCTATACATATTATTTAATTTAGTTTTCTCACAAACCCAGTGAAGAAGGTATTATTGGCACTCCTATTTTATAGTCCTTTTTTTCTCCTAACAAAGAAATTGAAGTTCAAAGAGACATAAATTGGAAGGAAATAAATTATCTAAATGTGCATAATTCTACATCTCAGACAAAATAGCACAGAGGAACAAGCATGGAACTACAAGTCAGGAAACTTAGGTTTTATTTTGTTTGTTTTTGTTTTTTCAAATTTTTATTTTGAAAAAAGTATAGACTTACAAGCAGTTAAAAAATAATAATACAGAGGTTCTATGTAACTTCACTCAATTTCCCCCAATGGAACATCTTACATAACTGTAGTAAAACATCTAAACCAGGAAATTGACATTTATACAACCCATAGATCTTATTCAGATTTCACCAGTGTACAAGCACTCATGTGTGAAGATGTGTATAGTTCTATGCAACTTGCCACATGTAGATTTGTCAAGATACACAGTTATTTCATCACCACAAATATCCCGGTGTTACCCGTCTCTAGTTACACCTATCTCTTTACCCTCTTGATGCCCCCTCCCTAACTCCTGGCAACCACTAAATGTGTTTACTGTCTCTATAATTTTGTCATTTTTAGAATGTTTATAAATTTAATCATATAGTAGGTAGCCTTTTGAGATTGAATTTTTTTACTCAGCTTAATTCTTTTGACATCCATCCAAGCTGTTGCATGTATCAATAGTTTGTTCCTTTTTACTATTGAGTAGTATTTCATGATATGGATGCAGCGTAGTTTGTTTAATGATTCACCCATTGAAGGACACTTAGTTTGTGTCTGTGTCTTGGTATTACAAACAACACTACTACAAACAATATAGTCTAAGATTTTTGTGTGAGCATAAATTTTCATTTTTCTGGGATAAATGTCAAGAGATGTGATTGTTGGGACATATGATAAATGCATGTTTACTTTTTGATTGTTATTACATTTTAAAAAATTATTTTAGATTCAGCAGTACATGTCCATGTTTGTTACATGGGTATATTGTGTAATGCTGAGGTTTGGGGCTTCTGTTGACCCTATCACCCAAATAGTGAACATAGTACCCAATAAGTAGTTTTTCAACTCTTGCCTCCCCACTCTGGGGTCCCCAGTGTCTACTGAGGAAATGTAGGTTTTCAGTATCTGATTCCCCTACTTAAATTAAGCCTCTCTGATTTTCCTGATCTTTACAACAGGCGAATTATTCACTTTCCTGCTTACTTCTCATGGCTGGTAAAATATTTGTCAATAATAAAGAACTGGAAAGATGTAGGACGTAGTCATTATGCGAATGGGCAAGCTTTGAGGATAGCCTAGTCTCCTGCTGCTGTTTCTCACCACCACAGTCTTCTCCCATCACTGTGGAAACTGTAAGAGAGAGGATGCTGGTGGGAGGACTATTTTGCCTCCTAATCGGCCCCTCCTAAGGACACTGGCCATGTATCTTTGATCATTTTCCTTCCTGGGCGCAGCCATGCCTTAGTGATACTAAAGACACAACCCTTAATTAAGGCAAGCAAACAGCTTCTCTTGAAGGACTGTGCTAGATGAGTCCACATGGTCTTTCTTCCTCTGATGGGGTAACAGGGTTCCCTCTCTTTTCTTTCAAAGGATGTCAGGGTTTTCAATAAATGTGTAAATAAAATACACCAATGCCCAATGGCCTATGCAGAAGTAAAGCTTGGCTACAATGTGCCATCTCTCAAGGACCTGAAATTCCTTTCTGGATACAATCTTGACAGACATTTCAGAAGCTCCACCATTCACAGAAATCAAATCTTTGGATTTGGAAAGGAAAATAGTGGCCACTTATTCCAGCACTCTTATATATTGAGCACTGACTGTATACTGGGCATTTGACATACATGGTCCCATTTAGTCCCCATGACAATGTTATATGAAGTCAGACTATTACTGGTCTCAATTTGCAGATGAAAAAAAAGCTGAAACTCCTAGAGGCTTAATAAGGGCCTTGAACCAGGTCTGCTTGACTCCAAAGCCCACAATTTTAACCACTAGCTGATTTTGATGCCCAAAAATTAAGTGGCCCCAGGACATATAGCTGGTTAGTGGTAAACCTGAAACTACAGTCCAGTTTACTTTGTACCACATGACACTTATCCCTAAATAATTAACTTGAACAGTCTACATTCTAATAAAAGTGCCTGAAAGAGTTACTCAATTTTTCATGTAAGACAAATGGTTGACTCAAAATCAAAGCTACTAAATTATAACCCATTGGCTAAAGTAGACGCCAAGGAAGAAGGATTTATATAAATTTGACATCTATTTATACTTTAACCTCAATGGGTAAATGCTAAATGCTGTTGCCGAGAACACAAAAACAACATAAAACGCACGTAGTCCTATGAAATAGATGCTTCATCTCTTCCTAATTGTTACTGCCAACTTAAAAATCAAGGCAGAACAAGTAATTAATATATTTTTAGCATAGCAGGGATCATTTGGGGAGTTCCTAAGACTGAGCTTGAGTTTGCATTCACAAACAGGTAAATGTTACCGTATTCATTATTCATCATCAAATGTACATATCATGTCAACTGTGTATCCTGTAAAGTTTCAACTAAAGAATCCATTAAGGATATTATAATCTGTAAAAGTCAGATAACCCTCCTATTTAGCAGATGTCTTTTTATTTTCTTCTTATCATCACCCACCATGGTGGCTGCCATGGAGAACCTTCTTCAGTTCACAAATGACTATCCACTAAAGTACAAGTATGCACACAATGGAATCTGATCTAATAAAAGGTGTGGTTAATTGCTATACTAAGTTGTAATATTGACTCCTTGAAGAAAAGGGTGTGGTTTTAACTCAGAATTTGTTTTCCTCTGTGATACTTCTGTTCATCTTCTTTCCTCTTTTGAGACAGGGTCTTGCTGTTGACCAAGCTGGAGTGCAGTGATTGATCGTAGCTCACTACAGCCTCAAACTCCTGAGCTCAAGCAATCTTCCTGCCTCCTAAGTAGCTGGCACTACAAGCATGTGCCACCACACCCAGCTAACTTGTTAAATTTTTTGTAGAGATGAGGTCTTGCTATGTTGCCCAAGCTTGTCTACAACTCCAGGCCTCCAGTTATCCTCCCATCTTGGCCTCCCGAAGTGCTAGGATTACAGATGTGAGCAACTTACACCCAGCTTTGCTGCTTATTTTCTTTCCTTATTGATATCTGCAAAACCCAGAGCCTGTGTTTGGTTGTGGAGAAGGATAGAGGTAAAGGGCAAATAATTTCAATCGGTGTATAAAACACACCACTAATACACAAAGAACATTGTCTCTCCTGAGGCTGCAAGCAACAACTGCAGAGAACTAAAAGTCATATATCTTTGCACAGATTTTTGCTTTAGGGGGCCAAAGATCACCATGTATTATATAAAAAAGGTAACATCACCATTGTCATTATCAAGAAATATTTGCTAAGCACACAATGTGCTTGGGACAGTGCCAAAAGCTGTAATTTCTTGAAGGCTTTAAGCAGCATAGTGCTTTTAAAACAAAAAATGAAAAAACAGGGATTCCTCCTTGAACCTCAATTTTTCAGTACCCTGTTGGATTTGGAAGGTGTGTAAAACTGTCCCTTATTTCAGGTTTTAGTTATAATTTATGCAGATTTCAATAGATTGCTTTTATAGAATTGGACGGATTTCAAGTGTTTTCTCCAACTCATTTTTCGAACAAGCCACTTTTCTCACTTTATGCATAAAACATCCTAACTGGTCACATTTTACTTTAAATGTCTACATTAGAAAGACACAAATTTATTTAAGAAACTAAGCATGTGAAAACTCTGAGTAGTAAATATTTATAAAGATGGTAATGTTCCCTTTCTTGACCTGGGTGGTGGTTATGTGGGTGTGTTTACTTTGTGATAATTCATCAAATTGCACACTTATGATCTGAGCATTTTTCTCTAAGTGTATTTACCTCAATATAGTAACTTAAAAATAAGTATTTATGAAGACTCTTGGCATTCACTCCCCAAACATATACAAGCCAATCAGAATAGTTGAGTATGTATTGTCCCTTCCTGAGGGACATGCATTCTTCAATCTCCATCCTAAAAGATTGTTTTTAGGACCTCAGGCCTTAGGCATCAGGTATTATTCCCTTGGCCTTTTTCCCCTATGGGCTTTCTTCCCTAAACTGAGCCCCTGTCTTCTCTAATTGGTCCTGAATTTCCCTTACTATCTCCAAAGCAGTGGAGAAAATGTTTCATTCATCTTTTTCCTCACAGTACTATGTCTAGCCACCCTTGCTGTTGCCCTGTAAAGATCCATGTGTCCTTTTACAGGTGCTTCCTAGGTGGCTTTCTTAGGGTCCTCTTCAAAAGGAGCTCTTAAAATTAGAGAATGACGCTGCCTCCTGGTATCTGTCTCTTTCAGTCTCCTTTTCTCACTATATTTCTGGAACTCATATTTCTGAAAAATAAGTTCCATGTTGCTTTGTAACTCCATGGAAAGATATTGCTATTGGTTATTCTCCCATTTTCAGTTTGATTTCTGTAACAGCCTTCCTGATAGGGTCATTGTCAAGATTAAATGAGATAATCTACATAAAATGCTTAGTACAAGGCTAAGAACATGGTCATCCCTAATTAAATAGCAGCTTTTGACACTGTTATTAGTACTGTATGGTTCCATGTCAGGCATTGTTAGGCATTTTATGTAAATATTTTTATTTAAACTCCCAGCAAGCCTATGAGATAGATACTGGGATCCTATTTTTTAGTGAGAAAACTGAGATTTTGTAGGGGTTATGCCTTTTTCCTAGGTCACTAGCCAGTTAAATTGACAATGGGGATGCATTTGCTTCTAGAATAAACACCTTCTTGTAGGATGTGAATCCTGCCAGATTGTGGTATGGCACTCAACTCCTCAAAGAAGCCATTGAGTTCCAGTCAGGCACTGCGAGAATTGCAGAAGAATTCTCAAACTTGGCCCCTGCCTCCAAGAAGCTGACAATGGGTAAGTCAAACCTTTGGCAATTTTGCCCAACATTCTGTCGTGGAGACTTACAGGCTTACAGGCTGCAAGTATCTAATCATCTTCCATGCTTTCATGTTTGTTGCCTTTAGCATCACTTCCATCTTCCCAAACCAAGTATCCTCTTAGAAAACTCTGACAAACAGCCAGGCATGGTGGCTCACGCCTGTAATCCTAGCACTTTAGGAGGCTGAGGCAGGCGGATTGCCTGAGCTCAGGAGCTCGAAACCAGTCTGGGCAACACAGTGAAACCCTTTCTCTACTAAAAATACAAAAAAATAAGCCAGGCACGGTGGTGGGTGCCTGTAGTCCCAGCTACTCAGGAGGCTGAGGCAGGAGAATTGCTTGAACCCGGGAGGCAGAGGTTGCAGTGAGCCGAGATCGTGCCACTGCACTCCAGACTGGGTGACAGAGCGAGACTCCATCTCCAAAAAAAAAGAAAAAAGAAAACTCTGACAAACTTAGACTGACATTTCTTCTCTGTTGCAAGAATCTTCAGAGATCTGGATTCTAAACACTGTCTCCTAAATATTTCCAGGAAAAACTTTTCTCCTTCTTTTACTGTGGATGTACTCTACCAGAGAAGGTAGGTCCAAGCTGATTCAGCCATTACAACTTCAATTCCATGGAGCAGATCAGTGGCTCATGTCACTGAAGTTAATTATTATTATGTCTCCGGTCTGCAGAAAGAGCACCTCCAAAATTTTCTTTTTTTATGAAAGAGAAGGTGGCATAAGTTTAGTCTTAAGGGTTGCAACCCAATTACATATAGGCAGCCCCCAATGACTATTCTAACAGAAACTACTTTATTTTTCTCCAATTACTTATACTATTATCATTATCCAACCTACTAATAATGGCTTTCTCTGAGGAGATTACTTATCCGCTTGGGTCACAGGGATGTAGAATGCACCATATCTCTTGAAGTGGAGCTGGCTTCTTTTTAAGGCTTTGCAGAAGCTTGAACTAGAGAAGGATAAAGCCTTTTTATGGGAACCATCCTTGTATCAGTAATACTTATGTTCTGTTGTTAATTGTGACTACCTATTCAAGAATGTCTCCACCATTCAGAATGTGGAAAACATGCCAGTGGGAAGCTCAGCTCAATGGCAGTTCCGGCTTTGGCTTTGGATTCGACACCCACTTATGCACACTATGACTCAGATTCCCTTCTCGTAATGCCTTATCTCTAGACACCACTCTCCATGAATCCCTTTCCCTGTTCGTAATCACTTCTAATCCTCATGTTCCTCTGTCTGACCTTCTTTTCCCACAAAAATCCAGAAAGTATGCACTTAATAAACAAACAAATCCATTGACAAAGATAGATGTATTCAGGGCAGCTTTACCAAAATTCAAACTGGTATTTAACACAATTCCAGCCAAAATGCTCATTTGTAACTCCAGCCAACTATTTTATTGAAATCAATTTGAAGCCAAACATTTTCCAAATGCCTACAAGGCTGCAAAAATAATAAATAATCTTTGGCTATTTTTCAAACCTTAGAGGATACAGAGTCCCAGTCCCAGAAATAACAAAAAGACAAGGTAAAAGGAAGCAGACTTGAAAAGAGTTATTGCTTGGATAGTGACTCTCAACCAGAAATCAAAGAGCAGAAGTTCATTTAGGGAAAATTCAGGTAGTTATCATAACTGCTAGGAAATTAGGATACAGAAGAGAGTAACATTGAGTGGATTCTCATGGGTCCTCTCATCTACCAGCACTTTTTCAGTTGATTTATATAGATTTTCTACCTTTGTTTTGAGTTCATTTCCAAAAAGTAGGATGCAAAAGATACTCAAATATAACAAAATTAATACTACTTCAGCACTAGCTTGAGTTTGAGTACCCAAAGATCTGAGATGTTTCAGAATTCAAGGCTGAAGTTTGAGGGAGGACATGTCTCAGATGATGGAGAGAAAGAAGAGAAAACTGAATTGCAAATACAGCTTGTATCAACTCTAGCTACCATAAGATTCTGAGGAATCAATAACATCATGTAAACTCAGAAGCCCTTCAACTTAGAGATTGAGACACCTCTTGATCTATATACTAATTACCCTAGTACATTGATAATAAATCAGTAATTCAAGCAAGATACAGAAATGGATATGAAAAAATTCTAGGAAGGAGGAAAATATCAAAAAAGACACAAGCATAAAAAATGAGTGGGATTTGGATAACGTTTGTAAACTCTAGAGGTTGAAGATTTGTAAAACTAACAGAAAAAGTAATTCAGTTAACCAAAGGACATAGGAGTAAAATTAAAACAAAATAAAATTAGCATTTATGGAGAATCTGTGTATCAGATTCTGTACTAGTTAGACATTTTCACAAACACCACATTTAGTTCTTAATCTCATGCATAAGTATTACCAACACAGAAACTGAGGCTCCAAGAAATAAAACAATTTGCCTTAAAGCCCACAGGTAGTAAGTAGTAGAACCAGCAGTCACACCAAGGTCCACCTCACTCCAAAGCTCGTGTGCTTCCCAACACCCCACACACCATTCCACAGCCAAGATAGCTGCAGAAAGGGGTAGTCCTCCAGGTTTTCAGAAGATATCCAAATAATTAAAGCTTTGAATAAATAACACTAGTCTTCAAGGAAATAGGAAAGTTGCCACCATCTGAACAGACCCAGTGACCAGATTGAAATTTGTTACTCTCAAATACAAATCTATAGAGAGTCTCTAATAGAACTAAGATCACAAATGCATACATTGCAGTGCACCCAAAAGACGCATATAGAGACATCTTAGATAATATCCTCAGAATACTTGAACAGAATGTATAGACAGTGTTAGAAACAGCTTACTCCTTGATACTTTGCTACTGTATTTCGGTTTATCTGGCCTGTGGACTATCTATCCACATAAATATAACTTTGTTGCCAAAACAACTTTGTATCAGTTTCTTCCTTTTTCTTTTTTAAATGCCCATCACAGCAACCCAGTAAGGTAGGCAAGGCAGAAAAGTATATGTCTTTGCTTCCGTTGAGAACCTACCTCCCTGTGCAGTTGTGGACATGACAACTTAAGATTAATACAAAGCTGTCTCATCTTCCACATCAGCATATGATGTTTCCATTTATGATCTTTTCTTAATGTTTTCTAGCAGAGGGAAGAAAAACTACATACTCCTGTCACTTCTCTATAGTAACTTTTCACTATTAAACTTTCTAGAGAGAAAGGAAAATCAAATCTAAGATTAAGAGAAAAGAAAAAACTGAACATCATTCATGTTGCTCTGAGAAGCCCTTGTTTTTTGATTAAGATAAAATCTGCTTATTTTTAATCCTGAGCAATTTGACTCCAGAAAATAAACTTAGAACAATATTTAAAAAGTTAAATCCTAATGATGAGACATTCTTATTTTACAAAAGTAGCTTTGTACTTAGGAGTCCATATGAGGCACAAGATTATATTCAATTGTTCTTTCTCAATTGTTTTGTAACTTTATATTTACCTGAGTTTTAAAATGAAAAGCCACTTTTCTAACTCAGTAAATTATCACTCTCTTAATTGTGTCAAGTCTCAATTACTTAAGGACAAGTTATGAGCTGAAATCCATAATTCTTTGCTTCAACAAACATTTAATTTAGTTTGACAAAATTTTTTTGAGCACTTATTAAACATCAGATGCTAAACTAAGAATAGTATAGTTGAGGATATAAAGATGAATAAGCATGGTGCCAACACTTGGAAGTCTGCAGTCAATGAAGGAGAAAGCATGTAAGTGAGAAAACACCATTGTGTATTACAGGTGCCAAAAAAGGGAGACTGGGGAGAGAAGGCAGTGTGTGATAGTTTTCAATGTGTGACTGTCACACAAGGGGTGTGTGTGTGTGTGTGTGTGTGTGTATGTGTGTGAGAAAGAGAGAGGAAGGAGAGAGAAAGAAGAAATAATTCCAAGTATGGGCAAATACAGCTCATTGGATTATCAGAACTTGTTAGAGCTGGAGTCTACAATGTAGAGGAAGAAATGGTCTAGTATGAAGTGAAGCTGGAGAAAAGCAGTGGAAATTCTCCACCCAAGTGCAAATCGCAGCCACCAAAACCAGACCTACTGAATCAAAATCTACAGGTAGGTCCTGGGGATCTACATTTGTAACAAGTTCCCTATGTGCTTCTTACACTCACTCAAGTTGAGATGCCATCCACGGCAGATGGTGGGGAAACTCTAAAGGCGTTTCCTCTTCCCTCCGTTCTTAATCATTATTCCTACCATTGATTAGCCCCACCCAGTGGACTGAGGGGCTTAGATCATGGCTCAGTCTCACTTAGCCATGACAGTGACATGGGCAAGAGGGGAGGACATGAACACCCCCATCTATGAAAGGTAACAGCCACCGCTATTGACACATCTGCCCATTTGGTGAGTATACAGTCATTACTTTTTCAATGTCATTGCTGGTTTTCTTGTCTGAGGACAAATTTTAGAGTGTTTGGCTTTGACGTTTCCAAGTTCTCTATAAAACTTGTTTAAAAAATCATTTTTAGTGATTGGTTTTACATTTACCTGTACTCCTACTTGGCTGTTTCTTACTGTATATGGATTAGAGTAAATCCTTTCTAAATGCAAAGATTATACTTTTATGACATTACATGCAATATAGCATATGCCAGAAATCTGTGAAAATGAGGTTTCAATTCAGCAAGAGGAGTAGCTTGATAATGTCTCATCAAGAAAAATGCAGAGGGGTACATCAGGGCTTCTGTTGGTGCACTCGATGTATGAAGATGTGCTTCCACCTGAGGCAGCCACGTGCCTCTGCTCATACACTTTCTCTTGCAGGTCTAACACAGATGGCTGTGAGTTGGCTTAATCTCAGCTGGCAACTGTGAGATGTTCATACAATCCCTCACAGTGGTCTCTGGGATTATGCTAAACAGAGCAATTTCCTTGCCCTCACGAATCAAAAGACTTGCATGGCAACCAAAATTAAATACCAAATTTCTCTTTCATGACCAAGGCAGGGGGAAAAGTTTTGATGGTTACTGTTTCGTGCTCAACGGCTTTTAATCTTGCTAAAGTCTTTTTCTAAAGTGCTGTTATACTGGAAAGGAAACCAGCCTTGGGAATTAATTTGCCTTTATTGGATTCACTTGCTACTTACTGCGCTCCTTCAGTGCTACTTGGTTTTTTAAAAAATTGCAGCCAAGGGAGTTTGGGTGTTAGAAGCTGAACCCAAAATGTTTTCCCTCTGAAAGCTCCTCCCACTCTCTTTGTGGGTGCTACTCCATCAAATTCCAAACAGTCTAAAAGAGGACGATCTCCTGCCAGGCCCTCCTCAAACTTCAACTCCCCAGATTATCACATTTAATCGCCCTTCCTCATTCCTTCTGTAAGTGTTTCACATTCATCTGCCCTAAATAATATTGAAATTTAGAATCAACTACGGCTTAGGCCATGAAACTTTTGAGCTGTACCCAACTCTAATTCTCGGTGACCCCTGGAAACAGATAATCCTTTTCCACAAAAAGAATAAGAACAAATGTAGTTCTTCAGGGTGAAAAATCAAGGCCAGTTATCTTCCTCATTCACCCAGTAACACAAAACAAATCAGATGAACCAAATTTATCATTAAATGTGGGATAACTTTAACAACAAAAATTATTAAAATGCTATTTCCAAGGTCTTGACTGGCACATATCCCCTCAGGTATTCTCAGAAAGAGAAGTCTGTATATCTCAGTTTGATTAAATTACATTTCTGGGCCAGGCGCAGTGGCTCACGCCTGTAATCCCAGCACTTTGGGAGGCTGAGGCAGGCGGACCATGAGGTCAGGAGATCAAGACCCTCGTGGCTAACACGGTGAAACCCCGTCTGTATTAAAAATACAAAAAATTAGCCAGGCATGGTGGCGGCCGCCTGTAGTCCCAGCTACTCGGGAGGCTGAGGCAGGAGAATGGCGTGAACTCAGGAGGCAGAGATTGCAGTGAGCCGAGATTGCACCACTGCACTCCAGCCTGGGCGACAGAGCGAGACTCCGTCTAAAAAAAAAAATTACATTTCTGTATCAAGGCACATTAGTATGACCTATTAGATTTCCTTGCCAGAAATTGATGTTGAGCAGTAGGAGGTAAGTTTGAGAACTAGTTATTCACATACTAACAGCACAAATACTGAACCATAAGCCAGGAAATAACTTACCTCTGGTAAGGAGAGGGCTTCGTATTAATTTTCAGGACTCATTAAGGGCTCTTTTAAGCTGCTGCTGAAACTTTCTAAATGTTGTCTGTATCCTCCTGCTAGTTGAAATAACCATTTTTTCAAACATGAAAAAATTCCCAATTCCAATTTTTGGTGACCATTTTTCAAAAAGGGAAGAAGATAAACGTAATTAAACAGAGTAGGAAATATTTTTTGAAGAGCTGAGTACATATGATGCATCAGGAACCATGCTTGTTGCCTTGCTTGTGTGTACACTCAGTGCACTCTTGCAGTCTCCAGATGTTCCCAGGGCTCTCTGCACATACAGGCACAGGGAGCTTTTGGAAATGTCAATATCAAGGGCTGTGCCACTGATAAATCGGAATGCCTGGGATGGGATCTGGGCATCACTATTTAAGAGGCACCCAGGGGATTGTAATGTGCAGCCAAAGGTGAGAATCACTGTATTTGAGCTCAACAGGGAAGCTGTGGTTGCAGTGCAGTGAGAAAAACCAGAAGGAGAGGATTAGAGGGAACAGCTAGGTAGACTATGGTAAGAATTTGGGGTTTTAATGTGAGGGACTCCAGAAGCAATTGGAGAGTTTTGATTAGAGAAGTGGCATGACTTATTTACCAGTAACATAGTTTAATAGACTTTTCTTAGAATCTAACCATGTATAAACTTTAAAGAAAAATAGTTATTGTGGACTGCAAATAACTTCCTTGTCATTTAACTTTAGGGATGTAAGACCACAGGATAGGCAGATTCCAACCAAGAGGAAAGCTAGTATGAAAGAACAAAAAGGAAACTAGCTCAGAAATCAGGAGCCCCAACTCCTTTAGGCAACAGCTTGAGTCACTGTTTCAAGAAAAAAAGAAAATCACTTATCCTTTCAACACATAGACTCTGACTTTTCTTTTAAAGCTTAATAATTTTAGAATTACATCCTGGTAGTAATTAGCATCAAAATAAGTGAAGGATTTGGCATCTCTGTCAATGAGACATTCAAAATATCATTTGTTAGACTGGGTTTATGCCAGTCTTCAGTAAAAGTAGAGCACAACAGGATTCCCACCCTTTTTAAAGAGGATCTGTCTTGCTGACGACCGAAGACCTTGTTAGGGCTCCTGGGAACTAAGTCGTCAGCATTCCTAGCTCATTGTCTCATTCACCAGCACCTGCAGTGTGGCACTTACTATCCCTTTTCCACCTATACCATGAAGACTATGAAAGTCAAGGTGGAAGCAGCCAGCCTCTTAATCAGAGCAAACAAGGAGAACCTACTGCCAGTCTGCAGGACTAGACCTTAGATGTCTGCTGAATCTGTGATCCTGAGCTTTTGTTGAAAACCTGAATTATATTTCTGCCTGGTAAAGATGGCCCCAGGCTCAAAATGTTTGTCTTCTGTGGAAATCCAGATTAGAGTTTTCTGTGGCCCTCCCCATGCTGTACCACTAAATGATGAACAGTTATTGAATGCCCAGAAAGTCCCACTTTGCCCTCCTTTGGCAGCCTGCCCTCAGCCCAACCAAAACAATAGCAAAACAAAATAAACAAAAATGGCCTGTGTTTTTAATGATCACTGCAAGATTCACCATGAAACTACTAAAGATGAGTCTCTATAACCATCTTATCCAAGCCAGAGCTGTCTATCATTAAGGTAGAGCAGGACAGAAAGACCTTTTCTGGTTACAGACTTAATTCTATATCAGATAAGCCCCCTCAGGATCAGTAACCCTGCAAGGTACCCAATTTGGGCTTGTCACCTGGCATGGACATACCAGGAGGATCTCTCTGGAAAAACTCTTGAAATACCCTGGAAAGGGTGATCCTCTGCTTTTTAGTTCTATTATACACACCTCAGTTACTGGGAAATACTCTTCAGCATATACAATGCTCTAAAGATTGCTCAAAAGTGTGACCTGAATTTTAGGATTCTGTTTTATAGTGGCCAGTCTCAGTTGTACTGCTTACTATCATTTTGCATTGTCTACAGGCATGTTAGTTATATTTCCAAACTCGAGTAGTGATTAGTCGGCCAGAGAAAAACAGAGTTTCTGTTCTGTGACTTCTCTGTGGTGAAAGGAAATGAAAACAGGAAGTTACAAATGTACTCCTTAAAGACCTATAATAATATAGTGACAATCAACAAGCAACATTCTTGAACTACAATAATTACTAGGACTTGAACTTCTATACGTGCTCAATTCTGGCCTTTTTCCTTCTAGATCATCACATTCACTTACCAAGGTCCTGTTTAAGATCACCTGTTTCCAATAACTCAAATAGTCTCTGCCTAGGGTAGGGCACTGGTTCTAAAATTATGGCCCCTGGACCATATCACTGGAGAACTTGTTAAAAATGCCAATTCTTTGGCACCATCCAAGATTTACTAAATCAGAGACTCCAGGTGTGGGTCTCAGCAACCTATATTTTAACAAGCCTCTGGATTATTGCTCAACTTTGAGAACCACTGGCCTAGAGGACCTTTTCACCCAACTTGATGAATCTCTCCTTCCCCATCTAATTCCCTGCAGTAGTTTGTAATGAAAGATGACATTTTAATATCCAGTCATCCCAGCCAACTGTATCCCAGTCCTTGGGACTTTTAAAACTTGCAGTCTTATGCTGGACACCTCAGATAATAGCCAAAAGAAGCCTAAAATTATGACAAGGCTCCTGCTCTGTTATTTTTAATTAATGACACTACCTGAGGAAGATCACATAGAGCATATTTGCAACAATCAAATCTTAAGAAAGCCTATTCTTCACCTACTTTCACTTTCATATCACAATTCATCCCAGCATACAAATGACACAATAAAAACTGGTTTCCCAACCACCACAAGAGTTGTTAACCCAAGTCCCTAATCTGTCAAATCTTGCTGCAAAACTCAGAAACTATAACTACAGAGAGACAATACTAACTAGAGGGGAACATCATGATGAACTGGCTTCTCAGGTGCTCCTCCTGGGGTTCCTTTTCCAGTAAGGAGTCTTTAGGGTTTCTAAGACCACTCTGCTTACAAGTCCTTTGGCTTCATTTGAATACCCTTTAGAAAAGATAGACAGATTTTAGGGAAATGTCTGGTAAACAATTGAGATACTGTATTTGATCATATATAAGACCTCTAGAGAGAGAAACAATAAGCTAGAAATTATGTCCCTAAGATACTTTAATGTACTCCAAATTTTCACTATCTGTAAAATGAAAGTATGATTAACCTTAACTCTCAAGCCTATTTGGAATCCAGATAAATGAGACAGAAAGTCAAAAGTGGATTCTTCAGTCTCCATTTCTATGATCTTCACCTCTCAGCTCCACCTCTATTCTACTTCCGAATCCCCTACCCAATTATTTCTTACCCCTTATGTCCAAAATAGCCCATGTAAACTAGAAGTCCCACTGGACAGAATGATGAATTTGCTAAGTAATATTAGAGTCCTTCATTCATTCTATATTTGGAGGCATTCTAGAGGATCAACTAGAATTTTCTAATGAGAGATTCTCCAAAAGATGACAGCAAAATTATTAATAAGGTAGAAAACAAGTAACACTCTCAGAATTATAGGTTTGGCCACCACATTCTTCAAGTTGTTACGTGCCTCCCATATGTACTAATTCTAATTCTAACTTTATCATTTCAGTGATCTAGAATTCTAGTGTGGTTAAAGTAATATAATAAACAAGAAAACTTTTGGAAGTAATGAATATGTTTATTACCTTGATTGTGATAATGCTAATATCAGTGTATATATATATGTATGTCCAAACTTACCAGATTATATACATGAAGATTCTGTATACCAATTATACCTCAATAAAGCCCGCAGGGAGGAAAACATAATAAACTTATCTCGAAAATGAAATACAGTTTATCCTAATCAATGAATCTAAAATTAAACAATTCATCAGAATTTTCTCATTCAAATCCACTTGAGGGCTTTAACATTTTTTAAATTATCATTTAAAAACAGGACTGAGTGGCTTAAGAAAAGCTATTTTTAGGCTCGGCGCAGTGGCTGACACCTGTAATCCCAACACTTTGGGAGGCCAAGGTAGGTGGATCACTTGAGGTCAGGAGTTCGAGACCAGCCTGGCCAACATGGTGAAACCCCATCTCTACTAAAAATACAAAAATTAGCTGGGCATGGTGGCAGGCGCCTGTAATCCCAGCTACTTGGAAGGCTGAGGCAGGAGAATTACTTGAACCCGGGAGGCAGAGGTTGCAGTGAGCGGAGATCGTGCCATTGCACTCCAGCCTGAGCAACACAGCAAGACTCTGTCTCAAAAAAAAAAAAAGCTATTTTTAAAAAACCCTTTATGAATGCTTATTCACACTAGCACAATAGTTTGCCATGAAATAAACATTTGTACTAAGTCACACACATTATATTGTAATATATCTCTCTTGGTAAATTGGGAAAATTATTTGTTAGTATGACTTTGGATTGCTTTATTAAGTGACATTAAAAAGAATTTTTTAAATTGCAAATTTCATATGAAGGAACAAAAGAGAATAAAGTTGCTGCATTTGGAAATAAATGATATTTAGTATAATTATTACATAGTTTTTGATGTCGCAGATACTGCATCAGGAACTGATTGGATAAGAATCAGCCACCATCAGTTCCTAATGCATTGCCTTCAGCATCTAAACAAGCACCAGTAAATATCTCAAGTTAGATTTGCTGTGATGTGTTCATGGTCATCCAATAAAATACACAGTCTTAATTTAACCCTGAAGAGAAATGTTTCTTCAAAGGAGGTGATCCCAAGATGCTAAAACACCTATCATTTACCACGATTCTTGTGGATTTATCACTGAAACCAGAAGTACAAACCTAGTTGCATGTTTATGCCTATGATACATTCGTACCTTCCTTGCTAAATACATTACTAATTAAAACAACCTAAAAGTTGCTGATCATTTTTCTATTTGGGGAGAAAAATGAATAATTTTTTGTTGGTTTATCTTTGCTATTTTTTTAACTTAAGTGTTTATGGAGATTAAATAGGTATTGCTATTGGAATAAGGATTATTTCCCACTTGTAGCACTAAAATAAATGTTACTATAAGAAAAAGTGCTACAAAGTAATTACTATTAAAAAATACCATAGTAGCTGGGCATGGTGGCTTACTCCTGTAATCCTAGGACTTTAGAAGGCCAAGGCAGGAGGATTGCTTGAGCCCAGAGGTTTGAGACCAGACCAGCCTGGGCAACATAGCAAGACTCATCTCTAAAAACATAATAATAACTAGGAATGGTGGTGCATGCCTATAGTCCCAGCTACTTGGGAGGCTGAGGTGGGAGGATTGCTTAAGCCCAGGAGTTAGAGGTGTCAGTGAGCTATGATCATGCCACTGCACTCCAGCCTTGGCAACAGAGTGAGACCCTGTTTCGAAAAAATAATAATAATAACATGTTAAATTCTACTTTCAATGAGTCTAAATTCACATATATTTGCAGAGTTTTCTGGTTGGAAGCTCAAAGTGGCTTGACTAGTAGGTTCATTATACTTCACTCACTAATTCATTTATCAAAAATTTATTGAACACCTATTATGTGCTAGGTACTATTCTAAGCACTTGCGATAAAGCAGTGAGCAAAACAAAACGGGCACGGTGGCTCACACCTGTAATCCCAGCACTTTGGGAGGCTGAGGCGGGCAGATCACCTGAGGTTGGGATTTTGAGACCAGCCTGGCCAACACGGTGAAACCCCATCTCTACTAAAAATATAAAAATTAGCCAGGCATGGTGGTGCACGCCTGTAATCTCAGCCACTTGGAAGGCTGAGGCACGAGAATTGCTTGAACCCAGGAAGCAGAGTTTGCCAGTGAGCCGAGATCATGCCACTACACTCCAGCCTGGGCAACAGAGTGAGACTCTGTTTCAAAAAAAAAAAAACAAACCAAAGTCCCTTCCTAAGGAACTTTACACACTAATAAACGGAGT
This sequence comes from Pongo pygmaeus, assembly GCF_028885625.2. Classification (NCBI taxonomy): domain Eukaryota; kingdom Metazoa; phylum Chordata; class Mammalia; order Primates; family Hominidae; genus Pongo; species Pongo pygmaeus. Next base: position 77,568,126 of record NC_072385.2, read on the forward strand.
AACCAACTAAAAATTTATATTATTCTTCATAAAATCAAGAGTTTTCAGAGGAGCAACAGTCTTGAAATAAATGTGTTTTGACATGGATTGAACATTATTGGATACAAGTAATTATATAAATTGTGTGGATACTTACCATATAGTATTGTTTACCCACATAACAGGAGGACTCTCTGAAAGAAAATGATATTTATTCAGAAATAGAGCATTGCAATGGAAATACATGTGCCATTGTAAACTTTGTGCATATTCAGGGAGGTAAAGGAAGACAAAGATTTTAAAGGAAAATTGAGGAGGATTAGATAATTGTTTTAAGATAATTATCCTTGGCTACAAGGATCAATAACAACGGTGGCACTAGTCCAAGGTTGGGCAGGCACTTATTCGGCAAATGTCTTTAAAGAATTATTTTTTTGTGCAAGGTTCTGGTTTTTGCAAAGTCTTTCATGATAGTTTTTGTTATTAGGCATTTATGAATGAGAATCTTCTCTTCATATTTTTTTCTCAGCTGTATTTGTCAGGGTAGTTTTTTTAACATGAGTTATTCTATTTTAATTCTGACAACTTTTACATTTCCCCCTTTTTGATCAATATCTTTCTCCAAAAACATCACTGATCAATTATCCTATATTTAGATTTTGATATCCCTCAGTGCCTGGCCTGGCTGGATCTGGCCCAGGTTGCTGGTCTGGTCTCGCATAGGAGGGTGTGAATGGCAGCTGGGAATTGGTGTTAAAGCCCTTTTAAAGCCACATTTGAGCGACAAAGAAGGTTTGAAGGGAGAGGCTCTCAGGCTAAGTCTACCAGGAGTCCATTATTAAGTTCAATTTTGTCTGTCTTGTAGTCTTTGGCTGTCACTTCAAAGTGCCGGGACAGCATTATTCTGTTAGCAGTTGTATTTCTGAAAAAAATGTAATGAGTAACAGATAGAAAATTCGAGAAAGGGAAATTCAAAGTAAGATTAATAGTAATATGACAATCCCAGTTTGCATGTAGTTTAAAGCCATGAAACCTATGCTTACAGGCAACCAATCAAATAAATCAAATGACCATTATCCTGCCAAAAGAAAAAGGTAGACATTAAGAGGGGTAAGAGCCTCATCATAATATGGAATCTTGTTCTGACATCTTTGGAAAAGCTCTCTATGGTGTAAAAACTTTAACTTCTTGTCCTGGTTTTCAGTTTAAATATCTCCGTTTAAGGAATTGGAGAGTTTGGTGAACTTTTTCTGGGACCCTTACATCAGGCATGAGACTTGTTTCTTAAAATTCATCTAGTTTCAGCTTACGAAGCTTCAGGAACAGAAGTTCAGTTTTTAATAATTTCAAGGAGAAAAAAGTTGAATTGGAGGGATCTGGAAGAATTCATGATCTAGTCTAGTTTATAGGTTGATAACAAGGACTTGAAATAATACACAGAGCTACAATCTAATAACAGGTGTATTTTTCTTTTTCTTTCTAAATTGGTCACTTAGGAATCTCAGATTTAAAAACCTCTTGAGGCTAGGAAGCCAAGCCAAAGCAGACTTTAGATTTTATCTGTAGTCTTAAGGTTCCTGGACCTGTCAAGAAGTGAAATTTTTAATCTATTCACTTTAATGCTGAAAACCCTTGAAGCCAGGCATTCTATGTGCATTTTCAAATATGATATTCCAGTCAAAGCCTTGGTAATATAACTAATGTTGCCAGCTATAAAGAGAAAGCAGATTTTTATTGGTTTAATTTATTTGGAAATTTTCATCCAGACATGTAATTTATGTCTATTAATTCCATATAACATAACTTTAAAATCTCAAATTATATGAAAATTTATTTATAAACATTTATCTCTTTCAAATTACCTAATTTATTTATTTTTAACAATTTTATGAAAATTACTTATGAAAACTGAGATATTAGGAAAAGCTGTAGTCATCATTTCAAGTTATTTTCCTGTTAACCATTGTTTAGCCTGTGAATATCAGGTGCTCACCTAAATAAGAATCTTAAAGTTAAATATATGGATATTTTACTGATAAATACAGCTGTTTTTATTAAGCCAACAATATTAAATTAGCCTTATCAAGCAATTACACAAACAAAGATCATTCTGTTTTAGGCTGGGTTTAGTCTTATAACCTTTGTGTCAAACCTTGACACCTTAAAACATCTAGCAGAGACAAATATGAAACTGTCTGACCAGTAGACCCTGGGAAAAATGTATACAGACAATTTTGAAGACATTTTATTTTTATTTTACCAATGATTTTAAAACTAGCTTATTTAAAGATTTGCTTAAGTCACATGAACTAAAAGGCATATGGGTTAATTACCATATATTTTATATGAGTACTCCATTTATCTAAGCCAATCAGAATAGAATTTCCTAAGGGATTTCTGTCTGACTATACTAGATTTTAAAATATAGACACAACATATAACATGATATATACACATATGCATAAACATACCTAAACACATATATACACAAAGATCTTATAGCTTTCATTTTAGAATTTTAGTCACAAGACAGTGAAACATACAAAGTCACTGGTTTATAAAAGACAATTGGATCCATATTACATTCCTGACAAAATGTAACACATTTATGTAGCTAAAACTATTATTTCTCCTGATAAGTAATCTAATGAAGTTTATGGACCAAAATTTTGGGTAAAGCAGTATCTGTAGTAGTTTGATTTATTAAAAAAAAAATTTTATCCCTTTTTTAGTTTCAAATAAGTTTAGGGTTAAATTTTCAATGTTTACATTTAACTAGAACTGGCTGAATTGTACAAGAAAAACGGATCTCCAAGTGGCCTTGAATTTTTAGTAACAAATCGCTCTTTTCATTTGCTCCTCTTGTTTGCTTGACTAGTTAATGTTGGTGGAGAAGCATTTTAGCAAGGTTTTTTTTCTTTTTTTTTGGCTTTTTCTTTTTGGCCCCTGCATGTCAGGCAACGAAATATTGATGCCAGACAGAGACACCTTATTTTATTGCTCTGAGCTCGAGATTTTGACCTGTTTGATCTGAGAGCCTACGTTTTATATACATTTATGTAGTTACGGACTATCAATCCTTCAATTAACTGCTCCATTGCCCTAAGCAATTGTTAGTCAGACACACCTAAATGTACATTAAAAGGGATTACTCTTAGGTTTAGATTGTTGGTTACCATGAAGTTGTGTAATTTTTAAAGTCATTAATTTGAAAGCCCTCTAAGGTTTTTTTTTTTTTTTTTTTTTTAGTGTTGTCTAGAATGCCACAATCACTAAGTTTTATCTCAGCACCTGTAGAAAAGTCAGCATATTCAAAATAGGCAGGAAAAAAAAAATAGAGAGAGATAACTTGGAAAGCTCTACATGTTAACCGTATAGTCCTAGAGGTTTTTAGACAGTTTGAACAATGACCATTCGGGCTCTGAATCTTCCCTGATGTAATTTGCTCATCAGTTTAGAAATGTGCACAAGTATAGGCCATTTAGAAACGTGTGTAAGTATGGGCCATAATATAGCTGGCTGGGGTCCCAGAAGACCTTGTATACCTTAATGTTTGAGGATCCCATTCTGCTTCTTATCAATCTCTGATGAGTAAAGAACATCCTATAAATCCTGTTACAGAATGTCACCAGTTTGGACTGATGTTTTAGATGGTGGCAACTGCACTAGGGGCTTTTAATTAGCCATCCAGCACACACCATTTAGGATGTTTATTTCTGCTCTTGGAAGATTTTTAGAAGCAAGCAAGGGAAAGGAGTGAAATAATTTACAGATGCACATAACCAAGCTAAAATGAAATTAAGATAAGAGTATTCACAAAAATGTTAACCCAGGTGTGCAGATGAAACAAAATATTCAATTAGGCATACAGAAAGAACCAAAAGTAAATTCACCAGGTAAGATGTGCCTCAAAGACAGAATGTAAACTCCACAGAAACAAGATTACTCAAAACAAAAGGACACTTGCCTTTTATACCAAAAAATGACTTGTCAGAAATACATATATATATATATATATCTTATTATCGTAGGAGGCATGTAAGGTCTTTTATGTAAGGTGGTCTTGTAACCAAACCAAATCCTGAATAAAGTCAAGAGTTTCTACCAAAAAGAAGGAAGCTCAGCCTGAGAAAAGACTTACCAGGGCAGAAGTGAGCCGTGAAAGCAGAAAGCTCAAAGGTCTCAAATGAGAACTGCATACCAGTCCCAGAAATCACCTGTTCCTTCTGATAGTGATCCTTTCTCAGGTCCCACTTCTGGATGCCATTTATATCAACTTAAATGGCAATCAGAGAGAAGCTTTCTTAAAAATATGATATGAATTTGGGAATAAGTAATTGCATTCCAATGGGAATACATGTGCCATAGTAAACTATTGCATATGCAGAAAGGTAAAGGAAAACAAATATTTTTAAAGAAAAAATGAGGATTACCTAATTGTTTTGAGATAATATCTTTGGCTACAAGGATTAATAACAAGAGTGACACCAGTACAAGGTTGGACAGGCAGCTGCTGAGCAGAGGTCCTAGCAGAAGCTGGTGCAAGGTTGCAGTTTTTGCAGTATTTTGCGAAAGTTTTTGTTTTCTGGCATTTATGAATGAGAATTCTCTCTTCATGTCCTTTCCCAGCTCAATTTGGCAGAGGGATTTTTTTTGACACAGCAACTCCATTTTGATTCTGACAACTATCACACTATATACTGTACAGATGTTATGTATATCTATTTTATGGACTTAGCTGAATATGTTCCCTGAAGGGAGAAAAGGCTACTATGCAGGATCTCTGTATTCGCTTTCCTGCAGGTAATGTGAAACATAAATTTAATGTTTCTTAAATATAACTCAAATATAAACCATATGGCCCAGTTTCAGTGGAGTGTTGCATTAAAAAGAAATACAGGCCAATGGCCATAAGTCATTCAAAAAATTGTTTCCACTTCTATTTATATCTGAAAAAGAGCATAAGCAAAAAACAATTTATAACCTTCAGCACTATTTCTAGGAATCTCTTCTGGTTCTTAATGCCCCCATAGTTGCTCAATGTCTATTTTCTAACCCTTAAAAGCCCCAGCCCATTTGGCTTATCTATATCTCTTTTCTTCCTCCTTTCCTCCCACCTCTCCAGTTTCCTCTCTCCCTCACTCTCTTTTTTCTCTCCCTACCCACCCTTACAGATCAGACCCTTAGCTTTTCATTCTATCGGTTCCTTCCATTCTTCCCTGCCTGCCATACCCAACTCTGTTTCATTCTCTAGACATTTACATAGCTGGCTCTTACTTTGTCTCCACACTTTTTAAGAAACACCTTCTCCAACTGCCCTATTTAAAATATCCCCTCCAATCCATCACTTTCTATCCCCTTAACTGGCTTTTTCTTCATAGTATCTATCACCACTTGACATTTGGTTACATATTTGTTTGTTTGGAGTTTTTTATTGTCTGTCATTTCTACCAGAATAGAGGTATCTGAGAGCTGGAACTATACGGTGTGCACTATATTATCCCTAGTACCTAGACCATTTCCTGGCACATAGTGGGCTCTAGAAATTATTTGGATAGTAAGTGGATTAATGAGAAATGAGTGGTTTGTATTGGAAATCATCATTTTAATTCTCCTTTCCAGAGAAATAGTATATATCTGAACATGAAAGTTTAGAAACCCTTCTAGTTAGGTCTTCAGGCCTTTTCTCCATCTACAGTCTCTTCTGAGGGAAAGTAGGGATTGGGTATTTAGTTTCATATCTTTAAATACTATCTATATGTTAATGAATCACAAATTTATATCTCTAGCCTATTCTTTGTGCTCCAGACCAATATATGCAATTCTTGGATTGGATTGATTGAGAAGGAAGGGGATCCTGAATGTTACAATAGCCATAAGTAAGAAGACAGTGATAAAGCTGGGGACATTAAGCCTCTAAGTTTTGGTGAGTTTTTGTCCTCTCCACTCTTATCTGAGGAGATTAACCCTGCAGTGCCTGAGGAAAGTATAATGACCTCCCCTGAGGCAGTTGCCATGCAAGACAATGCTGAGTCTTCTCACCACTCACCCCACACCCCCCCTCCCCGCTCCCCCAGCCCTGACTCCTCTTTGCTTCTAGACCTATAATTAAACTCAAGTCCCAGCAGGCATCTAAAGACGAGGTACAAAGTGTGGCCCATGACAAGGTGTGCTGTGCTTCAAAAGAACTACAGTACTTAGGTTTTCTAACTTACACAGACAGAAATCCATGGAACATGTGTGGAAAGGAATATTAAGGGTGTGGAATAATGGTGGAAGGAACATGAAATAAGATCAGGTCAAATTTGTTGATATGGGCTCACTAACCAGAGATTCTGTGTTTAATGTTTCAGCTTGGGGAATTAGAAAGGGCTATAATTGTTTGACTGGTTTGTTGGTTGATTGGTTGGCTGAAACATGGATCAAAAGATAGCCCACCATTAGCAAATTTGAAATGCCCCATATCCCTCAGTTTAATATAGAGGAAGGGGTTGAAAGGCTTAGGAAAACTGGAATGTTGGAGTGGATTTTTCATTTAAGACCTGCTAACCCATCCTAGAATGGTCCAGTAAACATATCTTTCATCACGATTAAAAGAAATCAATTTGTGAACGGTGCCCCAGCATCCTTGAAGAGCTCTGTGATTGCTCTTTTCCATAGGCCAGATTTCACAATGGGAACTGCAGTTACTGAACTGGGAAACCTAAATGCAATGGGAATAATTCGATTCTGGGATGGGAGGGGCCAAGTGGCAGCATTCAACCCCCAAAGACATGGTAGGCATGATTACCAGAATGAACAGCAGAGTCGAAGCAGCAGTTAAAATAACGTGGCTCACACAGACCTATGGCATTGGCTATTTGATCACGGTGTTTATAGAAGTGAAATAGTTAGGATGCCTACTAAGTTCTTACTTGATCTGTATAAGCAGAAAAGTTCTATGTCAAATGAATAAAAGTCAAACCTGAACCATAAAAAGAGTCACAGCCACTCAATTGATTCCCAGACTTAAGCTGGTTTACAGACCCAGCACCCCTTGAGTGAAGGGGAAGCCAGGTACTCTTGAAGAAAGACCTTGATACACTGCCAAAAATTAATAATATTTCTCTCAGCCTACCCCAAAGGGATCCATGGCATTTTACCAAGGGAACTGTGAATTTGGGAAAAGGAAATAATCAGAACTTTTGGGGATTACCAGACATAGGCTCTGAACTGATATTAATTCCAGGAGATCCAAAAGTCACTGTAGCCCACTAGTTAGAGTAGGGGCTTAGGAGAAATCAGTTTAATTCAGGCCTATCTCACAGTGTGTCCAGTGGGTGCCCAAAGCCATCCTGTGGTTTTTTTCTCCATTTTGGAATGCATATTTGGAATAGACATACTCAGCAACTGGCAGAATCCCCACATTGGTTCCCTGAACTCTGGAGTAAGGGCTATTATGGTGGGAAAGGCCGAACAGAAGCCACTAGAACTACCCATACCTAGGAAAGTAGTAAGCCAAAAGCAATACCACATCCCTAGAGGGATTTCAGAGATTAGCACCACCATTAAGGACTTGAAAGATGCAGAGGTGATGATTCCTACCACATCCCCATTCATTTTTCCTATTTGTCCTGTACAAAAGACAGATGGATCCTGGAGGATGACAGTGGATAATCATAAACTTGAGCAAGTGATGACTCTAACTGCAGCTGTTACAACAACTGCAATGGTTTTATTGCTTGAGCAAGGTAACACATTCCCTGGTATTTCTCATGCAGCTATTGATCTGTCAAACAGATTTTTCTCAATGCCTATTAGTAAAGACCCCCAGAAGCAGTTTGCTTTCAACTGGCAAGGATAGCAATACACCTTCACTGTTCTACCTCAAAGGTAAATATCACAGTAGTTCATTACATTATACTATTATGCTGATTGGACCTAGTGAGCAAGAAGTAGCAACTACTCTACCACTTATTGATAAGACATTTGCATATAAGAAGGTAGAAAATAAATCTGACAAAAATTCAGGGGCCTTCTACCTCAGTGAAATTTCTAGGGGTCCAGTGTTGTGGGGCATGTTGTGATATCCCTTCCAAGGTGCATCTGACCCCACCTACAACCAATAAAGAGGCATAATGCCTGCTGGGCCTCTTTGGATTTTGGAGGCAATGTATTTCTTATTTGGGTGTGTTATTCTCACTATTTACTGAGTGCCTTTTTGTAAGATATCCCTGAAGGACAGTGGTGAAGAGAAATCTGCCCAGTAAGAAGAATACCTGGTTATGCACTTTGCTTAGCAAGAAACATGGCCAGATGTACAACTATGTACAATGTGAATGGCTGTAGCTAATGGATTATCTGGATGCTTAAGAGCTTAAAAGGAACATGATTGGAAAATTGGTAACAAATTTGGGGAGAGGTATATGAATAGATCTCTCTCAATGGGCAAAAATATGTAAAAATATTTGTGTCTTATATGAATGCTCATCAAAGGGTGACCTCAGCAGAAGAGGATTTTGATAATCAAGTGGATAAGATGACCTGTTCTACAGATAGCAGTCAGCCTCTTTCCCCAAACACCCCTGTCGTCACCCAGTGGGCTCATGAACAAAGTGACCATGATGGCAGTATGGGGGTATGCATGGGCCCAGCAACAAGGGTTTCTACTTCCCAAGGGCAAGCCAATCATGGTCACTACTAAGTGCCCAATCTGCCAGCAGAGACCAACACTGATTCCCCTATATGACACCTTTCCCCGAGTAATCAGCCAGCTACCTGGTAGCAGGTTGGTTACACTGGACCTCCTTCTTCATGGAATGAGCAGTGTTTGGTCCTTACTGCAGTTATCACTTACTCTGGATCTGGATTTTCCTCCTCTGCCTGCATTGCTTCCATCAAAACTACCATCTTAGAGAATGCCTTATCCACCCTCATGGTATCCCACATAGCACTGCTTCTGATCAAAGAAATCTCTTCACAGCAAATGAAGTTAGTCACCACTGGTGCCTTTCAAATGAAGTAGCAGAAAAAGGGAAGGAAAGAAGACAGTTAATATCCAAACATTGTTCTGTTCAATTGGAAGCTGAGACTCCTTGGGGCTCCTAATACCACTAGCAGGCAAGGTGTACTGGGCAAGGCCATTGACCTCAGTTACCAAGGGTAAATCAGGTTGCTGCAGCACACAGTAGGGGCAAGGAAGACTGTGTCTGGGAGCCAGGGGATTTCGTGGTACAGAGCTCAGTAGCCCTATGCCCAAAAATACTGATCAGTGGGAAATTGTGGTAACCTAATAAAGATAAGATCATTAAGAACTTGTATCCCATAGGCATAAGGTTCGATTAACCCCACCAAGTAAAAAACTCTGACCAGCCAAAGTTCCGGCAGAGGGCAAGGGAACATGGAATAGGTGGAACATAGAATTAATGTAATGATTATCAACATAGGACTTATGACCAGCTACAGAAGCAGGGACTACAGCAGCCCCCAATTTAACAGAATTGTGACGTATGTTCCCTGGTAGAAGTCATCCTCTCTTAGACACCAGGACCTCCAAACCCACCCAGCCCAAGGTTTTAAGGAGAGGGAATGGCTAATTGTTTATTATTATTATTAGGTATTTATTGTTATGATGATTATTAGGTATAACAGTGAGAGAGGCAATTTCCACCTCCACCCCTCTAACATGAAAACTGCCTGTATTGCCTGATGGATAAACAGCCTCCTCCTCTATAATGTTCTTCCTCAATCTTTGCATTGGTTTGTTTCTGGACTCAGCTCAAATGTGACCTCTTCAAAGTAGCCTTCCATGACCACCTGTCATCTGAAATAACGCGCTCTCTCCATCCCTACAATCATTATCTTCCTGCACATTTTATTTCCTTCTCAGTATTTCACAGGCTCTGAAATTATCTTTTTATTTCCTTGTCTATCCCCTTTCTTCCCCCACTCCACAAAGCCTGTGACTTTGTCTTATTTCTTCAGTACTTAGAACAGTTCCTGGTACATAGAAGAAGCTCACAAAATATTTCTCAATAACATAAGGACTTCTGGCCTCCAAGAATATAAGGCAAGAGAAAACCATGTACCAAAGTTCAAGTATGAGCCCTTCAAGTATGATTCCTGCAGAGGGGACAATTCTTTTGCTACAAGGAGAAACTCAAGAGGATAGGTGTAGAACTGACAACTATTCTAAAATATTCTGTAATTATCTGTATTTTCTATCTTAAAGTGACAATGATGGAATAGGATTCAGAAGGGAAATATTTAAGCCTGCTGCTTTGACTTAATTATAGGCACAAAATGAAAATTTGGATTTTTGAGAGAAAGAACACTAGAAGTGGCCCATACTGACTCTAGTATAGCACCTCTTTGAAAGACGCAAAATGAAATTTGGAATGTGTAGTTTCAGGGTGCTGTGTTGGAAGGACTGTAAAGAAATTTGTGAGGGCTGTGAGGACAACTGTGTCTTATTCTCTATATCATGCCATCACTCAGCAAAGCTCACAGCATTAAGGATGAGAGGTGGAAGCATTTGAGGAACTTTATAAAATGCGTTTGCATCCACATCACAGAAGTGAAGCTGGGCTACACCCAGCCACTAATTTCCACAGTGGAAAATGCACCATCTGAGGTGCCTTTCATTTCCTGGGAGGCAAATGACAAACCACAATGTAACTTCTCACACGTTTGACCAAACAATCCCAATCCTGTTGTGTTTATCTGGACCAGAGGCACAGGATGGGCATGTCTGTTCCCCATTACTGCCTCACTGAACTGGATGGAGGAACAACTTGGGAATGGGGACCCATGGCCCATGTCATGTCAATTACAGATAGCAAACCACTCACAAAAGTACCCTAGTTTATAAATAATAGGCCCTCTGAGAACCCATATGACATCCTAAGTGCTGGATGGTACATCTGAAAGCACTGAGAGAGCTGAAAATCACAGACAGCCAAGTAAGTCCCTGCTGAATACATATCTAAGGAGCTTTGCATGCATTGTTTATTCCAGCAACTTTATGGAATAAATTACGTACAACAAATTAGTTTCAGATGGTAGGATATGAAGAGCTGATGTGCTGTATAAAGGAAGGTGAACTCCCACTTTTGACCCAACCACTTCCCATCTCGGGCATCTCAGACTCAGAATTCAGATGCAATTCATTTCTGAAATGCAGTGGAGATCAGAAAGTTAATAAGTGATGAGGTTTAGAGATTTCAAAAAGAAATTTATGAGTATTGTTAACTCATTATATTATCCTACGATTTCTGGTTGTTATATGTGAAACCATAGGTAAAATTGAATCCATTCTTCCTTCATTCCTTCATCATGCACAGAAAGCAAAAATAAATGTCTTCCTGACATTTCCAACCTGCACAGAAATTCCATAATAGATTCAACTCAACACACGTTTAAAACCTCACTGCCTACCATACTGGGATGTCATTAAATTCCTGAAACAGACATAATGTCTTTCTCCATTCACCCTGAAGTCATAAATTATTTTTTAAATTAACACAGTAAAATTGACTTATTTTGGTGTATAGTTTTATGAATTTTACTACATGTATAGATTCATGGAACCAACACTGCAGTCAGGGTAATAATTCTAGCACCCCAAAAATTGTCTAACATTACTACTTTACAGTCCCTCTCCTACTTTAAGCACTAGCAAACCATTGGACTATTCTCTGTCACTATAGTTTTGTCTTGTCAAGAATGTCATATAACTTTTGTCATGTAACTTTTCACTCAGCAAAATGCCTTTGAGATTCATCTAAGTTGCTCCATGTCTCAATAATCTGTTCCTTTTTATTGCTAGGTGATACTCTGTTATATGGATATACCACAGTTTGTTTATCCATTCACCCATTGAAGGACACGTAGTTATTTTCAGTTTTTAGCAATTACAAATAGAGCTGCTGTAAACATTTATGTATGAGTTATGTTGTGAACATAACTTTTCATTCTCTTGGGTAAATACCTAGAAGTGGGATTGCTGGGACACATGCTACACGTATGTCTATAAGAAATTGCCAAACTTTTTACAGAGTGGCTATACATAATGTCTTTTTGATAAGTAAAAATATAAAAACTATTAAAATGACCCCCAACAGCTTGTTTACTTGTGTTGAGGGGATTCCAATAGTTATTCACCATGATAAAATATTGTTCTTAAAATAATCAGAGTCATTTGACTTCATTTCTTTCTTTTTACTTTTAAAGCTTCAATTAAGTCTTTCATATTTTAATGTGATTTTTAAAACAAAATTAGGTGCTTAACATTGTAGAAGCATAAGGCCTTGAGGAATCTACTTATACATGAAGAGATTTTAGTGAGAGAGAACCAGGAGAAAATTTCATCATAGCTAGTTTAAGCAATATAACCCAGTGTCACATGTATCAAGTCCAATTTTCAATTCATAAATAAGCCTCCCCCTCCCTTCCTCCAAAAACGTCCACCCCAAGCTAATTACAGAAGAAAAAGGAACATGAACACCAGCCAGAAAAGATTCACAGTTGCCACTCTTTAGTTGCTACTTTAATGGGAAACACATGTGCAAGATACCACCCAGGAGACAACTGACCGATGTGCTCTAAAAAACGGAATGTCACAAAAATGAGCCACACAAGATGGCTTACTCTCTTGAATAGGCTGAACACATAAAAATGTTTGATACCATTTTGTTCTTATATAAATATGGGGAGGTCCTGAGATGAGATGCTGAGACAGAAATTAATTTGTAGCAACAAAGTTGAAAGGCAATGACTTAAACTAGCCCTCACTTTTTATCTCATCCACATGCCCCACAATAGTTGACCATGAGATTTGGAAAGTACTTAGCAAAGTTTACATAAGGAGAAATCCTGCAAAGAAATTGGAAGAAAGGACAGAGTGGCGATTGTTCTTATTAAATAACAACACTAACACTCATTAGCTACCATCACTACAAGTAGCCAGTTCTGTTCTGAGTGCTGTATGCACAGCATCTCATTATATCCATAATTTACAGGGTAGAATTATCTCCACTGTATTAGTCAGCTAGAATTGCCATTAAAAAATACCATAGACTGAGTGGCTTAAACAACATAAATTTATTTCTCATGGTTCTGGAAGCCAGAAATTATGAGATCAAGGTGCCAACTGATTTGGTTCCTGGTAAGGGTTCTCTTCCTGGCTTGCAAACAACCACCTCCTCGCTGTGTCCTCACATGGTGGAGGGGTGGGGGTGGTACGGAGAGACATAGGGTGAAAGGGAGAGTGACAGAGCTCTCAGGTGTTTCTTCTTAGAAGGGCACTAATCCCATCATGAGGTCCCCATCCTCATGACTTCATTTAACCCCAATTATCTCCTAAAGGCCTCATTTCAAAATACCAATACAGTAGGCTTTAGGGCTTCCACTCATGAAATGTCAGGGAGAGTCAGGGAGGAACAGTAAAGTCAATAGCATCCACTTTACAAATAAATGATGTTTCAAGAGAACAAGGAGTTCACAACAGCTCACTCAGTTGGCAATCAGCAGAGTTTGAACTTGAACCCAAGGGTATCAGACTCTAAGAGAAAAATATCTACTATTTATTGACTGCCCACTGTCAGGTGTATCTATACGACATCTCTATTCTCTATGGGAAACCAAGTTTTTCTCATTATTCTTCCCAGTTATAGATATGGAAACTCTGGCCCCAAATACTTAACCAGCTATTCACAACCTACCATCTAAGCCTAACATACTGCATAAAATTTATCCTAGTGCTTATCAAAGTGAGGCCCCCATCATTACCTGGGAACTAATTAGTAATGCACATTTTGGGACCAAACAGCAGACCTACCAAATCAGGAACTCTATGGTGGTGTCCATAATCCGTGTGTTAACATACATTCTAGGTAAATCTGATCCATGATAAATTTTGAGAACCACTTGTTTGTTCTATAAATTTATTAAAATAACTAATACTTTCAAAACTCCATAATAAGTGGTATATCCACAATTCATATACAGGTCGGTTTGGTTCTAAAGCCTGGGGCTTTCTGCTATACTATACTTCTTCCATCCCAACTTTACGAAGGGAAGATCTGTGATTGCAGAGCCCAGTTCTGAATTCTGCTTTGCCGCTGTAATTCCAATCAGTTCTCCTACCTATAAAAATGTGATACAGGGAAATGTCAAAGGATAATCCCTGAGAATTCGTAACACTGCTTAATACTAACCAAGAAACACCTTTGGTTCGAACTAGAAACCAAGCTTTGTGAAATTTTTATTTGGGCCTGACAATTTTGTGTTCCATTTGGTGTAAATAAGAAACAATCCAGTATATGGAAACAGTAAGTATGGAACAAAGTTACTTCTTTTAAAAAGAAAAAAATAATTTTATCTCTGTTTGACTATTTTTAATCATGTTTAATCCATCTAATTGATCATTGCTTTATCTACATGTCATCGCTGTATAATTACACCATTTTCTCCCTCCAAGGAACAAGACCATATTATATCCCTTTATACAATCTTGATAATTTAAACAAAGGAATAAAAATCTGCTTATAATAGAAATGGAGATTTCTATTTCTAATTTTTGGAGTGGTAAATGAAGGTACCTGATCTCACACCAAGTGCCTTTTAAAATCATTCGCAAATAAAAGCACTTTGAAAAGGGTTATTTCCAGTGCAAATATAGTCATCTGCTCTTGTGATCAATATACCTCTAAAACATTATACTAATATTTATAATATTAATGAACATGTGCCAGTCACTGCCCAAAGGCTTTTTACACGTGGTAAAACTCATTTAATTATCACACATACATGAGGTAGCTTTTGGGATTATTCGCATTTCACAGACGAGGAAATTGAGAATCAGGGAGGGTAAGTAACTTGTCAGAGCTCCTTCAGCCAGGAAGTACAGGACTCTAGATATTAACCTTATTAAAGAGCTCTTGCGAACATTGATTCAGACACTGACACTTGGCTCTGGATGGATGGGCTCAGTGTTGCTCTGCATCTGGATTACTTCCAAAGGTCCATCTGTGAGCCTGCCTGACCCCCGGGATGGGGCGGCGCAGCCTTTGCAGCCTTGGCACTCCATCTGGAGAGACTGAAAGGGAACAGCAAGGTGGTGACTCAGTGGCCTTGACTGTCCCTCAGTCTCCTGGGAGAAAGAGAGCAAAGTGATAAAGGGACAGAGTGGGAACTGTAGTTCTTGTTTCTCTGTTTGTTTTCCACTTGATTATTAAAAACAGACCTATTAATCATTTAGTTCATGACTGGTAATTCCACTGATTCCTAACACATTTGAGTCAATGAAGCAAAAACTAGAAAGTTGTGTGTTCAAACTTCTCAGATGGGAGAATTAAAATCCTTTGAAAACATTTCACCAGCCAGCAGAAAGAGTCCCATGTTTTTCTGCTTCAGAGTTGTAGATGGATGTGACTTAAGCCCTAACTGGGAAAAACTTTGTGTGATTTATAACAGCAGATAGATATTCTGAGTAAGCTTCTCATACTCTTTTATTCCACCTACCAAAAACAAAAGCTGTTTTCAGCAGAGCCCAGTGAGGTGAAAAGGGCTTTCCAAGGAAACTGTTGCATGTGCTTCATGATTCTGTCCTGATTGGGGAAGTTCATCTAAGCTGAAATTACTTTGTGGAGCTGACAGGAAGTTTGTCCAATGACTTTTGCCTTTCACAGCCCTGCTCTCCTTATCTCTACAGACACGCTTCCCACTTTCTTTCTTTTCTGGCTCCCTTCCTCCTTCCCTTCACACACACCTTCACACCTCCCATCTACTCTGATTGTATTAATTGATACCATAAAGAACACTGTTATAAAGGGAGGCACAAGTGTTGTAATATTTGAGGGGCTTTTAGTGCAGGAATTAAAGGCTAATACTTGGCCTGGCCAGACCTATCATTGCACGCTATGTCCAGACTCTCCAAAACTGTGAGAGCCTACTTTGAGTCCCTCTTTCATATCTTTGTAGCATTTGAGTTCACTGAATATGTTGGGAGCTTCAGATGGAAAAAGACCCTATCCCTCCCCTGAAGGAGCTGATGCTTGCCCAGCAGGGACAGTAGGTTAATAAGTAGCAAAGCTCTCCCTAGTTAATCTGGCTCCAAGTGTAGTGTGATGGGTCCCCTACCAGGTTACTTAAGAGTATATGTCCACTGCCTGAACCTTAAGGGCTAGGTGGTGAGCCAAGGCTGTCGTGCCCAGCCGAGGAGCAGGTGTCTCTGAGAACACAAACATACCAAGGAAAATAGTCCCATCACACAGGCACAGTAGGCAAAGAGCCAAATAATTAGCTTAAATGAGAGATGGGAAGTGGGATGAATCTCTAGAGCTGTCCTGCTGCTGCCCAGGAGTGCTTTGTATGTAAGTCTTAATAAACCCATCTACTCACCAAGCTGGACTTGTCCAAGACATTTTGGTCTCCTGATACCTTCCCAGTTTGGGGGGGGTGGGGAGGAAACATTACGGTCCTAAGTTTTTCTCATAACACCAAGTGGATTCATTTAGAACGCAATTTCCTAGCAAACATCAAATTCACAGCTCTCCCTGGATCAAGAGTGGTAAGCTTTCCAGTAAAATGATCGGTTTGGAATCAGATCTACTTAAGTCTAAATACCTGTTCTACCTTGGACAAGTCACTGAATCTCATTGAGCCTCAGTTCTCTCTACTATAAAATGCAAGTGACATCTACCTCAAGACTCTACATGAGGATTAAATGAGGAAATGTTATACAAAGCACATGGCATAATTCCTGGCAAACAGGAGATACTCAATAAAGGGTAGTTTCCCTTCTTCTTCCTTCTCTCTTCCCAGACCTCACAAGAAGAGGAGTGTGGCCTCTTAGTGAGATGATATAAAAGAGACTCTAACAATATTAAACACTTCAGTAGCACCTACGACATCCCAGGCACTATTCTAAGCACATCTATATTTCAGCTCATTTAAGTCTTCCCTAAAACCCAATAAGATAAGAGCTATGATCATCTCTACTTCATAAATGAGATAGCAGGTAACTTTCTGAAGTCACACAGTTAGTGTGTATGTGATGGGGCTATGATTTGATCCCAGTTTATCTAGCTCTTAACTATCACATTATTAGGAAACAGATAGTGAGAGAGGTGCTAACTGTATCTGGAACTCAAGTACACAGAACAAGCAGTCCTCAGACAATGAGCTCTGTTTGATTTGCACAGTGTTTTAAAAATCAAGTCTATATTTCTGACTGCTCTCAAAAAAGTTGGAAGATCTGGCACTAGGCAGCTCACATACTGATGTGGCAACAAGCCTTTGGTGGCTGCTGTCTGGACTGAGGTCCCCAGTTCACCAGTCTCCAGTGCTCACAGTTGTATTATAGGGCCGGCCTCACTTTTGACCTGCACATACATTTGAGCTTGTCGTCTAGAATTAGGCAACGATGCTAAACATGGTCTTAGCCATAAAGACACAAAAATTGTGTTCAATAATGTGCACCCAATGGTTAAAATGTTTGAATTAAATGAAGGAAAAAAATGAATGCAGGAAAGAGGTCTGTGTGAAAAGCAATCAACAACCAGGTTCAAACACAACCACACAGAAAATGCCTGGATAAGCCTTTGAGCCCTATGTGCAGAAATTGTAAACTCCTGCTGTTCTCCATATCTCCACACCTAAATAAAAACCCAAAAATGCAAGTTTCCTTATAGTCCATGGAGCGAAGACTCTTTTGCCTTCAATGTTAAATGCGTTCCTCTTTGTTTGGCATAGCTAAAAGAGGGAGTTTAAATTTTCATGTATTACTTAACCCAAACAATATTTTTTTCTCTCTCTTTTTTTTTTAGCTCTTTAGGCCTTAATGATTGGCATGATCTTGGAAATCAGTTAGGTATGTAGCAAAACTCTCCTAGAAACCTGAAAGATGTGGCAAGAAGAAAACATGGAGCCTTTTCTGAACAAGCCTATGAAAGAAGAATCACTTCAACTCATAAGTGCGGATTCTGGGGCTAAAGAACTTACCTACGACCACACAGCCAGCAAATTACTGACCCAGCATATTCTGAACCCAGGTCTTTATTCTTTCCAAGACTTCACACGCCTTCCTTAGAGCATCTCTACATGAAAATCTGTATAAAGAAGTGATCTGTGGTGTTGCCATTTGTATCAGAATGGTATCACAAACTTATTTAAAAGACTTTATCTAAAAGTCTTCAGATAGAGTTTTGGCCAGGGAAGAGCTCTAATATCACACATTAATAACCTTACCTTTGTAACATGTAAGTTGTTTTTTGTTTTAACATCTCAGTTTCATTAAACTGAGACCAGAAAGAGCCATCATCTTTTTACCAATTTGTAATCATTTTATTGTATTATGGATCTGCAGCAATGCTGACTATATTTACAAATCTGTGAGTGAAATTTTAAAACCATTTTCCTCTTCTAATCTCTCCCATCCTGCCTTCTTAGAAGCACACAAAGCATCTCAACCACTCCCAAATTCCCTGTTGGAATACCCTTAATGATTCTGAAATATTTTGTTATTCCCCAAACACCGCCCTAAAGACGAATCACTGGACTCCAGGCTCTTCACATTGCCAAGTTGAATACAGTTCAAATGTTCTATCTAACCAAACTCTAACTTAAAACAAAGCCACATATAGTAGATGATGTGTAAGATATTCCAAAAATACCAAGGCAACAGGGAAAAAAAATCTGTGTCATCAAGGGGTCCTCCCAGAACTTCTTATAATCTAGAATAATCATTTTTGTCAAGCTCCTGTAACCTAATCACAGCACACATGTGTATATATGTATAACTAATAACATAAATCAACTTTCATTTTAATAATGTATAGCTTAAGTTTTCTCACATCCAAAACAATTAGTGTTGCCAAATTTAAGATTATTTCTCTACTTTAGACATCAGAACATGCACAAGGACTTGAGGAATAAACAAATCCAAGAAAACAATCTTAGCCTGATAAAGTAAAAATTTTTAATAAATTCATAAATCATTTAAAACACAATCTTATTAAATTAGCTATTTCATAGTATGTTATGAATGTAAAAGCAGAACACAGAAAAGGCATTTTCCAAAAATATATAGGACTTAGTAGGATTTCCTTTTATGTTAAAAAATGGCCCATGGAAGAGCAGTTTTCAGAATGACCAGGGCATGGTCAGACACCTCTTTCATTGGAAGCTTCACCAAAGGGCACACTTCTGCTGAACTCAGAGTTTTGAGTCCAGACCCAGCTCTTGCCAAAGTTCACTGGGAGTTTTGCTAAGCTTCAAGACGATCCCACCTGAAAGCTCTTTGGAGACAAAGTTAAGGTAAGTTCCCCTTAATATTTCCAGAACCATATGAACATATAAGCAAACTGTGTAAGGCTATGTAGAAATGATTGAATTTTAATTTCTTCAAACTACAAACACTTTAAAGACAAGGATTCTCCTCTATACTTATTTTGTAGTACTAGCACCAAGAATAATGCATAGCACATAGTTGATACTTAATAAATTCAATACTTGTGTGAATAAACTGAAAAATTCTCACAAGACCATTGGGGGTAGTTCTACGAATCTCCCTGTAGCCCTGCAATTTTCAAAGGCTTCATCACGCAATTCCCCTCACAATTTTTTGGTTCACTAATCATAAAGCCACACAGGCAGAAAGGAAAGAAATCCCAGAGACCAAAAAGCCATTTGTTTTGTACATCCGGTCACATATTTATAGCGTTTTAGAGCTAAAAGTGGTATTAGAAGTTGCCTTTGAACAGTCCCATTTTATATGTGAGAAAACTAAAGTCTAAGCTCTTGGGTGAAGTGACTGAGACTTGATCACCCAGCTGACAAGCACCAAAGCACTTCCCGATATCATTTCCTACATATTCCTCTGCAGTTAGCCCCTGCCACCTCCACCAGAAAGTATTTGTAGACTTAGGTATTTCCTTTAAAAGCCTCAGATGACTTTACTCGGGGTGTGGTGGAAGGGACCACAATTTTATTATAATTTACCAATAGCCAGGAGTTTTGTTCCACTAAAACGTATGTATTGACTGATCTGCTGAATCTTGCTTTGGGGGGAAGGTTTTTTTTTTTGAGCCCATTTGAAAATGTTAGATGTTTCATTACTCTTAGATTATTAAATGAATAACTCCAGGGAAAAAATGTATCATTGTTTCTTATGAGTATTAAGAGAAAGAGGCAAAACTTTCAATTTGACCACAAGAGGGCAGCTACAACCTTTCCTCCTAGGTCTTTGGGGTTCTGAACTACGACAAACTGGGCATTTGGGGACTCAGCTTGCCATCGACTCCCTAATAATACCTTTCAACTGAATTCCCAATATGTCACAAAACATTCTCTCATGGTGTTTCCTGGGACGTTTTTTGTTTTGTTTTTAAAGAAATTATTTTCCAACTTCTTTCCAGACCTACAGAGTCTCTGCTTTAGAACTCTGTGCCAAAGTTACCATCTACAAAGATCTTTGGAGACCAATAAATTGTTAGACTAATTAGAAAACCCACAGAAAATGTTTTATTTTAATTAAGTTTGACCCCAGATAAAAATAAAAACAGTAATGATTATCTGATTCCACCACACTTAATAAAGCTTGCTCTAAGTGCTTCACGGGATTTGCCAAATATTTGCCTCATCTCAGCCTTCATTCGTCATTCCCATTTTCATGATATCCTAAAATCTTTCAAGTCAAAATTTATTGTGGAATTTTATCACTGAGCTAAACGGTGGGAGGTCTGCAAATAAAAAAGCAGAGATTAGTAATAGCTACATTCCATATTCTCATGGTTGCACAAAAACGTAAATTCAAATTTATTTCATCTTTTAGGTGCATAAAGAGTGGGGAGTTAATCTGAAAAGTAAGTGCTAGATTTTATATGTATATATGTGCATGCATCTGTGTGTAGGTGTGGCTGTGTGCATATACTCATTAATTTTTTTTGTTTTTTCACTAGTAATTATAGACAAGTAGTTTGGAAATTTAATATTGATGTTTGTAGATTTTGAAGATGTACATAGCAATGTATTTCCTTCACATTTACTGTGAAGCCTTTCCCTTAACCATCTTATTTAAAATTGCAACCCCTGTCCCCCCCACCCCCACATATCCTGTCCCCATTCCCTGTTGTATTTTTTCTCTTATCAACATTTGACATACTTTATATTTTACTTAGTTTTTGTTAGTCTCCTTCACGAACAACCCCTCCCCAACTAGAATAAAAGCCCTGTGATGAAGACAGAATTTTTTCTATTTTGTTTATTGCCATGTCTTCAAATCTTAACAACAGTGCCTGACACATCAGAGGAACTCAATAATGCAGCAACATGGTAAAGTCACAAAAATTGAAGCATTTTTACTAGAAACTGATATTTTAAAATCTCTAGCATTGCTAATTTACCTCAGTATATTTAAGGAGACCTCCCAAAAAGAGATAATAGCCCACTATCAGAACTGAAGCATATTTCCTAAAGCAAGTATCTGAAACAATACTTGGGCTCATGATTATGGCTGAGTGTATACTCTTGAATGCTCAGGCTCAGCAGGTCCTGTTTCCCAGAAGTCAATCAGACCTGGACTGAATTCTCAGCAAAAGTGGCCTCCAAGAGTTGTCACAGCATCACACAAGCAAAGCAGTGGGATAAAGGAAAGAGCAGTGACCTATCAATAAGGAGCCCATGGTTCTAGTTCTGCCTCTGCCACTAGCTAGCCAGGAGTTAAACCATCCAATTAAATTGTTAGTGCTTTGATGTCCTCTAAAAAATAATGGATATAACACCCTGTTTATATCAAAGAACTTTGGAATCCAGTGAAATGTGAAAGTATTTTGGTAAGTATGGACTATTTTTTAAGTAGAAGATGTTATTAAAATCATTGTTTCCTGTACTGTGCTATGTAATGCCACCATTTGGTGTGGCCAGTCAACAATTTAATGGTTTAATGAACAATTCTAGGCCGAATCCAGCTCTATCAGTCAAGTGATGGTTTGTCAGGCCCTTCTTGGTACTCTAACCCCTAGGCCTTCTTCTTGCCGCTGTTGGGTTTATTTGACCCCAGAAGCTCTGCCCCATCCTGCCTCTAGGATCAATCCTAAGTGGAAACAAAAGACACTAAGGGAGCTCTATCGCCGTAATGAGGAATTCACATCATGTCACCGTACTTAGTTAGTCCAGCCCTAATCGTATGCCTCAATGCTGGTAACTGGGCATCTTCTTTCTTCTCCTTCTGACAATCAGATCAAGAATTCACCTCCTCTTGAAAGCACTTTCACAGTAGGTATAAATATTTGCTAAATTAATAACAAAGACTTTACACCAGTGTCCCTCTTGGTTTAGAGCTCTGCCAGGTCCTTGACAGTACATCCTTTAATTCCTTACCTCTTCACTCCTGGCAGCATTCCCTGATGCTGGCTGACCATCAGTAGCCTACGCTTGAGAGCATCAGAAGTACAATATATCTTCCTCAATTCCTACTGCTACATTCATCCACCTTTAGGACTTCTCACTTATTCCATTAGACTCTGTAAAGCCAACTGCTTTTCTGATCCATGCTTGGTTGTCATACCCAGTGGATACCACCTTCTATTTGCCAACTGTTCTCTCTCAGGGTCTAAAACAGGTCTGTATCCTCAGGGCCTGCCTCACTTGGTTCCTGTTCCAGCTCGTGGTTTAGCCACACCACAGGACCTTCACTGGGTTAACTGGAAGGATGCTGTTTAGTCATGGCTACCATGGCAGAACCCTGACGGCACACAAAGCAGTGCAAGTAATGTTCAACTTCAAAAAATGTTATATTTCAAAAATATGCTTGCAAATAGATTCTCTAGCACTTGAGAATGCATATCTCTACACCAACAACTCATACACTTCCGTAGTCATTCCTTCAAACACATTCACTGAATATCTTCTTACTTTGCACTGTTCTTGGCACAGGAAAAGAGAAAGTGAGACACAATCTCGTTCCTCCAGAAGTTCACAGATGAACAAAGGAGACAGTGATAGAAATGATTCATATGCAAGGCAGCATGTGGAAAAATAGAGGACTATCCACAGTATGGTGAGAACAAGAAAAAAGAGGTGAGCCCTCTGCCTGGGTGGATCAGGAAGTTTCCACAAAGAGACATTCCACTGAGGCCTAAAGAATGAGGAAGCATGCACCAGGCAGATGAGCGGAGAAGGGTGTTCCTGGTATGTGGTTGTCAGGTTGCCAGACCAACACCCAAGTGTCAATTTAACCCCAACTGTAGCTCCACCAGTGCTGCAGGCTTATGTCAGAAACAGAAATGGAATAGGTTTTTGTAGGCCAGCCTGGGAATACTTGTTTCTGTTGGGAGATTAGTTCTAAAACCCTCAATAAAAGAGAGTTGGCCCTGGGCTTATCCCAACACACATGTACCCACTGCCACTACCACCACTCATCACCTTGGGCAAACAAAAAAAGCAGTTCAGTGTCAGGAGGAACAATTCTTGCACTTTCACTTTCTTTCACTAACTGATCTTGTGAATGCAAGGTCATGAGTAAGGCCTTTTGGGGACTGCACATACAAGACAGGTCCACACTCCAAGGAGCTTAACAACAGGCTATGCTAGGCCAGGTGCAGTGGCTCATGCTTGTAATCCCAGCACTTTGGGAGGCCGAGGTGGGTGGATCATGAGGTCAGGAGTTTGAGACCAGCTTGGCCAACATAGTGAAACCCCGTCTCTACTAAAAATCCAAAAATTTGCCAGATGTGGTGGCACATGCCTGTAGTCCCAGCTATTCAGGAGGCTGAGGTGGGAGAACTGTTTGAACCCAGGAGGCAGAGGTTGCAGTGAGCTGAGATCATGCCATTGCACTCCAGTTTGGGTGACAGAGTGAGACTCTGTCTAAAAAAAAAAAAAAAAAAAAAAAAAAAAAAAAAAAAAACACAACAGGCAACAGGCTATGCAGGCAAGACCCGAGCATATAAAATAACTGAGAGTCCACGGCAGTAGCTGCCAAAAGACCCGAGCATATAAAATAACTGAGAGTCCACGGCAGTAGCTGCCAAAATAATGACGCATTCTATAAGCACTACAGTCCTAGCCATCACTGCTTTCTGGAGAGAATAATTCAATTTAGTTGAACAAGTGTTTTACATTAAATGCCCACTAAAGGTCTGTTGATTATGTAAGACTGCATTCTGAATTTCACAAGGCAGGATCCACCAAGTTCCATAAATGTAAATAAGTTTTCCTCCCAAAAGTAACAGGTTAAGTCAACTCTGGAAAGACTATGGGGAGTTTAATTAATAGGAATTCTGGTTTACTCAATACAAGAAACACATCAAACTGAATAGGTATGAAAAAGCATTTCCCACCAGTTTAAGCTGTCTGAATTAAAATGAACTGCCTTGGGAGGTAATAAGTTTCCCATCAAGCTAGATAATTACTTGGCAGTGATTTGGTAGGGGTGATGCAAGCATTCAATGACCAGTAGGCTCCCTTCCAGTCCTGTGATTGTGTGAATTTCTGCAGCTCCCCCTTGATAACACAATAAACAAACCTGGGAACCCACACTGCAAGGTTGTCAATGTTGAAGATTGGCCATGGGTTAGGCTTATTCAGGGTACCACAGCCCATTCTGAATGGTGGTGAGGAAACAGAAAATGGGAAGGTCGAACTTCTACCAAGAACCTGACCAAACTCCCAGGGTGCTAGTCAGTATCTGGGGAGAGCTTCAGAATGCCAAAACTCATTAGTGCTCAAAAAAGGTCATAGTTATTAAACAAGGGCACTCCAAGATGAAGTCCTAACTAAAGAACTAAAAAAACAGCCCCTTGAAGACAAGATGTGTAGGATTCTAGAGTGTTTTGAAAGGCTCTTCCAATGCTGACCCCTGAAGGGCCCTCATGAATGTTAGCACATCCAGATTCTTGGGAAACTCCAAGCAAAGCTCTTGTCAAAGATGTGCCCAAGAAGAGTACCTCCAAAAGTAAACAAGCAGGGGGTACACAAGACAGTTATACAGGTCTCCTGAGTAAAGTATACAGGACTGAGATGGTGAATGCAGAAGAGGAGTAATAACCTGAGGGGTCCTTGACAACCAAGAAACAGGTTGTTTAAAATCCTGGCATCTTGTAAATTTGTTTGAGTTCATTGTAGATTCTGGATATTAGCCCTTTGTCAGATGAGTAGATTGCAAAAATTTTCTCCCATTCTGTAGGGTGCCTGTTCACTCTGATGGTAGTTTCTTTTGCTGTGCAGAAGCTCTTTAGTTTAATTAGATCCTATTTGTCAATTTTGGCTTTTGTTGCCATTGCTTTTGGTGTTTTAGACATGAAGTCCTTACCCATGCCTATGTCCTGAATGGTATTGCTTAGAAAAAAACAAACATCCCCATCAAAAAGTGGGCAAAGGATATGAACAGACACTTCTCAAAAGAAGACATTTATGCAGCCAAAAGACACATGAAAAAATGCTCATCATCACTGGCCATCAGAGAAATGCAAATCAAAACCACAGTGAGATACCATCTCACACCAGTTAGAATGGCAATCATTGAAAAGTCAGGAAACAACAGGTGCTGGAGAGGATATGGAGAAATAGGAATACTTTTACACTGTTGGTGGGACTGTAAACTAGTTCAACCATTGTGGAAGTCAGTGTGGCGATTCCTCAGGGATCTAGAACTAGAAATACCATTTGACCCAGCCATCTCATTACTGGGTATATACCCAAAGGATTATAAAACATGCTGCTATAAAGACACATGCACATGTATGTTTATTGTGGCACTATTCACAATAACAAAGACTTGGAACCAAGCCAGATGTCCAACAATGATAGACTGGATTAAGAAAATGTGGCACATATACACCATGGAATACTATGCAGCCATAAAAAATGATGAGTTCACGTCCTTTGTAGGGACATGGATGAACCTGGAAACCATCATTCAGAGCAAACTATCGCAAGGACAAAAAACCAAACACTGCATGTTCTCACTCATAGGTGGGAACTGAACAGTGAGAACACATGGACACAGGAAGGGGAACATCACACACCGGGACCTGTTGTGGAATGGGGGGAGGGGGGAGGGATAGCATTAGGAGATATACCTAATGTTAAATGACGAGTTAATAGGTGCAGCACACCAACATGGCACATGTATACATATGTAACAAACCTGCACATTGTGCATATGTACCCTAAAACTTAAAGTATAATGAAAAAAAAAATCCTGGCATCACGCAGTACCTCAAAGCAAATTGCAAACAATGTCATTCGCTGAGCCCCGGGTATCCTGTCTCTGAAACAATGCCACTGTGTAAGAAAAACAGCCCATGTTTGGATCCCTATTCAACCAATTCTGGGCACTGTAACTGATACAGGTTTTAAACTCCCATGGGCTTCAAAAATCAGAGGACTGAATTAAAAATTTTTCACAAAGTCCCTATGAGTCCCTTATAGATTCAACTCTAGGATCTATAATCCCCATACACAAAAGAGAACATGTTATAGGAGAAGAAAACAGTTACCAGCAGGTCATTCCAAAACATGCTGGAAGAAACTAAATAAAGCAAAAAATCTTGATTTTTGATTTTGTATCTATGACTTCTCATTTTTTTCCATTTTGGGACTAAATTGTGGTTTAAATAGTTAAGCCAAATGAATAGAAGTGAAACCAATATACTACACACCAGCAGCATTCTTATTTTTGTGGAGAAAGAAAACAAACGTGCTATTTGATCGTGTAAGAAAGATAAACCTACAAAGCTTCCACAGACAAAGCCCATTAAATCAATAGGAGTCTGCCCAGTGCCCAGGGAAACCCATCAAGAGGAGCCAAATTATTTCGTTTTTTTTAAAAAAAAGCTATCAACTTAACATTACAAATCATTTGCTGTTCTCAAGAGAATTGCCTAGTATTGCAAAACTTGATAATTACTGATTCATGACTGATTTAGGAAAAACATCGGCTTAAGTAATCAGGCCAGAGTACTGCTGCTGACCGCAAGGCTGGCAGGAAACCTAGCTTTTCTTTCATGAATGTTTAACATTTTACAAAATTTAGCTTTTAGCATATCACCAGTGGTTTGATTTTTCAAAAACCAGGGAATACAGAACATACCAGTTATGTATTATCAAGCACCTATCTTTTCTCTAACTTTTCCTCAAGTATCACTAACCAGAAACACAGTGAATTATGAGAAAGTGATTCAGAAATCAGACTTGACATGGACTGTTTGCTATAAAATGGTAGATCTTAGACTCTTTGAAAGAACTCTACAGACACTATAAACTGACAGTACATTCTAATAAAATAGCAGGAAGAATTTAATTAATGTTCTGAGTCAATCCTACACACCACAGGCTACACATGCCTACATTAGGGCAATACACAAATCTGTCATGTAAGTTTTGCTAAAGAGTCACTTCATGTGGCCAGCAGATAACAAGTATATCAGAAAATGTTCATCTGTACATGCCCCTGGGAAGACATTTTCTATAAGGATACGTGAATGTCGTATCTGCATAAAGAAAGCTATTCTCTCTTTGTTGGAATTGTTTTTCTGCTTAAAATTAAGAAATTAAGAATGTTTTGTTATTCTGCAGAGGAATCGCAGAGAAATGCTATCCTACAGATTCAGAAACTGCCTCTAACACCATAATAAATTTTCTTTTCAGATCTTTCCTTTTTTCTTTAAGATTCTGCTTTCAAGTAAACATGCTTTTGTTAGTAAAAGCCAGATTCTTGTCAACTTAGTTTCTAACAGTCCTCTCTTTCTCTCTGTCTCTCTCTCTATATATATATATAAAATAATTTTACATACTTTGTAATATATATAGAGATATATATTACAAAAATATCCAAATTGTAGGTCTCTTCACTAAGAAGACCTACATCATCAATGTTCTTGCAGGAAAAAAGTCAAGTATTTCAAGAACAGAAAATTTAAGTAAGCATTTAAGGGCAGTGGTAAAACAAGTACTTACAAACTGCTGATGTGCAATTTGGTATAGAATCCCATATAAGCAAATTGACAATATATATTAAGGTGTAAAATGGTTATACCCCAGATCCAAAAATTCCACTTTGAAGGAGATATTATTTTAAATACAACTACAATAGGAAAAATTTTGTGCACAAAGACATTTACTGCAGCATTATTTTTAATAGAAAAACAGAGAAACAGCATATATGTTGAACAGCAGGAAAATGATTAAGGAAAAAATTATATAATCTCTCAACAGATTACTATGTAGCCATAAGAAATACCTATGAACATTGGTAATAACATAAAAATGCTTATAATATTAAAAACAGAAAATAAGCCAATATTATACATACACATACGTATATAAAAATGCTTTCCTATAAAAATAAAAGAAAACCCTTCATGTAAAAAAAAGATGAAAGGAAATATTGGATGCTTTTTTCTCCTCTTTCTTTTTCTGTATTTTCTAAATTTTCTTCAATAAGCTCCTTAAGGAAACATTTTGAATAAAACAAGAGGAATTCTAAACAGACATGGATTAGAATTGATGCTTAATATTCGTGACCAAAATTATATTAGGTCTGAGAGAGGGCAAATGTGAAGAAATTTTTGTGGCCTTACTGTTTACTGAATTAATTCATAATTAATTCATTCAATGAATAGTTTTATAAACTGTCTGAGGGAGAGATGGAGGGAATCATAGAAGTCATTGTTAACCCAAGAAAATCATCTAGTCCACATTACGCAGCAGCAGGAAGAATGAACCTTAGGGGGACTGAAATGTAATTTAAGAATTGAGATAATATAGCAGCAGAGAAGTCATATGAAGAGAAACTTCGGACAAGGCAGAGAAGATCGGAAATGTTAGTACTGCAGAGATGCACTAAGGTCAAGGAAAACAAGGAGAAACAAAAAGCACAGGAGTTAACAAGTTAAAGACTACTTGGGAAACTAAAGCTAGAAATCAAGTCCTGGAGGGTGAGTGGTGAGGAATTGGAGGCAGTGGGTGCAGATTAGACCCAGGGTCATTTGCTTTGTCCTTTGCAGAAAAGGGGAGACAGGCGTGAGTTTGGAAGCAAGAGGAGGGAAGAGACAGAAGATTGGAGATGTGGAAACAGCCCAGAACCATCCTGTCCCCTGCATGCCCCCAACCATCAGAGGCTGCCCATGTACCATATATGGCTGTTCCTGACACGGAAGTGCACCTCAGCTGGCTCTAAACATCTTTGAGACTTTATCTCTAAACCATGCCTCACCACAAGTCGTCTCTCCTAATCAAGCCGTTCTTGTGCTACTCTCCTCCTGCACTCACATGGCCTTCTCTACCTCTGGGAATGTTCCTTCTCTGCCCCTTTCTCATGTTCTCATTTCCTGCTACCCTTCGCTGTCAGGTTCCAGGGCTCATCCATGGTCCTTGTATTAATCTTCTAGGGCTGCCATAACAAAATACCACAACCTGGGTGGCTTAAAACAACAGACATATTCTCTCACAATTCTGGAGGCTAAAAGTCTAAAATCAAGGTGTTGGCGAGCCATGCAGTCTCGGAAGGCCATAAGGAGGGTCCTTCCTTGTCTTCTCTTACCTTTTTGGAGGTCCTGGAAATCCTTTGTGTTCCTTAATTTATACATGCATTACTCAAATCTCTGCTTCTGT
Source organism: Pongo pygmaeus (assembly GCF_028885625.2). Classification (NCBI taxonomy): domain Eukaryota; kingdom Metazoa; phylum Chordata; class Mammalia; order Primates; family Hominidae; genus Pongo; species Pongo pygmaeus. Next base: position 77,597,700 of record NC_072385.2, read on the forward strand.
CTTCATGTGGCTTTCTCATTGTGTGTCTGTGTCTCTGTTTTCTCTTCTCACAAGGACACTAGGCATTGGATTAGGGCCCACCCTAATCCAGTATGACCTGATTTTAACTTAACTAATTACAACTGCAGAGACCCAATTCCAAATAAGGTGACAGGATATGAGGGCGATATGGCTGCAACATCTGTCACCCCATTGATCACCAGGGTTGATTCGGCTGATCTGGCTGGCTAGGCTGGTGTCCTCTTCCTTTCTCACTGCTCCATGTGCATCCCTCCAGAAGCTGCGCACTCGGGGGAAGAAGGTGACCATCTGGATAGAGGAGGACCAGTCTTTGGTCAAGGATATACAAGTAGCTGCACTCCCCTGCTAGAACCTCCAAACAATACCAGATAAGGTAAGAATCTTAGGTTCTGGGTAGACATGAAATCCCGGGGCTGTGGGGGGAGGGGACTCTTCAACTCAGTACAGTCCTCATCCAGTCCCAGAGAGTGGCCATTCCACTGTGGTCTCATCTGCTCCCAGTCCATCTATTCTCTGCTTGTTACTATGAAATCTGTATCCCTGGCCTTAAGCTCAATGCCACTCTTTAGAGCTATGCTTCCCACTGCCCGCTGGACAAATCCACAGGCCCTTTAAACAATACAGCCACTTCCAAAAGACAGTCCAAATTCCACCATGGCTCCTGTGTTTTCTATTTTAATTCATAACAAATCTATCTGGCCTCCCAAGTTAAGAAGCCTTAGCATTATCTTCAACTTTCTCTTCTTCCTAATCCCCTCCCACCACATCTGATCAGAAAAATAGTCCCTGTGGATTCTATCTCACAAACCTCACTCAAATTTGACCTCTTCTTTCCACTTCCATTGCTAAGGACTTAGTTTGCTCTCAGCCTTTCCTTAGACTATATAGGCAACACAAAGGCTCAATTCAGTAAAATATAGCACACCTATGTGCTAGGTGCTGGGCATACCAAGAGGAATTCAACACAATCTTGCCCTTGTGTAGCCCTCAACCTCTTATCTAGTCTCCCTGCCACTAGGCTGAAATGCATTTTCTTGTCAGAAAACAAATCTTATAATGTCATGTTGTGGCTTCCAATTCTCTTTTCACTCCCTTTTTCCTACAAGGTGAAATGCAAATCCTCCTATAGTCATGGAAGATGTTTCACAGTCTGCTTCCCCCTGTGCCACACCCTTCACATCCAGCACTTCATCTCTGCCATGGTGGGCTTCTCGTTCTTTCCAGATTTATTCCTGGGAGCAGTGCTTTCTTTTATCCAAAGAGCCTTTTCTCCCTTCTGTGCCCTGGGAAGCTCCTGCCTACCTTTAAAGTGCCGCCCAAATGACCTGTCCTTTCTTACCTCTTATCACAATCCAACAGGGTTCCTCCACACTCCATGCCCCTACAAGACTTTGTTCAAATCCCTGTATAATCACATTTGCCACATTGTTGAAATTTATCTTTTTCACTGTCTGTCTCCATCACCAGACCAGGAGCTCACAAAGGACCAGTACCAGGCAGCACTCATGTATCTCAGTCTGAATGAATGGAATCATGAATGCACCCTGCTCTCTTTGTCTTAATCCTACCCAAGGTTCCAGGCCTGGCTCAGTCCCAAGCCCCTTCCCTGGACTTTCTCAGCCACTCACTCCAGGCTATGAGTGTCTCCCTTCTCTGAAATAACCACAGTACTTACTCTCTGTATCACCAGCTTGGTGCTTATAACATGGTACTTTGTGCAAATTGAATGTCCCTGTCTTCCCTTTTGGTGCACTTCAAAGTTTCTTTTCCAAACTTAGTCCAATAATTTGCACCATAGTAGATGCTCTGTAAATATCTGCTAATTGGTTATTCAGTTTGGGGATGAGGGGGTGGAGTCCTAAAGAAAATGAGAAAGGGTGAGTCCCAGGACAGGTGGTAGTTTTGGCTATAGAATAGGTAGAGGATATTTTCTCCCATGAAACTAAAAGGAGGGGAAGAAAAACATAGGAAAATTATAGAGGAGAATACAAAAGTCCTAATTAGGACAGCCTTGGTCTTATTTTTTAAATAAGCATGGAAAAATAATATGCTGATTTAAGTATGCTACATGAATCTTAAATACAGCCAAATAAAAGCAAATCAACATTTACCATCTACAGCTAGAGAAAGAGAAGGCAAGAGTGCAGGTAGTTTATATAAAATGGAACACATCATGTACACACTTTATGTAAACTTGCCTCTACATGCTTATTGGAAAGGATGTGAGTAAAAGAACTGTAAAGTGTAGGCAGTTCTGCCCTCTATTCCATTGAAGGAGCATTCACTCCCCATGTGCCCTTGTAGTCTAAGCAGCTCCTGATGCTGATAAAGCCAAGCCCACTTCTTTAGTGATCTGTGTCTACAGCAAAGGAAACACTAACTGTACAGCACTTGCTGAGAGACAGAGTGTTAGTATCTAATGTAGCACATATTTGTGATGGGATATACTAAAATTTATGAGCAGTTTAATAGGCTTTCAAGGATATTGACTTTGCATAATTTTCATATTGTATATTGACTTTAGTACCAAACCCCTAAGTAAGATGTGACTCCACTGTGTAAGTCAACTGGCCTATACTGATAGGTAACCCGCATTAAGAACTCTTATAGTATTTGCTATTTATACTACTCATTTTGGCATTTAGTTGTATGTTTAATTGCTGGAAGTTCAGATGTAAATATGATTATGTTATCTAGACTGTAAGTTCATGTTATCTACACTGTAAGTTGGTGACTGTAACCACATCTTAAGCTTTTATACCCCACAGTGTGTATGGCACAATGCCAAGAACCAAACAAAAGTTCTTAATTACTGAAAGGCCATTTTATCAAAGTCACTTTCTCTCTAATCAAACTCTGAATCTAAAAAAATACCTAAACATGTCTTATATTCTCTGTTATGCTTTGTTATGTCCATTTTTAAGGAAGAGGCCCTCGTTTAACTCAAAGTTACTTCTTAAATATTAAATAATTGGCTGTTAACATATTCGATTAGGAAGGCATGAAGAGGTTCAGTACAAAGGGTAATTTAAAAAGTTATTGTCATCAGCCTTTTTCTAGAAAGATAATAAAAATCACTTGGGAAACAAGCCTGCCTTTATTGGTGGCCTGGGAAGAAACATCAAATCAAGCTAAGACCCACCCACTCCTTTAGAGAAAATATAAAACAAGAGAGTAAAATCTCCATGGAATAATCAACAAAATACAGATATTTGAGAAGATGAATCAGGATTTCTTCAGGTTTAAATAAATTATCATGTATCATCTCTAATTTAAAAACAACATTTTTAAAGTAAAATGAGCCTTTCATTGCTGATTCCTAGCATACTATTTCCTTAAATCCTTTCATTTCATTAATATAACTCAGTTCACAGTGCAGCGGGGACTAGATGAAGATTGAGCAATTACTGAATGTCATGGGATTATAAAGATAAGCTATTTGGATAATTTAAGCTAAAAAAATAACTCTCCTTTATCTCCAGGGTGGGTTTGGGAACTTTGGTTATTCACTGAATTTGGCCAGCCTACATTTTATATTACCAGAGAAAACATTCTAAATGTGCTTCCAACATTAGAAAATTATTTCTGTTTTCAACATGTTCTGTGATGAAGAGATGTAAGATTAAATATCATTCCAGTTAAAAGTAAGTTTGCTGCCATTTTTACTGTATTGGTCAGCTAGCTCTTTTTAACTCTTAAGTCAAAGTTTGGTGCATTAAAACAAATAAATTCACTGTTTTTTCAAGCATAAATGATATGCAATAAGCCTCAGAGAACAGAGGTTACTCTCTCTGGTTATGTTTTACTTTCTTGCAAACACATACTCATGCTCAACTGAACTGCCTCCAAGTGATTTTTAAGTATTAAAGGTGAACACAGCCCTCATTTTTCAGGGATATTTTGAGCAGCTGTTGTAAAAAAAAAAAAAAAAAAAACAACCTGATGTTAAATTAAAAAGCTAAAAAGTACTAATTAACAAATTACCCAAAGTTTAAGCTCACATAAAAACAAACTAAAATGAATGATGGGTAACACTGAACAGGAAAAACATTTAGAACTCTTGACAACGGGTTCAAATTTCCTGACCTGCTGGACAAACTCCCCTTTCCACATCTTTCCTAGATTCCATCAGATCCTGTTTTTCTCTCTATAATAAACTGTCATTTATCTAGAATGCAATCAACCAGAAAGTTAAAATAAACAGGGTGTTGTTTTCCTATGCTCCCTTTTCCGTTAATTTGCAGGTGTTTATTGAATGCCTACTATGTTCCCAACACTGTGTTGGACACTGGGCATATGAAAGATGTTGCAACTGTTGCTTAGAATTCTAGAATTCTCAGAATTCTTAGAATTCTCTTTAATGAGGAAAGAATAACAAGCAAACAAGCTTTCAGAAATGTAGTCCATAAAGCAACTTCTAATACATCTGTAAAAGCAATCCTGTTTCCATCCAACCTCTAACTGCCTTGTTCACCTATAATTACCAGGCTAAGCAATAACAATCAAAGCTCTCTGACTGTAAGTGGAAAATACTATAAAATCCAGAAGTGCCAAAGAGGGTCAAGTCTCTTCCATACACTTTTAGTTTCAAATATATTTCTATTTTCTGACCTTTTTTATGTGATTAATCATTCATATGTTCTATTAATAAAACTAACCTGTTCTCCCACATTATAAATAAATGAGGATTGAAGTCTCTTCCCATTCAATGCAAGGCCCAGCATGGAGTTTCAAAGGATCAACAAATAATTGCTGAATGATAGAGATTACGCCCATAATGCAAAACCCATGTTATTCTTACATGGATCTGTGGCAATGTAAGCTACAAGTTTCAACTGGAAGTTAAATTTTACTTCTCAGTACAGTGAATTTCTAGTTTGCATGGAAATAATTCCGTGGGTAAAGAGAAACTTGACAAAAAAGTGCAAATTTAATCTATGAGGAAGGGCATAATAATATTCCATAGGGGTTATCCATGCACCTCTGTCTCCATCTTCATAGCCCTCATTCCTCGGAAAATAAGAAAGTCTAATTTTCCCCATCCAAATTAATACATATCTGTTTCTAGTTCTCTCCTAGACCACCAATAATTACGTCACAATAGATAAATTCAATATATAAAAGATTCTGATTTTAGAAAAACAAAAAACATGGAGTCAGCAAAAAATCTTTTGCTCTCCAGAGTCTCCTATTTTAATGCTCCATTTTATAGTATCCTGGACATTTTTTAGAAAAAAAAATTTCTGTTAGAGACACTGATGAATAAACCAAGGAATTAAAAGTCCACCCTCTTTCAAAGAGTACAAAGGAAATCAACATACTTTAAAAAAACACAGAATTATTCATTTTCACAATTGGTTTTCCATATTATGCATCTAACAAGTATGCTTGTAACTGACTGAAACACAATCCTTTTCATTACTAGTTATACCTTTAGCCATTATTATTTTATATTTCTATTTTTTAACAAATTACCTAGATGTTGGGACAACAAGTTAACTATCTGAGGAAAAAAAATAAAATTAGTTTCCTAATTTTCATGTTTTATCAAGATTAACTCCAAATGAAATAAATATTTAAACATTTAAAACATAAAACCATGCAACTACAATAAGAAAATATATTTGAACATTTGGATATTTTTGAACTGGAGCAGGACCTCCCAAGCTTAACACCAAAAACAAAATTCATAAAAGAAAATATTGATACACCTGACTGCCTCAAAATTTTAAATTTCTAGGTTTATAATTCCAACAATATGGTGCATCCTAAGGAATTTTTCTGTACAGGATACCTAAAAACTCTGAACAAAACATTTTTAAAAACCTTTTTAGAAGCATAGCTTAGATGGCAAGAAAATAAAGGAATTTTCAGAAGCAAAAATGATTTAAAAGCTAGAATCCAAAAAGGTAACCAAGCACTCAACAGCACAGTTGCCTGGAGGCATTTGCAGAAATCTGTGATTTTTTAGTTTGGAGATTTCGATTTTAATGAGGAATAGGAAACAGGACCAACCTAAAACAGAAATTAAGATCAAGACATTTCCACAAAGCTGAAATAATGAAAGGAGATATTCTCAATGAAAAAGGTAAACTAAACAAACAAACGAAACAAAACTGACTCACGAAGCAAGGGTTCTGGATTCTGGTTTCTGCATAAAGGAAAAAAAGAAGAGAATTCCTAAGAACTCATAGTCTCAGGCAAACTTTCACTTTGGTTTGGTAACAGGACTCACATTATCTATGCAGAGGAAAACAAAAAGATTACAGACTAAAGTAGCTCTTGGTTTCATTCCCCAGTTGGCTTGCAGAAGCAAATTTAAATTCTCTCTATAGAAGATAACTTTAACCCAGGCCTCAGATTTCCCACAGAGAGAGTTCCAATGATTATGAGCTCACAAATAAAAATCACAAAACAAATAAGGAAACAAGCCACTATGAACAACAGTCAGCAGAATAATTATGCAATTCAATCAGACTCACAAAAATTGCTGGTATTGGAATTATCAGATATTATATTTAAAAATACATGAGTTTACTGTGTTTACAGAAAAAAATACTGAAAATGATGAAGAAACAAGGAAGTATAAAAATAGACAGTGGTGAAAAAGACAAAACGTTAAACTGGAAACTATCGTAATATTAGAAATCTAATTGTCAAGCTAATCTTCTTCAAATTAGAGATGAAGAGAGAACCCATGAGTTAATAGATAAATCTGAGTACCCATATGCAGCAACAAGAATCAAAGATTGACATATAAAACAGAGGTCAAGAGATTGGAGAAGAGAGTCAGAAGAGAGAGACATATTTAATAGGACAGTCAAAGATAAAGCAAATGAGGAGATGCGAGAGAGTTGCTACAATATGTAACGGCATAAATCTTCAGATTCAGAATTATAACAATGCCAAGAAGGAAAAATGAAAATAAATCCGCACCTAGAGACATCATGAGAAATTACAGCATACCTGAGTTCAAGAGATCTTAAAAGAAGCCAGAGAGAAAAAAGAGATTATCTACAAATGAACAATTATTAATAAAATTATTGCTGACATCCATGAGCAACCATGAAAGCCAGAAGATTGTTGAATAACACCTTCAACATGCCAAATAACAATAACTCTCAATTTGGAATCTTATACCCAACAAAAGTATCTTTCAAGATAAGCATGATGAAGACATTTTCAGACAAGCAAAAATGGAGTTTACCACCCACGTATCCTTTCTAAAGGAACTTCTAATGGAAACACTATAGAACAAAGAAAGATATGAAATTCAGAAGGAAACACCAAGAGAAAATATACTAAACATGTGGATGAAGTCAATAAACATTAACTGCAATGATAACAATGTCTAAATTGTGGGATTTTAGAAAGATAGAACAAATATAAAATAATAGTAAAGGAAATAGTTATCAAAGTTAAAGTGTTCTAAGGTCCTGAAGATAGCGATGTCCTTTGAACATTTTTAAGCTAAATATGCATAATAAAATTTTTAAGATAACCACAAAATTAATAGAAACAGTAGGTACAACTAAAAACTAGAAGAGGAAAAAGCAGAATGGAAGAAACAGCATAATAACAAACCAATCTGAAAGAAGGAAAAAAAATAAGGCAAAGAGAAAATGAAAATTAAGATGGTAGTGATAAATTCAAAAGCAACAATAATCACTATAAATGAAAATGACTGAACACTCTCCTTCAAAGAACATACCAGACATGAGGAATAAAAGACTACAAATTGGCCAGGCGCAGTGGCTCACGCCTGTAATCCCAGCACTTTGGGAGGCCAAGGCAGGCAGATCACAAGGTCAGGAGATCGAGACCATCCTGGCTAACACGGTGAAAACCCGTCTCTACTAAAAAAAATAGAAAAAGTTGGCCAGGCATGGTGGCGGGCACCTGTAGTTTCAGCTACTTGGGAGGCTGAGGCAGGAGAATGGCGTGAACCCAGGAGGCAGAGCTTGCAGTGAGCCAAGATAGTGCCACTGCACTCCAGCCTGGGCGACAGAGCAAGACTCCATCTCAAAAAAAAAAAAAAAAAAAAAAGACTACAAATTAAATTCAGTGTATACTGCTCAGCTGATGGGTGCACCAAAATCTCACAAATCACCACTAAAGAACTTACTCATATAACCAAATACCACCTGTTCCCCCAAAAACCTATGGAAATAAAATGTTTTTTAAAAAAAGAACATATCAGACAAATACTAACCAAAAGAAAACCAAAAGACTTGAGTCATTGCTATATAATGACAAGAGACATAATTCGTTTTTATACAGGAAAAAATGAAATTGGATTAATACCTGTATCAGTTAACTATTCTTACAAAACAAACCACCTCAAACTCAGTGGTTTAAAGCAGCAATGGTTTATTATCACAGAAAACTCTACAAGTGACCTGGTATTCAGTTGAAGTCAACTGGGCTCAGCTTAGGCTGTGTGGCTGGTGCAGCTCACCTCTTGGGCCTAGTGGACTAGATCAGACATGTTCTTCTTGAGCAATGGAAGAAGCAGAAACACACCAGGCCTCTTAAGGCCTAGGCTCAGAACTCATGTCTTTCTTCGCATTCTCTTGGCCAAAAAAAGCAATGTGACTAAAGCCAAGAGCTGGGGAAGTATCATTTAACTTTACAGGAGAAACTTGAAACCACATGCCAGAGGATATGGTTACAGGGAGGGGTGACAAATTGGGATCAATAATACAACTACCACAGCATGTGAAACCATGTACAAAAATTGCAGATGTGTAACTGCAATTAAATAGTATGAAATAAATAAATGTGAAAGACAAAATTTTACATCTTTCAGGAATAAACAGAAGAATATCTTTATATCCTCAGGGTGGAAAAAGGCTTTAAACAAGAAATCAAAAGCACAACTCATGAAGTAAAGCTTGATAAATTAAAGAATGACATCAAAAGATATCAAAGGAAATGGAAAACATAAGTCACAAACTGAGAGATGGCATTTTCTGTGTGGGGGGGGCAGGGTGTGTGTGTGTGTATGTGTATATGTGTGTGTGTGACAGAGAGAGAGAGAGAGTCTTGCTCTGTTGCCCAGTCTGAAGTGCAGTGGGAGTGATCACAGCTCATTGCAGCTTCAACCTCCCAGGCTCACGTGATTCTCTAACTTCAGCCTTCCGAGTAGCAGGGACCACACCCAGCTAATTTTTAAATTTTTGTAGAGATATTTTATGTTGCCCAGACTGGTCTAAATCTCCTAGGCTCAAGTGATCCTCCTACTTTGGTCTCCCAAAACGCTGGGATTACAGGTGTGAGCCACCAGGCCTGGCCAGATGATATTAGACCATGGTCATTGACTGGGTTTATATGCCAATGAGGCATTTCTGGTTTACCAAATTTATACAAATCTTGCTTTAATTGATAATCACAGATGCTGTAATTTAAGACCTCCAGCTATAGAGTTTTCATATTAACTGCTGATATATTACTGTAAATCGTCTGAAATAAACAACTCCTGGGAGCAGAGCAGAGAGGGAGGAAGTGCCTCCGAGAGTGACCCTCTCCCGGCCTTTTTCACACATAAAACTGACTTAGGATTAGTATCCAGAATTTATGAAGAATACCTTGGAATCAGAAAAGAAAAGGGAAAAACAAACAACCCAATAACAAAGTGGTCAGTCCAAACACATGAAAAGGCATTTCTCAGAGGACCAATAAATAGATGAAAAAGATGCTTGCCTAATCAGTAATCAGAGGACTGCAAAGTAAAACCACCATGAGCTAGCATTTTACAGCCACCACTGATTTTAAAGTCTGAAAATATCAAACATTAACAATAACGTGAAACAACAAGAACTCTTAAACACTGCTGGTGTAAGTATAAAATGATACAAGCTCTTTGGAAAACAATTTGGCTATTTTTAAAGAAGAAAATATGCATATCTTATGAGCCAGCAATTCTAATCCAGGAATACATCTTTTGCACATATGTGTAAGAAAGTTTATTGTCGCATTTTTGTAATAGAAAAAAACTGGAAACAACAGAATGAAGAGTGATATGACCATAGAGTATAATAACATGCATGCATTAAAAGGATGCGTCAACATGGATGATACTGAAAGGGTAATGAATTTCCCAAAAAAAAACAAGTCGCAAAAGAATTTGTAAGATATGATTCTAGTTACATATAGTTCAAAAATGAATAAAATTAAATAATACATTGTTTAGGAATTAACTGTATGTGGTTTCTAAAACTACAAAGACAATAAGAACAAAATTCAAAACATCCATTATCTCTGGAGAGAACAGGAAATGTGATATAATAGGAGTTCATACAGGCTTCAAAGTTTTGAAAATGTACTATTCCTAACCTGGGACGTGAGTATAGTGTTACTTGTTTTATTATTATTCAAAGAGTATATGTATGTTATTTATATAGTCTTTTGTATAATTGATATATTTAATTTTAAGATAAATGTTAAAAGTTTAAGCTGTATATAAAAATATTACAAACATTAAGACAAATGAAAAACTGAAAAATTTTTATATAATGTCTAATAAAGAGTTATTACTTTTTAAAATTCTACAAATAGATTCAATAGGAAAATAGGCTAAACACTGAAAAAGATCATCCTTAAAAATTACAGCTATACAAGTAAATATATGAAAAGGCATTCAACCTAGTAATTAATGAAATAGAAATCAGAGCAACCATGTATATGAGTAAGTATGAGTGATGAGTATGAGTGAAAATGGCTCTTGCCATTTTCAACTGTGAGAATATCTTAAAAATAAGAGTATGGAATGAATGATCACTCATACTCAGGAGGAGGGATTATCCACTGGTGTAGTATTTCTGGGGAACAATTTGATGAGATATCAAAAGCCTTAATATGTGCTTAATAACCTAGTAATTATGCTTCTAGAAATTCATTCTATGAAAAAATCAGTTAAATGCATAAAATTCATGTATAAGAACAATGATTAGAAAACTCTCTAACAATATAAAGTTCGAAACAAATCTTCAACAATTAGGGATTGGCTAAATAAATTATGGCAATCTATACATCACATTACACAACCATTAAATGATAGCAAAGATACATAATTGTGGAGAGGAAAATTTATTGACAATAAAGAAAAAAATTGCAATATAATAGGCACAGTGTGATGACATTATTTGTTGTTTGTTTATTTGTTAGAGACAGGGCTCTCACTATGTTGCCCAGGCTGATCTGGAACTCTGGGCCTCAAGTAAACCTCCTGTCTTGGCCTCCCAAAGTGCTGAGATTACAAACGTGAGCCACTATGCCTGGCTTCCACTTTAAAAATATATATATTTATATGGATAAATAGACATTGAAGGATGTATTTCAGAATGTTCGCGCTTGTTACCTCTGGATGGTGAGATTTGAGATGATTTTAACTTATACATTTTGGCTTGTCATCATCTTCTGCAATAATCATGTATAAAGAATAACTTTTGTGATGTTAAATATAGTACTTACGAAAATAATATTGTGTGTAAAAATACCAGAAAATACAACGTTTTAAAACTTCACACTTGTCTTTGTAGTGAATCTGGCACTTTTCAAAGGGAAGACCTTGAGGCTCAAGAAGGATTGTGGAATTTCAGAATAACTACAGAACATAATGAAGGTTACCAGTGAAATGATTTTTAAATGCCCTAGCATCATATGGCCACAGATTTTATGTAACGGAGCCCAGAAGTCATAAAAATTAAAGTTCACTACCAGGGAAATAGTTAGAAAATCTGCAGAAATTTAGCAAATTAAGAAAAAGTTATCTAGAGTTCAATGATGGCATGTATTAAATATGAGCACCCTAAATATAGAATGAGGAATTATTCTAAGTTATAAATTGGTTATACATTGTGCTTCCATAATGGGAGTTTGATGTATCCCTTGATAAGACACTGTTAATAGTGTAATGAGAAGAAAACCAGAAGGAACCTAAGATTCTAGGGAGATAAGTAATAGGACCTATGGACTTTCACTACCAGTTTATTGTTTGGAATTTAGCTTAGATCAACAATGACTTAGAATTATAGCCTGCACTTCATTCCCAGCAGCTACATGGTCCCCTGCCCAGAGAAAAAATATTCAATCCAAAGAGCTACCTACCAAGGTGGTTCTTCTACCAGTACCCCACAAACACTATAGAAATAAAAAGGTCAATCCTGACTTTTGCCCATTCTCTAAATAACTACACATATGTGAAAAGAGGAAATGAGGACGTGAAAAATTTGGTGTGGGTAGCATAAATTCCAAGTAATACAATCATCCAGTTTTAACTTTTCACACAAGTGTTGGTAACTTTTCATAAAACCATTCAATGAAAATGAAACAGTTTTCATTCTAAACCATGCTGTAATTAGAAGACAAACCTGTCAGTTCAAATACTTTTTTTAGAGGTCATTTCAAATTTGATGCCCTACCATTAAAAGTCCAAGCTTTCTACTGCATTTAAAGCATGGCATAAACTCCCCAATCATTAACTCCCAATAAGTATTCCCACTCACATGTTTTATATTTCCAGAGCAAACATTTTCCCAATTGAATTAAAAGTTTTTTTAAATCAGATAATGAACAATCATACTGCAACTTGCTAACAAACATTCCTTAAAGTAAAGACCCAATTAGTTGAGTCCATTTGACTCATGCTGGTTTTTTATTCAGAGACTGAATTTATGTGGTTGAGACCTGTTCTTTCCTACAGATATGACTTTGAATGGTGATTGAATAATGCAAAGTACACATGGCTAGGATCCCAAAATCTGAGAAATTGAGATTATTTCTTGTAGAAATTTAAATTCCAGCTGAGAGCATCTCACAGTTCCCAAGGGCCATCACGAACTGTTATTTATCCATGACTAACTAAGGCAAAATTAGAAGGTAGGGGGTTAGGGGGCAGGGGTGGGAGGTTATTGGAGGGATAAATCTGTCAGCTATTTAGGGTAAATATAACATTCAGAAGCCATTCTTTCAGCTATAAAATGATTTGGTAAATTTCTAACAGAAGACTTTTTTTCTGGTTATTTACCGAATACAAAGACCTAAAAAAGTATCATAGAATAACATTATAGAGTGCCCTCAAAAATTCACTGGTTTCAAACCAACATCCTACCAAACTTCTCAAAAAAATTGTATAATCAGAAAAGAAAAGGAAAAAAAGACAAAATCAACTAAACCTACTTAAAAGAAAGATGTTACTAAAACTCAGTAGATTTTGCCTGACCCCTGATGTTGACTTTTTATTTTTTTCTAAAAATCAGAGCTCAAATTTGAAATGTAAAAATGAACTATGCTTGGAGTATTGAGTGCTCTTTAAAAATAAAAATATTACTGGGAGAAATTGGGAGGGGGTAGTTTAGCAGTCTGGAAAAGGCCTGTAACAAACAACAAACCCTTTCCAGGCTTCTAGAAAGCATTGTGAAGACCAAGGACCAGCCTGAAAATACAATCACCACACAAGGATTCAATTAAACATACCCTTGGTTCTATAGAATAACACGACTCCATTTTGGCAATATAAACGCTTTGATGGCTAGGCAAAAAATGGGATGAGCTGTTCTTCAGCTACTCATGGATGGCTTTAGAATAAATGAGATTCCTACGCTGGTTATGTCTACCACAAGCCCTCCTCACACTGAGTATTTCAGTGACAAAATCAGTCTTAGGCTGTTTGTGTGACAACAGGTAGCTGGTCATATAAAAAAACTACTCAAGGGGATTTTTATTGAATGTTTTATGTTTCTTTTTCCCATTACCATAGTTAATTTGGCCCCATTTCTTTCATTTTATTTTGTCTGGACCCTTTCTTAAAAAGTTCATTTCTTGGTAATCATTCAAAACTACTAACAAGATTCTGATTATGGACAACCAGTGGATTTTTGGGTTGTCTGATGCCCTCTTAGGTGGAAAACAACAAAACCCTTCTGGTACAAAAAAGTAATCTAAAATGTGCCAAGGTAATAAATTGTCATTCATATATGCTAATAATGCGACAGATGGCTCACTCTTAAAGAGAAGCATGCCTGGAGTCCCTTTTCCTGTGTGGTCATGGATGCGCCCTGAGCCAGCCATGGCCTCTAATAGCTCCCTCTGACCAGAGGCACTTGATTTTAGGTCCAGTCTCTGTGAAGTTAAGTTTCTTCAGGTATCAAACAGACAACGCTGACCATTTTAACAGTGTATATTGACCATTTGAATAATATTGTACACAGCAAAGTTAAACACATTCTTAACAAGCAGGCTCAGAGTCTCAGTCTACAGGCCTCAGCTTCCTTGCCTGCATAATGCAGATAGTAGAAGGTCCCACCTCATAGCATTGCTGTGATTAACTGATGCCTAGCAAATAGTGAGCCTCAAAAATTGTGGGCTCTTCCCAGATAACAAAGCTGTGCAACAATAAAATAAATTAGTTATAGGAATTTCTTCCTTTCTTCGTTTTCGAGAATATTCTCTACTGGTTAGCACCTGTTGAAAACTTAAATATGTTTCTCCCTTCAGCAGTCTACGTCTGTTTTCTTAATAAAGTTCAAAGTAGAAGCATTAAATAATTACATGACATTCTCTATCTAGGCATTGCCTGTTATGAAGAAATCAGGGCAGACCTAGGTTTTTATGGGTTTGAAGCATATGCAATTTGGAGGCCCTCCTTTTTTGTTTTTTTTGTTTTTTTTTTGAGACAGAGTCTCACTCTGTCTCCCGGGTTGGAGTGCAGTGGCACGATCTCGGCTCACTGCAAGCTCTGCCTCCCAGGTTCACGCCATTCTCCTGCCTCAGCCTCCCGAGTAGCTGGGACTACAGGCACCCACCACCACTCCTGGCTAATATTTTGTATATTTAGTAGAGACGGGGTTTCACTGTGTTAGCCAGGATGGTCTCAATCTCCTGACCTCGTGATCCGTCCACCTTGGCCTCCCAAAGTGCTGGGATTATAGGTGTGAGCCACCGCGCCCGGCCTGGAGGCCCTCTTTAAGAAAAAGAATAAGAGATTATAAATACAAAATTAGGCGCAAGGCCTTGGAAATTAGAAATACAAAATTAGGTACATACAAGTAAGGGGCCCTGAAGTTTCATTAACTTCATGATAAATCTACCCCAACAGCAGTTTTCACATTAGAAGCATCATCTATTAGTTGCATTTTTAATGCTTATAACCTGAAAAAAGATAATTTGTATTGAAAGGTAGGCAACATAGAACCTGCAGCACAGGTAGGCTGCTTTGCATAATATTATGAAAGTGGAATTGTTGTTAATCAAATAATTTTACATGTATAAAAGAGCCAAAGAAATTCTACAGCCAGTATCTTTTATAATGTCAAAAATTCTTGCATGAAATGAGTAGTCTACTTTCAACAATTAGATTTCTATGATGTATTTTGTTTATCACTGTGACTATAATCTACTTTTAAGTTCTCTCAGTTAGTCACTATGAGACAGAACTTCATGGAAACTTATTTAATCTCATATGCATTATAATTCTTAAATAAAAGACATTAGCCTTGATCATAAAAAGATACTTGATTTTGGAAGAAACATTTTTATCACCTAATTTTTTGAATAATAGTCTTGGAAAATAAAAGTGGCATACATTAAGAGAGAGATTTACATCTTCTTCAGAAGCGGTTCATAAACTCTGACTCTGAGCTTATTTATTTCAGGTCAGCATCCTCCATTCTCATGCAGTTAGAAAAACGATTAAAATTAACAAATGACAAGAAACTAATACAAACTATTGTGTATGATGGTAGACCTATCATTTGTTATTATAGTCAACCTATAGTTCCATACCTAATTCTGAACATTTCATGACATACCAACCTTAAATATTTCATAAATCAAACAACTTCTGGACTTGACAACAACCACTGTCTTTACTCCATCCTTTTTTATTCACTCTTCAACCTGCTACACAGTCTGGTTTCCACTCCCAGTCCTCCATACACACAAACTATTCTCTTCAAGGTCAACAGTGACCACTGTTTCTAAATCTAGTCTATACTTTACAACTGAAAAAAAAAAAATCTCCTTGAAACCCACAAGATCACCCTTTCCTGGATCTTCAACTTCATCCTCCACTATTCCCCTTATCTTGCACCTATATTTAAACAAAACCCAATACAGCACCTATACAGAACCATGCAGCCCAGGTTGCCTAGTTTAACAAATAAGGGCCTTCATGACCAAACCCAGTTTATTTCTCTGGCCCTAATTCCCATTTTTCCTTCCTTAATCTCTACTCCATTCATGACGAACTGCTTATGGATCTCCTGAAGGGTATCTGGGTCTTCATGAAGCCATTTCCTCCCTTGGCTTGATTGATGGTTAATATTAAGAGTCAACTTGATTGGATTGAAGGATGCAAAATATTGTTCCTGGGTATGTTGGTGAGGATATTGCCAAAGGAGATTGATATTTGAGTCAGTGGACTAGGAGAGGCAGACCCACCCTCAATCAGCTGCCAGCACCATCTAATCAGCTGCCATCATGGCTAGGATAAAAGCAGACAGAGGAACATGGAAGGACTAGACTGGCTAAGTCTTCTGGCCTCTCTCTTTCTCCCGTGCTAGATGCTTCCTGCCCTCAAACATTGGACTCCATGTTCTTCAGGTTTTGGACTCTTGGACCTACACCAGTGGTTTGCCAGCGGCTCTTGGGCCTTTAGCTACAGACTGAAGGCTGCACTGTCAGCTTCCATACTTTTGAGGTTTTGAGACTTGGACTGGCTTCCTTGCTCTTCAGCTTGCGGAAGGCCTATTGTGGGACTTCACCTTGTGATCGTGTGAATCAATGCTTCTTAATGAACTCCCTATCATGTATACATCTATCCTATTAGTCCTGTCCCTCTAAAGAACTCTGACTAATACACCTGGATAACTTGTCCTCTAGGACTCCTCTTAGATGTTCCTCCTTATGGGAAGCAAGCATTCCCTGGACTCCCAACGTTGAGTTGATTGCCTCTTCCTTGCACTCTCTGTGTTTGCCCCATGAAATTGAGTTATAATTGCCTGTTCAGATGTTTGATAACCCCTCCAGACTGTAATATCATTAATAACAAGGTGGTAAACCCTGTGTTTTCCAAGTATCTGTAGGAAAACTAAAGGCTCAATAAATTTTTAAAAAACAGCCAATTGTAAGTATAAGTAAATAACACAAATACACACACACAAATCATCCAGATGATTTTACATAGACATTTGACTAAGTTTTAATTTCTACTCATAAAATTCAATTACGACAACCAAAATATATTTAACAATTTCAAATAAAATGCATTAGCAGTTAGCCAGCACATAATCACCTAATTAATTCCGATTATCAAATTAAAAGTGGTATCTCTGCATAGCAGTAAAACCAATAGTTTAATCTACATGACTGCCCATAAATAGTTTGACTATTAGGTTTTCTTTTTCACAGAATTTACTGACTTAATAAGCTACTTGAAGGTCGTACAGTCATTGGCTTTATAATGATTTTATAATCTAGGAACAGTCTATTAATCAGTTTCAAATCTATGACTCAGAGCTTTCTCATATAAACCTTACTTCCACAAATTGGAGGCTAGTCAGACTTAATGCATTACTGCTTACAAATAATATCGGAAATACACGTCCATTTTAGTTTGCAAAGGACTTTTGCATATGGGCGTGTCTTAAACATTCTACATGTTTTAAAATCTCACCATTGTCCAAATGAAATAGGGATTCAAAAGAATAAGACACATTTTGAAATGTGTACTTTAAGAAATCTAATTGGAAAGACTAGGCCGGGCATGGTGGCCCACACCTGTAATCCCAGTACTTTGGGAGGCCGAGGTGGACGAATCACCTGAGGTCAGGAGTTCGAGACCAGCCTGACCAACATGGTGAAACCCCATCTCTACTAAAAATTCAAAAGTTAGCCAGGCATGGTGGCAGGTGCCTGTAGTCCTAGCTACTTGGGAGGCTGAGGCAGGAGAATCACTTGAACCGGGGAGGCGGAGGTTGCAGTGAGCCAAGATTGCGCCACTGCACTCTAGCCTGGGCAACAAGAGTGAAACTCCGACTAAAAAAAAAAAAAAAATCTAATTGGAAAGACTAAAACATATACAAATTAACACTACCACACTTCCAAGATCCATTAAGCAAGCAGTCTCTTCAGGTTTTTCAATATTTCAAAGAAAATGGTACCAAACTGGAGTCACAAAAGGAAGATGATAAGCATTTGTTGAAGTTAATTAACAAGGGAATGGGATAAAGGAAGCAGTTTTATTGACAACATCCTTGTGTTGTGCATTCTGTGAGATTCTTCAATGAAACCACAGCTTCTTAGACAAACCTAACTAGTCATTCAATAATTTATCCAATAAATTTTTGTTGAGAACCTATTTCATGGAAATGACACAGAAGTAGACAGGACAGAAACAGCCCTTGCATTCACGGAGTTTAGATTTAGATGTAATGAATATCTGACAGCAGCTTATTACTGCAAAAATCAAACAATCTCTTGACTCTTAGTCCAATAGTTTGCCTTTATCATTTTACTCTGTTATTATAAACAGTTCCTCAGGGCTGGATAACTATCTTTCAAATGTATATTATGTGCCTTTTTTTTTTTTTTTTTTTTTTTTTCTGAGACAGGGTGTCACTCTTTCACCCACGCTGGAGTACAGTGGTGCAATCATGGCTCACTGCAGCCTTGACATCCAGGGCTCAAGCAATCCTCCTGCTTCAGCCTCCCTAGTAGCTGTGGCTACAGATACACACCATCATGCTGGGCTATTTTTATTTTTATTTTTTATAGAGACAGAATCGCACTATGTTACCCATGCTGATCTCAAACTCCTGAGTTCAAGTAATCCTCCCACCTCAGCCTCCCAAAGTGCTGGGATTACAGTTGTGAACGACCGCACGCAGTCTGTGTGTCTTAAAGCCAGTATTTTACACCCATTTCCAATTGGGAGAACAAACAGTCCTCAGTACTCATGAGACTCCAACAGCTTTTCTCTCTTTCTCTTTCATTCGCAACTCTTTTTCTTCTCTGGTTCTTCCTCTAGTCTAGTGGCTAATAACATCACCGTCCACCTGTTCTCCTGAGAAAGAAACCCAAGAGTCATCTGAACTTTCTTCCTCTCACTATCTTCATGTCCTGAACAGACTGCTTCCTTAACATACCCCAGCTCTGACATCTTCTCTCTACCCATTACCTGAAAATTTCAGATAGGTTTCCAACTGCCTCTAACTTCACACCTCTTCTCAAGAATTCACCCACCACTCCCTCTACCAGCAATGTAATATTTATAACATTTAAGTCAGAGTTATCAATACCCTTTCTAAACTCTTTAATGGTGCCCATCAACCACAGACAAAGTCCAAGCCATTCCTCAGGACCCACTAGTTCACCCTTTCCTGGATCTTCAACTTCATCTTCCACCATCCCCCTCTACCTGCACCTATATTGAAACAAAACCCAAGTGTTCATGGTTCCCATAAGAATGTTACAATGTCTTTGTGCTTTTGCACATGCTGTTTCCTCTTTCTAAAACATCCAACCCTAGAGGGTTTGTGTGGTAAAACCCTATCTTCCCGTGAAATCTATTTCTGAACGTGTTTGAAAGAAGACTAAGTGAGAGGAACTCCTCATCAAGCATCACTTGCTCTACTAGCCTTTGACTCCTCAAATAGAATTAAGCATTGTCCATCTCCCCTTCCATATTAGGATGGGCCAGAGACTGAGCCTTCTTTGTATCCCTCACACTCAGCTGAGGGCCTGGAGCAATGCAGATGCTCTAAAAGCCCTCAAGAATGAAGGGAGGGATTAATATTATATGAGATAAGAAGCAAGAAAACGGGATTCCTGACACAGCTCTGCTATTAAATGTGAGAGTGGGTATGTGTCTGTCTGTCTGCCTATGTTTCAGAAATTCGATACAATGGAGGAGTGGTATTAGAGCCTTCAGCTCTGAAGTCGAATCATAAAAAGAACACTAATGGCGTAGGAGGACAAAGAATTAAAGATCTAGTGCCCATTTAATGTTGCTGGGCGTTTGATAAATATGAGAACATTGGAATAAGAGGGGTCTGAAAAATGATCCTCAGGCTGAAATACACTTAACTAATTCTTAACTTGTTCAACTCTAGTTTCAAGGTTATTTTTGGAGAAAGAAGAAAAAAGGAACAAAGGTAGCCTTATTTTCTGTGACCCAGTTGTTACTTATCCCATGTAGATGCAATGATGTTGGTTTAAGAAATCTGGCATTTAGGCTGGGTGCAGTGGCTCACGACTGTAATCCCAGCACTTTGGGAGCCTGAGACAGGTGGATCACAAGGTCAGGAAGTCGAGACCAGCCTGCCCAACATGGTGAAACCCCGTCTCTAATAAAAAAATATATAAAAATTAGCTGGGCATGGTGGCATTGGCCTGTAATCCCAGCTACTTGGGAGGCTGAGGCAGGAGAATTGCTTGAACCCAGGAGGTGGATGTTGCAGTGAGCCAAGATCGAGCCACTGCACTCCAGCCTGGGCGACAGAGCAAGACACCGTCTCAAAACAAACAAACAAACAAACAAACAAAAACCCCAGAAATCTGGCATTCCTCAACAGCTAGTAGAAAAATTAATGAGGGGATAAAAGATATTAGGAAGGAAAGACACATAGACAATGCTATGAAAAGAAGGAAGATATAGTGATTAGGCACAGCAAATAAGAGCCAGCATATAGCCAGAACAGCAAAACTTCTCAAAGATAATCTAAACAGAAGTCTAAAATTCACAAATATTCAAAAGTTCTTCACTCTGTGATAAAAGTTCAAAATCCTATTTTTTATCACCAACTAATAGGTCACTTTGCAGACTCAAGTATAATTTGATAGAGATAGTTATACCATGTTTTCCATTATAATTCAGACATGAGTTTGAATTGAACCAGTGGCGTGGGCCTGCTGCAAAGTGATTTGCATTGAGAGACTTGGAAACCTCTTAGGGAAAACCCACACTTAATTCAATAACAGACACAGCTGTTGGGGAGGAGGAAAAGAAGGTAGCACCATGAACTGAGTGCAGTATCATCACCCAGATTTGTTCCCCTGGCCAAAGCATCACACAGTGGTTCTTAAGGAAAGGTGCTTATGAGCCTCTAGGTTCAAGAAGGTGTTTCTGCTATTGACTATGTAAATAGTGACGTCTAATGCAATGCCACTTTGGTGCCCATGTGAAAAAGTCACATATATACATAGAATAAGTATGGAGAGAGAGAGAGAAGGAGAAAGCCAATGGAAACACATAGAAAGTCTGGAAAATATACAACAATGTTAACAATGGTTAATAGTATTAAGCCATTTTTATTATGGGTGATTTTAATTTACAGCTTTATACTTTTGTATGTTTTATAAAATGTCTACATTGAGCATTTGCTACTTTTATAATCAGGAAAAAACAAATATTGCTAATGAGTCAATAGGAAGAAGAAAGCTACAGAATGTTTAGAAACATAAGTTAATTTTTAAATGTTGGCAAGCCATGGAAAATAAACTTTTAATCAAGGTGGTCATTTTTAAGCCTATTGTTATACTTGCTTAATATACTTCAGAAGAAAAAGAAGTACTATTTTGTCTAAAATATAGCTTATTCAAACATTATTTTTAATTTGGTAGTTATTAGTTATTAATTAGCTCTAGCCCAGGATTTCTGGAAGTGTTTGAAAGAAGACTAAGTGATAGAAATTTACCATGTATGTTTAGTATAACCTCATCTTCTTCACTGATTTAGATAATTCCTTGGAGAGAAAAGAAAATAACTCCTTAATATAGCACAAATTTATATTCAACTAAGTCTTCACAATACACAGAGGAGGAAATAAAAACAGTTATTCCTACAATTTTCCAGATATTTAAACCAGCTGTCTGGAATTTTAAGACTCAGATTAATTTTTATTTATGAATCTGAGTGTGAACAATTGAACCATAAGCCATTTTATATCACACATGGTATGTAATATGGTCTCTCCTAGCTAAACGTTCAATTAAAAAAAATGAGGAGGATGAGGACAAATATGACACCATGAAGTATCTTTATGATTTATTTTCACAAACATTTGTGGAGTATCCACCAAGTGCCAGGCCATATGATTTTGCTCAGCAATACAAAGATAAGACTATCAATTTCAGCTCCCAGACAGGTGAGGCTTGAGCATTAGTAAGGGCTGGGGCCAATGTCCTGGAAGTTTGCAGCAGGGGCAGACATAAAGGTCACTAGCCCAAGGTCTGCAGAGCAGAGAATTGAGCGACAATAATGTAAAAGGTCATCTCTAGGAGAGATGCCAGAATTAAAGCCAGGCTGGCCAAGTGAATTGTCTTACAGAGCGGGTATAAGATGAGAAGAAGACTCCTAGTAGGAAGCAATGGGACAGAAATCAAAACAGACAACAGGATTCATAGTAGAGGGTCAAGTGGAGAAATTTCCCAAGGCAAAGTGCATTCTGCACGAAGCTTTGTTGAGCATATACTGTAATATGGGCTGCTAAGGAGGTAGACAAACATAGTCCCTGCCTTCCAAAAGATCACAGCCTAGCAGAAGAGAGAGATAACATCCATTTCATTCATGTCTACTCCACCCAACAGCTCCCTAAGGGCTGGAAACATTCCTCAGTCAAATGTGAGTTGGATGGATGATGGATGATGATAATGAAGATTAATTATGTCAAATCAACAAAGGAGGCTGTAAATAAAGAGATAGGGCAGGGAAGTGGGGAAGTGGAATGCTCCAAAAATGAGGAGTTAAGATTTGTGGTCCTACTCTTGGTTCTGCCACTTACTAGTGTTAACTTGGATAAGTCGTCTAAGCTTTAAATTTCATGAGGGAGTTGGAGAAAATGGCTGCCAAGATCTCCTTTTTGTTCTTTTTCTTTTTTACCATAAAATGAAATTCACCAATTTTAAAATCAGATTGAAAAGTTCTTTCTGATCCCAGCGTTTTTCCAACTGAATTGAACAAATTCAAGTGTTTTATAACTCTTGGCCCTTTTAAAAATTAACTATAATTGAAGCATCTTCTTGAACAGAGTTCTTTACAAAACACACACACACACACATACACACATACACACACACACACACTTAAATCCAAGCAATTTCCTTGCAATATCTCTCTGTGGATATATAAACTTTTAACCTCTTACCTTGAATAGAGTTTCTACATTTGCCCTATTTAGTCAACAATAAAAGTCAAATATGCCATTTTTTATAAATTATCTGCTAGCAGCATATTATAAATTTCAAGCAGAAAAGTTTGTGGGTTATTTTTTAAGCCTTTCCACATTCTACAGTGAGAGAAGTTAGAAGTTAATGCTAGTTTATCAAAATAATTTATGCTTTAAAGTTCCTTGAAGAGCAGAGAGAAAATAATAACATCCATTGCATTTTTAGGCTTTGGTCTCAGCAGTTCCACTGGTATAGGATATAACATACTGAGAGAAAAAAAATAACAAATCAGTCTTACTAATGGTATATATTTTTTAGTTCTAAATGTCAGCAAATACAAAATATCTATGATTTTGTTTAAACCATTGTTCTCTAAAAATTAATTTAAATATTTTCAAAGATATTTTAAAATCTGTTTTGTTATCTGTAATCAGCATCAAGATATAAGATTAACTGTTCACAAAAAGACAGTTGAAGAGCATTTCTGTACTTTTCATCCACTAAGTGAAGGAAAAAATAATTCAAGTAAGGTAAAATAAAGTTGGAAAGTAGAACAAAGAAAATTCTAAAAATCAACAAAATATTATGAAAAGGTTCCAAACTGACAAAAGTGGAGTCATGATCCAGTTCTTTAAATTACATATTGAAATAAAATTACTAATTTTCATGGGTATTATTTCTAATTTCATGCTCCATAATACAATCATCCTCAAACCCCATCAGCCTTGATTAGCCAAATGAAGTTTCCGGAATATCTAAGTTTGAAAGGAGAGAGTGGGGAACTTGTAGCTGAAAACAACAATTAAAAAAAAAAAACAGCTTCACATCTGTGTTCGCATCTGAAGTTGTTCTGTAAGATCTGATAACTTGTTAGAAAGCAATCTTTTTTGCAAGGCAGTGGATTTACATCATACATTTTTCTCTCTCCAAGGAAATTCTAATTACTGGTTCCAATCATTTCTGATTGATTTGCTTTTTATTCTTCCAAGGTATTCTCTGCTTTATGATGAAATCAAGCCTTCAATAAAATTCCAAAAATTTTAGAACAATTTACAAGCTCCAGATGACTGAAAGTTTTCTCATGTCCGTTTGGCATTCAGAAAGAGAGTTTCACCAAATATATTCTGAAGAAGAATACATCTGGCACTCACTAAAACAAAGAACTCACCAGTGACATACTTGAGGCAAATTAATGTTGCGTAAATGCAAATTTGCCAATATTCTTTGAGGCCAAAGCTGCAATCCAACCTCCATGTATTTCAATGAGTCCTCTTCTAATGCGCAGGCCACCAGTCACATGAGTGAATGTTTGGGGCATATTTTAGCAATCAATTTAATAACTACACTTTATCTTCTATGTACAAATTTAAAATTGCTTATGTGTAATGTGGATTTTAAAGAAAAGACTTAGCATCTGTTGAAGGCTTGCCTAAGTTCATTCCTTGTCTTGGCCTGATGCAAACTCCAAATCATTGACAAAAAGACAACATAGAAACAAAGAATTTTAGCCCTAGAAAAAAAATTAAAAACCATCTCTTTCAAAGGCTTGTTTCAGTAATATAAAGTATATCAGAAATCCAAATGTGTATTCATCATGGGAATATTTTCATGGATAATGTAAATTCTGCTATTCAAAAATACTGAATTTTTATGCATCAATAAGAAAGCAGTCCAAGAAAATAAATAATTTAATCAACATTATTCTTGCAAGAGTCCATTACAGGGCTATCAGCAGTCAATGATCCATTTTTATCAATTCAGTAAAAATACTAGTGTTTTTAAATGAATTCTTTCTGTAAGAAGGGGAGGGTTTTTTCCATCAATTCTGGTTCCAGCCTTGGCTTCTCCTTCAGCAGTTTCCTAGGAGAATATACTTTCACAAATCAAGTGGACCCAAATGTTGCCTGGTTTGGATACATGGCCAGAAACTGTGGGCTAATTCTGTGATTCATATCTTGGTCTCTAGCATGCCAGGGATGCCCACTGTGGGTCCCTGTTGAACACAGTTATTCTACACCTTGATTAAGCACTCTTAACACTCAGCCACACTGATAGTACATGTTTGATTCAGACACACATTCTAAAGGATACAGAGACATAGAGCATAGTGCTCAGTGTGTGATCATCAACATCTGTGAATCTCTTCTAAAATTATGACTTTTTGTCACCAAATACATCTTCAAATCTTTCTTTTTTTTGAAACATTCTTGCTCCATCACCCAGGCTGGAGTGCAGTGGCACGATCATGGCTCACTGCAACCTTCTGAGTAGCTGGAATTACAGGCGCGCACCACCATGCCCAGCTAATTTTTGTATTTTTAGTAGAGACGGGGTTTTGCTGTGTTGACCAGGCTGGTTTTGAACTGCTGGCCTTAAGTGAACCACCTGCCTCAACCTCCCAAAATGCTGGGATTACAAGCGTGAACCACCGTGCCTGGCCCAAATCTTTAAAATCTCAGATTGCTCTGAGCTCAGAGCAATTTAGGAAGGTGAATTTACTGCAATTTCCACTTGCATTCTGCTCAATCCATGCATCCAGTTTGAATCCATGAAGTTGGACTCCATTAAATAAATCATCCGGCAGGGTGCAGTGGCTCCCGCCTGTAATCCGAGCACTTTGGGATGCTGAGGCAGGTGGATCACAAGGTCAGGAGATCAAGACCATCCTGGCCAACATGGTGAAACCCTGTCTCTACTAAAAATACAAAAATTAGCCAGGTGTGGTGGTGTGTGCCTGTATTCCCAGCTACTCAGGAGGCTGAGGCAGGAGAATTGCTTTAGCCCAGGAGGCAGAGGTTGCAGTGAGGCAAGATAGCGCCACTGCACTCCAGCCTCGGTGACAGAGCGAGACTCCGTCTCAAAAAAAAATTATCAAAATTTAAAATGTTTGCTCTCAAGAGACAGCATTAACAAATTGGAAAGACAAGACAAAGACTAGAAAGAATGTTCAAAAAATGTAAATCTGAAGAGGACTTGCAGGAAGACTATTTTTAAAAACTCTTACAACTAATAAGACCAAAAAAATAAAGAAATGAACAAAAATTTGAAATAAAATATATTGATGGACAATAAGCATATGAAAAGCAAAATTCAACATCACTGGACATCAGAGAAAGGTAAAATAAAACCACAGTGAAATACCACTTACACACCCACCAGAATGGCTAACATTGTAAATTACTGACAATATCAGAAGTTGGCAAGGATTTCAGGCAAATTGAATCTCACATATTGTTGGTAAGAACATAAAATAACACACGCACTTTATAAAACAGTTTGACACTTTCTTATAATGTTAAACATACCCCTACCATACGACAGCAATTTCACTCCTAAGCGTTTATCTAAAAGAAAACATATCCCAACAAAGACTTATATGTGAATGTCCATAACAGATTTATTCATAAACAATCCAAGTATCTATTAAGATGTAAACAAACAAATCAGGGTATATACACACAATGGAATACTACTCAGCAATAAAAAGGAATGTGTTTCTGATACACCTAATAACAAGGATGCATCTCAAACAACATGCTGAGTGAAGGAAGTCAGACCCAAAAGAGTATTTACTCTATGATTCCATTCATATGAACTCTCACTGCAAAAAGGCTGCAGGGGAACAAGGTTGTAAACAAGGAGACCAATTAGGAGGATGTTGCAATAATACAGGCGGAAAATGGTGGTGGCTTAGACCAGAGTGGTTGCAAAAGAGGTGATGAGAAGTGGTTCCACTCTGGATATATCATGAAGGTGAAGCCAACAGAACTTCCTGAAGGATAGAATGCAGGATATCTCAGAAAAAGAGAAATCAAGGATGACTCCATGGTCCTGAATCTGAGCAAATAGAAAGATGAAATTGCTTTAACTGAGATGGTGAAGGTGGGTGGAGTAGGTTGGGGGATGATAATAGCAGTTGTGTTGAGTTTGAAACATCCATTAGATGTCCAAATGAAGATAGCAAGTTGGCAGTTGTATATATAGGAACAGTTCCAGGCTAGAGATATAAATTTGAGTTTTCACCCCATTTTTCTGGAAAAGTGGCTGGGAACAGGTAGAAAGAGTTTAAGAGAAACAGGAAAAACCATGTGCACAGATTTCTTACTGTACAAAAAGTAAAGATCCATTTAAAAAAAATCTGGAGGTCATTAATGACTTGGGGGAAACACTAGAATTTTGCTAGTAAAAATATCTGATACAATTACCAAAACCCTGTATACTCAAGTAAGGTTTAGGGAGGGTTGTACGCCTCCCCTCTGATCTTGTCCAATATTGTGTGGCTTGCTACCAAACTGGCAATGTTTAGGTAACCCACACTGGATACCCCAGAGATAAAGAGAGCGGCTTCCACCTGATAACATCCCTCTCCTGCAGTCGCTACCACCCTCCCACCTTGGGTTAGCAGGAAAGGAAAGAAGCTTTTCCTCTCCTCCTAAGCTCTGCCTCCTGCTCAAGCACAGAGTCAAAGTTTTAACCCCTTCAGTTTGTAAGTTTTCTCATTCATGAAATTGTATTTGGCCATTTGCTTCTTAGAAGCCAGCTGCCTTGGAAGCAAGCTATTACTATGACTTTAGAGTTGGAGCCTTCAGAGGTAACTGCAATTTGTGTGGTATGATTTGATAAAAACAGAAAAAAAGATTTTTCTCTCCAGATTCCTGAAATTCCACTGAGTATGAAAGGTGAAAGTGAAATGCCCAACTTTAAATGAGCAGTATTGGAGATTTCACTAAGTCAATAAGTGAAGAAAAGAGAAGCTATAGATGAAAAAAGAAACCCATAAAAAGGGAGACTTTTTATTATATATTGACAAATTATAGTTGTATATATTAATAGGGTACAAGGTGTTATGATTTTTTAATACAATGTGTAATAATTAAACCAAGCTAATTAACATATCCATCACCTCAAATATTTTACATTTTTTGTGATGAGAACATTTGAAATTTACTCTCTTAGTGATAATGAAATATACAGTACTCAACTATCAGCTTTATTCATGACACCGTGCAATTGAACTTTAAAAAAATCAAACTTATCCTATCTTTTTTTTTTAGATGGAGTCTCACTCTGTCACCCAGAGGGGTGATCTCAGCTCACTGCAACCTCTGCCTCCCGGGGTTCAAGCGATCATCCTGCCTTAGCCTCCCGAGTAGCTGGGATTACAGCCACGTGCCTACTTTTTGTATTTTTAGTAGAGATGGGGTTTCTCCACGTTGGCCAGGCTGGTCTTGAACTCCTGACCTCAGGTGATCTGCCCACCTTGGCCGCCCAAACTGCTGGGATTACAGGCATGAGCCACTGCACCTGGCCCTTACTCATCCTATCTAATTGAGGCTTGCACTCTTTGACTTTTATCTGTTCATTCCCTGCAACCCTAGCCTCTGGTAACCACCATTCTACTCTCTGCTTCTATGAGTTCAATTGTTTTAAGTTACTTTCAGATACTTGAGAACATGTGGTATTTGTGTTTCTATATTTGGCTTATTTCACTGGGCATTATGTTCTCCACTTCCATCCATGTTGTCACAAATGACAGAATTTCTTTTTTAAGGCTAAATAGTATTCCACACACACACACACACACACACACACAAAATGGAATACTATTCTCTTTTAAATTTTGTATGCCTAATAATTCATGGTTAAAGGACAAGATAATAACTATTTTTGAGTACCCTGCTGTGGAGACACGATCTCCTTTGATCCTTGCAGCAATGTGTAAGGTAAGTGGCATCGTCTTCCTTCTATTAATGGTAGAACTGAAGATCAAAGAGAGTGTCTAACTTGCTTAGGGCTACACAGCCAAGTGGTGAAGCTAAACTCAGTCTAGGCTTACTTAATAGTACACTGACATTAAATGTCTAGGAGTAAATACCTAAAACTTCTCTATTTACCATACAAATTATTCAAGTGAACAGCAAGTCTTCTCTATTTACCATACAAATTATTCAAGTGAACTGCCATTTGTGCCTGGCTTGAAAGATACTTTTCAGAACAATGGGCTCATATACACATACATGCATGCACACACACACACACACACACACACACACACAATGGAATACTATTTAGCCTTAAAATGCATATATATATAAAATATATGTGTGT
Organism: Pongo pygmaeus; assembly: GCF_028885625.2. NCBI lineage: Eukaryota > Metazoa > Chordata > Mammalia > Primates > Hominidae > Pongo > Pongo pygmaeus. Next base: position 77,626,995 of record NC_072385.2, read on the forward strand.
ACATATATATATTTATATATATATAATACATATATTATATATGTATACACACACATATATGCCACATTTTCTTTATCCATTTATCCCTTCATGGACACTTAGGTTGATTCCATATCTTGGCAATTGTGAATAGTGCTGCAATAAACATGAACGTACAGACGTCTCTTCAACACACTGATTTCAAATCTTCCCAGTAAATACCCAGAAATGAGATTGCTGGATCATATGATAATTCTACTTTCAGTTTTTTGAGAAACCTCCATACAATTTTCCATCATGTTTGTACTAATTTACATTCCACCAACAGCGTACAAGCATTCCCTTTTCTCCATTCTCGCCAACACTTGTTATCATAAAGGGAGGTTTGAGAGACCATAAAACAAACCCCACCTCACAATTTTGTTAGTGCAAGTTCTATTTGGCCTATTCCCAACACTAAGCACACAGTAGGTGGCAAATATTTGTTGAATAGATGAATTCTCATTTTCCTCCATTTGTGGAAGCAGACACCTCCTCAAAAAAAAAATCTGAAAGAAAAGGTAAAGGAAACAGTTCTATGAATGGGGTTAATTTACTCTCCTAGCATTCACTTATTGGGAAAAAAAAGTAACAGCAATTTCTAGAACCCTCTGGTCTCTGAGGGAGATGCTGTGTTCCCCTCCTCAGAGAAGAAGAAAACGCACTAGAGAGTAGGAGCATCCCCAAGGCTTAAGCACACCCAGGACATCACATGTCAACGTGTCCTCTCTGGCCTGGGGTCCCCGCGAGTCTGGGAAACGAGGAGCTGGCAAGGGAGGGCAGGCGGGGGCGGCAGAGAGGGCCCCTGGAGCAGGGGGCACGGACCTCGCCGCGCTGCGCGCTCTACCGCCGGGCTCGCAGCGCTGGGCTCAGCGCTTGCGCCTCCCTCAGCTCTCTCCTCCGCCCCCCTTCGCCCTCCCCCTTTCCCTCCCTTTCTCCTCCTCCTCCTGCAGCCGCGGCCGCTGCCAGACTTCGCCAGATCAGACCCACGGGGCTGCCCTCCCCTGCGCACTCCCCTCGCTGCCCGGGCCCGGAGCGCAGCGCGGCCGCGCAGGTAGGAGCCCCCAACGGGGGGTCGCCCCGAGCGAGCCCAGTGCTCACTGGGCCGCGCGCGGGAGAGTAAGTGAGGTGGGGTGAGCTGAGGGGTGTTGAGTACCCGAGAACTGCCCGGGACTGTGCAGGGTGTCTCGGGCAGAGAGGGAGGTGGAGGTGTGCAGCCTCGGAATGCGATCTGTCAGCAAGTGCGAGTACTCGGGTGACATCTGTTGGGATGGGCATGTGTGTGCGCGCCGACAACCAGCCGGCAGGGCTTTGCCCATAAACGTGGTTTTGAAAGTTTAGGGGACCAGTGTGCGAGATTTAAGCCGCACCTGGATTCCATAGGAGCTGGTTAGAAGCTGGGACGCTGAGCGGCTCCAGGGGTCCGCCGCGTTAGCTTGCTGTTAAGAAAGGGGACCTCATCTCCCTGCCGGGCCAGGCCGCCAGCCCGAAACTGGTACCTCGGGCTGCGGTGCGATCCCTGGTTCCGGTCCTAAGCAGCCTGAAACCGAAGGTAGCGTGTCGGGGACCCAGAGACTGATAAGACAAAAGAGAATCAGTCGCTTTGGGCTGCCCCTCCACACAACCTGGGACTTTTAAACAAAGCTGTGCGCAAAAAAAGGCGTGGAAATGCCACTTTGAGAGTTTGTGCTGGGGGATGTGAGAAGCTCTGAGACATGTGAGAAGGTCTAGTATTCTACTAGAACTGGGAGATTGCTCTCTGAGTTTTGTTTTGTTATTTTGTTTAAGAAATAAAAAGCTTGAGGCCAAGGCAATTCATATTGGCTCGCAGGTATTTTTGCTGTGCTGTGCAAGGAACTCTGCTAGCTCAAGGTGAGAATACTGGGAAGCCTTAACGTTCTAGAGAACAGAGTTTTGCAGTCCCACCTCCAGTCCCCGGGGGTGTGGGATTGGGGGGCAGGAAATGCACCGTCCCCTTTGAAATGGATTACTGTTTTTTCCTTTCGAACCCCTCTTTCTGCAGCCTGCTTTGTAGGTGCAGTATAAAATGCACGCTGAATGTCTTTTGTATGTAAACAGCGTAGCAGGATGGAGTAACGTGAAATGCAATTCTACAGCAGTTTTTACGTCTTTGCTGCCTCGTTCGTTGGCTACCGAGAAGGTTCAGGAGGGGGAGGGGAGATGAGAAAGCAGATTGGAAGTTGAGTATGGTGGAGCCTCAGCCTCACCCACCCTCCTTTCCTCGCTTGTGCTCACTGCTAAAGTTTTGTTACTTTCCCCGCAGCAGATACTAAACATCAGTTTGTCCTGTATTTTCTTTGAGATTCACAATGTTGAAAGCCCTTTTCCTAACTATGCTGACTCTGGCGCTGGTCAAGTCACAGGACACCGAAGAAACCATCACGTACACGGTAAGGGGTGATGGAATTTGAAATAAGTACGGTTCAGCGGGATTCTGTGACAAAAAAAAGACCTTACACACCCCTGCCAGTGTATTTGGGCTATACTCTGCGGAGGGTGATAAATTAAACAACACTTCATTCATGCTTCGTATCTAAGATTCGTTGTAAATTGCCCCCTTGATCCTTTCAAAAGTTCATTCGGCTCACCACCTAAGATAGGAACCAACATGTAATCATTTGTGCAAGGCTAAAAATAGGATCCGTTCAAAAACTAAAACCAAAGAAAGTTACATGTTTCCAAAACATTCAACAAATTAATGAGTGTAAGGAACTGGAAAACCTGGATTCCTACCACATGCAGATAAAACCAATACGTGCAGAATAAGACTCAAGTCAAGTAAGAACGTCAAACACCATAAAGACACATGGCCTTCTTTGTGTACATGACACACACTCTCATGTAAGTGGCCTTTACTGAATTTACAAAGGCTATATATTCATTCTTTTTGTATAACTTGATAATTCTAAGAAATAAAGGCAGACACAGTTTATGTGTTACCAGGATGCATACTGGCTAAAGTGGTTTTAAAACGTAATGTGTGCAACTCCGTTTTGCATTTTCTAATTAGCATCTCTGATATTTCCAAGTAATATTTGATTAGTTAGCTGCATAGGTGTAACCAATGTTTAATAAAATATTAAAAAGATCATCTGACCCGTCCCACTGCTACAAATAGTTGTGGTGAGAACAGAGAAGGACAGTACTGACTTCACTTCTGGTGAGTTTGTTTGCACCTCTGTTTTGTGTTTTCTTGTCTTTAATCAGTGTTAGGCAAATGACATTTGTCCTGGATTGGAATATGAAAAACACATTTTTCTACTGCTCCCAGTTTAAAATTAAGTAATCCTACTCGAAAGAATGTGAAAAATTTTTGAAAAGAAAACTCTTAAAAATGAACTAATGTCAATTACTGATAATAAACATTATCTCACTTTTTGGTACCACATTATCCCTAGAATGTTAGTATTCATCTGGCAAATGTTCCTTTGTGTTGTTCAGATCCACTATAAATAAAATAGCTTAATACAAATATTTTGTTAACTCCATGTTAAATGCAGTTGCTTCCTCTGCTGAAGATAAATAAAGCAAGAAAAATGAAGGCATGTGCTGTTTATCTTAAAATGAAAATGTTTTGTTATTCAGACTAAACTTACTGCCTTCTCAGGGAGCTAAAATTAAATTCACTACCCACTTTTATAATCATCTCATAAAAGATTTTACTTCTTTTCCAGTTGCTTATCTTCTATGCCCTTCCCTTTGCTAATCACCTAAATCTTACTCATTTTTACCAGAGAAGGTTCCCTGTGGCTTAAACATGATAGTTTTAAGACCACTAACTAGGGTTCATTATTACTGAAACAAATTTTCCAGATATGATACCCTTTTGTGCTAAGATTGGGCCTATTCTCCTTTAAATTTTGTATGCCTAATAATTCATGGTTAAATGACAAGATAATAACTATTTTTGAGTATCTCACTGTGGAGACACGATCTCCTTTGATCCTTGCGGCAATGTGTAAGGTAAGTGGCATCGTCTTCCTTCTACTAATGGTAGAACTGAAGATCAGAGAGAGTGTCTAACTAGCTTAGGACTACATAGCCAAGTGGTGAAGCTAAACTCTGTCTAGGCTTACTTAATAGTACACTGACATTAAATGTCTAGACGTAAATACCTAAAACAAACTGCAAGTCTTCTCTATTTATCATACAAATTATTCAAGTGAACTGCCATTTTTGCCTGGCTTGAAAGATACTTTTCAGAAGAATGGGCTCGTATCCACAAAATAGCCTCATAGTCCTCTTCCATATTAAAGATGGTGTCCATTCAGCTATTTACTCAACAAGTATCTGCATAAGCAATTCTCATCACTATTAAAAGAATTTATTTGTTTACTAAGAAAATTCAGCCTCCTCTTGGAGAATTTACCCTGGGAAGACAGTGTGGAAAACTACAAAGTTCCTAAGCAAGGACAAATGATACTATTATACAGATTATACAAATTGCCAAGGAAATAGAAAAACAAGGAGGTGATTAATGTTGGTGCCGGCATATTAGAGGAGACAGAACTCTGTGCTGGTTCTTGAAGGAAGTGATGACCTTGGTTAGATTGATCTAGAAAGGCTGAAGAGGCACCTGAGTCAGAGAGTGGCATAATCAAAAGCTAGAGCTGAAAGCCCCTGAGACCAATCCAGGTGGTGATAAGGTCAGATCAGCTGGAACTGGGCAGTGGAAAGAACCCAGAGATGGTGATGATGAGAGATCTGCCAGGTCACTGTGAGGTCTCAGAGAGAGGAGCAACATAACCAAGAGCAGAAGAAAGATCATGGAGTCTGTATGCAGCATGTAGAGATGCAGGGCCTTGCCTACTCATGGGCCAGCAAAAGGCTTCCTTGGTAGACGTGGTAGAAATGGACACAAAGTCAGCAGAGATGGAAGGAAAATAAGTGGAGCATTCAGCACTGATGTTAAAGTTGGAATCCTGGGTTTCGAAAAAGGTAGTGGTACCTTGAACACTGTTTGGGAAACAAGAAAAAAATTAGTCTGAGAGTCAAAGTGAATTTAGTTCTTGCTCCAGTAAATTTCAGACATCAGTAAAATATCTAAATGGATCTCTGGGCTTCCATTCAGCTATTTCCTTGTCAAGCATCCATTGTGTACATAAGCAGCTCTCAGTTATATTAAAAGAATTTAAGTTTATTTGTTTGTTTACTCCACTTTTGCTCAATCCTTCCTTAGGCTTCTTCCTTACAGTGACTTTCTCAAATAAGCATCTGATCAGATTGTTTCCTGAGCTTAAAAATTCTTCAGAGACCTCTTATCGCCTATAGCAACATGTCTCAAGAAGTAGTTCCTAGACAACCTATATGGGAATCGCCTGGGATACTTGCTAAGAATTTAGATTCCAGGCCCCCTACCCAGACCTACAGAATCAAATCCTTTGGGTGGGCCCAGGAATCTTCATTTTAACAAGCACCCTGAGTGATCCTTAGACACAATAAAGCTTGAGATTCACTGACCTTCAGGGTAGAATTCAGGCTTCCATTCCTAAAGAAAGGCTTTCTTGTTTTGGCCCTGCCTACCTCTGTAACCTCATCCTCCACCTACCCAGAACTCCTTGCATCTCCTTGCCTTTTCAACAATTTTATGCCTTTGTCACAATAGCCTCTCTTCCTAGAATTCCCACATTCACCTGGAAAAATCCTGCTCATCCTGTAAAGCCTGATTCACTGTCACCTCCTCTGTCATGCTTCCCTTCTGCCCTGCCATGCTCACCCATGCCCCCGGGCAGAGTCCATCACTCCTTCCTGCATACACTTGTAGAAGGCACCTGCCATCTTGCTGCAACTTGTCTACCTATCTGTCTCCTCTTCTGGTCTTTGAGCTGCTTGAGGACAGGGACAAAGTCTGCATCATCTTTGCATCCCCAGGCCCTAAAACTGCCTGGTTTCAGAAGGTGATCCATAGGCTGTTTGTTCAGTGGGTGAACCAGAGAGGAGATTGAAGCTGGGAACTGCTAAGAGGAACACCTCTGTTCCTTAGGAGCTGAAGCTAGGGAGCAGGTCAGGGTGAGAGATGGAGGTAAGAATGATAACGAAAGCTAGGTGCTTGAATGCTGTAAGAGGATTTAGAGAGAGAGAGAAGAGTCCAGGGCTGGTTGGGGGCGGGGGCAGGGGAGAGGGCGAGGAAAGAGAGAGAATTTGGTCTTTTTTTTTTTTTTTTAACATTTACAATGTGGGAAAAAAGGCAAATTAATAAAGAGCAGTCAGAGAAGTTGGAGATTAGTCTTAAAACAGAAAAGAAGATGGTACTGGGCAACTGTACCAAAAAGAACAGAAGAGTTTAGGCAGCTGATGATTGAGAATGGACCCCCGAAGCTGTCCAATGCACAGACTTGTCTTTTAAAAAAAAAGTGATAGAATGTTAAACCACCCATCTCATCATATATCTAGGACTTTAGCACAAGGATTGTTGCCATAAGAATGAAGCTTTTAGAGTGCTTTCTTAGGGAATGGACACACCAATTAACTGTTTCCTGGCCCCACCTTTGATGTTTTCTTCACAGCAATGCACTGACGGATATGAGTGGGATCCTGTGAGACAGCAATGCAAAGGTGAGCCAGCTTCAAAGACTTCCATGTGATCATTTGTGTCTCTTGTGTCACTCTTCCTGTCCTGTCTGTGTTATACCAAAAAGGCATGAGCATTATATTTACATGTTTGATTTTTCCCTCTTAGAAGATTCCTGACTTATTTTATTACTGACCACAGATATTGATGAGTGTGACATTGTCCCAGATGCTTGTAAAGGTGGAATGAAATGTGTCAACCACTATGGAGGATACCTCTGCCTTCCGAAAACAGCCCAGATTATTGTCAATAATGAACAGCCTCAGCAGGAAACACCACCAGCAGAAGGAACCTCAGGGGCAACCACCGGGGTTGTAGCTGCCAGCAGCATGGCAACCAGTGGAGTGTTGCCCGGGGGTGGTTTTGTGGCCAGTGCTGCTGCAGTCGCAGGCCCTGAAGTGCAGCCTGGCCGAAATAACTTTGTCATCCGGCGGAACCCAGCTGACCCTCAGCGCATTCCCTCCAACCCTTCCCACCGTATCCAGTGTGCAGCAGGCTATGAGCAAAGTGAACACAACGTGTGCCAAGGTAGGAATAACTTATTTTCCTAACCATTGAAAGCTTTTGCCCAAGTGCACCTCGTGGTGAGGATGATGATAATTTATTAAGGACTTCTCGCGTGCCAGACATCATGCTAAGTGCTTTGTCTGCATTATATTTAATCATCACAATATTCCTAAAGGGTAGTTGTTGTAGGTGTCATCATTGCTTTACAAATGGGAAACTGTGGCTTAGAAAGTTCATCAGTGGTTCCCAACCCTAGCTGCCCATATTTACAGTCACTTGGGAACCTTTAAAACTTCTCGATGGTCAAGCTACACCCCAGCCCAGTTAAATCACAGTCTCTGAGGTGGGTTCCACACATCGGCTTTTTTTTCAGTTCCTCATGTGTGGCCAAGTTTGAGAACCAGAGGTCACACAGGTGCTAAGTGCAGAGCTGACCTTCCAACCCAGGAAGGCGAGTGCCAAAGTCACAGCTGGCAAAAGTCGCCGTCAGGTTATTCATTGGGAATTTGAAATTATGCTGTCAAGCTACTCTGCAGATGTACCCCTTTGGTTTCTCAAGTTTCTTTTCATTGAACTTGCCACAGACTTATTTTCCTCATTCAGGAATAAAGAAATGGGGCTCCTGCTTCTCATTACCTTGGAGGGACTCTCCCCCACTCACGTTTATATCTCTTTTAAGCTCTCATTTGACTACATTTCACTTATATCACTTGCACCATGGCATCATTTGCCTAGGTTTTTCTGTTTATTTTCACAGAGCATACACATCACTGTGTATTCTAGAAACAGCTGTAGGCTCATATTAGCAAAGTGATAAGAATCTGGGGCTTTGAAGACATGTAGGATATTAGCTAACTGAACTGTGCTATGAGATTGTTTCCCTTTCTTCTTAGCAAACCGTTTCAGAGCAGCCTGGTGTGGAGATTGTGTTACTGAAATGGGGCCATAGGAGCCTCCAAACTCCTTTCTCCCTGCCAGAGGCTGATTAGGTAGACCCCATAGTGCAGAACTCCATGTCACCACCACATACGTGTATGGCACACGTGGGCCAATGAAAGGGTCCAGCAGTTCTTACTTTCTAACTGGTCATGTGTAAGGAAGAAAGCACCTTCCTCCCTTAACACCAAGGGTTTCAGTAGAGACCACTGAGCTGCTACATTAAATGAAAGATGCATTTTCTTGTGCCCTGGGATGCTGCCCCTTATTCACCCGTGTTTAGTTTTATCTTCTGTGTAAAAGATACTCGAATTTAAATGGCTTAAAAATGAAGCAAGGGGCTGGGCACGGTGGCTCACACCTGTAATCCCAGCACTTTGGGAAGTTGAGGCAGGCGGATCACCTGAGATCAGGAGTTCTAGACCAGCCTGGCCAACATGGTGAAACCCCATCTCTACTAAAAATACAAAAATTCTCTATGAATGGTGGCACATGCCTGTAGTCTCAGCTACTAGAGAGGCTAAAGCAGGAGAATTGCTTGAACCTGGGAGGTGAAGGTTGCCGTGAGCCGAGATCATGCTACTGCACTCCAGCCTGGGCAACAGAGTGAGACTCTGTCTCAAAAAAAAAAAAAAAAAAAAAAAATGAAGTAAGGAAACTTGTCATGCTCTGACTCTTATTTATTTCATATTTTGTTTGTAAGCTTTAAGTACCCCACATCAAGACCTAACCCATGTTGTGATGGTGTCACTTTTCAGAGGGTGCATCGTATTAGCATCTGTTTCGTGTTACTGTCATGAGTCAGAATTCCAGTATTGATGATGAATGCTTCAGCATCTGCTTGATATTCTGATATTGAATTTAAGGATTATGTCAAGGAGATAAAATGATGAGGTTATTCTTATACATGTATTTGGGTTAATACTGGTAAAAAAAATCTTGAGTTTATTTAAGATAGACCAATTTTTAATTGTGTTATTTAGTTACATAACTAGACTGGAAAGTTTGGTGGTATTTTTCCCAAAATCAAAAAATTTTGCTGAAAAATTCTTAAGTATCAACTTTTATATACTGAATTATTTTGAATACTTTAGATGTATACTTTAATGGTACTTGGGAGAAAAAAAACCAGATAAATGAATGAGTCATTTCCCAAAGTAGTTTGTAGACCGTCATTGACATTTATGGTTGAATTCAAGAACAATGCCCAGAACTAAATGAAGAGGTCCTAGAATAAAATATATTCAAGACTTACAACATGCATTGGTTACGGTAGAAACTGTACTGTGATTAATGAAAATAAAATCCTATTTAACTTTTCTCGAAAATATTTAGACTACCTAACAAAGTAAGTTACGTTTCACATAGTAAAACATTTATAGTTCTTTCTTCTTTGGGAATTTTTTTTAGTTATAAGTAGACTATTAAGTGCCTTGCTTATGGAATATGCTAAATACATACCTGTTGACTGTGTGCACGCAGGTTATTTCCAACCCAAATTGTTCTGTGTAATTCAGCCAGTTTCTAAAATTTGGGATTGGTGTCTATACCATTGAAAGCAGGGTTAAAAGTTTTTTGGAAGGCTTAAGGCTTAAGTTGGATTTCTTCCCACCTCACAATTTTGCAAAGTGCCCATAAATGTGGATTTACTTAATTGTTGATAAAAGGGGGTTATTTCATATGATAACAACAGGATAATCTGTCTAGGGAATTTGACTAACATAAGTCAAGTCACACTTGTGCCCGTTTCTTATTGAGCTAATCAAACATGCAGTCCAGCTTCTTCTAATTGCCTGCAGATGTATGACATTCTCATTCCAGGCCAGCAGCACAAAGTAATGTTTTATAACCATTGTGGAAGTATGGGGACCTCTGTTTAGAACAATAATGTGCTCTAAGGACCTATATTATTGACATCATCATGGAGTTTGAGGAGTCTTCTGTTTTAATAAAGATCTCCACTCCCTTTTAAATGTTGCATATTTATTCCCAGTAATCCAGACACATTTCCTATGGTCTACTGGATAGAATAAATGAATCTTACAGATGAGTGTTATTTGCATAAAAATTATTTCTTTTTTCTATGTATATTTTTTAGCAGGTATAGTTTATCATTATATAACCTAAAACTGAGGACATTTTAAATGTAAGAACTGAAATCTGTACTGTGTTTCAGTCTTCAAATCAATTGTGCCTTTGAATGCACTATACCCGTCACAGATGGCTTCTAAATAATTTAAATAATACCACTAGATATTTTAAATGTACACTATTTTATAAATATATCCTTTAAACAGCTGTGCATTTAACTGTTTAATGAAAACATGATATGTTTACTCCTCTTCATGTATTTTTGGGGGGGTTTTCAGTTTTGTACAAAAACAAGGAGTTTGAAATGCAACATAACATTCAAAGATCAGGTCACAGTGAGCAGGTTTTTTTCATGTAATTTTTTGCTAAATGAGGATCATGCTGTGGGAGCCAGTAACGCTGGGAGTTTCCCATGACTGACATTATTCTTGGTATCTATAAAATGAAGATCATTTCATTGTTACATACCTGGAGCCATGTATAGATAGAGTTTTCGAAATTAATTGTTTCCATTAGATATCATCTGCCTCAAAGACAACAGATACTCATCTACACAAAAAAGAAGTTGAATGAATGGGGAATATATTATAATCTGTTGATGGCTCACTTTAGTTTTCTACACCTTTATTGCATAGTCTCTATATAATCTTTCTCCTTTTTTTTTGAGACAGAGTCTCATGCTGTCACCCTGGCTGGAGCGCACTGGTGCTATCTTGGCTCACTGCAACTTCCGCCTTCTGGGTTTAAGCAATTCTTGTGCCTCAGCCTCCCAAGTAGCTGTGACTACAGGCGCGCACCACCACACCCTGCTAATTTTTGTATTTTTAGTAGAGATGGAGTTTCACCATGTTGGCCAGGCTGGTCTCGAGCTCCTGACCTCAGGTGATCTGCCCACCTCAGCCTCCCAAAGTGCTGGGGTCACAAGCCTGAGCCACTGTGCCTGGCAATAGTCTCTATATAATCTTTCTAAAGGAGATGGAGTTAGAAATCACTAGATGAAGTTGAGAAAGGATTTTTTAAAATCATATATAACTTTCTAAGACTTCCATTCCTGTATTAAAAAAAAAAAAAAAAGTCATTTGGGAACTGACAAGAAAGAGAAAGCATTGATTTCCCTAATTGAAGAAACTTGTTTGTTTAATTGAACTTTAAAAAAATTAAAACACAGGGCATTTTGCATAGCTGGTAATTAAGCCACTACTAAACCCTGTCAGGACTTACAAGCATGACTACTAACTTGGTAAAGAAACTGTGCCATCAAGAAATGAACTCAGTACAAATGCCCAATAAAGTTGATTGTAAAACCAAATTGAGTACAGTACCTGGCTTATATTGTATAAAGTATCATTGAGAAATACGAAAAAAACATACCCTAGGGTTTCCACCATCTCTGTCTACCAGGACTGTCTGGTTTCAAAACCAAAAGCTCCATGTTCCTGGAAATGCCTTTGTCCCAGGCAAATAGGATGGTTGAGCCCCTAGCATACCCACATAGCCAAATTGCCTGCACCTCACAGACAAGAGTGAAGAAGTCCTAACGTTAGAGCCATTTTTTCAGGTTGAGGCATTGCTTGTCCAGTGAGACTATTTTTACAATTTGTTTTGTACTTTCAAAAGACAAACTGCATTGATTTTTAAGTAGTTGGACAGAGTCTTTCTTTGCAGTTGTCGGGATCCCATTTGCTAGTGTGCCAATGAGCAAGTTTCTACATTGTTTTAGATGTTTTATGTGTAGGATTCCTGGACATTAGAACCTGCACACTTAGTTGTGTGTCATATGTGTCATACCATGGGAAAGTTAGCAATCTTTTCACATTCCCACCTAGAAAAAATTTCACCACACAGCCAAATTAAATACTATGTTTCACCTATAAATTTTTCGGTTTGCTAAAATTTTTATTTTTTCCAACTTTCAGCTATATTTTCAATCATTTTATTTTGTCATTATTACATGTGATATAGGAGTGATTGGAACACTAAAAAATACATATTTGCCTCCTGTAAAGTCCAAAGGAACAAATTACAGTGTACATAGGGTTCAAATTTAAAAACCTCTATAGTCTTAGGCATCATCCATTTATATTCTACATATTTCTTCATAAACATAAGGGTAACTAAACTACTCTTTTGAAAAAGGAAGAAGTTATTATCTGTACATCTACCTTTGCAAAGAGGAACTTGAAGTAACATATACAGCTTCTCAGATGCTAGGGATATCTTTCTTTGACTTCTCTCATTTTAAACTTAAGTGATCTTATACCCAGAAGAGAATTAGAAAATCATAGTGTAACCAAGTGGCTTAGATACCTGGCATTGTCATTACCAAACAGCTTTCAAACACTGCCCTTTTGTTGATTCTCATTAATGTCATTAGGGTTGCTGGCTGCATGGGTTAGTTTTTTGAGGAAATGCCTAATTTTTCTTCCATATAATTATACAGCCCAGTGAAGACCTGTGATCTCAGAAAATAGATATTTTGCAAAAGGAAGACTATAATTGAGTAAATTATGATGTTAACCTTAAAAAAAGTACTTTAAGCAGTAAGAAAAATGGGCATTTAGCCTGCTTACAGTTCTTTATTGTTTTTAGTTGTTAATTACCTCAAGTACCTGAAAATTCTCTTAAGTTATATAAATGGATAAGAGTTGAGTTTACAGGGGAGACAATTATTTTTCAAACAAGCCGATGCAGTATATAGAAGTAATTGATTTACTTCTAAAAAAAAATCTAGCATTGTTTCGTAATTTAATTTTCAATATGCTGCAGCCATTGAATTTCTAGTCAATTTATGTCATTTTAATATGCATTTGTGAACAGTATTTATAGGTATCTGATTCATACACAATCAGAAAGTGTTCTTAAAATTGCTTCATAAAAACTGAATGACAACCGTTAGAGGTGGAAGGATAAAGAGATCAGTATGATCACTCTTCTGCAGCAAGACTGTGCTACACACCTCCCTAATTCAATGGTTCTCAAAGTGTAGTCCCTAGACCAGATGCATCAAGCATCATCAGGTAACTTATTAGAATTGCAAATTTCCCAGGTCCCACCCCAGACTGACTGAATCAGAAACTCTGGGGCCAGGACCAGCAATCTGGTTCTGGGATTATATTGTTTTAACAATATATTATATAACATATATTGTTATAGTAAGACAATTAAATATATTGTTACAACAATATAACTACATATAGTTATATAACATATAACTATATATTGTTTTAACAATCCCATAATATTGATGCTTCCTCAAGTCTGAGAAGCAATGCCTTAACTTAATCTTAACTTCTGCTATATAAATCAGAGGGCAGGGTCAGAATACTTCACATGGGATATGGGAAGCAGTGAAAAGAAAACATCAAAAATATACATTCTGCCTCTAGGGTAAGTTAGTATTTCTATTTTACTTTTCTCACTCTTCTTACTGTCATCGCCAGTACTCCGATTCCTAAACATGGGTGGCCATGAGTCCTGATTAAGACTGTATCCCTGAACCAAGGACATGATGTATGCAATCTAAAGGAAAAAGGGACATATTAACAAGAAAACAGGATATACATCTCTATAAAACCTACAAATATGCAATCATATAACTATTCTTAAATTGTCAGTAGGTGGACTCTAATTTTTGTTCTGGCTATGGCAATGACTGATGGTAAGTGATACCTATATCTTCTATAGGGCTCCTCCTTAAGTTCATGGCACAAACTTGTGAGATGAGGCAATGCTGTTTAGTGGTTCGGTTTGTGTAGAACCACAAAAGAGAAGGAGATTGACTCTGACTTTGACTGTAAAGCATCCTTCAGTCACCAAAGTGATATGAGATCCTCTCAATATCAGATGCACAGCTAACCATCTCTTTCCATTTAGACTCTGTGAATATCAGATATTTGAAGAATATTCACATAAGCATCTTCTTTCAATTTAAACTTTATCAGAAATTTACTTCCCATCAAAGACGAGGAGATTCTTTTTAAGACTAGTTAACACTTAATCTGTGGAGTGAATTTCCTCCTCCCCATTGAAGCAAGAAGGAGATCAGAGTAGAATTGCAAGCCCTGGTAACTTCAGGAAAGTGCACTGGCACCGGCTCATTATTTATTTCTCCAGCAGGAAGTCTCAAGCTATATTCCCTGAAATCAACAAGTTGCCCCTTTTGTAAGGATTACCTTTGCACGTGTTGAATTGCTGGCACAATTTTATTCTTTGAAACCAAAGAGTAAACAAAAATTTTCCCAGTGTGTTTGATTTTACATGAATGTACAAATAAGTAATTCACACCGCATCTGAAATTCATTAGCATGTTGCTTTTTCCAGAAGGTAATTGCAAATTGCACACTCAAAATAAAACTGATCAAGAAAACTGCATTTCAAATATTGGCAAAAGAAAATGCTGTCATTGCAAAAATTTAAAAAGAATTGCAGGTTTGTAGTTTAAACTGAAATGATTTGTAAACATTTAATAAAAATGAAGTGAATAAATGACATGAAAGGAAGGCTGAATGCCGAGCTGTTAGCATAACTACAGATTAAAAGAAGAAACAGCTAATCAATGTATATAAATGTGTACTAAATAGACTAAAAAGCTTGAGATTTGCACTAAGTCAAATTCTAAAACTTCAACTGCCTTTCAAATGATTGTACATCTATCCCAGTCCAGGGTAACTAGGCAGTATTGCAAGTGAAATTGATCAAATGGAACACAAAACCATTCCATTAGAGTTCAGTGAATTCAGTCAAATTTGAGAACCACTTTCTGTTGTAGCTTAATAGAGTCAAAGTAGAAGGAAGGAATGCTCATAGTCTTTAGGGAATTTGTAATAATTGTCCCATGAGTTATCAAATAATAAAAGAAACAAACAACAGTTCAATAAAGTAACATGGGACATCACTAGAAGTACATGATGAATTGCCAAAAGTAGATGTAAAACTAATATGTGACACAGGTAGCACCACAATTTACTAAAATACATATTTGGGCAGAAAAAGAAAACGTGTTCTCAGAAATGTGGCTAAGGACAAAAGTCTGTTTCCTCCCTGGAATGGGGCATTTGGGAGAGAATGATGAGGGGACATTGGGAAATCTGACAAGGAAATTAGCATCCAAATATCAGAGGAAGTAATCATACTGTAACTGCACAGAACAAGTGAGAAGCATTGTATCATGTCCACATTCCATCTGTCCTAGAATGATTTCCCAGGAGAGGTCCCCAGAAACAGTGTGCTTCTGATTGGAATGCTAGCAAGATAAGGTGGGGAAGAAAACCAAATCAGAAAGAACAATTGATGAACCACTTTGCAGAGCAAACATCTATGACTGGTTCCATCCTCAGTAACTCCACCAAAATGCTAATGAATTCATCTAGCTCTGTCTAAACATATTCCAGAACTGCATTCTGTTTTACTTATTATTGAATAGGCAATCAGTAAATGTTGTTTGTATAAATGAATAGATTTTAATCATAGGAGAACTCAGACTTAAACCATCCTTGAAAATAAGCTATCGAGTACCATGTGTATATAAGGTATATTTCCCAACTATAAATGTTATACAATATTAGTGTGGTCCATGAGTAATTATTGAAAGAGACCGTTCTGTCCCTTTTAACATAGAGGTTTCAGATACCTTGTCCCCATTTTAAGCTTATGCTACTTGAAAGAAGGATTCATAAAACCTATTCTTTATATCCTGGATTACTAGGTTTTCTGTAAATATTAGTGACTAAACAGGTTGGTGTTATTCCTAGAGCAAGACTAGTAATTGGGAACACTAGAATTCTTTTTTATTTTCCAATAAGCCATTTAACCAGGGAATGCACTTCTGTATCAAATACATCCTTTCTCAGAAATCTCATGGTGAATAATGAAAATACACTTTTGGTTGGGAAAGTGTTAATATTTATGATACTTGAGGTCAGATAATCATAAGGCTGAATAATATTTTTGTTTTGATAATTTTATTTTTAATTGAAAAATATACATATTTATGGGGTGCAATGTGATGTTTTGATATATGTATACACTATGGGATGATTAAATCAAGCTAATTAACATAACCATTACTTCACTTGTTTTTTTGCAGTATGAATATTTAAAATCTACTTGCTTAGCAGTTTTGAAATATACATCATATTATTATTAACTATAGTCACTATGCTGTGCAACAGATTTCAAAATCTTCCTGTTTAACTGTAACTTTGTACCCTTTGATTAACATCTCCCCATCTCCCCCCATTCCCACCCTCAGCCTCTGGTAACCACATTTTTCCCTCTACTTCTATGAGTTTGACTTTTTCAGATTGCACATTTAAGTGAGATCATGCTGTAATTGTCTTTCTGTAAGGCTAGAAAACATTGATGTGAGCTCTCTGATACTGTGAAGAAACTCAAGGCTTTTGATGAACTTCTATAAAATAAGATCAAGGAAGAAGGACTCTGAGCAGTCCATCTTACCTTGGACATTTCCCGGGCTAGAAATTATCCTTCTCAAATCTGTTTTTAGAATCCAAGAAAATCACTTAGTTGGGTACAGGTGATTTAAAAGAAGAGTTTTCTGATCTTGTCCCAAAGAAGAGAAGCTCGAGGGAGCTAGATAAGTGAGAAGAAAAAGTCATAGCTCTCAGGAACCCAGGAAGAAAGAACAGAGCTTACTGAGAGCCCATTGATAACTAGCTGAGACTTGAACTGTAGGTGAAATAAGAGTGAAGTAGGGAAGGGAAACCAAGACAGCCATAAAAACTGCATGTGCTTTTATGTGTGCCTAGTTAAAATGAGAATCATGACAGGAGCTGGAACTGCATGTAGTTAAATCGTTGTGGGGAAGGTGGTGAAATAAGTTTTCACTCTAAACAGCCTTGTGTATTGCAAGGAATCTAATCCTACTCCCTTGAGTGAAGCCACAGAACACAATCCAAAGTGGGAAACAACTCATGGGGTCCAACTCACTGCCCACCTTGCAGACCAAGTCTGTCACAACCCGGGTTAGGGAAGAATTTTTATTCAATGATGATGTTAGATTTCCCTTGTGAAATATTTTGCAGCAAAGCCCTCCTCTTGTACATACATTCACACCAGCATGCTATTAAATTAACATTTTTACTATTTTCTGAAAACTTATGTATCCCAATATTTTCTAATATACCAGAATGACAAAGGGCAGTATAAGTCTGTTTTTCAGAGTTTGCTGTTGAATCCTCAGAATTGTATTTTTACAATTTGTAAATGTGTGATATCAAAAGATCCCACTTCTAAAAAAGAAAAGAATATCCCAAGAAAAATAACTAAAAGACACTTTAGAAACCTGCCTATGTAGGCTAAATACCCCTTTTCTTGCCTAGTTTATTCTAGCTATTTACGCCCACACATGTGCACACATACAGATACCTATTCAAGTACATGCCTATACACATGCATATGTACAAACATGTGCACACAACATTATTTTCAGTAGGAAGGTACCATGTACCAAAATGAAACTGATCATAGTTGATGATGCTTCTGAAATGACTGAATGCAGAGAGAGGTTTCCTCTCATTATTCCTGTAACATTAACACTGGAAACTGCTTTCTGAATACATGTGTTTACCTATCACAAGAGAACAGGACACCCTGGACAGTTAACTACACTTTTTGCTGAACAAAGAATTGTGTTAGATGGATTAAATAGAAAGTGTTGACAAAAAAAGAAGTGAAGGTGCTGAGGTACAACCTCTGAGGCTTTGTCATCATATACTTCTGCAGCAAGATGATCATTTCATTACTAATCTTCCTCAGAGATTTGCCTGGATTTCATCCTGACCCACTATTTTATATTGAACAACTTAATTTTTGGCAAAATTGACATTTTTGATGAACT
Source organism: Pongo pygmaeus (assembly GCF_028885625.2). Taxonomy (NCBI): domain Eukaryota; kingdom Metazoa; phylum Chordata; class Mammalia; order Primates; family Hominidae; genus Pongo; species Pongo pygmaeus. The sequence goes on from NC_072385.2 coordinate 77,644,997, forward strand.
ATCATTTAAGGTGGATTGAAAAATGACTTATCTGGGACTGAACTGAATCTCCAAGCTTTTTCATTCTTCAGACTTTGGTAAATTATATAGTCAGGAAGTAGTCTGAAATAGAACTCCACTCAACAAGCAAGGCAGAAATTCGTCATTCATTATTAATTAAACTTTGCAGTAAAAGCTATGGGCACCTTTTGTTAAAACAGTTCATGTCCTGGAATATCAGAAGAATCTTAATCCAGGGAGGGAGCCAGAAAAAAAGTCCTCCCATACAAGCTGGTAAAGATGAAGGGTTTTGGCTGGGCATGGTGGCTCACGCTTGTAATCCCAGCACTTTGGAGGCCGAGGCAGGCAGATCACTTGAGGTCAGGAGTTCGAGACTAGCCTGGCCAACATGGTGAAACCCCGTCCCTACTAGAAATACAAAAATTAGCTGGGCGTGATGGCACATGCCTGTAATCCCAGCTACTCGGGAGGCTGAGGCAGAGAATTGTTTGAACCTGGGAAGCAGAGGTTGCAGTGAGCCAAGATCACACACTACACTCTAGTCTGGGTGACAGAACGAGACTCCGTCTAAAAAAAAAAAAAAAAAAAAAAGATGCAGGGCTTTGTTCTGAACTTCAGTCATATGACCTCCCTCCTTCAGTGATCGTCATGGGTCGGGGGGGTAAGCTAATGGTAAAAAGAAACTAAATGGAAGAAGGAAATTTAATTGTCATGCAATTTAAGCAGCTAATTATAGTTCTGTAAAACAGGAAAGATTAGTTAGTGAATAGCTCATTCAAAAAAGTGTTAAATAGCAAAACTATTGTAAATTAGAGCTCAACTCTAAGTAAACTGAAACATATTTTCATTGATTTTTCAATTTAAGCAGAAAAATGGATTGTGTAAGCATGCCAGAGCAATAGTTTCCAATAAACCAACCTATCACAGAAGGTTAATACACCAAATGGACTATTAGAATATCACTCTCTTAGAAAAAGAGCTTATACTATCTAATTTCATTGTAAAAACTTGGCTACAAACAGTATTAGGATTCTAATAGAGCTTTAAAGAATTATTGAAAAATCAGGCTGGGCGCGGTGGCTCACACCTGTAATCCCAGCACTTTGGGAGGCTGAGGCAGACAGATCACCTGAGGTCGGGAGTTCCAGACCAGCCTGACCAATATGATGAAACCCTGTCTCTACTAAAAATACAAAAATTAGCCAGGTGTGGTGGCATGCGCCTGTAGTCCCCAGCTACTCGGGAGGCTGAGAAAGGAGAATCGCTTGAACCCAGGAGGTGGAGGTTGCAGTGAGCCGAGATTGCACCATTGTACTCCAGCCTGGGCAACAAGAGCAAAACTCCGTCACACACACACAAAAAAGAATTATTGGAAAATCTGTTTATAGTACCAAAGTCAGGAACAGGCAGACTTTACACATTACCAAAAGTATTATGAACTTATTATGAAATTTTCTTAGTAAAATACATAGTTTCTGGTTTCAGATTAAGGGAAAAGTTTATAGTGACAAGAGAAAATCAGGAAGACCTTAATAAAGAAGATTACAGTAATTATTTAATTAAAAATGTGAATGGTATTTTGCATTTTCTCCATAGCTTAAAGAAATCGAGTAAAAGTCCTGAGAAGTGGATAAAACTAACTGCAAGCAACAGACCTGTTTATTTTTCAGTGTAAATCTTGATAGGCTGAGAAGATAGGAAAAGAAGAATCAGTGCAGATTCAAATTCATACCAAGCCTTTGCAGTTGGAGATCCTAAGTTTTGTAATTATTCTAATAGGTAATATATTATTGTTACGCCAAAGCTGTTGCTCAGCAAAAAAAAAAAAAAAAAAAAAAAAAAAAAAAAAAAAAAAGCCACTATCCCTTAGAAGAGAAGAAATAATTTATCTGTCACAGTTAGGTGAACCTCTGTATTTAGTCAAGGTTCTCCAGGAAATCAGACCCAATAAGATACACGGAGAGAAAAAGAGGGAGAGAGATTTATTGTGAGAATTTCTCATGTGATTATGGAAGCCAAGAAGTCTCATCATCTGCTGTCTACAAGCTGGAAAACAAGGAAAGCCAGTGGTGTAATTTGGTCTAAGTCTAAAGGGCTAAAAAGGGTATGGGAGATGGGACCTGCTAGTGTCAGTCCCAGAGTCCAAAAAATCTGAGAACCAGGAGTAGCTCCAATGCTCCTTTCTTAAGGGCAGGAGAAGATTGATGTCCCCTCTCAAGAAGAGAAAAAGAAAATTAATCCTTCCTCTGACTCTTTGTTCTGTTTGGGCTTTCAATGGACTGGATTACGTCCACCCACTTTGGTGAGGGCCATCTGCTTTACTCAGTCAATTCAAATGCTATCTATTCTGGAAACACCATTACAGACACACTCAGAAATAATATTTTAACAGCTATCTAGGCATCCCTTAGCCCAGTCAAGTTGACACATAAAATTAACCATCACAAACTCTTAACCACAAAGATGACAACTGGGTAACAGCAATTGCTGAAAATTCATGACTTGGTGTTGCTTGCCTATTGGTCAATTTAAAAAATATATACTGCATGCTATGATCAAGAAAAACTGAAGCTATTGATGGTACTTCCTGGATCTTCTGCAAATCTCAAGTTTCAGTGACACTCACCCTCTAGCACCACCTACCACCACCACACAGCACTCAAGTATGAAAATCAGTCTTCTAAGGAAAAAGCAAAAATTCAGGGAGTACCTGCTAGGGTAGGGGCCAGGACTATATTCAAACATACATTTGTGGAGAAAAAGCAAAAACGGAGCAAACAACTGAGCCATACCTTTATCTTCCAGGCACCGCCTCTTACCCTGAAAGACAGGACCACCTGTGAGAGAAATGACAGGCAGAAAAAAAGTTGTGGAATGGAACTGGGAGGGAGAAAGAGAGCAAGACAAGGGAGTTGAGGACAATGAACAATCACGACTATACCAATCAAAAGTAGATTCTCCTAAAGTATCTCATAAGATATTGTAATTACCAACTGTCCACTCATATATGTGCGTATGTATGCATATATATGTATAAATGCATATGTTCCTCAAAAGACTGATGAAGGAAAATAGAAAAGGTGATACCTAACACATCGGTTTTGCTGTTTTTATAAAATTGGCTAAAGAAGTCTTTAAATTTGGGATTCAATAGTTTAATCTGTTTTTTAGAATCTCCTATGTGCTATGCATTATAGATCATTGCTTCTCAAACATTAATGAACGTATCAGTTCCCTGGGGATCCTGTTAAAATGAAAATTCTGATTCTGGGTAGGTCTGGGTAGAGCCATGACATTATACATTTCTAACAAGCTCCCTGGTTTTGTTGATGTATGCAGAACCTGTCTTCCAGTAGCTGACAGTATCCTTCCTACCGAGAAACTGATATGTCTAATGGATTCTTCATCCTCTACTTTCTGCAGCAGCAAATGGGGTATAATTTGGATAGTCAAATTTGCATGTGGTTACTTTTCAAAAATACATTTTTCTCCTTTGGTTAGATACTCAGTTTCTCCAATACAAATTACATTGTAACAGCTATAGCTATAAATCACAGATATTTCCCTCTCTTACTAATTAATAGAATTTTCTCCTGTAGTGGAATGTTTTTATGCTTGAATGCTCAAGAGGATTCCAGAAAGTAGTCTTTGGCAGCAAAGGGTGGTGGAAACCCCATGAAACTAAACAAGAGACAAAAGTTCCCATTTGGGTCTTCCCCTAAATGACTTGCTGACTTTATTAAATCAGTTCACCTTGCTGGATAGTTTTCTCAGCTATTAAAATTAAGAGTTGTCTTTTCAGCTCTTACTTGAAATTATTTACAAAGAACAGGAAAGAGAAAGAGACAGAGAGAAAATGAGTGCAGTCTGTCTAGGCTGTTAGCCTTGTGAATGTATGGTGATTATATGGTTCTTGATTAATATATGCCTGGCATTTAAGCTGTTCCCATTGATAGGAGTTCATCTTTGCCTTTTGGATGGCATTTTTATCAGGAAAACATACCGAGGCAAGTCAAAATCCACCTTGGGAAGAATGCAGGTGCATTCTGTGATTATAATAGCATTAAAGACTCAGAAGCAAAAAACCAGCTGGTTCTAATTACCTGAATCTTTATTGACAAAACAGTTCACATCTACTACTAGTTGTTTGCTAAAAGTCTGCACCAAATCACTGAAGCTTTAAAAGCTAGATCACTGCAGTCTTTTCCCCAGGCACTGACATGGGTAATTATGGTGTTGTGGTTCATGCCACAGCCCGACTTCGTTTCAATCCCAGCTTGGAAAGGAGTTATTTTTATTTTGGTGCACAGGAAATAAACTTTTTGCATATATTAATATAAACCCATTTAAAATGTAAAGGTGCCAGCACTAAATGTGACCAGCCCTTTATTATGTTCTTGATTCTTGAATTAAGGTTCCCATCTTCATTGGAGACAAGTGCCTTTCAGCAAAGAACTATCTGTTTAAAGTCTTTGAATTAGTTCATTTCACCTTTTGGAATTTCTTTCAGCCTCCAACTCAAACCATGCTTACAACCAAAGCAATGAGTCTTGCCTGAGTTTATGTATTATTTTCCATCACATATGAACCATAAGGAAGTCTATCTGCTAGTTAATCTGTTGCTGCAGAACAAATTACTCCAATGCTTAGTGACTTAAAACAACAAACATTTATTACCTCACCTTTTCTCTGGGTCAGGAATCAAGTTCTGGCTTAGCTGGGTCCTCTGACTTTGGGTCTCTGACAAGGCTGCAGCTCATTCAAAGCTTGACTGGAAGGGATCCACTCCCTAGCTCAAACACTACTGGTTGCTGGCAGGATTGACTTCCTGCCTCCGTTTCTCATAAATTCTTCCACCTTCAATTCCTTGCCACATACACTTCTCCACAGAGCATCTCACAACATGGCAGCTTTCTTAGCAAGTGAGGGGGCAAGAGAAGGTTCCAGCAAGAGAGAGGATGCTAATAAGACCAAAGTTAAGAGTCTTTAGTAACCTAATCATAGAAGTGACAACCCATCAATTTTGCCATATACTGTTCTGTTGGAAACAAGCCCCTGGTGTGAATGCCAAGATGTTGGCATCATTGAGAGCCATGTCAGAAGCTGCCTACCACACTCTAGAATTAAAATTCTCCATGAGTTGACTCTGACCATTTAGAGTTAAACCTGGAATTTTAAATAATTTCAAAAAGCAAAATAGGAATTCAGAGCAAAATATACCCCCTCCCCAGCAGTGCAAGAGGCTGTATGACTCATGCAGATAGGCAGCCTAATGGGTGTGGTCGGTAGCACAGGCAAAGAAGAACCTGGCTGCTTCTAGAAGCTCCTTTTGAGTAAACGTAGCCTTTTCTTCACTGACCTGAGTCTTCTAAAATGCTATCAATCCTCCTCAAAAACACTCATAAATGATGCCATCTCCTTTGATTTTAAAACTTGTTTAACGTCTTTTACTCCACTCAACAAGTAATTTTCATGAAACAAAAACTTTAAGGGCAAGCATAAAAACTCTTTATTGCTGATTAACGTGTACTCACATGCTTGTTACATAAAAGACATTTAATAAACACTGCTCTTGCTTTATGTTACCTTTTGTCATAGACATTCCGATATTTGTGTTTGTTAGGGAATCATGGATATCATGTTCTCCATCTCTCTCCTAGAAATCCCTGTTCTGTTCTGCTCACCTTTTTCTCCCCACAGTCTATTCAAAAACCTGCTCCTAGAATCATCACCTTTATGTTTAAATATGTTTACATCGTTTCTTTTGCCCCAAAAGTCTACTAGGAGACATGCACTGAACATATCCTAAGATTACAATAAATAGGTTGTGTAAGAGTTAAAACTTCAGAAGCAACAAAATCCAACATGAATTTCCTTGGGGTCCCAAGGAATAGGTATCTCAATAAGAGGCAGGAGAGTGGCTTATTTTTCAACAAAGCAGCACTAATGAAGTAGCATAGCACTCTGAGGAAAAGCGGAAAGATATATGACTAAAAATTGGTGAAGGTAGAAACCAATTTAACAATAATAGCAGGACCTATAATATGAGATGGTGGCATGAAGGGACAGCTGCCAGCCACATCCAGTCTCCCTGTGAAGAATACTGTAGTAGCCAGATTGTCAATTAACCAGAGAGAGAAAAATAGACAAAAGGCTAATGCAGCTATTAGAAAGTATAACTAAAATCCAAAGGAAAGTTTTGGGTTTTTTTGGTAAAGAAGATAGAAATAGACCAAACATTCTTAAATTGCTTTTAAAAGTGCACAATACAGCTCTGTATGGAGCATAGTACATTTTCTCCTTAGTTTACTCTCCCCCAGATTATTTTCCAGATTTCTCCAGGTGTTTCTCATGCCAATAATAAAAACCTCTGTGAGCCAGTTGAGTGGGTTGTGGGATAAATGGGTGCCTCGCAGCCAGGTAGAGGCCAACTCGGAGCATCCCGGGAAGGCTGGTCTAGTCCACGAAGAAGGCAGTGAGAGTTGGTGGGGGGGGATCGTGGGGGCAGTCAGATCTGATTCCCTTTACAGTGAAGCCCAGAGGGGAAAAAAGCATTCTGCTCCTAAGATTTCCTCATATTCAGCCATCCATTTGCTAATATATTCTCTTGACATAAGTAGCCCTACTAAATTCCTCTTTCCTCATCACTAACTCTAAAATGACAGTTTAAGGATTATCCTTTCTGCCACTTACCATGAAACTCAGCTCCAAGCCAGTTTGTTGTAGGTTTCTGAACTTAACCACATAGCTCACAACTGAGTGTCTAATCAATCATTCTGTGACTGAACCCATCTGGAACAAATTTGAAGAAGTGGCCATGTAGGTTTCTTTAGGGGAAAAAAAAAATTAAACTGAAACCAGAGTTGATTTTTTCAAAAGTTCAGAAGAAAAAAATATATATAAAACTTAGCAATGACTTCCCCCCCAGAAATTGTTCATGCTCTCTGAATAAGATTTATTCTGTCCCACCCCATTCTGCATTGCATTTAATCCTTCAGAGAGGTGAATGTGTTGCAGCAGAGTCCACTTTCCTGAGAATGAGCTCATGGTCACTACTTGGGTAGAAGGGAAGAGGGATATGGTGTGGCCAGGTGGTCACCATAACCTCATGTTGCTCTTAAATTCCCAAACACACAGGGCTCAACTGAGAGATTATGGAACCAAAAGAGCCTGTTTCTGGTCAATTCTTGCTAGACGACTGGTTTTTGCCCCATAGGCATTAAAGGATAATTTAAATAATGCAGCCAGGTAGATTTAAGTACTAGATGGTTTTTAGAACTACATCTTTCCTTTCCTTCTAGACCCAAATTGTTAAATGTAAGTTTAGGATATATTTCTCCATATATACCCTTTAAGTCTGCACCATCCATGCATTTGTTCAATTTTTAGTGATTTATTCATCAGTTCATGCATCAATGCATTCAATTAACACGTGTTCAAACTGTACTAGAAGCCTAGGCACACCACCTTTCTTACAAGGACTTTCCAGTCTGTCTGAAGATGTAACATAACGTCAGACTTTTAAAAATTAAATGATACAAATAATTGAGCTCAATGATTCAAGTCAACAGACCCTAGTTGAGAGCCTCAGTCCCCATATCATCAGTGGTAAGTGGTGATTACTGAAAAATTCTGGAGAAGTCAGAGGAGGGATTGGTGCTGCCACCAGGTAGCCAGTTAGGACTTTTCTGAGAGAATGGATGTGATGCAGTTAATGAAGGATGAACCAGAGGCGAACAAACCTGAGAAGAACAGGACAGGCGTTGGTGGATGGACACCCTAGATGCAGCATAATGGTGATGGTATTGTCCTTGTTTATCAAACTCTCCTTTTATGCCTCTTGCTAGCATAGTTACCATATGTACAGTACTTGAAAGTAATGCAATTCTTTTTTGAGAAACTCACTCCCTTTTCCATAAATCATACTGACGTCAGCACTTACCACCACTGTTCCCCACCCCAGTCCCAGTGTCACTGTTTGGGTTGACAAGGCGGGTACTGTGGGTGCAGCAGGAAACAAGATCGGAAAATTCCATTGGAAGACAGTTGAGGTAGGACCCAGAATTCTTGGTTAAGCCATTTAGATTTATTACTGTCACAATTAGTGACATATTTTGAGCAAAGAGTGACATAATGAAAACCCTATCTCCAGACAGGTGTAGGACAAGGAGGAAAAAAATACATATACACATATGGTTAAATGTGTTAAATCATCCTAATGGGACTGAGGTGGGGAGAATTAGTGGTGAGGGCCTGTGTCAATCTGATTTATGGAAAAGGGACTGAGTTTTTAAAGAAAAATTGCATTACTTTCAAGTACTGTATATAAAGTATGCTAGTAAGAGGCATAAAAAGAGAGTGTGCTACATAAGGACTATTTTCTGGATCATAATAATTAGTTTAAAATTATTTATAATAGATAATTCATTATTTTGCCACAGAGCAGCTTCTGCTGTGTGAAACAGTGATTCTAAACAAGTTTGACTCTAAGTAGGATGAACAGTTTGTTTCTAATATTATTGAGCAATATATTTATTCATAGGTATTACAAAGATAAGCATCAATTACAAATTAACAAGATGGTGTAATTTCACCCCCCACACTTCATGAAATAACCAATTTGGAGTTAAATAGGCCCTTCAATGATCTACGGAACAATCAGCCTTTCTGCCTCATGCCTGCATTCATTAAACTGTAAAATATTCATTAATCGTAATGTATGACTGAAGGAATATGGAGCAAGTCTCTAACTATAAACTATGTCTAAACAGTCTGTTAACAACAATTACTCTTATTTTAGCATGTTTAAGGCAGTCACCCTGCAAAATACAATGAATTCAACCTAAGCAGAGTCCTTGTAACAAGGTTTTTGCAATACTGGAAATTATGGCAGGAGGCAATTATCCATAGGCCCATTCTACCCCACAACCCCCCTACCATCCATTCTGCAAATAAGCATGAACTAAAACGTAATCTGGTTGTAGACAGAGGAAAGCAACAAGTTTTCCTGATACATCTAGGGGAAACATTCTCCAGTTAAAAGTTATTTTTATTTAAAAATAAGAATTTAAAAGGGGTACAGAAAGAGGTTTGGGAGTAGGGGTTAGGCTGGACTGCCGAGCTAATAAAGCAAGAATTTAAGAACATAAGAATAGATGGTTTAGTTTATGGATTAATCCAAAAGAATTTTAACTGGATTTCGATCTCACTTCACTAAGTCTTGACTTTTTTTCTTGGGAGACCCCACAGCTAGTTTGCAAAGGTAAAACACCTGGTTTATCCATTTATTGACCTATTTAAGTTTCCATTCTGAAACACTTCATTAACAATAGTCATACCTGTACTTTTCCTTCTCAATGGTGGGGGTCTTCTGGAGATGATGTGTTCATTATCTCGAATTTACTTTTTTTATTTTCTATCAGATTTAGGAATAATAAGATGGGGGAAAAATTAATATTGCTTTGTTAGTTACAGTTGGGGAGATAGCACAAAACCCTAGACTAGGTACCCTGTAGCTGGATCCCTAAACATCATTTCAAAGTGTGAGACTATTCAACAAGCCTGAATTAAGTAACTAGTAAATGCAAAGCATAGTGGGTGCTGAGAATACAAAGATAAAAGCTTATGGGGTCTACCCTCAAAGAGCTCTCAGTCTACGAGGAAGCAGACAGTAATTACAGTGTGACATTTTAAGTCCCATTTTAGAGACTTCCTAGAGAAGGTGACACCAGGCCTCCGTCTTGGCAAGTTGTGGCAATTAGACTTTAGAGAAGTGGGGAAAGGAGAAAGAATGTTCCAGGCAGAGGGAGCAGCATTTGCTAAGATCATGAGAAGATGAGAAAAGGGAAGAGCAAGTTGTTCTGCATAACTTCAGTGGGCAGTACGTGAAAATAGACAAGAGTCAAATCATGAAGGGCCTTGCCAGTCATGTTTTAAAGTTTGGGTTTCATCCTGAAGGTGGTAAGGAGTGATGTAATCAGCTTCCGTTTATACAAAATGAAAGATGCCCTATATCAGTCTGAAACTTGTGTATGCAAATCCACATGAAATCTGCCCTCTTTGCTCACAAAGGAATTAAATGCATCATTTACTTTTAAAATTTATTTCTGAGCTCTCCTGTGTTAACCTGTCTGGATAATTTTATTGTAACTAATTACAACTGGTTTTATTCTCTATTTATAATAGTTCTACAGGGGCAAATTAAATATAGATTTCACTCAAGAAATAACACAGGTCTGCCTGTATGCTTAAATTTTTATCAAACATAAGGAGTAGGGAAAATATTTTAGCTCAAGGAAAAGCTACAGAATTCAAACCGCCTTAAAAATTGAGTCAACATTCAGTGCATCGTTTCAGGCCATTTCTAGTTTTTCTCCACATAGAATATAACTGCAACTCTTAAAGGATTTTTACTGTTTGAGGTTTGCTCCATTTTAGAGTTTGTGCTACCACTTATTGGAACACTGGTTTGAAAACAAAATTGTAAATCAGCCTTTGCAGAAGTTGCAAGAAAGTTTTACACATTCACGTTTTTTGTCACAACATCTCCTAATCTTGTAAGACAAAATGTTGTAATGATGATATGATTGTGTAAATACTATGGAAGCATCAAATGTTATTTATCTGAACTGTTTTGCCAGTTTATAATATAAACATGCTAGAATTTATACATCCAGCCTAATGGATATCTCAATTGCTACCTTCAACAAGTTGAGGCTATAAAATTATATAGGCCACTGATACGTGCCTGGGGTTATCCAGCTGTTAGTTTCCCAGTGGAGAATGCCAGACTTTGGTGGTCAGAGCAAAACTCGTTTAGGACCCTGAGCCAGCCAGACAAGGTGCTTCATCCTGAAGGGGGCTTTAATTAAGGATGAGGTGAGGAGCAGCCATTGCCCCAAGTCAGTAGAGTTTCCAGAGATAGTGAGTTTACTGCAATTCTCTTTCTTAAAAATGATAATTTGTGGACACTGCTGTCCTAAAGGTCACCTGAACAAGCTACTTTCTGTGGTGACCTGGAGTTGAGCTGGACCCCCAAGGGGAGTCTTTACTGGTAAGATAGGGAATTTAGAGGGAGGCTTATGGACAAAGGCAGACAAGTGGCAAGAATGTGTTGCACATGGCAGTAGGTGGCCTGGCTGATGTAGAGGGCCATGTAAGATGGCACTGATGAGATGGAGCCCAAGGAAAAGACAGTTTTATGTATGGAACCACCTGTTATGTGGCAGTGAAGGTTCAGACCAATCATACAAGACCATCTGCATTTTGTTAACACCTGTGTGCACAGTCACAGGCAGGTCTTGCAGCCCTGGGAGCCTGGCAGCAGCCCAGCATCACTAGAAAGGTGAAGATGGCAGGGACAGCCTTGCCAATCCTGCAAGGATTCAGCAAGCCTCAGCACTGGGCCAGGGAAGCAGCCCAAGAAGCAGTGTCCAGGGCCCACAGACCAATAGAAGGCAGTCCTCACACCATTTCAGAAGTGGCAGCAGTCAGAGTTCTCAAGTTGGAAGAATGGTCTCAGGGGCAAATGCAAAATTCAGTATTTAAGTAGGAAGGGGTCAGAAATGTAGGATGATGATTGATAGGTTAGGATGACAACAGAGAAGGAGTCAGCCTAGCCTCGTGATTCATCACCTTATTACCATAAGCATGGTGCTTTTCCTTGGGCCTTAAGTTCTTTCATTTTTCCTATTTGTTAATACTCTCTCTTACAAGAGTAACAAGAAACAGTCACGTATGTACATATAATTTACCTTCAGCTATAAGGAAGGCATTTGAAGAAGGTCATTTTGTATTCAAAGAAACTATAATTAACTTTCCAAAAGAATACTTTTCTAATATGCCATGGTTTTACTATATTACTAGCACAGCATTTAAAAAACAAATATTGGCCCAAAATTAAACTCTCCTATCTGATATGACTGAATGAATGTTTCATTAAATACAAGTGGTGTAGATCACCATGCTGCTTAGTGAAGACTCTGCCAACCTGCTTATTTGAAAAGTCAGGCATACAACATTTTCATCTTAAAGTCTAACTCTAAGTTTTGTTCTTAAGAACAAATGACCAGAAATCCTTGTCCTGGCTTTATATGCATTTAACTCTATGACATTTGAAAATATTCCCTGTTTTTTCATAGTTCTGATTGATAATTTTATTACTGTCTTGAAAGATGGTGACCACCATGTCCTTAACATTCTCAAAAAAATAAATAAAAGTTGCTGCTGAAATTTACATTTTTCATATCTTTTTCATAGCTAGAACTTGTTCACACAATAGTTCTCTCTCAGAGTTACATGTAGGTTCTAATTAGAGCTCTAGTTAATGTTATGTATGCTAGGTAGTCTTTATAAATATTAATACTTCATTGCCATGAAGCGATCCTGTAGCCATCAACAGTCCTTTCCTCTGACAGGACTGATTTTATGGAATCAAATATTATGAAATGCAGAAGATACTAGATTTGTTTTGTTTTGACAGATTTTGTTTTGTTTGAATGTTTTCAATTTTCCTAATGAGAAATAACTTTTAGCAAGAAAGGCTGTGTTTGCCTGTTCTTGTATCCATTCATCTGGAATATGCCAAAGGAGGGGAAGGTCATACCATAGATGCTCCTGTTGATTGGGTGTTAGTCATAAAGACCATATTGAAAGCATGACACTAAGCAACAAAACAAAGGTAGGATATTTAATAACGTGAAAGTATATAGAAAATTACATTAAAAGCCCCAACTTCCTGCAGTGTCCTTGCTTCCTTCAATCTGTATATAGAAGAAGTACCACCCTGATCCCACTACCAATTTAAGTCTTCACACTGTTAAGTATAATGTATTGAGCACTTACTGTGGACCAGGTACATCCATTTTGAGTGTGTATTGTTTCAATTGTCCCCACAGTATCATTATGAACTGAACATTCCCCCACTTGATAGATGTGGCAGTGAGATTTGGAACAGTAGAAAAGTTAAATAACTTTCCCAAGACACATAACTAAAACGTGATGTTGCTTGGATTTGAACTGAGACCTATTTGACTCTAAAACCTGTGATCTTACCCACTCTTCTGTCTCAAGCATATATCTGTCAGTGAGTTGTATGAGAGAAAGAGTTATTCTGTGATTCTCAGACTTTCTAAAAAGATCAACAAGTCCTCCCCTGAACTCCTAATTCTTGGTATAATAAATTATATATAAACATTAATTCTTGGTATAATAAGGCTAGTAAAAAAAAGCTAGCATAAGCAACTACAGAAAGATACAATCTCAAATAAAATAACTTAGAACTTAAAAATACTAGGTGTTAGAGAATAGTATGATTCCTCTAATTCGGAAAATCATGAAAAGAGATTCGTAATTGAAGGTCGCTGACAGGGTACCTCCTTACACCTATCTGGCAGCCTCACAGTCATCCACATTAACCACGTATGTGCCTGAAGCCAAAGGTTTTCACTTAAAAGTTTCTATAAACAAATTATTACATTTCTAGGGGAAAAAATAATCCTAGGCTAATTTTAAAATTAACAATCTGAATTGCTCAATTTTTCCATTTTCTTTCAAAATGAAAACTTGGAATATGATAGACTCCATGGATGTGCTCCATACAGTAACCATTTTAAGTATATATAACAGATCTAAGAACATAGAGTTTGTTTTTTTTCATCTGTTTATTCATGCCAAGAAATTCTCTTTAAGATTGACTTAGTTTGGCATCAACCTTTAACACATCAATTGCATAACTGGCTTGGGTCCACCTGCCTTTGTACTCTGCAGACACACAAACCATGTATAGGGCATGTTTCTCCACCAGATTTTTTTTTTTTTTTTTTTCAGAATTTCCACTGCCAAACAGACATTAAGCTACTCTAAATTCTTGACAAGTATGTAACTTTATAGGTACACAGTAGTGTATTTAAACATTGAAGAGAACTTTCTATTCATCCCACTCTTCTAACAGAGCCATTTAATCCTATCCAGAAAGATGAGTCCATTTTCAGACTCTCCTTTGATCCTACAGATTAGAGGGAGAGAGAAGTCACCACTGAAAATTGAAAAAGGACGCAAGAAGAAATGGAGATCCATGACCATGGCCCCAAGAAAGCAAGAGCATGTTACTCAGGTTTCCCAAGATCCAAGTTAGAGAGGGAGAAGAGATTAGAGCTAGGAAACAAATACTTTTAAAAACAACATTTTGGAATTTATCAAAGTAGGCTTTAATTTCAGATCATAAAAATGAAACAGATCTCAGAGAATGTATTTTCTGAGAAACTTATTTCTGTCCCCAGTGGAAATGTAAAGTAAAATGCCCCAGACTCATTTTAAAGTCCAAAGACTGTTTTATATGCTAGCTTTGAGAAGCCTTTAGAATTGCAACACTCACAGGGTCAGAAGTTTTTTTGAACAGATTTTCTTCTGTCCCTTATGGCCTTTAGGCACTCCTTGAGCTAATATTCAGGAGTTATTTGAATGCTGTTGCTTCACTACACTGAAAGTGTTTTAACATAGAGGGAGGAAAATCCCACAGCCTATGTCAACATAATTTATCAACAAATTAAGTCCAAGAATGCATGATAATTTATGGATAACTTGGAGGAAATGGTAACTATGGTATCAATTTGGAACAAAACCAAGAAGTCAGATCTCACTTGATTTAATGTTATCTGAAGGATTTGGGCACAAGTTTAACATTTTGATCACGGAATAATCTTATGCCTTAACATGATGAAGACTGAGTCTTCCTTCCTGAAAAATCCTTAATACAGGACAAGGAATAATGAGTCTAAAATTTCATAACTGTTTTCCTGCTCAAGGAAGAGAGAAGGAATAACCGCTTACAATGAAAACTTTTCTTGCTACACTTCATCATGAGGCAAGTATTTCAGATGTTGGGAGATAGATTGTAAAGGTATGAAAGTTAACTTCACAGCTATACAAAGCTATACGTATGTGCACCATGTGTCAAATGAGAGAAAGTACAGATATTCAATGTTGTTGAATCCTCACAATTTTCTATATTAGAGTGGATGCAGCATCTGTTTTTCAATTTTTAATCATCAACATTGTCAAGCTTAGAGAAAAGTTAACTGTAAGTACAATTAACAAGGAACACCCACCATTCAGATGCAAAAATTATTAAAACTCTGTCATATTTGCATGTAGCATGTTAACACTGTTTTTAAACACAGATGACTAGTCAAATCCCCCACCTCCTGCTGGGATCCACATTGAATCGTTTGTGTATTTCCAGTGATAGGAAACTCATTATCTCCCAATACATCAAAACAAATAATAACCACATTTTCTCTTAACACTGAACGAAAATCTGCCTTCCTTGCATTTCTAGCCATTTATTCTGTTTCTGCTTTTTGGAAATACATGGTCAAGATCTTTTCCTCTTCCCAGGGAGAAGAGCAGAAAAAATAACTATTGAGTACTAGGCTTAGTACCTGACTGACAAAAATAATCTGTACAACCCCCAGTGACACAAATTTACCTATATAACAAACCTGCACATGTACCCCCAAACCTAAAATAAAAGTTAAAATAAAAAGATCTTTTCCTCCTTCCCGAAGCTCCCTTTCATAACACTGAAGATGATCTCAGATATAGATCTCATCTATGTTTTCTTCTCTTGTAAATTGAGTACAAAGAAAAAGATAAGGATGATGTGAGGAGGTAGGGTAGGGCTATGGGCCTTCTTAAGGGCTGGCATTTTTTTCCATAAATTTTGATCTGTAATATTTTCATTTTCATTCAGTTTGAGATTTCTCAAATTTCAATTTTGCTATCTTTAAACCATGGGTTTTTGTGAAGTATGTCTAATTTTCCAAAAGAAGGGCTTTTTCTAGTTTTGTTGTTGTTGTTGTTGTTGTTTCTATCTTATTTGCATTGTAGTTGGAGAACATAATCTGTATATTGCAAATTTTTGAAATTTATTTAGACTTACTTTAATGCCAGCATATAGCCACTTTGTTTTAATGTTCCCTCAATACTTAAAAAGGCTATGTATTCTGTACTGTGCTCTATACATGTCAATTAGTTCAAAGGTTTTAATCACATTTTCTATTCATTTCTGAAAACATGTACTTATTCTTTCAATTACTAGGAGAAGTGTGTTAAAATCTTACTGTAACTGTGCTTGTCAATTTTTCCTTTTAGTTTCATTCATTTTTTTATTTGTCTATACTGAGGCTATATGATTAAGTGCATTTAAATTTAGAATTTCTACATATTCCTGGTAAACTGAAACTTTTATCATTATGTAGTATTTTTTTATTCTCTAATAATCTTTTTTTTCCATAAAGTCAACCTCTTCTAATACTAATATTGCAAAGCCAACTTTGTTTTGGTTAGTGTTTGCATAAATATTTTCCATCTTTTTTATTTTAATCTCTGTGTCCTTGTATTTAAATTATGTCTCTTGAAACAGTATATTTGGGTTTTGTTTTTTAATCAATTTGACAATTTTTGGTTTTTAGTGAGCGCATTTAGTCCATTTACATTTACTATAACCACTGATATGTTTAGGTTTAAAACTACCTACCATTCTATTTGCTTTTCATTTGTCCTGCACATTTTAGTTTCCTTTTCTTTGCTTTCTTGCCTTCTTTCTAAATTGATGGAGTATTTTGTACTATTCTATTTTCCCCTCTATTAGCTTTGTAGTTTTATTTTTTTTTTTTACCATTCCTTTATTGTTTTTCCTACGGATCATTTGAACATGCATCCATGACTTATCAAAATTTAAGATAAATTAGTACTTTTAACTCTTCCTATGTGATTCAAGGACCTTAAAATATTTAAACTCTATTCTTCTTCCTGCCAAACTATATATGCTATTATTCTCATGTATTTTAATACTAAATATTTTGTAAATCCCAAAATACTTTACTATTATTGTTTTAGGCAGTCAGTACTTATTTAGATTTATCCACATCTTTATTCTTTTCATTGTGCTGGAATTTTGAATCAAAAAGAGAACAGAAAAAAGAATTTAGTGCAAATAAGGGCCCTGAGGCATATGGAGAAACATTGCACAGAAAGATCATAAGTAAGATATAATGAAATGGGCAGGAAAATACACACAAGAAAGTAACATTCTCTGAAGGCAAGAGGCACAAAGATATTCTTTATTGAAAAAGCTTTAGGCAGTTAATGAGTTGGAGAAGTATTGCCAAGTTACACTCACCAAATTTAGTAGTATGCCTCAATTTAGTGGGCACAAAAGCTGCTTATTGTTGAATGAACAACAAGCATAATGTAATTGGTTTCATACAATTAGGAGGTCAGCAAGCCATGCTTGTTATAATTGGCACTGCCATAGCCAGGGGCTTATGCGACCTCAAGTGATGATTTGCCTGAAGGAATAAGCCAGGAATGTGTGTGCTTTGGGCTCCAGAGACTTGACTAATCTGGCTGCAAGGCCTCAGGGAGGGAGGCCAAGAATCAAATCACAGTGCTCAGGCAGGCTTGGTAGACTCAGTTGAATGTAGTCAGTCTCCATTCAGTTCATCACTCACCAGTGTTTGATCTGGAGCCGGGGAAGTGGGAGATAGAGGAGAGGAGAGATCAAGTGGCCGGGAACCAGGAAAACACAATTGAAATGTCACTGCAGAGGCATCCCATGATAGGGCGGGATCTTAATTCCTCCCAAGGCCATCCACTTTGAAGCAGGTCTCCAGCCTGTGTGGAATGGGCTTAAACCTTCACACAAAGGGTCTTTAATTTCTAGTACTGAGCCACTCTGGAGCAAAGACTGATGTTGCTGTTTGTTTCAAAATACAGGTTTACCTCCACAAGGTAGCAGATTGATGAATGGTTGTTAATATCCCAAATATCAGGGTTATCTTTTCCCAAACATTTTCTAAATTAATAATTAAGTTTAAGAAAGCCTGTAATCCCAGCACTTTGGGAGGCCAAGGCGGGTGGATCACAAGGTCAGGCGTTCGAGACCAGCCTGGCCAACATAGTGAAACCCCACCTCTACTAAAAATACAAAAAATTAGCCAGGCATGGTGGTGGGTGCCTGTAATCCCAGCTACTCAGGAGGCTGAGTCAGGAGAATCGCTGGAATCTGGGAAGTGGAAGTTTCAGTGAGCCGAGATTGCATCACTAAATGCTAGCCCGGGCGACAGTGTGAGACTCCATCTCAAAAAAAAAAAAAAAAAGTTTAAGAAGGAAAAAAAAAAAGAGAGTTTAGCTGGGTATGACATACTCACAAAGATGCCAGAAAATACTCCTAACAATTAACAATCATTTATCAGTAGACAATGTTGTTTCCTTGAGATTCTGCAAGCATAAGCTTCATGTTGCCAGTGGCCAAAAACAGCTGAAGAATGAGAAGTAAAGCCTTTGTTTCTTTGCTCTTCTGTTTCAGCCTATGACCCATTGGTTCATCTGGTTTATGTGTAGTACAGATGAGTCACAGATTGGTCGTTCACATGCATTAGTTGGTTTTCTTCCCCATGTTCATGAACTGTATGCCTAACCTCATCCAATCATCTGGCAAATGAACACTGTTGTCCACAGAGGAAGCTACGTGAGAGGGGTCCATTTGCAATGCAAATCTGTCATCATTGCTAGAAAAGCAATTCGAAGTAGCATGATTTTTTTCCTATGAGAACAGCATATTGTAAAGTTCTGATAGAACACAATGCAATGCCAAGGGCTTCTAGGACACTTGATTCGCCACGCTCTAAAACAAAGAAATGAACTATCAGGGAGGCTGATAATTTGTTGATTTTGGTGATGTTTTTGTTTATCATTTAAAGCACACCAAATTATTAACAATCTGTTTTGCCAGAACTGATAAGAATCTAGAACTATAAATCTACTGCTGGCCATCGATTAAGACAGTTCTCTCTTGTTACTTATTATTAGTATTTATTTTCTCCACTAGAACTGCTTAGCTTGAGTGAATTCTAGCTGATAATTTCAGAAGGGTGAAAAGCTAACTAGAACTGGGCTTTTGGCCCAGATAAATCTGATTCCAGTACTATGAAAGAAACAGCAAGGGAACTAGAAAGTCTTTGACAAAAAAATGTTGATAATTGGCTAAAAACTGAGGAGGGAAACAGGAAACTTGGAGAGCTATGAATGTTATTCTAAGTAGAAGAAAGACGCAAGGGACGGATCAAGGTGCTGTGACATTAACAACCCTATCTTTAAGGCTAAAAAAATTTTAAAACACCTATAATTTCACTTAAAACCACTCTCCAGAACTCATAGGAAATAAGTCTTCCTCAGGACCTAAATTGCAGAAACAAAATGGAAATCTGGGGTTTGAATCTCTGCTCTGTGTGACCCTGGGCAAGTTCCCTCAACTGAGTCTACATTTCAGTGACATCCTTTTTTTTCCTCATCTGTAAACTGTAGATGAAGTAACTACCTCTACCATAGGGCTGTTATTAGGATTAAATAAGAAGCTTTGTAATTCTGCCTTCCCAATCAAATAATAGATCTTTTTATATTGCTAAGAATTTACCTATTTTATACCAATTAATTTTAGAATATTACCAAGTTTGTATATGAATCTGTATAAAATATTATACACTTTTTTCTAAATCAGATTTCAATCTACATAATTTATTATATTAATTACTCAGGTTATCATTATCAATAGCAATTACTGGATGAGTAAAACAGTAGTAAACTTCAGTGCCCTCAGCTCTTGCTGAAGTAGTTCTTACCTTCCAGGATTATATTGAAAAACAAAATACTCCAAATACCTCTAAGACCTTCGGCTCAATGAGTCCCTTTTATTTAAAAAGTTTCAGAGAGTAAGTAAAAAGAGTACTTTGGTAGGAACTAGTTTATCACCCTGTCCCTAGAAAGGATTGGGAGCAATCATTTTGAGCAGGTGGGTATCTAAATCATTAAGAATGTTGGGAGGAAGGAGGCCAATGATAAAGAAGCTCCTCCTTCTAACAAACATGAATCCTTGACCTTGACCTTTTTTCTACTTTACTCCATTTATGAGATTAAATCAGTTTGACTGAGGAAGCTAGGTATAATAAGGTTTTAAATCCACACAGATCAAGAAGTATCACCAACTTGAATTTAACCACTATCTTTTCTTTAACCACAAGCGTTCACAGGATAGCACCATTAAATAATACTTACAAAGCATGCACAGTGTCCCACACAGAACTAGTAAAGATACAGTTATTTTACTCCAGGGGTTTACAGTCTAGAAACAAAAAAAGTATATTGTGAAGAATCTGAATACTTTTAAAAATCTGTGTGTTATTGTTGAGGATAGACTGTCTATTTTAGAGATGGAGAAACAAAGAGAAAAAAATTGATACCATGACCCTAGATCACACAGGGAGTGACAGATTCAAAATAATTTCAGTCTTCTTTGTCCTATTACTAGTGCGTTCTCATCACTAGTCTACAGTGGCTTATTCAAAAGTAGTTCTAAATTATTTCTTAAACCAAAAGCAGCACAAATTATAAAAGTCTAAATGGTACTCAACACCATTCAAGGTGCAGATAATTTTTGCCCATGAAAACATGCTGAAGGGACTCCATGTTGTGGTAAGTTATCAAATTATGGAAAGAACATTGCAGAGATTAAAATGTTGCATAAGAGAGAGAAAGCAGCATGAGTCAGGGGTTTGGGAAATATGAGTCAGACTGAAGGGAAGGAGCCAAAAACACAGAGAATGAGGGCCTAAGCAGGGACTTAATGGACACCACAGAGATGTGGACAAAGTTGCCTCCATTAACTTTGAGAGAAAATCAAATGTGCGGTTCCCTAGACTTGGGGGTCAGTGTGACAAAGAGGCTAGAAGTGAGAGCTGAGCAAAGATTAGCCTGCGTTATTTAAAGCAACTAATGGTGCCAAAGTCAGCAAGAGAAGGACCTGCAATAGTATAAATCACTAGGAGGGAGCACGTGGGCACATTTTTGAAAAATGAGGGAATCACCAAATATTGCCATTAGCTGTTGTTAATGTATTAGAATGATGAAATGTGTTGTGATATTTTAGGAAGCACATTCTATTATTTTGTTCTTTGGTAATGTTAACATTAGGCTCTGTCTACGTAGTTCAGAGAGACTCCTTATGTTGTTCAATCCAGACTCTCTACTCCTGCCTTTAAGGCCTTGAATTTTGTTCATGACAGAGCTAGCATTTCATGATCCTCTTCAACCAGGCACTGCACCAGGCTCCTCACACAGAGCCCCTGCAGCTGTGCTGACTCCATCTGTCTGCCATTCTTCTCATGGAAACCAGTTTTGTCTTATCAGCATTTTCTAATGTGAGCTGCTTTCTGCCTAGAAACAGCTTCCTTTTCCTGGCAACCCATGTATCTTGTCTTCTTCAAAATGCAGTGGAGAACCCACCTCTTCTGGCGAATCTGCTTTATACCTCATAGCCTCTGCACTCCTGGACTCAATTGCTCAACATCATTTTTCTTTTATTAACATCTTACTGATTTTGCTGTGTTTCTCAGATATTACCTGTTACTCTGCTTCATACATTTTTAGCTCCATTAGATAAAACACTGATCCTACTCTTCCTGAAACTTTAGGTACCAGTTCTCAGCAAATGGTAATAACTCATTTATCCATTTATTGAACAAATATTTATTGAAAATCCACCATGTTTCATGCACTATCCTAGGCACTGGGAATACAGGGGGGAAAGTAAGACATAGATCCCCCACCCCCACCCAAAGAGCTTGGGTCCAGGTCCCAGGAAACTTATTAACTGACTGCCTGAAAAACCAAGTGAGCTTAACTGCCAAGGATAAATTATAATCATGCAAAAACAACAAAAAATTTCTCCCCATAGTAATTTGTCCTAGATTTTCAGGAAAATCATGGCTGACCTGAGTAGTTTCCCTTATAAATAAAGCATTGCTTTTGCTAATGCAGATATTCTCCCATACAAATGTAGGAAACTGATTTTTCTTACACACCATGGAGATACCTACAAAAGGCTGTGTTTGCACTATGGGAAGTCAGGAGCAAGTAGAGGGCAGTGGACTGTCATCAACACTCCTGGGAGAGCCAGCTTTTCCAGAGCATCTGCACAGGGATGGGTATTCTGCTTTTGAGTTTCTGACATCATTGTCCATTTTAGTAATTTTTGTATCATAGTGAGCTTTCTGGTATTTATGGCAAATGGAAATGCATAGAAGTAGAAAAGCCAAACATAACAGAATTTAACAATGTATAATAATTTTATGTGACTTTGTATAGATGTGTAAATAAGTAATTCCAGGATCTCAAAGTATAAGTTTCAAAATAATAAAATTGTGTTATTTAAATAAACTAATAAATTGACATTAATATAATTGAAAATAGGTCAAAGAAATTCAGTCTGTTTATAGCCTTTAGCATTAGATAAACCATCAACAGCAAAGGAGAGGATAAATATTCTAAACCACAGCCAGAGAAGCCATAAATGGAAATGTAGTTAGTAGCTGCCTCCTGGTCACAGAGGTCACTTTTTTGACAATTTTATGAGTCCCGGTAAGTAAAATGTGTAATCACCAGTCAGTCCTAGGTGAGGCAAGTCTTGTTGCAGCTTTGTTTGGGTTTTGGTTGAGAAAGGGGAGGAAAGTAGTGGCAGTGAGCACAGTGGTATTTGTTTTTTGTTGTTGTTTGTTTTTATTAATTTAACTCACCTAATATTTTTATTAAATAACCCACTCAGAAAGTAAACAGACCTCATTCTTAAGAAGGAGTAGCACAGGTTTTTGTGTTTAAAATCTACTTAATGATATATTAATTCCACTGGAAATGTTAGCCTATTTATCAGACACTAAGAAATGAGCAACAAGAAAGTAGGAAGGAAGTCATAGGGCATCAGTTGTAGGAATGCAGCGGGGTGGAGGCAGTTTGCAGATAGATGTCAAAAAGAAAAGCCTCAGTCACTGCTGAGGCCTCCCTTAGAAAATGCAGCAGCCAGCCCAGGGCCTTGATCATCTGCCAGAGGAAACTTGCCACATCTGAATCTAACATTGCCGTATCTCTCAGGACTATTATCACTGCAAATGCTGGCAAATGTTCTTGACATAAAACAATAGATATTCTGCTGTCATTTCTGCATTAACGAGTCATAAAGCTCTGAAGAAACCCCAGTAGAAAGGTTTTCATCAAGTGCATCTGAGAAAATAATAAAAGATAAAAAACAGCAGATAATTTCAAAGCAAGATTGTTGCACCATCTCATAGTACCTAAAAAGGACAGATAATCACTGACTTGAAAATAATACTAGTAGTAATTATAATAAATTTCAAAACAAAACAAAATAACAAAAACCTTAGCCAAAACTTTAAAACCAAGTTCAAAGAATTACGTAAGTGGATGCTTTATAGATTATTATCCAATAAATAGCCATACATCACTCAAGTATTTTTCATCTCCCCTCCCTCTTTCTTATCAAAAGAATCTCTCTTATCATTTCCCCACCCAGCTAAGTGAAGCTGATTTCTGAGGACAACCCTTTTACAGTCTCAACTTCATATATTATTATACTGCACAGTGTAAATGTGGCAGTCCTCCTTGAACATACAGAAAAGTGAAAGGCAAACCAACCTCAGGGGCTACTCTCTGAGATTCTTAGAGGGAAGACAGAAATTGGGTAAATTTTTTATTATTGATTCTTTCCCTACTTTTTCTTCCAACATACTACTATGAGTCTGCCACAGTGATGATCTAAGACCCCTGAAATCTGCCTCCGGGGTCTTAAATCATCACTGTGGTAGACCCAGGGTAGTATTTTAGTTTTTATACAAAAATTGTCATCTAGGAATCACAAGTTTTATGATATTTGTTAATGAAACTTAGAGTGGTTGTTGAAGAATGATGAAATTATATGATCCTTTCTTGTGTACTACTTAACTTCATGATAGGAGAGCCAAATGAATATAAAAGTGATACAGATAAGGCAAAATTAGATTTTACTTATAATTACTGTAAATATGAATGTACACACACAACTTTATATCACCTTTTGATCCCAAAGAAATTTCTCATAACTAGTTCATTATGCTATCACTGAGCATTTTTTACTTTTCTAGAACTGTAACCTGCATACTCATTAAGGCACATTTAGTAAATTATTCCAAGAAGTACACTGCTTTGAGAAAATATGGATTTTTAAACTACACAGCCTAGAGGAATATGATCAAATTGAATCCTTTGCATTCTGAAATTTGCAGTGAAAGATTTATACATACATGTTACCCTGCTGTTTGCAAAAATAAACAGCTACAGGGAATGTATAATATTAAAGGTTGATTACACCCAGTTATTAGTCAGATTTTTAGAAATCTGTCAATGGAAATTATCTCAAATACAATATGTTGGATGAAAAAGCAAGTATCATACAATCTATTAAAATTTTTAACATACAAAACAATACCATATGTTCTAATGGATGCATCCCTGTCTAACGAAAGCACAAAAACATCTCAGGGAAGGATTCATTCCTACCGAGACAGTGGTAGCTGATGGGTCAAGGGATGAGGATGGTGTGAGGCTTTAGCTGTATCTGAAATGTCTCTTAACAAAACAAAATGAGCCAAGACCAACATGGCAAAATGTTAGCATTTGTTAAATCTGAGCAGTACTCACTGGTATTTGCAAAATTATTTTCTGAACACTTGAAATAATTTATAATTTTAAACATTTCCAATGTAAGAACATTATAAACTTTTAAGAATAAAGTAAAAATTTAGCTTAAGAAGTGGCAAAATGGAGGAAATATCAACATCTTCACAACTGACAATTCTTTCTGTGTTGCGTGTCTCTGACAGACATAGACGAGTGCACTGCAGGGACGCACAACTGTAGAGCAGACCAAGTGTGCATCAATTTACGGGGATCCTTCGCATGTCAGTGCCCTCCTGGGTATCAGAAGCGAGGGGAGCAGTGTGTAGGTAAGTACCACAGTGCAGTGAGCACGGTCCTGTCTTGAGTACCTTAACTGTTTCAACCTCAAGCATTCCAATTGAAGCATTCATGTTTCTTTGGAGAGTGGTAGCCAATAATTCCTTATTCTTTTATAGACTACCAATCCATTTTCCACAATAACAAGAAACAACCTTAAAGGTTGAGCTATTCTGGATAACAAAGTGTTGGTTAAATGTTAGACGAAGCAAGAGCAGAAATTTGGGGTATGAATGGGACAATAAAAACAACCACAAAAAACTTTAAATTTGCTGTTTTGGGGGCCATCGCGCTAACACACTGGTACTGTGGGCTTCATTCACCATTCACTGCTGCAGAGCATAGCATAGCACAGCACATAGAGCAAATGGTGGAGTTGCATTCCAAGCACCAACCCCAGCTCACTTTGAGACCTTGAGCAAGTTACTTAAATCCTGTGTCTCACTATGTTCACTTGTACTGTGGAGATGATACTAGGCCCTACCTCCAGAGCTCATGTAGGGAATGCTTAGAATAGTGCCTGTCCCTGTGCAGTAAAGCTGTTTGCTATCATTGTATTCTGAGTCAACAGATGGGTATTAAAGGCTCTTTATGCTGCAAGCCTTTGTAGGGTACCATGAGTACAAAGCCAAGTTCACCATGTGCCTCTGCTGGATGGCCTAAGAGCGTGAGCTCTCTGACAGCAAGACCAGGTCATCTTGTGTCACTGTGGTCTCCCCAGTCCAGGAAGTGTGCCCACCATGTGATGGAGGCTCTATGCGTGTGTTTTGAGTGAATGGAAGATCAAAGTATGAGGAAGCCAACTGGCAGATAGTGAAGTAAAATACAGTACTCTGGGCTCAATCATGAGGCCCAGCACTAGGCATGAAACTCTGACTGTCCATTTATTTACATACCCCCTCTTACCACAGATCAGTGAAGAAGCCTTATTTCCTCTTAGGAACAGAGGGTGAGGATGTGGGGACAGACAACCAGTGTCAGTTTTCGCCTGAGAATGTGAGCTGTTGATGTTCACATGTCAACACTGAGTTCCATGTGGGCCCCAGCCCAGTTCTGCCTGCCATAGGGCTGTGCCTAGATGCTGGGGTTAGTGCCCAGCCTCTGAGGAAGGCCTAGGGTTTGCTATAAATGAAGCTGTGATTTAAAAGAAGAGTGTGTAGAAAATTCCAGAGATAACAAAGTTTGGCCATTGTATTAGACAGGAAAATAAACATTTGAGGGCATAAAAAGTACAGAAAAAAGAACTAATCCAACTTAGTGTGGGGTGAATCAAAGAGAATGGAACATATGGTCACAGCCATTTTAATGTGGTAGGAGGAAATATTCCTAAACTCAGATCTAATCATGTATCTTCCCCTCCTGCTTCCCTCACTGAGAGAATCAAGTCTACATTCCTCGACAGAGCATGAAAGGTCTTGCTCAATCTGATCATTGTCCAGTTCTGTTGAATAAACACCTCTCCCCCACCACAAAATATTACACCCCAGCTTTATTCCACCAGTTCCCCACACACATCACACAGTGTTACTTACACTTTGGTGCCTCTATACAAGCTCTTTACACACCAAAAACATTCCCTCCTGGCAAACTCTTATTTCACTATCAAATCCTAGCTTAGGATCACCTCCTCTGGGAAGCCTGCTATGATTTACCCAAATATAATTAGTTGCTCCTCCCCTGTGCCAGTACTTCTCAAATTATGATGAAGGATACTCTTTTGTAAATTTCCAATCTATGGCAGACCAATACTTCTGTAAAGTACAATAAAAATAATGTTGCAGTAATGTCAAATTGCTATTTCTAAACATGTACTCTCAGTTTCTGTATTTATTCATTGCAGACTGGTCCAAATAGCCCATGAACCAGCAGCAGTCAGCAGGCCACACTTCAAGTAGCATGGTGCTCCCTGTGTCCCATACACTCCTTTCTATTGTTGATCTTCTCATTCCATGGAATAATTTGTTTCATGCCTATCTTTCACACCAGACAGGGCAGAACATATGTATACTGATTATCATTATAAACTTGGGGTGCCAAACACAGTGCCAGCAAATAACAATGGTTCAATGAATGTTTATTAGTTAAGAAGACATGCATCATGTATTCACCAAATAGTTATTGAGGGCTTACTGTGTAACAAGCATTGTTCTAGGCACTGGGATAGTAGTAAACAAATTTTACAAATTCATAGCCCTCGTGGAGCTATTAGAAAGTATAATACCATTCATACAAATTAGCTATCAATACTAGCACCTAATGATAGTACTGAGGACTAGGAAGCACTATGCTAAAATTGCTCTTAATTAGTGTGAAGTTTCGATTTATTCGAATAATGTTTATTGAACACCTACTACTATGCCAGGCCCTATTCCAGATCTAACAATGAACAGACAAAAAACCCTCTACCTCCACCTCAAGGGGAGAAGACAGGTCTTATTTGCCATGCGTTATAGTGAGGGAACACACAAGAAGCAAATAAACACATAACACAATGTTGAGTACTGTTAAGGACTGCAAAGAAGTCTAAAGCAAGGTAAGGGAATAGATAGGGCAGAAGAACCTATTTTATATTGGTGGGAAGGGTGGCCACCCTGAGGAGGTGACATTTGAACGGACACCTGAACCAAAGGAAGGGGAAAAGCCATGTGAATATCTTCTTACTATTTATTTCAATATTCAAGTTAAATCAAATATATCTTGCAGCTTATTAGCTCCCATTTATGTTTACTTGCTTTGTGCCAGGAACTTTGCCTACATTATGTCATGTAACCCTCCCAATAATTCTACTTACAGAAGAGGAAATGCAACCTCGAGAGGTTAAGACCAAGCTAGTAATTGCCAGAACAAAGATTCAAACTCAGGTTATCCTGAGGCCACTTGAGCACACTACTTAATTTTAGTTATTAAAGTACCAAAAGAGCCCAGCATAAAGGTTTGTTTTGTTTTGTTTTGTTTTGTTTTACCACAAGGCAGTGTCACTATATAGCATTACATTGTATATGCATAATGGTTGTTTTAAATTACACATGCCATGTTGAAGTTGTCACAAAGTGTAGAATCATGAATTAATGAAATTTTATTATGCTTCTAAGATGTTAGTCCTACTTAGCAAGTTCTCAGTTGAGCATTTTATAGTTGAAAATATTTATATGAGAAGGACACAGGCTGGAACACTTCATCAAAGTGTCAAAAGAGCACTCTCAAGAGGTAACTTATTTAGCATCCTATTCTTCCACAGTGTTCTTTTATTTGATACACAAAAACGTCCTAAGATACACATGGCAAGCCTTGCTATCCACATCTTGCAGTATCTTACCAAGATACTGAAGGCGTAAGTGACTTAGCCAAGGTCACCAGTTGAGCACAGTCCACAACTCTTTCTTCTTTGTTTTGTGCTGCACCATGCACTTCAGTAGTTCTTTTTTACTTCTGTAATTATATATAAGCTTTTAGATCCCCAAACTGACATCTTATATATATATGCAATAGTCTCAATTATTTTGTTTTCTTTAAATCTCAATCCACCCACCAAGTTTATTTACCACTGAATGGCATGAACATTGAGTCTTTGTTCTTAACATCTTAACTCAGAATACAAAGTATATTTAAAATACATATACCCTAATTTTAACAAAATAGGAAATTATTACTTTTAAAAAGAGATTTTCTCTACATAGGTTTTCTAGATAATGCTTTTCAGAGAATGCTAATTCAATAATTTGGTTCTCTTTGTGTGTGTGCCTGATAACCTAGACATAGATGAATGTACCATCCCTCCATATTGCCACCAAAGATGCGTGAATACACCAGGCTCATTTTATTGCCAGTGCAGTCCTGGGTTTCAGTTGGCAGCAAACAACTATACCTGCGTAGGTAAGCCTTTTGAGAACTTGCTGATTTCTCTCTTCACAAAAGGAAACCCCATGCCATGTTGCAGTATTTCCAGTTTTCTGTGTTCTTGAGTAAATAGTTTCCATTGACTTCCCTTCAGGAATCATAAAGCTTAAAAGATAATAACCAATCTGTGTCTTAAAACACATCAAGATGTGAATGGGAAACTTTTTAACTTTGGTTTTAGTTCTCCTCTGTGGATATATCAACAAATGTAAAAGTACAGATCAATTGATATACATACACCAATTAGTCAACAGTGTGTGATATAATGCTGAAAGTGCCAAAAGGGTTACTACAAGTTCAAGTATATAAACTTTCCACTGAAAGTGCATCTGATTTTTACATGCCTCTTCTACCCTTTCAGAATGCAATGTCACGGCACACAATTAAAAGATTGGCATGACATGGAAAAAAATCTAGTGTAGGAAAAATGCCTTTTCACAATATTTTCAGTGCTTTAGAGCATTGCAAAACTCCGTATGGGTCTCAAAGGCTTATGTTATAATTGTAATGGAATTTAACAGAACCCATTTAAAAAGTAATAAATAGCACAGATAAATCTTCAGTACAGCATGCTGAGAGACCATATCAGTATAAGTGTCTTATATCAATTATTTATAGAATTGGCATTTTGTATCTGAACAACAACAAAAGAAAATAGATACTGGAATGTATACTTATTAGAAGCATTAAATTCCTTTGGAAAGATTCATCAAACATCAAACTAACTGTCATTCCTAGAAAAAATATTTTGGTATTTCCAAAAGAAGTATATGACAGATGTCTGAAGTTGTTCCAACAAATATGAAACCTAAATGGACGGTCTCCAGTGAGCTTCTGCAGGGCAAATAATTCAGCTAGGGAATTACTCACTTATCAGCAGATGACATAGGTACAAAAGAGCAAGGATATGTTTAAAGTCTATATATATGTGTGTGTATATATATACATATACATATATATATATAAAACTTTTTTTCAGATATAAATGAATGTGATGCCAGCAATCAATGTGCTCAGCAGTGCTACAACATTCTTGGTTCATTCATCTGTCAGTGCAATCAAGGATATGAGCTAAGCAGTGACAGGCTCAACTGTGAAGGTAAAACTCTTCCCAGATAGTATGGAATAAAGTCCAATTCCTATGACTGCTGTTGTTTTATCTGATTATGTACCCGTTTATGAAAACAAATGCTTACCCATGGGAATTCTGTTCTAAAATCCAGTTAATGTAGTTCAGTTATTACATTGCCTTTTTAGTGTGTTACCAAGAAAAAGGAAAAGAAATAAAAATAACTGAAATATTAGGTGCAGGCTGGCTCTAATAATTAGAAAGGGTGCTCTAGCATGTTGCTTCTCAGTGTGTTATCCAGTGACCAGGTATGTCAGCACCTCCTGGGAGCTTATGAGAAATGAAGAATCTCAGGCTGCAACCCAGACCTCCTGAGTCTGAATCTACATTCAGCAAAAACTCCAGGTGACTGGTGTGCACATTTAAGTTTCAGAATAGCCAAGTGCATGTCAAAACATTAAAATAAAAATCAAGAGATCTGGTTTCTGGTTCTATTCCTGCTACTGTGTGACTTGGGTACATTTCTTGAGTTGCCTGGGTTTCACTTTCCACATGAACAAGAGGAGGGCCATTTAACTAGATTCATGACCTTCAGAGTCCATTGCATGTGCACATTTCGTTGTATAATTCAAAAGGCATTAGACATCCTGAGGGGGATGCCACAGACACTTGATGTCCCTGACCTCCTCACGGTTCACTCAGCTTTACACAAAGCTCAAACCCCACCGAGAGAGGCCTCACATCATGCCATTACACTCAAAACTGAAAGAGGCTACCTCAGGACAGCTGCCTCTGCCCTTCTGAGTAAACTGTAGGGACATCACTATTCAGAAATGCAAAGCATTCTTCCCCTGAAGGCCAGATCCTGCCAAGCTGTCATTCTGGAAGCTGCACAGGTTAGGGGACTTGGCATTCAAAGCTCAAATGAACTTGGCGTCAAAGTCACCCAATTTCTGAGAAGACAAACATGAACTCTGCATCCTGGATGGGTCTGCAGAGTCCAAAATGAAGGCCGTCAACCATAAGCCAATTAATTCAGTAGTGTAGTTAGGTCCAGGATAGCCAAATTGTCAGCAATGATTCAGTAAAAGTCATGATAAGAAAAACTTTTTGTGCTATGAAGTCATAGAGAGAAATAAGCTGATATTGTTAGAATTTGCCTTTTAGCTGCTTATAAAGTTTTATATTTCTATTTCAGAATTTGCAATATTTTTACTCTCTTTAGCTCACCTCAAAAGTGTACTACTTCCCCTGGACTGTTGAGCAGAAAAATATATATATATATGTGTGTGTGTGTGTGTGTGTGTGTGTGTGTGTGTGTGTATGTGAAACCCAGGAAACTTAAGAAATCTGCCCAAGTCACACAGTAGCAGGAATAGGACTAGAAGCCAGATCTCTTTATATATATAGATAGATATAATTTTTCCTCCTTAAAATATAAATAATTTTAATTATATATAATTATTTAATATAAATATTTTTAATCTTATATATAATTTTTATATATATATATATATATATCCAAAGTAGTGGTGCACAAACTTTTCAACTCTGTGTCCTTTCTCTTGTCTGATTCAACAGACATTGATGAATGCAGAACCTCAAGCTACCTGTGTCAATATCAATGTGTCAATGAACCTGGGAAATTCTCATGTATGTGCCCCCAGGGATACCAAGTGGTGAGAAGTAGAACATGTCAAGGTAAGTTTATTTTTTTTTCATATGTTAGGTATTTAGTTTTAACCAGGAAGAGACAAGAGGAAGTTATAGGATTCTCCTATAGACTTTCATTTTTCCCACTTTGAATATACAATTTAAGCTTTTTTTTCCCTTGTTCAACATAAAATATATACATCTCATAAAGAGGTGATTCTATGCTAACACCGACATTTTTCATCCTTAAAAGATAAATAATTTTAATAAAATATTGATATTTATTCTATGTAACTTACATAATCTCTTTGAGATACATCTTCAAATCATCCACTGGAAAAGATTCAGTTATTAAAATGTTTCACCTGTGAGTTTGAGTTTAGAGCATAAGCTCAATATGTGAGTTAAACATACCTCCATCCAGTCTTAGTTCTCTAAAACACAAGGATTATAAATTGTGTAAGAATGTAGGTGCTGAGAAAAGTCAGCCTAATATGTCGTAAAATATACTTGAATATTTTAGAGAAAACTACTAGCTCCAAAATAGCTAATGACCTTGGGTCCAGTTTCAAAATAAACATTCAGATGATCTTCACACCTATACATAAGTGGAAGAGGCAGCTCCCTACAATGGTATGATTTCAGAGTCTCTCAGGAATATCTAAAAAAAAAGGACCCTACCTCCAATGTTGCATGTAGTTGAAGACTTTCTTAACAGGGAAAGGACTGTCAGATAAAACCAAAAATGTAGAAAATCCTGGAAAAGCTAGTACAAACACTTAAATTTACACAGAGCAACAAAAGAATGAAAAAAATGACCAAACTTGAGGACAGAAAACCTGTTTGAATCCCAGTTCCACTGTATTCAGTCTGCACAATCTTGAACAAATTATCAAACTACTCTGAGCCTCAGCTTCCTCATTTGGAAAAGGGAGTTGTGGGAATTTAGTGGAATAACATACATAAAAATAATTTGTAAACTATAAAGCTTGTACAGGTCAAGGTGTTTTTATGAAATTTACTTACCAATGTAAGTGACCAGTAGTAAATCTTCTGTAGAGAGTCCTTTTTAATCAGAGTTGGAGTGAAGGCACACAAGGACAATAAAGATCCTGTTAAGAAAAGAAAGATCAAGGAAAGGAGACACTGGGGATTCTCAGTCTATATCATGATTTTACAGGAAAATATTAACTTAGAGGAAATCCATTACCTGGGATTTTATAATAGGCACACAATTTTTTGACTAGACTCCAACCACTGAGTATGAGCATAATCAGAATGTAGTTCATTGCACAATGAACATCTTTATAACCCTTTCCAGGTTACTAGAGACTTTTTATAAATGTTAATTGTGGGAAAACATTGCATTCCAATGGTTTTACTTACTGAACCCTAATTGAGACTTTCAACATGCATATTACATGCAAGAAAATGTTAGCTAGTGGAACGTCTTAACAAATTTCTCTGAAGTCCTTCAAACAAATATCTATGTGTTTCTGATCAAAAATTGATTTGATGCTCAGCAAAAGACAGAAGCAGATTAATGCACGGTGGGATCCGACCTGCCTAGCCTATCTATCTGGAAACATTTATATCTATTATAATTAAAGGTGGAAAATGCACCAAACTTGCAAGTGGGGGATTCATAAATGTTATATGTTGAAGATATGCAGCTTCAGACTGTTTGGTTAAGCCAAAACATTTTTTGTGGAAAAGACTTAGCATTCTTCTAAAGTATAAAGCAATTGCTTTCTCCTACAGAAATCATTCCTTCTGAGCCTTGTCCACAGGAATAAAATGAAATTGAAAGTTTTGGATTCTTAACTTTCTCTAAAAGACTTATTTTGTGGATGAAATAACTGTTCTCATTTCACAGGCCTATACAAATGAAAACTCTGTGTGTGTGTGTATGTGTGTGTGGAGAGAGAGACAGAGAGACAAAGAATACACATACACATAGACACACACTCATCACATATTTTGACAGTATTAATTTCTGAAAAATCTTCCAGAATGATTAAGGTGATGATTATGCTAGGCTCTACATTACTGGAAGTAATAAATGAAATTATAAGGTTGTCTTTTGCTTCTGTTGGACTCCATATAACAAATAAGTATTAGTTTTCCCTGTACCTAAACAGCATCTTTATTTTTCAAAAAAGTGGAAAATACTGAAAGGATAAGTCAATTGTGATTTCATCTGAAGAATCTAAGTTTTCTTTCTTCAGCCATAGCCAGTCCAAGAAGACACTTTTTGTAACTGTCTCTTGGAGACTACCTAGCTTTCCCAGTCTGTTCTTGAGTTCCAGATAACTTTAGCCAGTTTGGAAGCTAAAATACTTTTTTTTCCTCCAAAGTCAAGGCATGAATTATTTAGAGTATATGAACTTGGATGAGCCATTAAACCCTTATTTGTTTTTCATCCATATCAAGTGGAAATATCTTTCTCACCTACCTCCACACAGTTTGTGTGAAGAGCAACTTAGTTCAATTTAATATTTCTTAAAAGCCAGATGCTCTATTGCATTAATGCTAGGTGATGAAAGGATTAAAAGATGGGTACAATAACCCTTGCCCTCAAGGAGCTTACAAGCTAATAGAAGGGTTAAGCTAGACATGTAGATTGCAATAATGCAAAGCAGAAAGCAATAAAGGCCCTTAAAAAAGAACACCAGGTATGAGAATTCAAAAGAGATCATATCTCAGCACCTAGCCCATGCTTGGCTTACAGCAAGGATTCAGTAAATTACTTATGGAATGAGTAAATTCATGAATAAAAATATCTCATTGTGGAGAAGGAATGATTCAGAAAAAGTTTACATTGAATAAAATATAAATCACTATTCAAATGTAAAGGGAGACAGACATAGAGATGTAGATATTAATTTTATTTTTATTGTTGTTGTTGTTATAAATGTAATGGCTCTCTAGTAAAACTGTTCTCTCAGATGTCATCTGGAGGCTTCTGATTCCCAAATTTAGAGTCAATCTTTGTCCAGCCTGAGGTAAACACAACCCTTCTTCCAAGGACTCTCTCTCCCTCTGACTTCTTCGGCATTGCCTTTTCCTGGGTTGTCTCCCTGCACTGACAGCCTCTTCCTTAACTTCCTCTTTTGCCTTACAGTCCTAAAATTGCTATGCTCTATGAGGTGGAACACTTCATAGTTTCACTTCTTGTGCTGTGCTTCCTCTGGACAGTATAATCCACTCCCAGCATGCTTCAGCTTACTGAAACCACATTTCTAGCCTTTTCCTTTCTCCCAAGTTCCTGAAAGAGATGATAAGCTACCCTTCATAGTTTATGCTTCCTGATTTCTCGGCTTGGAAAGCCTTCCCTGCCCCAGCCATGAAAACTCCATCTAACTACCACCCTTCAAGGCCACGTTGGGATGCCTCTTCCTTCCTTCAGCCTTCCCTAATCCCCCTGGCAAAATTACCCAACTCTGCTCCACATGCCCCAGTATACTTATCTATCTCTTACTTAATTCCACTTTACTTTCTAAGTAACCATATACACATTCCCTTAATTATAATGTCCCTGAGGACAAGAACTGGTGTTTTTTAAACTTTCATATAGGCAGAGTCAATGGTTAACATTGGGGTTTGAATTCAACAGATGAACAATAGGTGCTTGATAAAATATCATGAAATGACACATATTAATCTGCCTAGAATGTCTCAGCTCTATCTGTCCTGAATTCAGTGCAATGAACACCCAGTCTTGTGTCTAAAAGCAGGTTGAACACAGTCCAGATGCTCTCACACCTCCTTCCTTGCAAACAGAATCTGCCAGTTATATGATTTAATTAGATCAGTTCATTAGTTTAGTTAGTAAACTCTTTGACCCTACATCTCTACAGATATAAATGAGTGTGAGACCACAAATGAATGCCGGGAGGATGAAATGTGTTGGAATTATCATGGCGGCTTCCGTTGTTATCCACGAAATCCTTGTCAAGATCCCTACATTCTAACACCAGAGAAGTAAGAAAAATCAGAACTTTTGAAAGTGAGGATTTTCTGGTCTTACCAAGCCAAACTGCTGAATACTTTTGTTTGTCTCTACAGCCGATGTGTTTGCCCAGTCTCAAATGCCATGTGCCGAGAACTGCCCCAGTCAATAGTCTACAAATACATGAGCATCCGATCTGATAGGTCTGTGCCATCAGACATCTTCCAGATACAGGCCACAACTATTTATGCCAACACCATCAATACTTTTCGGATTAAATCTGGAAATGAAAATGGAGAGTTCTACCTACGAGTAAGTATCCCGAAGGCAGCCTTAACTATTGAGAAAGATGGGAGTTTGTTGTTGTTGTTGTGTGGTATCCACAGGTGGAAGGAAAGCAAACATTTAAAGAGTCTTATGTGTAGGCATTGTGTAAGGCCTTCCAGGTACATTATTTCATTTATTCCTCTTGGTAACACTGCCAGATAGATATTAATATTCATCTCCATTTTTTACAGAGGAGAAAAGTGAGATGCAGAAAGATTAAGTAGCATCCCTGAAATCACTCAAATATTAAGTTTGGCAGACTCTGACAGAGTTGTGTGTGACCACGAAAATACAAGCCTCCCATCCCCCTGCCTCTGCCCCCCCACACACACCCCCCAAGTAGGCGTCACTAATCATTGATGGTTAATTAATTACGCATAGACATACATATAATTCAAATCCAAAATAATTCCTGGAGCTCCTAAAGAGTTTTTCAGACATCATGAATTCATCATTGTTACATTCACAAGACAGTTTGCATTCACACCTAAACTAAAACCTGTAAGTATGTGAGAAGTGACCCCACCTCCCCGCACAGTACGTGTCAGTAGTTGTACCATTCTTGCCAACTTCTGGGCTGACAGTATGGAGTCATCTCCCTATCTTTCATTGCCTGTGTGAAATCTACTTTCTGAATTCTGCCATTTCCCTCTTCACAATGGGTTATCTTTGCTTCCTCACATCCCTGTCTCTCTTCCTATAAACTGGCTCCCGTCACTTCCATGATCCCTTCAGTGGCTTCTGAGCTGGTCTCCCTGACCCCAAAGCCTCAGCCTTCCAGTCTCCCTACAAAATCTTCGCAAGTTCATTTTAGGTTAAAATTTGGACATATTTTAAATACAGCTCACCACTTCATGTGAAAATGATGGCACCCTACCAAGCAGTTTGCAGAGTTACGGTAACTGTTTCATGCTAATGATGTTATTCATCCAGTTACAATTTTCTCAAAACTCCTTTGGGCACTCTTTATTTTTAATCAAATTTTAAAGCCAATATTTCATTTTGAGAATATGAATTAAATTGGGAAATTCATCCTTCTGATACAGTTTACAGATTTTTAATGTTTACCCATTTATCCTGTTTTTTGATATATTAATTTCCCATATAGCTCCAGAG
Source organism: Pongo pygmaeus (assembly GCF_028885625.2). Classification (NCBI taxonomy): domain Eukaryota; kingdom Metazoa; phylum Chordata; class Mammalia; order Primates; family Hominidae; genus Pongo; species Pongo pygmaeus. Next base: position 77,681,911 of record NC_072385.2, read on the forward strand.
TTATGTGATACTATTTCTTTGCCAGTATATTAGAAAATGATTAATTTCTCATGACCAACTTCTGAAAAGAAAGACCCAATGCAAAATGCAATCTATTACAATTATTTTTTCAAATAAAAAAGAATATAGTTCTTTAACATTTGATATTTTAAATTTGACATATTCTTGATATTTGTAAGAAATTTTCACTGAATGAATTTTACACAATTCAGATACTACCAATTAACTAATTCTAGCCTAAACAAATAACATTATTTTTAAAAACAAAATCTTAAAAAATAATTTTCTATTTTGAACTTTTAGCCATAATGTAAGAAAATAAAATTTTCTAGCAGAATAATCAAAGAGTGAAACAAAGTTCCAACATGTTTTTTCTTTGCAATTAAACATAGCACTTTTACAGTTATTTATTATTCATATCAGTGCATTTACTGACTTGATATTTTCAAATCAAAATACAGTGTTTTTCTCCAGTGAAATCCTTATTCTCATGACTGATAGAAAACATTGCCAGTTTTGATAGTTCCAGAGTTAATGTTAAATTATTTGAAAGAAAATTATTTAAAATAATAAAAATAGACATTTCAAGACTATTTCTTATCACATAATTCAAAAAGTACTTGGATCAAATCCTACAGAGTTTCTCCACTAAAATTCTACTTGTGCAGAGGGCATTGAAACACATGAAAATCAACAGCAGGTTAATTAGGTTAATTAATTAGGTTAATTAAGCACCTACTACATGCTCAGCTCTATGCTAGGTGTCATGAGGAATTAAAAGGACATGTAATGCACATTTTCTGATTTCAAGGAGCTTTAAATATTATTGTGTAGAAAAAGTTAACATCTATGAAAATAGAAGGGGGGCAATTTTGTGCTTAATTCCATGGTCCAAATACATCAAAAAATCAATGTGGGCTGTCAAAGAAGGTTTCTTGATAGTCACGAGTCAGCCTGATTCTTGAAAGGATATGTGGAATATAAAATTTTATTTATATTCCTTTTGAGAAAATACTGAGAAAACCATCTTCCCTGGAAAAGAGAACATATTGTAAAGAAAGTACATGAAATTGAAGGTTGAATATTCAACATCCCCCACACTGCCCCAGTGTCTCTGCTCCCTTACTGAGCCTTACTATTATTCTTCCTAGCCCTATCACTAGCTAGTCTAGTATTCACTGAACTATGTCATCCACTAGAATATGAGCATAATGAGAGCAGAGACTACACCTGTCGGTTCACTATTCTATCCTCAGCACATAGAATGGTACCTGTCACATAGCAAATGCTAAAATAAAATTTAAATGAATAAATTAATTCAATCAACACCTTCAAGGTGTTATTATTACCTACAACTATTGTTTACAAGAGGTATGCACCATGGAAGATCCTGGAGACACAACAATGAAAAAAGCCAAGCCAGTTCCTGCCCCCGAGGAGCTTGTAGTCAAGACATTGAACAAGTGATCAGAAAGATGCTGACTGCTGCAGCAGAGGGTTGCAAGCTGCTCATGAGTATATAACAAGTAGACCTAACCAAAGCATTCTCTCCCTTGGTTTAATGTCCACCCATTGAGGTGATTGCTAAATCCTAATCCATGACTCTATCCCTTGTCATTCAAACTCACACATCCACTTACCTGCCTCTCCAACCTCATCTCCCTCCACTCACAAGAGCCCATCACATTCTTCATCAAAATGAAACTGCACCCAGTTCTTCTGAACATATTACTTTACAAAACTTTCATTTGTGCCTGGTGACTCTCATTAGGCATTCAAAAGCTTTCCCTCAGTGCTTCAGGGCTCTTCCTTTTCTTCCCTTTATGTATCTTCATACGTACCCTGCATAACCTCGTATATCTTAGCATTTACCATATTCTCTTGAAAAACTGTTTCCATTTCTCTTTACTTACTAGAATGTAAACAGATGCACAATGTTGAGAAAATGAAAAGTGACAACTTTGTTTACAAGTTCAGAAATTATCAGATTCTCAGTTAAGCTCTAGTCTCTGTAAAGTCCACAACTACTCAATAAAAGTGAAGAAAAATGTTAACAGAGAGGGAGGAATCAAAAACAAAGAACTATTTAAAAAAAAAAAAAAAGCAAGTCCTTGAAACTTGGAGCTAATGACTGTATTAGACAAGCGATGAGAGCCAAGAAGGGTTGAAACCAAGAAGGGACCAAGTAGTGGCTCTTTTATACCACCCTCAAAATTCTCCCCCTAATTTTTGTAGGAGGTATACTAACAAAGCATAGAAACTCCGATCCAAGAAAATTATTCTCTTCCTTTCTCTATTTTCTTTTATTTTAGCAAACAAGTCCTGTAAGTGCAATGCTTGTGCTCGTGAAGTCATTATCAGGACCAAGAGAACATATCGTGGACCTGGAGATGCTGACAGTCAGCAGTATAGGGACCTTCCGCACAAGCTCTGTGTTAAGATTGACAATAATAGTGGGGCCATTTTCATTTTAGTCTTTTGTAAGAGTCAACCACAGGCATTTAAGTCAGCCAAAGAATATTGTTACCTTAAAGCACTATTTTATTTATAGATATATCTAGTGCATCTACATCTCTATACTGTACACTCACCCATAATTCAAACAATTACACCATGGTATAAAGTGGGCATTTAATATGTAAAGATTCAAAGTTTGTCTTTATTGCTATATGTAAATTAGACATTAATCCACTAAACTGGTCTTCTTCAAGTGAGCTAAGTATACACTATCTGGTGAAACTTGGATTCTTTCCTTTAAAAGTGGGACCAAGCAATGATGATCTTCTGTGGTGCTTAAGAAAACTTACTAGAGCTCCACTAACAGTCTCATAAGGAGGCATCCATCATAACCATTGAATAGCATGCAAGGGTAAGAATGAGTTTTTAACTGCTTTGTAAGAAAATGGAAAAGGTCAATAAAGATATATTTCTTTAGAAAATGGGGATCTGCCATATTCGTGTTGGTTTTTATTTTCATATCCAGCCTAAAGGTGGTTGTTTATTATATAGTAATAAATCATTGTTGTACAATATGCTGGTTTCTGTAGGGTATTTTTAATTTTTTCAGAAATTTTAGATTGTGAATATTTTGTAAAAAACAGTAAGCAAAATTTTCCAGAATTCCCAAAATGAACCAGATATCCCCTAGAAAATTATACTATTGAGAAATCTATGGGGAGGATATGAGAAAATAAATTCCTTCTAAACCACATTGGAACTGACCTGAAGAAGCAAACTCGGAAAATATAATAACGTCCCTGAAATCAGGACTTCCACAAGATGCAGAACAAAATGAATAAAAGGTATTTCACTGGAGAAGTTTTAATTTCTAAGTAAAATTTAAATCCTAACACTTCACTAATTTATAACTAAAATTTCTCATCTTCGTACTTGATGCTCACAGAGGAAGAAAATGATGATGGTTTTTATTCCTGGCATCCAGAGTGACAGTGAACTTAAGCAAATTACCCTCCTACCCAATTCTATGGAATATTTTATACGTCTCCTTGTTTAAAATGTCACTGCTTCACTTTGATGTATCATATTTTTAAATAAAAATAAATATTCTTTTAGAAGATCACTCAATCTTTGGAGGCTTTTCAGCGTAGTCAGTAGCCCCCAATATAATTTTTATATCTGGGATAAACATCAGTTATAGGTGCCAGCGCAAGAACTACCATTAGATTTTTTTTTTAATAAATAAACTGGGAGATGAGGAACCAAAAAGACAGTTAAAATCATGCCACAAAACAGCCAACTTTTTCTTAAATCTAGTTTCACAGCATATATGCATAACCTCTGTCACCAGGTAATCTTGCTGCTAAAACAAATACCTCTCAAAGAGTTGACTCATGTGCAGAAATTGCCAAAAAGAAAGTTCAGCAAAAGCCCAAGGAACAAAACACAAACTCCTTCTGTGAGAGTAGGGGATGAGCTCTTAAAGGTTAAAGGGGCACAGAAACAGTGGAGAGAGAACAGATCTGACCAAGAGACAGCACAGAAGCAGAGTCAACAACCAGCCACAACACAGCAAGACTGTTGAGTTCATTCCTCTTACCCTGTCTACATGATTGCTTACAGTCAAGATAAATTACAGCTTGATCTAAATGTTTCCATTTTTAATCAATCTAGTGATTTTCCTACATATAAAAACAGCTCTCAAGTGAGAGCTGGGAATAGCAGCAGTTAAAGAAAAAAAGCCTAAGACCTTTTTCCAACACATTTTTCCCTCTTAAACAAGAAGACCGGTCTTGTCTGTAACTCCCCAGGGAATTGTAGAAGAAACAGGAATCTCTGAAATGTTTATGCTAAGCCCTGGCCCTCAATTTCTACCTCCAAATATATATATATATATATTCTGGGCCTACGGAAGCCATTAACTGCAGACAAGATGTTTGCCCTTTTATCCCAAAGCCTAGTCCTACCCACAAATCACAGACACATGGAAGAGGGTTGATACTGAAGTTTCACTGAGGCAATTTCCTTGTTCTGTTGTGATAAAATTTACCATTTTAGACATTTTAAAGTGTACAGTTCAGTGGCATGGAGTACACTCAGAGTGTTGAGCAAATATTGTCACTATCTAGTTCAGGGGCCCCCAACCACTCCCCCAACAACTGGGCTGCAGACTGGTACCTCTCCATGGCCTGTTAGGAACTGGGCCGCACAGCAGGAGGTGATGGGTGGGCGAGCATTACCACCTGAGCTCTGCCTTCTGGCAGATCATCCCAGCATTAGATTCTTATAGGAGCATGAACCCTATTGTGCATGCAAGGGATCTAGGTTGTGTGCTCCTTATGAGAATCTAATGCCTGGTAATCTGAGGTCTGAGGTGGAACAGTTTCATCCCAAAACCATCCCCTCACCCCTCCCCACCCTCACCCCCCACTATCCCCACCCATGGAAAAACTGTCTTCCACCAAACCTGGTGCCAAAAAGGCTGGGGACCACTGATCTAGTTCCATAACATTTCATCACTCAAAAATAGACCCCATACCTGTTAACAGTCAGTCCCATTTCCCCTTCCCATAAGCCCCTCTGGGAGTCAACATTAATCTACTTTCTATGGATTTGCCCATTCTGGACATTTTATATAAATAAGATCATACAATAATATGTGGCCTTTTGTGTCTGGCTTCTTTCACTCAGCATAATGTTTTCAAGGTTTAGCCATGTTATAGCATGTGTCAGTACTTCATTTCTTTTTCCAACTGAATAATATTCCATTGCATAGATCTATCACATTTTGTTTATTCATCAGTTAATGAACATCAGCTGATAAGCTGTTTATACCTGCGATTATTCTTTTTCAATCTTGGGTGTCAAAAAGAAACTGTTTCCTAGACTATTCATCCACTAGTTTCACAGCCTAAATTCAACCATTTTTAGTTTGGCTTTTGACTAAAAAGAATAGCAAGTTTAAAAAAATTGTTTTAATTCATGGAAGCAAAAACCTGGAAAAAGCTTTGAGAAGCTAATACATGAGTTCCTTTATAGGTGCAATCATCCTCAATAAACGTAAATATTTCATGCTCTCTTAATTTGAAATTGAAAATAAATGTCATGTCTAAAAACAATCAAAGCAGTAAGACAAAATTCTGCTGTTTTCAAACTACACATGATTCTTTCCTTCCCTCCATGAAAATCGCTGATTTAAGCCTGCTCCCATAGATGAAAATTATGGAAATAATTTATTGTCACAGTCATTTATTATTGTAATTTTCTCAGCATTTATTGAGAAAATTCTAAAGTAATTCCTTCCAATGTCTAATAGTGTGATGGTATAGAAGAACCAAGAGTCTATCTAGTCTTGGTTCTAAAGTAACCAGCCAAGAGATCTTGGGGAAGTCACTTAGCTTCTCAGTACCTTGGTTTCATCTATAAAAGAGGGATATTGAAACAAGGTGTTCCTCCAGCTTTGAAAACCAGGTGTGGTGGCTCCCACCTGTAATCCTATCACTTTGGGAGGCCGATGCAGGTGGATCACTTGAGCCAGGAGTTCAAGACCAGCATGGACAACATAGCGAAACTCCATCTCTACAAAAACATACAAATATTACCGAGGTGTGGTGGCATGTTCCTGTACTCCTAGCTGCTTGGGAGGCTGAGGTGGGTGGATTACTTGAACCCAGGAGGTAGAGGTTGCAGTGAGCTGTGAGTGCACCACTGCCCTCCAGCCTGGGCAACAGAGCAAGACCCTGTCTCAGGAAAAAAAAATTATATATATATATATATATATGCGCCATTGAAAGAAGAGTTAGCTCTATTTGCCAAATCTTTGAAAGCATCTGAGTCTTCTTTGTAAGCAGCGACTATTGGAAAGCATTATCATTGGTGGAAGAAAAAAATGAATAGTGCCCACCCAAAAAAACGTTATCTTCACTTTATGGTCTCATTATTAACGCTGAGGACATAGGAAATAATCCAATTTAACTATGTTTTTTAAATTGCAATTCAAACAACAGTTACTTTTAGTATTCACTCTTATGCATGTTTTTGCTCCTTTCCACTGAAACTAATTGCAATCTGATTACTCATGTTAAACTGGAAGTCATTTTACCTTATTTCACCAGTGGAAAAAATGGCCAGTCATGAGTTCCCACACTTCCAAACATGCTTTCAGGGAAATGCCTATGTTTTTACTCAGTGAGCCTCAGTAATGAGGACTGACGTAGATGTTTCCAACACTTCACTGTTCTAATACCTGTGGCCTGGGCTCTGAGACTTCCATGCTCTCTGGCTGGACACAGTTATTTTTTACAGTGGTTAGGAAAGACCTCTTGGTTGTTAAGCTCTCTAAAAGAGAATAATTTAACTTCAGCTGCCAAATTTCCCTCTTAAGTAGTTTCTTTAACAATTGGCAATCTCCATCTCCTCCAAATATAAAATATCTCCTATTTCATACCCTTATTTTTAATAATAATAGGATTCTAGAACTTAGATACACCATCCTGTAAAAAATCTCTTATTTTTAAGACTTGCACAACATCGCAGTTTGTTGAGCAAGAGTGCTATGCCTAGAATGCAGTTCTTATGACTTAGATTAGGGCTCTTTTCATTGGCCATACTCCAAATTTCAACACCAACAAGCAGTCTCTTTCCTTTTAAACCCCTTCTTGAACAGTGTCCACTCCACATCATGGGCCAGCCTTTCTGGCTGCATGACTTTTTCATCGCTACTTTCACATGCAATCAGATTGAAATAACGTAGATACCACCAACCTGATTCTTATAACCTTCTTGAACTGTAGTTTACTTTTCTCTTTAACTCCAGACAGGCAGAAGTAATTGTGTTACCCAAAATACTCCTGAATTCAGGAAACTGAAATGCAAACACCAGTCATGTAGACCTCACTATACTTGAGAGGACAGCAGTTTCCAGAAGAAAAGAGGCTATTAGTAGCGATCCAAATGGATCTCTACTAATAATGGGGAGCTTTGAGAGCAATAGTGATTGATATGGTTTGGATGTTTCTACCCTCCAAATCTCATGTTGCAATGTGACCTCCAATGTTGGAGGTGGGGCCTGGTAGAAAGTGTTTGGGTCATGGGGTGGATCCCTCATGACTGGCTTAGTGCCCTCCCTGCAGTAACACATTCACATGAGACCTGGTTATTTAAAGGAGTCTGGCTCCTCCTCCTTTCCCTTGCTCCTGTTCTGGCCATGTGATATACCTACTTCCCTGCTTCGCTTTCCACCATGATTGTAAGCTTCCGGAGGTCTTCACCAGGAGCATACGGTGGTATCACATTACCTGTACAGCCTGCAGAATCATGAACCAATTAAACCTCTTTTCTTTATAAATTACCCAGTTCAGGTATTTATTTATAGCAATGCAAGGACGGCCTAACACAGTGGTGAAGATAGAATGAGTCTCACACTCCCCTGGTCCAGGAGCTGGACAAAAAAGCATACAGCGTCCTTCCTGCTGTAAGGATTATTATAAAGCCAAGGGTAAAGAACATTGCCGTTCCTTGACACTGGTTAACATTCATTAGGTGATTTTCGAAGGTGCAAATATGTACGAGGAACATCATCACCTAATGGCTTCTGTTTTAGAGGCCTAGAGTAAGACAAGATATCACACTATTAACAACTCAGTCCTCAATGGGGCTTTAGGTTCTTTCACATGTGAAAATGGCAAAAACACATAGGTATTTTTTAAATTATAATTTAAAAATATAAGTATTGAAGAGTAGAAATCAGCTAGAAACCAATCCCCATATATAGTACACGTACTAATTTCTACCACTCTTCGTTTACAAGGGAGATGCTTTAGTGAATTCAAATGATGGAAATGGAAAGATTGTTCAGTACCCTAAGGCCACCTGAACACAGCCCAGTGGGATTATTACTTTGGGGGAAGCTTCACAAATAAAAGTTTATTGTTGAATCTTGTTTCCATGACTTCAAGCAGTTGCTTGTGTTTTGAATAGTTATGTATGCTTCTAACTTTCTAACGCTCCTTTTAAAATATAGAACAGCTGCTGGTCTGCTCATATGTTATGCATAAGAAGCCCACAAGGGACAAGGCCCTTTATTAATATGTTGAATTATTTTTAACACAGTTATATTTCTATCCCAAATCATCATCTCTAAAAGATGGCAAGCTTCCATCTTCCCAGCTGGGGGGAGCACCTGCAAAATTCAAACCCAAATTGTGACACATCTGGTACCCAAAAACCAATCTTGTTTCATCTGGCCAGCAGACTAAAATATCAAGATGGTTGAACAGAAACAAGGCAAAAAGTTAACTGCCTCTTATATGCAGTCAATGCAGATGTCTAGTTAAGCTGTTTATATAGTAAGCGCATGTGTGTGTTAACGGAGCACAGACCCCTTTAATAAGCCAGAGTTGGAATATAAATGCAAGAGGATTTTAAAGACCTGAACGCAATAATTCAGTTCTTTTTTATCTTCCCATAGAAACTAAAGTAGTTTCTGCAAAATCTCAGCATGATATTTAAACAGATGCATATAACACAAACAAATGATTTTGTTGAGTTATTTGAGTATCTCCAAATTGTTTATTTCCTTTAAAAACCCCATTTTATATTTTTGTATTTTAATATTTACATTATGTTTCTTTAAGTGGTAAATTACTTGCATATGGCTTAAACAAGGTATCTTGGTTTGTGTTGCCCCAAATGCAGATTCTGACATAAAAACTGAGTTCTGGTAGGTTGGGAAGCAAACTTGAGTGAGTGGGGAAAGTGAGCCAGGGAAGAAAGAGATGCCAATGAATTCATGAGTAAATGAGTGGATCACCTCTGTGAGCAACTGTAGCTCAATTCCTCTGATAAATCATATGGAACTCACCTAAGAAACATTCCACTAGAGGCCACATGGGCTACAGCATTTATCTACCAACTCCCATCCCTGTGGTAAGTGTTGCCCATACACACTGCCTGCAGGAGGGTGTGCTTCCTCATACTGGAGAAAGCCCTCAGGCAGAGGGTAAGAAAGATAGAGGTTTGATAGAGGATGCTCTTGGCAAACTAGAAACTTCTACTGCACCATGCAGTAAACTCATATGGCTAAGGAGATCTGGGGCAGACATCAACATTTGCTGACTGACGCCAGTGCAATGCTTGATGAGTCTGACAAATGGAGCTTCTGTTACTTACTGGCTTGATGGCTTCATATCACATAAATCTCTTCCTTGACCTTTTTCTGTTCATTCTCCCATCTTTTCTTCCTTTTCCTCTCTCATTCTCTTCTTCTGCTCAGGCACTAACCATGTCCAAGGCTAATGGACATGGTTCAGCCAATGACACCGAATTAGATTCAAGGACACATATAATACTATGCAAAGTGGTATTGTATAGTTAATACCATGAGCCTATCTGATTCTACAGCTCATCACAAGTCCAATTGCAAAGTACTAAATAGAATGAGTAGCCCTTCAAAAGTGAATCTTCAGGGAAGCTAATGAAGCTAAAGCTTCAAGGCTCCTCCCTTGTACCAGCCCCTTCCAAGGTCCTGAAAGGGACCCTATGTTCACATAGTTATATATTTTTGTAAAATTTGTATAATACATTTTAGCTGTATTGGTTAGAATTACTCTTTCATCTTGGGCTCCCCCCATCACACTTTCACATGTCACGTGGCTCTGAAGTGGGTCAAAAGTATGTTTGAGATCCAGCCTGGGAAAGTGGAGTTAGGAGAGTGTATTTAGTTTGGATTTAGTAGGATATATTTATATAGTTAACATTCATTTCTATGTATGGTTAATTTGAGCTCCTGTCTGGGGTAGGAATAGCCTCTAGAAATATTCCCACCATCCTCTGTGTTGACCATAGCTGACAGCATGCCCAAAAGTTCAAGGCCAGGAGTCCCATCAAACTATAACATTCTACAGCATCCAACAATGGATGTAAATAGCAGAGGAAAAACAAGTTTTGAAATATGCAGAGCTATAAATTAATCTATGGAAAATCCTTCCATTCACCAGACATGTAAAATAATAAGCAGAGGATGTGGTTTTAATCAATGCCTAGTCATGAATATACCTAATTATGCAGCATATACAACTATAAGTGCACCATACCATGAAAATATTTTCATATATTTAGGAACTCACCAGAAATTATTCTGACAATAAAAAGTGAGTTGTAACCAAAAAGATGTTCAGATAATACCAAAAGTGATCATCTTTGAGAAGAAGAAATAAATTTCAAATAGAAGTAATAAATAGACTCTTGAGTTGATTGATAAATTAATGGAGAGGACTATGAATCATATGAACACACTGGAGAAGAACATAAATGTCCTGCTACTTTGATCTAGAACACTAATATCAGTGAAGGTAACAGAAAACTGGTAATTATACACCACAATAGGACATCAGAACTCACTGGGTAATGAGTGTGACCATTTCAAAGGATATTTAAGAGTAGTCCCTGCACAAGAACACTTGGAATGATCTGAACTCGTATAGATCCGATAGAGGTTCCCAAATCTGAGAGCAATATTAAAAATTTGCATGATATTGTAATAATGATTTGTGAAATCAAAGAAACTTTTATAAACTACCTATTTAAAAAAAATCTTAACCAGGCTAGAGCAAAACCTGGTTTATTTTACTATTCTTCCTACAGAAAATAATACAAAATTGCATTTATTGGCAACCAGAATATGCATCAAAAAATGTAGGAAAAAAAAGAAGTATTACAAAGGAGTGTTAGGCAGTTAATTAACAAAAAATGTTATTTTCCCAGACTTTGAAATTTTTGCTGTATTTATCAGCTTTTAAAATGTACAATTTATTGTAATTTCTTACATCATTCTAAATAAAAATTTACTTTTGTGTCTAATTTTGTACTTACAATTTTATATTTTTTTCCTTTAAAGTAAGCCTTCAAATACACATAAGCTTCATTCAAAACCTGGATACATCCCTGGAATAAGAGCACAAAGCAGTTCTGCCACTAGCTTAAATGGTGCTTTTGTGCAAATTAGAAAGGACACATATTCTGGGCCTTGCAATATTTGACTAGGCAGAAAAAAGGTACATACTGTAGGTACAGGAAGTGGCCCTTTATTTCAAACTTTCCCCACTGCCAATAGCAACATTTACTCTTGTTGATAGCAATTGTAGATTTAAGAGTTACTGATGTCTGACTCAAGCTTAAGAGTTGAAAAATATATTTCAACCCTTGGTCTCCACAGATGAGTTTTTCTCATGGTGCTTCAACATTCTATTTCCCCTGCTTGTCTCTTAGCAGTGATTATCTGCCTTGATTTCCCTTTCAGATCTATTGACCAGCCATTAATAAAAAGACAAAGACCTCAAAGAGGTCAATCTGTGACTGTCTAAACCCCTGATCATACCCCAGCTCCTGGATCTTGCCTTATAATTCTAGTATCATTTACTTCAATAAACATTTCACTGGGCATCTGCCATGTGCCAGGCACTATGTTAAGTACTAAGGAAGCAAAGATAAAAATGGCATGGTCTCTGACCTCAAAAAACTTACAATATGGTGGGGAAAATAAACAATGTTTTGAGTTCAATTTTTTTTAAAGTCACTATTTCTCGACCATCTATTATTCATAAGCTGCTTTCAACCCCTTATCTGACTCCTCACATTCACCCTGTGAAGAAGGGATTATTAGTTTCATTTTACTGGTGAAGAAACAGATTCAGTGATTTGTTTAGGCCCAAATATCAAGCAGGGGCAGAACCAAGACTGGAAACAAGATCCGTCTTTCTCCAGAGACTGAATATGTTCTTAGGGGAGCATAGCTGAGGGCAGTTAACCCTGATCAGAGCAGGTCAGTGAAAGCACGCCTGTGCTGATCTTAAAGGTAGAATAGGGTTTCTTCAAGTAAGGAAAGGGTGTTTCAACAGAAAGGAATTTATGCACAAAGGCAAGGAAGCAAAACACAACAAGCAACATGTCAAGAAACCTCGTAAACGTCATTGTTCCAAACACTCAACCAAGATCCTGACTCCTAATAATGAATCATGTGGTGAAAAATCTCACTCCATCCATCAGTTTATTTCCCTAACCTTTTTTCTGTTTCCTTACTCCTCTTCATAAACATGGATACAATGGCTGTTTAAACACCATATCTACTTTTAAGGAATATACAGTTTATTGGAGAAACAAATTAATCAATCAAATAATCTTACAGATGAATGTAATTTTAGAAATTACATGTTAATATACTTTGCACATTGCAACTGTGACACGTGCTACAAAAAAAGGAATGTGGTGCTACAGGAGCCTATAAGGAGAAACTCAAATGACCTACTCAAGCCTCCCTGGAAAAGTGTCTCTTGAACTGAGATCTTAAAGATGAGTAGGAGTTAACTACATAAAATAGGTAGGGAAAAACATTCAGAAAGGGATCTGCTCATGCAAACACCCTTTGGAGGGAGGGAACATTTTCTGGGACCCAGTCCAATCAACCAAAATACCAGTGTAGCTGGAGCCACAGATAAGGCTGGAGAGATAAGTAGATACCATTGAAGAAGTTGTGTCTTTACTCTTATATCAATGGGAAGGTATTTAAATATTTTAAGCAGGTAAGTAACAATCAGATTCACACTTTGGAAAAATTCCGTTTAGCCTGGAGATAGGTTGGAAGTGGGCTCAGATGGATGCAGGTTAGAAAGCTATTGCAGCAGCCAGGGGAAAGATGACATGTTAACTTGGGCAGGAGTGTTGCTAGAGAGCGTGAGAAGTGAACAGATTATACTGTATATAGGAGATGAAAACTAGGACTTAACAATGGATTGGAAGCAGAAAGTGAGGCAGAGGAACATGTTGAGAATGAGTATAGTTTTCTGGCTCCCATAATCTGATAGGCAGGCAATTGTTTCCAAGTAGAGATTCATGGATCTGTCTGAGCTTCTCCCATGTTGGAGCTCTATCACCTTCAACAGCTGACTTCCAAGGTCACTGTGCTCATCCCACATCAGGAGGTGGGTGGGAAAAAGCCTGAAGGATAGAATCTGAGAACTTGTTAGGGGGAAGGTGTGGAAGGTGCTTACATCCCTCTGCTCTTCTTCCTTTGGCTGCAAGGAAGGCTGGGAAACAGAGTCTGGCTATCTGTCCAGGAAGAAGAGCAAACAGGTTTGGTCACTAGTTAGCAGTCTCTGCCTCAACGGGCAAGCTAGAAAAGGAGCATATTCTTTATTCCGGTCATGGAAGTGTTCCATGGGGACAGAGAACAGTTTTCTACCTTTCAGATTTGTTTACTTTCACTTATTTCTCCTTATCCCTATAGCTCTTTTCTTTACAAAAGTAACTAGAGTTCCACACTTGCATATATTCATTTTTAATGGGGGCAAATCACCTTTCCAATACTATTTATTTACTTAGTAGATATTTAGTTGTCTGCTATCTTAGCCTAGTTGTTTACTTCATGTCTAAGGATGGCAGGAACAAAGACAACTAATATTTTATTCTTAAAAAGTGGGGAGGGGAGGGGTAATTAGAACTGGGTTTTTAATTTATAAGAAAAAAGTATGCACAAATATCATTTCCTTGGTGTTATTTCTAATGACCAAATAAACAAAAACAGTTTAAATGTACATAATGAGAAATGGCTAAGTTAAAATTACGGTACACCTGTATGTAGAATATTGTGCAGTGATTAAAATCATATTTATAAAGAGAATTTTTAGAGTGGGGAACGTTTACAATACAGTGTTAAGTGGAAAATAGCAGGAAGTGCTATCTCAATTACATAAATATATACATGTAAAGAAGATAGCTAGAAGAGAAGATTTTGAATGTTCCCAACACAAAGAAATGATAAATGTTTGAGGTGATACATATATGCTAATTAGCTTGATTTAATCATTACACATTGTACACATACATCAAAATATCACTCTGTACCCCATAAATATGTACAAGTGTTATGTGTTAATTAAAAATAATAATTTAATTTTTAAAAAAAGAAGAGTGCATAACCAAATGTTAACTGTAGTTATTAGGCTGGTGCAAAGTAATCGCAGTTTTTGCCATTAAAGGTACTGAGGTAGGATTATATTTCTGAGGTAGGTTTAAAGGAACAGTATATTCCCCTCTCTGTACTTTCCTATGTCAGAAACTATTTTGCAATAAATTTCAGATCAGATTTAAAAGTTCTTTTTAAAAATTCAAAGAAATTCAAGGAAGCCATAGGAGATTGAAAATATGACAGGAAATCACAGCCAGGTCATATGCATGCTTCCCAGGCAAAATGGGCATTAAACTAAATTGGAGGTTCAGTCCCAAAACTTCCATACCAGAATCTTCCATATGAGTGCTTGTTCAATACTGTTGGAGTATGGATTCCACCAGTCCCATTAACTGAGGACTTTAACATCATAGTGTCATGCATGGATTCCATGGACAGATACATCAATTCTGACCTGGCAGGGAGGGCAAAATAAAAAACAGAACTCAGGCCAGAGGGTCAGGCTTCGTGATACGTTTTGGATCTGTGTCCCCACCCAAATCTCATGTTGAATTGTAATTCCCAATGTTGGATGTGGGCCTGGTGGGAGGCGATTGGATCATGGGGGCAGTTTCTCTTGGTTTAACACCATCCCCATTGGTGTTGTCATAAGAGTGAGTTATTGCAAGATCTGGTTGTTTAAAAGTGTGTGGCACCTCCCCACTTTCTGTCTTCCCCATCCTGCTCCAGCCATGTAGGACATGCCTGCTTCCCCTTCACATTCTACCATGATTGAAGGTTTCCTAAGGCTTCCCCAGAAGCCATACAGCCTGTGTAACCATGAGCCAATTAAACCTCTTTTCTTTATGCATTACCCAGTCTCAGGTATTTCTACACAGCAGTGCAAGAACGGACTGATACACTTGGGAAGATGAGGTGGGGTAAAAAAGCCAAACTCCTCGTTAAGGAGAATCAAGGAGAAAGGACAGAGATTGGCTACAATAGAACAGTCAAGAAGTACCAGACACCAAAGAAGCAGATCCAAGAGGCAAAAGCTGCGGGAGCATATTGAATTCAGAAATGTTAAGTGAGGTTCAGGAGCAAGGATTCAGGTGCTGGGCAGTTCACATTAATTTCCTAGGATGAGATTAGGCTAGTGCCTAAATTAAATATCTAAGGCCCACTTTTTCTTGCCTTCAAACTTCATACAGAAATGGCTTAGTGTCCAAATATCTGAGTAGGCATTTTCCAAGAAAGGCATTTCTAATGCCTATTTAAATAATAATGATAATAGCAAACATTTATTGAGCACCTATTATGTAGTGGCCTTACACTGTGCTAAAGACTTTCTGCGCTTTACAGATACTATCTCATTTTATTACATGAGCACTTCCTTCCCATTTTAAAGATAAAGATACTTGGTCTCAAAGAAATAAAAAACTGCCTAAGTCACAAAACTAGAAATGGGTGAAGCCAGGTTTGAACCCAGGTCAGTTTGACTCCATAACCTGCAGTCTTAACCATGTCATTAATGATCAATGGCTAACTCTTTGTGATCATTGATGTTTTCTGAGTTTCTTTTTAAAAAATTTTGATGTGAAAGTTGTCAGAATCAAGATAGAGTCACTTATGTTAAAAAAATAATAATAAACCTCACAAATACAGCCAAGGAAGTTCATGAAGAGAGATCTCATTCATAAGTGCCTAATAAAAACTATCACAAAAGACTGTGAAAACTGCAAACTTGCACAAAAAAAATACTTCAAGGTCATTTGCCCAGCAAGTGCTTGTGCAGTTTGCACTGGTGTCACCCTTGTTATTGATCCTCAGAGCCAAGGATACTTATCTCAAAACAATTATGTAATCCTCCTCATTTTTCTTTTAAAAGTATTTGTCTTCCTTTACTTCCTGAATATGCACATAGTTTATTATGGCATGTGTGTTTCCATTGTGATACCCGATTCCCAAATAAATATCATTTTCTTTTGGAGAGCCCCTCTCTGTTCTTTATTTAGATTGACATATAAATGGTGTCAGAAATGGGACCTGGAGGAAAATTACTACTAGAAGGAATAGATGATTCTTGAAATGTGTATGGAGTACTCACATGAGCCCTTTGAGCTCTCTGCTTCCATAGCTCACTTTGTCTGCCCAGATGGTCTTCTCTTAGGCAAATCCTCCCTCTTTCTGGTAGAAGATCTTAACTTCATTTGAGATCTCATTTGGATAAGGCTGCTTTAATAAAAGACTTTACATCCATCCTGGGATGATAAAAGACATTTTGTATTTTCTGGCAAGTCTTTTCTGGTATAAAGACAAGCTTCTTTCTGGTTTGAGTACTCTGGTTTCTACAGAATTTACACCCTGTCTGTAAGGCATGTCTTTTCTGCTGAATTTACTCTTGGTTCTTCCTGTCTGCCTAATTTAATATTTTGTTTTATTCACATACCTAGGTTAAAATTTTTGTGAACACTCTTATCTTAGTTTCTTTTGGTTTGGTTACGTGCATCTGTAAATAATTTGTCTCTTTTCCCTTGCCTGTTTCTAAAAATCTTCTTAGAGCAAAATAAACATTCTAAATGGTAGATGCAGGATGGCTAAATAAAAGCAACTAGGGTGGTTGCCATCATCTTGGTCCAAACTCCTGACATTCTCTAACAGAATATACAGGATTTTATTTGCTCTTGAGAGATTAGTAAGAAATAGAATGGTATTCCTAATATTAAGGAATGGTACTCCTAAATATTAAGGCATTCCTAAATATTCCTAAATATTCCTAAATATTAAGGCATGCCTAAATATTAAGGCATGCCAAGTTTTCTGGAACTCCAGCTGGCTATATATATTGCTCATTCTCATACACATTTTTAAACTGCTGGACAAATTACATTGAGAGAAATTACAGAGAGCTCAAATGATTAATGTTAAAATTATGATTTTAAAACCCTGCAACTACAGAGTTAACATGTACAGCCTTCTGAGTTCTTGTCTACTCTACTTTTTTTCTGCCTACTGTGAATATGCTGACGTTTTTGCTGGTATTGAGATAAAAATCACTGTTTATGGCATTTCAGCAAAGAGAGAGAGGGAAACAAGTCTTAAACAGCTTTCAAACCAGTTACAAACTATTACAGCTCCATAGTAATCAACAACCCAGACCTAAGAGTCACCACCCCCCCTTTTTTTTTTTTTTTTTTTTTTGGAGACAGGGTATGGCTCTGTCACCCAGGCTAGAGTGCAGTGGCCAGATCATAGCTCACTGCAACCTCTAATTCCTGGACTAAAGGGATCCTCCTACCTGAATCTCCTGAGTAGCTGGGACTACAGGTCCATGCCACTGTTCCTGGTTAATTTTTTTATTATTTTTGGTAGAGACAAGGTCTCACTTTGTTGCCCAGGCTAGTCTTGAACTTCTGGGCTCAAGCAGTCCTCCCACCTCAGCCTGCCAAAGTGCTGGGATTACAGAAATGAGCCACTGCACCTGATCCATCCCTTTTAATGTAAATTTAGGTTTGCCTAACTAACAATTTTTTAGGGGGATGCAAGAGTTAATTGAAGAATTGACAGTCTAAAAAAGAACTAGATAAATGTTTATATAAATTAGGCTCTTGGATAAAGCAGGTCAAAATCTTGAGCTCACAGCAATAATATAAGGTATCTCTGTCTAGCATAAAAATTGCTTTTGTCTACCATGCAGGAATCAAAAAGAAAAAGGCAGAAAAAAAAAACCTCTTTTAAAATACTTATTTACCTGCATTGATTAGGCAAGAAAAACAGACTAGCAAACAAAAAATAGATTCAAGGCTACTTGAGAATTTTATTTTTTTATACAATTCAGCCAGTCTCAGCTAAAACGTAAACATTGAAAACTTCACCCTAAACTCATCTGAAACTAAAAAAATGTTAGGGGGCCAGCTTTTAAAACCAAACTGGTGTGGTAACCGCTTTAGTCAGGATTTTAGTCCATAACTTTCATTACATTATCTATTGGAACAAATGAAGTTTAGCCATGTAAACAAGTCTTCTTTTTTCAGAAATATAATTTAGATCCAACTATCTTTTATAAACCAGTGAATTTGTACATATTACTAAAATTCTAAAATGAAGCCGATATCTTTATGTGCATATATATATGTTTATGTATGTTTATACATATGTACATGTATTATATGTTGTGTCTACATGGTTGGCCAAAAATTCCCTAAGGAATTCTACTTAGATTGGCTTAGATAAATGAGCACTCATATAAAATAATACTAATTAGCAAATGCATTTTAGTTAATGTGACTTAAGCAAATCTTTAATAAATAAGCTGGTTTTAAAATTATTGGCAAAATCAAAATAGAAATGTCTTCAGAATTGTCAGCATACATTTTTTTCCTGGGTTTACTGATCAGACGGTTTTATATATTTGTCCTTGCTAGAAGTTTTAAGGTATCAAAATTTGACACAAAGTTTACAAAATTATAAGCCCAGCCTAAAACAGAATGATCTTTGCTTGTGCAATTTTTTGATAAGTAACACTAATTTAATATTGTTGGCTTAATAAAAATGACTGTAGCTTCTGAGTTGTCAACAAAATACCAATGTATTTAACTTTAAAGTTCTTACTTGGGTGAATATCTGATATTAACAGGCTATAAAAATGGTTAACAGGAATAACTTTAAATGATGACTAGCTTTGTCTAATATTTCAATTTTCACATATAATCTAGGTAAATTTTTAAAAAACAAATAAGTTAGATAATGTAAAAGAGATAAATGTTTATCAATAAACTTTTCATGTAATTTGAGATTTTAAAGTTACATTGAATTAAGCAATAGATATCCACTAAATGTCTGGGATGAAATTTCCAAAGAAAACCAAAGCTAAAACATAAATTTCTCCAGCCTGAGCAACATAGTGAGACTTCATCTCTACAAAAAAAGAAAAAAATTTAAGTACCTAACTAAGCATGGTGATACATGCCTATAGTCCCATCTGCATGGGAGACCGAGGCAAGAGTATTGTTTGAACCCAAGACTTTGAGGCTGCAGTGAGCTATGATCATGTCACTACTCTCCAACCTCAGCAATAGGAGTGAGACTGTCTAAAAAAAATTTTTTTTAAACCCTTAAATTGCTGAATATAAACATAAGGGTTTTTATAGAAAGACTAAATATATTTGCATTTATTAATACACATAAAATTATGTTGTAATTATAAAATGGTTCTCATCTATAAAATACTGATATGTGACAAAGAGTTCAAAATTACTCAGGACCTTAAAGTATGCAAGATTACTAAGAGCTAAAATTCTAATTAGTATATATAATTCTGTATACAAAGTGTACCAAAAAAATATGGGATGAGAAAAGTTATAAGAAAGTCATTAAAAAATGTGTTCTTATTAGAAAGAAGTAATTTTGTCTAATTCAGAGGTTATTTAAAGGTTGTTTCAAAATATAGAAACAAGATATAAAGAAACCAGTAAGTAAGAGTGAGAGATATGAAGAAAGTTATGGAGTTTAAGATGTATTTTTAACAACGAAGTTTTTTAAAAAGAGAACACTTTTGTATGAGGAAGAATCTTGTGTGATAAATTTTTGTCCTAAAGTAAAATGGTTATTTATGAAAGAGGAAGTACACGACAAAGCAGAAAGTCTAAACATGTCACATAAGGTCTCAGTAGGTCATAATAAAGTTTATGAAGGATGAATTATGAATTTATGAAAGAATTTTGTACATGATCTAATTGGCTATAATCAGAAAGGAATTATTTATGTCTTTCCAAAGGTTGCATTTGATATTAAAAATACACTAATACGAAACTAAAACTGTGGTCCTCTGTGTTACAACAACTTTTTTTTTGAGACGGAGTCTCACTCTGTCGTCCAGGCTGTAGTGCAGTGGTGAGATCTCAGCTCACTGCAACCTACGCCTCCCAAGGGATTCTCCTGCCTCAGCCTCCCGAGAACAACAACTTTTCTTAAAGTATTGATCTGCTCATAGTAAAGTTGCAAGAGGTTTTGATTTTAAAATCTAAAATCTGTTTCTTTTATGGCCATCTTCTAAACTGCAGTTTCCATTTCTGCCACATTTCTTTCCTGAGCTCAATTTTTAATTTTCCTAGTTTCAGGCTGGGAATGCTATTCTCTTCATTTAGAATGGTACTTCCATTTATTCAGGTATAATTTCCCTCATAAGCTTCTCCAATTCATATCTCAGAAGTTCAACTTTTGCTGTATCTCGAAGCACATGGTTTACAGGTTATGCATCATTGCCTTCAGCTCTTTCTCCCCTTGAGAAGGCCCAGGATGATAACTTTCTCCTTCAACCTTTCATTAGCTGGTGGAACGTCTTTTTTCCCACTTCTAAGTCTACTGTTATCACCTGACACTAAAATGCTTATCTTGAAGGCCCAGAAAAGCAATGTTTTGCTCCAGTATAACTTGATTCTGGACTCTTGGCATTTGTGGATGTGTCTGAATTTTCCATGTAACCAGTAAATATCCTGTGCTGTTACTAAGAACCATATATTCCCCTGCTCAAAGTACTAGTTTTCTTGTTTACATTCCTCTATAGTAAAGTGTACACTTATGACCTTGGACATACTTCTTCCTGTGTCCGATTAAATTCAAATACTCTTTTTTTAAAATCAAGTTCATCTTCCAGTTTATCTAAATAAGCTTCCTACAAGAAAAAGCAATCACACTGCAGGGGATTTTTCTTTAGCTTTTTTGTAACTGGCCTAAAAAAAAGGAATTTATATTTCATTAGGATAATTTCCTGTGTCCTCTTTATTAGGTTTTTTATTACTTAGAAAAACTGAGCTTTGAAATGGTTAAGGTTTTGCATACACCTAATTTTCTGTGCTGTTTTCAAAGACTTTTGTTATCACTGTTTACATAAATGACTTATTTCACCATGACCTGTGATCCTCTTTTGAGCGGGTATTTTTGACCTTTTAATATTTTTGTCAGCCTTACCCAGGATCACAATTATAAATCAAGCCTTTTTGATCTAGAATTCACTTTGGGATTTTCCAGTTGAGCCCCTGGGGAGCCTCAAAGGATATATCTCTTATCTTGTAGAGATATTAAATGATTAGTATTATTTCGTAAATTATATAGGAAACGTCAAATAATAGGTGACTCTATATCCTCTTTCAGTTACATTTATGGGTATATTATTGAAAAAAGTATTCGGAAAATTATATAAATTCATAGAAATATAATATGTTAGTGATAATTTTGGTTATGTTAAATTTTCTTAAAAGTTATATTTGTGTTGATGTTGTTGATGTGAATATTCTAAAGATTATATGGAATTTATAAAAGTCTTGATGTAACTCAGTCATGATTCTGGTTGTTAATCTTAAAATATGTAATAGAAATAACTAAGTTTCCTTGCCAATTGTGAACTCTCATCAGTTTTAACCATGACTATTCTAAGTTTTTGTCGTCCACAGTTATTGTTTTGATTTTTCTCTAAAAGCACCTGCAATCAGCTATAATTGCTTTTCTTTTTTTTTTTTTTTTTTTTTTTTTTTGAGACAGAGTCTCACTCTGTCACCCAGACTGCAGTGATCTGCAGAGCCACAATCTTGGTTCACTGCAACCTCCACCTCCCAGATTCAAGTGATTCTGCTGACTTAGCCTCCCAAGTAGCTGGGATTACAGGCATCTGCCACCATCCCTGGCTAATGTTTGTATTGTTCATAGAGACAGGGTTTCACCATGTTGGCCAGGCTGGTCTAGAACTCCTGACCTCAGGTGATCCACCCACCTCTACCTACCAAAGTGCTGAGATTACAGGCATGAGCCACCACAACTGGCCCATAATTGCTTTCCATGAAAAAGATTCTAACAGTATGTTTAAGATAACACAGGTTTCCAATAACTTTAAGATCAACAGACTAAATAAAATTTTCAGAACTATAATAAAGAAATTGAAGAATTCATGAAACTGCTAATGAAGATCAAACAGAACAAAAATTAATTACACAAGATTAAGTAACTAATGAAAATAATGTTTTTATTACTGTTACTAGAAACATTACTGGTTCTATACATAAATGTGTTGTTTTCCAGATTTAAGAAAATTTTCTCTCTTAAGCTATCTATAGTTTACAGCAATTTGGTAAAATATAATTTTGTGAACAAGAATGAAAGCATTTGCTTTTGCTCCTTCCTTGATTCCTCCAAAATTCAGAAACTATTTTTAAGTATTCTGATGGCAATATGGTTACTTGTGTAAGTCTAATAAAAAGCTGCTCTTTATAGCAGGATACAATTGGAAACATTGGTTATATTGCCAAGATTTTAGTGTCATATTTGAGAATGTGCGTAGAATACCTGGCTTCCCAGCCTTATAGTGAGTACATTTAAAAATGTCACTCTCTGACAAGCCCAGGAACCTGAAGACTGTAGATAAAATCTAAAGTCTGCCTTAGCTTGGCTGCCTAGCCTCAAGAGGCTTGTAAATCTGAAATTTCTATGTGATCAATGTAAAGAGAAGAAGTTATGTTTCTAAAGGAAAGCTACAATACACCTGTTATTAGACTGTAGCCCTGTGCATTGTTTTCAAGTTCTTGTTATCTGCCTATAGATTAGGCTATCTTCTCTTGTTAAACTTTGTGTCTGGTACTTGTTAAATTTTTGCAGAAATATAACTCCTAAATGCTGTCCCAGTACTTTGAGATGATGGGAAAAGACAACAGAACAAGGTTAAAGTTAATAATGAACTCCAAGTAGGCTTAGCCTGAGAGCCTCTCCCTTCAAATCTCCTTTGTTGCTCAAATGTGGCTAAAAGAGTTTTAACACTGACTGCTAGCTGCCATTCACTCTCTCCAATATGGGACCAGACCAGAAACCCAGGACAGGGCCATCCTGGCACAAAGGGCCATCAAAATCTAACTACAGGATGACTGATCAACAATGTGTTTGGAGAGAGATCTTGATCAAAAGTGGGAAATGGGCCAGGTGCAGTGCTCACACTTAAAATCCCAACACGTTGGGAGGCCAAGGCAGGAGGATTGCTTGAGGCCAGGAGTTCAAGACCAGCCTGGGCAACATAGAAAGATCCCATCTGTACACTATAGGTGTGTTGACACACACCTATAGTCCTAGCTACTCAGGAGGCAGAGGTGGGAGAATCACTTGAGCCCAACAGTTTGAGGCTACAGTGAGCTATGACTTTCCAGCCCAGATGACAGAGCAAGACTCTCTCTCAAAAAAAAAAATGGCAGCAGTGGGTGAAAATACAAGAGTTGTTAGAATCAAAATATAGTCACCCATGTTAAAAAAAAAAAAAACCCTGACAAATAAGGCCAGGAATAAATATGAAGAGGGCAGTTCTCATTCATAAATGAATGATAAAAACTATCACAAAAGATTTTGCAAAAACTGCAGACTTGCACACACAAAAATACTTCTTCAAGGACATTTCCCCAGCAAGTGCCTGTCTAACTCTGGGCTGCTGTCATCATTGTTGTTGATCCTTGTAGCCAAGGATAATTATCTCAAAACAATTATGTAATTTTCATTATTTTTCCTTTAAAAACTTTTGTCTTCCTTTACTTGCCTGAGTATGCACATAGTTTACCATGGCATATGTAAAGCAAAGATTGCCTCATCAAAGCTAAATAAAGACTGTGCAATTCCCATTGCAATGCTCTATTCCCAAATAAATATCATTTTCTTTTACAGGGCCTCTCTCTGTGATTTAGACTAACAGCAATAAACCAAAAGTAGGGCTGGCAGACATTATAAGTAAGTAAACTGCATTAAGGCCTTTGGTCTCTGTTAAAGTAATTGCACTAATAGAAAACTATTTATGAAAGTTAATTTACGAAATACAGAAGTCTTCTCAGCACCCCTAACATCACATGATGGAAATTGGAGATGACTCTTCTTCCCCATCTCTAGACAAGGCAAATAAAGAAAAAACTAACTCTACACTAGGAAGTGCATGCCTCTAGTCCCAGCTACTTGAAAGGCTGAGGCAGGAGGATCGCTTGATCCCACGGTTCAAGGCTGCAGTGAGCTATGATCGTACCACTGCACTCTAGCCTGGGCAACAGAGTGAGATCCTATCGAAGAAGGAGAAGGAAAAGGAGAGGAAGAGGAAGAGGAAGAGGAAGGAGAAGGAGGGAAAGAAAGAGAAAAAGAAAGAAAGAAAGAAAGAAAGAAAGAAAGAAAGAAAGAAAGAAAGAAAGAAAGAAAGAAAGAAAGAAAAGAAAAGAAAGAAAGAAAGAAAGAAAGAAGAAAGAAAGAAAGAGAAAGAAAGAAAGAAAAGACTAGGAATGTCTAGGCAGCTATTAAAATTAGTCTGTTTTCATGAAGGATCTAAATGGAATAGGTAAGGCATTAAGCAGTTACAATGTCTAATTTAAACTGAAAACACAATACACATACCTGTGAGATTCTTTTTTAGATCACTGAAATGCACTTCCTTTAGACCAAACATCTAAAGGACACTGTTAAATATAAAGTTTAAACATAAAAAGCCCTTATAATGCAGTAAACATTTATGTGGGCTGAAGAATATATTCAATTGTGTAGGACTGAAGAATTGATAAAACAGTAAGTACTCCTTTGTATGCTTCTTAGAGATTAATGTAGAGCTGTTGAATATCAGTTGCAACTTAATAACATGCTCAGATTTTTGCATTTTTTTTAATTGCTCAAGATTTGGCATGTTTTTTTCTGTTGAGTGAAAGTCCATGCATGCAGTTACCTGTGAGGGAAGCTATAGACACGCTAGGGCCACTTTGCCCTAACAGAAGTAGCTGTACATTATGAATTGCATATTCTCCATCTCTGATCCTAAATCTAGCAGGCCATTCCAAAAGCTTCCATGGGGGCTTCAGCATATATCATTTACTTCCTGTTCCAAAAAAAATAGTTCTTAAACAGCAATTCTCGTCTTGTTCCCAAAAACCGTTTCAAACACTCTGTGATGAAATTATGCAAAGGAAACAAAACAAGTGATCCTGTGAATGTTACAAAATGGCACTCAGGAAGTCTAATAGCAGCCTATGACCACTTGGGAGGAGGATAAAATTAAACATCTGCTCGAAGACACAAAAGAAATTTTGTTGACATTGTTTTTTTAATGGTCCAAGTGTCGATCTGAGGATTCCATTTTGAAGTCACTGAAGTTATATCAAGATACATTTTTTATTCAATGAGAGTGCTCAGAGGTGGGTGGGGCAAGTTTCCATGTCAAACAAATAAAAATAGATGATAAATAAAAAGAAGAAATGAAACATGATGTAATACAAAGCCATTTAGCTCTGCCAGATGCTTCTGTAGCAAACAAGGAATCCCAGTAAGTCAAATGCATGTCCTGTTATCTTCCCATAGCTTCAATAATGAATTATTTGATGTGAAAGCAAGCTTGGGACCCAGATCTTGACAGTTTTATAGTCCTTGGTCAAAGTTTTCAACAGCGTTTGGGGCAGGCGTGACTAGGCAGCTAGATTACACATACTGAATTTCCACTTACAGATACACAATGTTTACTTTTCAGGGTGAGCCAGTAAACCAGCTCACCAATTAGGCCACACACTCTTTGTGCCTCATGAAAGCTAAGCAAAGACTGTGGATGTAAAAGCCTCAGAAACACATGCAGCTGGAATTTCCTCCAATGTGCCATCATACAATCTCCATGAAAAAGACTCTCAGTGACCAGTAGCCTTCTGTATCACAAGCACGAGTGTCTCTCGAGTGGAGAGTTCTAGTTCTGTGGGTTCTGAAGACCCACATCCAGGTAGATGAAAGGATCAAACTTCAGATCAGAGAAATGCAAATCAAAACCACAATGAGATACCATCTCACACCAGTTAGAATGGCAATCATTAAAAAGTCAGGAAACAACAGGTGCTGGAGAGGATGTGGAGAAATAGGAACACTTTTACACTGTTGGTGGGACTGTAAACTAGTTCAACCCTTGTGGAAGTCAGTGTGGCCATTCCTCAGGGATCTAGAACTAGAAATTCCATTCGACCCAGCCATCCCATTACTGGGTATATACCCAAAGGACTATAAATCATGCTGCTATAAAGACACATGCACACGTATGTTTATTGTGGCATTATTCACAATAGCAAAGACTTGGAACCAACCCAAATGTCCAACAATGATAGACTGGATTAAGAAAATGTGGCACATATACACCATGGAATACTATGCAGCCATAAAAAATGATGAGTTCATGTCCTTTGTAGGGACATGGATGAAATTGGAAATCATCATTCTCAGTAAACTATCGCAAGAACAAAAAACCAAACACCGCATATTCTCACTCATAGGTGGGAATTGAACAATGAGAACACATGGACACAGGAAGGGGAACATCACACTTCGGGGACTGTTGTGGGGTGGGGGGAGGGGGGAAGGATAGCATTGGGAGATATACCTAATGCTAGATGACGAGTTGGTGGGTGCAGCGCACCAGCATGGCACATGTATACATATGTAACTTACCTGCACATTGCGCACATGTACCATAAAACCTAAAGTATAATAATAATAATAATAATAATAATAATAACACAAGAAAAAAAAATAAATAAATAAAAAATAAAAAAAATAAAAATAAATAAAAAATAAATAAAGTCTTTACCATTTTGAAACAAAGGCTGAAATGGTTACAAAAGGAATGTTATGAAATGGGTAGTATTAATAAATAAAACAGTTGATTGTTTTGTTTTCATTGTAATCATTAAGGCTAGTAACAAGCACAAGAGAGATTATTATACTGGTCTAAAAACCTAGATGTGTGTAAAATTTTTCATAATAAAAAGTTTTCTTAAGTGTGAAAAAAAAAAGAAACAAAAGCAAAGTTTTACCAAAAAATCACCTAAACTCCTTTATGCTCCCTATCACTTAGCCTGTCATTCAAGTTTCTCCGCAATGAATTGTTCAACTTTTTAAACCAAAATTTCCTTAAATGAATCCTATGTTCTAATCAAACCGATCTTCTCATAGTATTCTAAATATGTAGTATGTATTTCTACCTCTCTGTCTCCGCTCAAACCATTGGCTCCACTCAGAATGTCATCATCCTGCCCTCCCTATCTCTTCTTCCTCATCATAAATCTAACACCTGCATCTAGACCCCATTCAAAGGCAACCTCCTCCATGAACATTTCTTGGCTACAGTGATTTCTGTCTTCTCTGGCCTCTCGTAGCATTAACTGCTTTTACACAAATTTGATGCTACTCTGCTACATGAACATCTTCATATCATCATAGAACTTTTTATGTATGTGTATTTTGCCCTCCCAAAAAACTGCCCAGCCACCTGTAAGCCACTTCTACTTGGGTGGCGGTCATACTGCAAATTCAACAAATCTACACCAAATCTATATCCTTCTTAAATATCTACTACCAGAACCATCATTTATACATTTCAGCTAGGCTCAAAACTATGAAATCACCTTTGATTTTTCCATATTCCCCATATTCAATTAGTCACCAGGGCCTGGGAATTTTAGCATTAACATATCTCTTGCAACCACTGCTTTTTCCATTTCTGCTGCCAACACCCCTGTTCAGGCCTTTATTTCTTCATCTGGACTATTTCAATAGTCTCCCAATGGCCTCTCTATCTGCAGTTTATCCACTACCTCCAATCCAATCTGAGCATACAACTAGACTAATCTCAAATACAGCACTGACTCACATGATTTATCGGTGTAAACATCTCCAATGGCATCCCAAGGCCTACCAAATAAAGCAAAACTTCCTCAATCTGTCCTGAAGTAGGCCCAGTGTAGTGGATGTGGTAATGCCACCCAGATCCTCCTCTACCAGGATAATCATTCCCCTAGATACCAGCAATGTTGGCTTCTGCCAGGTCATAGTTGAACCCCTTGCCAGAAATCGCCCTTGGCAAAAGGAGCAGTTTGTCCTGAGTTTGCCCCCTCCCCAGAGGTAGCCCACATTCAATGACTGATTGCTGTGAAGATACACAGCTCCAGCCCCCTTGCCTCAATTCAGAACTTTATAAGGTTATGCCAGCTTCTAATTACCACATGGGATCAGCTGAGAGCCCTGTTGCAATTTCATTTCAGTTCAACTTCACCCTCTGCCATATCCTGCCCCCCTCACTCCCTCACTCTCTCACAGGAGTTAATCCCAAGAGCACTCCCCAATAAATTGCCTGCACTGGAATCTTCATCTCACAGTTTGTGCTCAGGAAACCCAGTGTAAGACACCCAACAACCTTTCTTTCATATCTTCCACTCTTGTCTTTTGTATATCTTCCACTCCAGTCAGTCTGGGTGATCTGCCATTCCTTTAAGCCATCTCATGCATTACCACTCACTCATTCATCCAAAAAGTGTCTACCAATTATCTAGAATATTCCAGACTTTATAAGGAGTACTGGCCTAAATGAATATAGACAAGTAAACAGGCCAGTAGGATACAGTAGGAGCAGTGATTTCCCAGCTAAGACCAGAGAAAGAGCAAGGGAAAAGAGTGTGCTAGATAGGGAAGAGTGTTCACGGAGTCTGAGAGATAGGAAAACCTGCCTGGTATGTGAGTGAACTGCAGGTGCACTTCAAAATGTCTGAAGCTCAGGGAGCTTGAGGAGTGGTGGCAAGAGATGAGGCAAGAGAGGTCAGCAGGTCCAGAATGAGAAAGACAAGAAGCCTTATTAGGGACCTGGACACTATCCTTAGAGCAAAGGGGAGATATTAGAGGGCTGTAAGGAAAGAAAACACAACGATCATATTTGTGCCTTAGAAAGATTCCTTTGGCTACAACGTAGAGAAAGAATTACCTGGAGGAAAAGTTGAAGGGAAATGGCTACTGCAGTCATCCAAGCAAAAGATGATGGTGAGCTGACCCAAAAAGGTAGCAATAGAGATGGAAAGACCTGGACAGATACAGAGATATAAAACAAAATAAAATATAAAAGATCTAGTGGTTCCTTACATGGAAGGTGTTGGGGAGGGAGGAGTCAAGATTATACCATGGTTCTGAATTGAATAACTGGGTATACATTATTCACTGAGATAGGAAACTGAGGAAGGTGCAGATTTGGGGAAAAAGATAATGGGTTTGGTTTTGGACATGCAGAACTTAAGGCATTTAAGTAAGAGCTGTGTATATGAACGTGCACAGCAGAAAGTTAACTATATACGTCTGAACTTCAAGAGGGCAGCCTGGCTAGAGACATAGGCAAGGCATCATCAGTATATATATACACTCATAAAAACCTGGAGATGAGATTGACAAGAGCCATCAGAAAAGCAGAAGTAAACACAGCAGAATGTGGTGTCTGAAGCCAAGAGAATATTTCAAGATGAAGCAAGTGGTCAACAGCATCAAATATTGCTCAGGCCAAATAGAATAAGGACTAAAAAGAGTGTCCACTGATTAGAAAAGCCACAGTGCCTTTGCTGAAACTATTCCCCTGCTTTGGAATGTCCTTTCCCACAACCAGAAACCAAAGAAACATTTTCCATCCTTCAAGGATCTGCTCAAGTTACCTCACATTTGCATATAGCAGTTTAGTGAACATCATCACATTACCTCATTTACTGACAGTAAGATCTTGAGGGTTAAGACCATCTCTTATGCATCTTGGCATCCCCTTCAGCTCATTAAAATGTAGATGCTGTAGGTTCAGAAAAGGAGCCAAATGTGCAGGAAAAGGTTCATCAAAGAACAGAATCTAAGTGTTGGAAGAGCTGATCCACAGGGCAGAACCATTGCCTGTCCCTGTCAGCAAGAGGGTACACACAGGACAAGCCCCTGCCCATGTGGGAAGAGTGATGAAGAAATTTCCTTTACTGTTTAGAAAGGAACTCTAAATAGTCTTTATCCTTATATGCAAACTTAGTAAATGAAATGGTAAACAAGACTTTCCTGGCTTTTCATTGTGACATTAATTTTGTGGACCAGTTTAGTGCTAGATCTGGACCAAAATACCCACATCTTCCAAAGCCTGGCTGACATCACTTACCCAAAAGGGAGGCCATGAATAGCCACTGATAGCAGGCATTCATCTTCTGAGTTTTTTATTTTGTTTTGTTTTTTTCTGGAGCGTAAACATCTAAAAAGGAAAGCCTTTTTGAACTAGGTGCAACTGCCAACTTCATTTACCCCCTCATATTTAATGAGCCTATTTTGTTTTATGAGTACTTCAAAAGAGCTGACAGAGAGGAGGAGGCTATGAATAGAAAACATGAAGCAACTTGCTGAGCCCTCATTGTGAGGTCGACAGCTTGCTTTGTCACACCCTTGCAGACCTACGTTTTCATGATTCCTTTTTCAAATGCTTATCGAAATCCAAACCAGAAGAGAATTCTTGATCTCCTCCAAAGTGTCAACATGAAAGAGAATATTTTAA
This sequence comes from Pongo pygmaeus, assembly GCF_028885625.2. Lineage (NCBI taxonomy): Eukaryota > Metazoa > Chordata > Mammalia > Primates > Hominidae > Pongo > Pongo pygmaeus. The sequence goes on from NC_072385.2 coordinate 77,712,660, forward strand.
GGCAGCCTGCAGCTGAGGGAGATGCGGTCACCAACACAGTAACAACAATCAAGGTGGTAGCAATGCGGTACATTTTTTTGGAGGCATTCAGCCCAGTCCTCCAAAATTTGCTGCACAGCTGCAGGGATAGGAAATATTCTGCCCTTCCCCCATTCCTGCCTAAGCAACATTCCTGTTGAGTTGTCAAGAGGCCCTGGCATTTAGAACATTGGCAAATATTTACTCAACACCAGTAGAGTACTTTAAATACGGTGAGTCCTCAATGGTGGAGACACTCGACACCGCTAACAAATAACCCTTTCAGCAGTAGCTTTTTGTAAATAGAGGGAGGATAGAGTAGAGGAGATAAAAATTAATAAGGGTAGCAATTCCCAGCAGCTTCAATCTGGAATATGATGCCTAAAGGAATTTCAAGTTAGTAAGTTTGTAAATATCTATTAACACTAAGTACTGCAGGATTCTGGGTGGCCGCCTCTTTTCATCACCTCATTTTGCCATTTTGGCACTGTTTTCATACTAATGTTGTGTATAATATTGCACACTTCAATTCTGGGTGTCTTTACCCCTTATATTGTGGTTTCCACTGACAACCAGAGCAGGTTAAAAACAAATGATCCACTTCACACTTTAACTTCACACAGGTTAAAAACAAATGATCCCACAAGTGCTCAAGGATGAATAGCATCATAAAAGTGGAACAAGCTGTATAAGGAGAGCATTTCAGGCAGGAGAAAGAGTCAGCTAAATCTAACACCCGGGAAGGAAATTAAGATTTAGTCCAATGTCAGCATTTTATATCTTTTTTTTTAACTTTACAAGCTGAGACATGAGTTTTACCAAGATCACATAATTATAAGCATCTTCTCAGAATTAATTTTACTCTCTGTGTTTCCTCTGTTTTTAATACCTGTAATATTAGAACTCGATCACAATATAACTGCATGCTACATTTTACAATATTGTTTAAAAAAACATTTATTTTAGGTTCAGAGGTACATATGCAGGTTTGTTATATAGGTAAATTGTGTGTCACCGGGGTTTGGTGTACAGATTATTTCATTATCCAGGTAATAAGCATAGTGCCAAATAGGCAGTTTTTTTTAATCCTCTCCCTCCTTCCACCCTCCCTCCTCAAGTAGGCCCCAGTTTCTATAACATGCAGCATCGGATATTCTGTTTCTGCATTAGTTTGCTTAGGATAATAGCCCCCAGCTCCATCCATGTTGCTGCAAAGACATGATCTCATTCTTTTTTATGGCTGCATAGTATTCCATGGTGTACCACATTTTCTTTATCCAGTCTATCATTTGATGGGCATTTAGGTTGATTTCATGGCCTTGCTATTGTAAATAGTGCTGCCATGAACATATGTGTGCATGTGTCTTTATGGTAGAATAATTTACATTCCTTTGGGTATATACCCAATAATGGGATTGCTGGGATGAATGGTAATTCTATTTTAAGTTCTTTGAAAAATCACCACACTGCTTTCCACAATGGCTGAACTACTTTACATTTCCACCAGCAGTGTATAAGCATTCTTTCTCTGCAATCTCCCTACCATAATTTTTTTTACTTTTTAATAGTAGCCATTCTAGGCCAGGCATGGTAGCTCACACCTTTAATCCCAACACTTTGGAAGGCTGAAGTGGGTGGATCGCTGAGCCCAGGAGTTCAAGAGCAGCGTGGGCAACATGGCCAAACCCAGCTTCTACAAGAAATACTAAAATTACTCAAGTGTGGTGGGCATGCACCTGTAGTCCCAGCTACTTGGGAGACTGACGTGACAGGATTACTTGAGTCCATGAGGAGGAGGTTGCAGTGAGCCAAGATTGTACCGCTGGAGTGCAGTGGTACAATAAAAAACAATAATAATAATAGCCGGCTCCATTCCAAGATGGCCGAATAGGAACAGCTCTGGTCTGCAGCTCCCAGCGTTATCGATGCAGAAGATGGGTGATTTCTGCATTTCCAACTGAGGTACCTGGTTCACCTCATTGGAGTTGGTTTGACAGTGGGTGCAGCCCACAGAGGGCAAGCCAAAGCAGGGCAGGGTGTCACCTCACCCAGGAAGCGCAAGGGGTTGGGGGGATTTCTCTTTCCTAGCCAAGGGAAGCTGTGACAGACAGTACCTGGAAAAACGGGACACTCCCACCCAAATATTATGGTTTTCCCATGGTCTTAGCAACTGGCAGAGGAGGAGATTCTCTCCCATGCCTGGTTTGGTGGGTCCCACACCCACAGAGCCTTGCTCACTGCTAGTGCAGCAGTCTAAGATTGACCTGCGAGGCTGCAGCCTAGTAGGGGGAGGGGCGTCTGCCATTGCTGAGGCTTGAGTAGGTAAACAAAGTGGCTGGAAAGCTCAAACTGGGAGGAGCCCACCACAGCTCAGCAAGGCCTACTCCTCTATAGACTCCATCTCTATGAGCAGGAGATAACTGAACAAAAGGCAGCAGAAACTTCTGCAGACTTAAACATCCCTGTCTGACAGCCCTGAAGAGAGCAGTGGTCACCCAGCATGCCATTTGAGCTCTGAGAATGGACAGACTGCCTCCTCAAGTGGGTCCCTGACCTCCTTGTAGCCTAACTGGGAGAAACCTCCCAGTAGGGGAGGACAAACACCTCATAAAGGTGGGTACCCCTCTGGGACAAAGCTTCCAGAGGAAGGATCAGGCAGCAATATTTGCTGTTCTGCAATACTTGCTGTTCTGCAGCCTCCGCTGGTGATACCCAGGCAAACAGGGTCTGGAGTGGACCTCCAGCAAACTCCAACAGACCTGCAGCTGAGGGACCTGACTGTTAGAAGGAAAACTAACAAACAGAAAGGAATAGCATCAACATCAACCAAAAGGACATAACACACCAAAACCCCATCTGTAGGTCGCCAACATCAAAGACCAAAGTTAGATAAAACCACAAAGATGGGGAGAAACCAGAGCAGAAAAGCTGAAAATTGTAAAAACTAGAGCACCTCTTCTCCTCCAAAGGATTGCAGCTCCTCGCCAGCAATGGAACAAAGCTGGACGGAGAATGATTTTGAGGAGTTGACAGACATAGGCTTCAGAAGGTTAGTAATAACAAACTTCTCCAAGCTAAAGAAGCATGTTCTAACCCATCACAAGGAAGCTAAAAACCTTGAAAAAAGGTTACAAAAATGGCTAACTACAATAAACCGTATAGAGAAGAACTTAAATGGCCTGATAGAGCTGAAAACCATGGCATGAGAACTTCGTGATGCATGCACAAGCTTCAATAGCCAATTTGATCAAGTGAAAGAAAGGATATCAGTGATTGAAGATCAAATTAATGAAATAAAGCAGGAAGACAAGATTGGAGAAAAAAGAGTAACAAAAACAAACAATGCCTCCAAGAAATATGGGACTATGTGAAAAGACCAAATCTACATTTGATTGGTGTACCAGAAAGTGACGGGGAGAATGGAAGCAAGTTGGAAAACACTCTGCAGGATATTATCCAGGAGAACTTCCCCAGTCTAGCAAGGCAGGCCAACATTCAAATTTGGGAAATACAGAGAACACCACAAAGATACTCCTTGAGAAGAACAACCTCAAGACACATAATTGTCAGATTCGCCAAGGTTGAAATGAAGGAAAAAATGTTAAGGGCAGCCAGAGAGAAAGGTCGGGTTACCCACAAAGGGAAGCCCATCAGACTAACAGCAGATCTCTCGGCAGAAACCCTACAAGCCAGAAGAGAGTGGGGGCCAATATTCAACATTCTTAAAGAAAAGAATTTTCAACCCAGAATTTCATATCCAGCCAAACTAAGCTTCATAAGTGAAGGAGAAATAAAATCCTTTACAGACAAGCAAATTCTGAGAGATTTTGTCACTACCAGGCCTGCCTTACAAGAGCTCCTGAAGGAAGACTAAACATGGAAAGGAACAACCAGTACCAGCCACTGCAAAAACATGCCAAATTGTAAAGACCATCAATGCTATGAAGAAACTGAATCAATTAATGGGCAAAATAACCACCTAACATCATAATGACAGAATCAAATTCACACATAACAATATTAACATTAAATGTAAACGGGCTAAATGCCCCAATTAAAAGACACAGACTGGTAAACTGGATAGAGTCAAGACCCATCAGTGTGCTGTATTCAGGAAACCCGTCTCACATGCAGAGACACACAAAGGCTCAAAATAAAGGGATGGAGGAAGATCTACCAAGCAAATGGAAAACAAAAAAAGGCAGGGGTTGCAATCCTAGTCTCTGATAAAACAGACTTTAAACCAACAAAGATCAAAAGAGACAAAGAAGGCCATTACATAATGGTAAAGGGATCAATTCAACAAGAAGAGCTAACTATCCTAAATATATATGCTCCCAATACAGGAGCACCCAGATTCATAAAGCAAGTCCTTAGAGACCTACAAAGAGACCTAGACTCCCACAATATAATAATGGGAGACTTTAACACCTCACTGTCAATATTAGACAGATCACTGAGACAGATGGTTAACAAGGATATCCAGGACTTGAACTCAGCTCTGCACCAAGTAGACCTAATAGACATCTATAGAACTCTCCACCCAAAATCAACAGAATATACATTCTTCTCAGCACCACATCACACTTATTCTAAAATTGACCACATAATTGGAAGTAAGGCACTCTTCTGCAAATATAAAAAAACAGAAATCACAACACACTGTCTCTCAGACCACAGTGCAATCAAATTAGAACTCAGGATTAAGAAACTCACTCAAAACCACACAACTACATGGAAACTGAACAACCTGCTCCTGAATGATTGCTGGGTAAATAACGAAATGAAGGTAGAAATAAAGATGTTGTTTGAAACCAATGAGAACAAAGACACAACATACCAGAATCTCTGGGACACATTAAAACCAATGTGTAGAGGGAAATTTATAGCACTAAATGCCCATAAGAGAAAGCAGGAAAGATCTAAAATTGACACCCTAACATCACAATTAAAAGAACTAGAGAAGCAACAGCAGACAAATTCAAAAGCTAGCAGAAGGCAAGAAATAACTAAGATCAGAGCGGAACTGAAGGAGATAGAGATACAAAAAACCTTCAAAAAATCAATGAATCCAGGAGCTGGTTTTTTGAAAGGATCAACAAAATTGATAGACCGCTAGCAAGACTAATAAAGAAGAAAAGAGAGAAGAATCAAATAGATGCAATAAAAAATGATAAAGGGGATATCACCACCAATCCCATAGAAATACAAACTACCATCAGAGAATATTTTAAACACCTCTATGCAAATAAATTAGAAAATCTAGAAGAAATCTATAAATTCCGGTACACATACACCCTCCCAAGACTAAACCAGGAAGAAGTTCAATCTCTGAATAGACCAATAACAGGCTCTGAAATTCAGGCAATAATTAATAGCCTACCAAACAAAAATAGCCCAGGACCAGTTGGATTCACAGCAAAATTCTATCAGAGGTACAAAGAGGAGCTGGTACCATTCCTTCTGAAACTATTCCAATCAATAGAAAAAGAGGGAATCCTCCCTAACTCATTTTATGAGGCCAGCATCATCCTGATATCTAGCAGAGACACTTTGTATCTGCTAGACACAAAGACTAGCAGAGACACAATCAAAAAAGAGAATTTTTACCAATATCCCTGATGAACATCAATGCGACAATCATCAGTAAAATATTGGCAAACAAAATCCAGCAGCACATCAAAAAGCTTATCCAGCACGATCAAGTCGGCTTCATCCCTGGGATGCAAGGCTGGTTCAACATAGGCAAATCAATAAACGTAATCCATCACATAAACAGAACCAATGACAATAACCACATGATTATCTCAATAGATGCAGAAAAGGCCTTTGACAAAATTCAACAGCGCTTCATGCTAAAAACTCTCAATAAACTAGGTATTGATGGAATGTATCTCAAAATAATAAGAACTATTTATGACAAACCCACAGCCAATATCATACCGAATGGGCAAAAACTGGAAGCATTCCCTTGAAAACTGGCACAAGACAAGGATGCCCTCTCTCACCACTCCTATTCAACATAGTGTTGGAAGTTCTGGCCAGGGCAGTCAGACAAGAGAAAGAAAGGGTATTCAATTAGGAAAAGAGGAAGTCAAATTGTCCCTGTTTGCAGATGACATGATTGTACATATAGAAAACCACATCATCTCAGCCCAAAGTCTCCTTAAGCTGATAAGCAACTTCAGAAAAGTCTCAGGATAAAAAATCAATGTGCAAAAATCACTAGCATTCCTCTACACCAGTAACAGAGAAACAGCCAAATCATGAGTGAACTCCCATTCACAAATGCTACAAAGAGTATAAAATGCCTAGGAATCCAACTTACAAGGGATGTGAAGGACCTCTGCAAGGAGAACTACAAACCACTGCTCAATGAAATAAAAGAGAATACAAACAAATGGAAGAACATTCCACGCTCACGTATAGGAAGAATCAATATCGTGAAAATGGCCATACTGCTCAAGGTAATTTATAGATTCAATGCCATCCCCATCAAGCTACCAATGACTTTCTTCACAGAATTGGAAAAATCTACTTTAAAGTTCATATGGAATCAAAGAAGAGCCTGCATAGCCAAGACAATCCTAAACAAAAAGAACAAAGATGGAGGCAATCACGCTACCTGACTTCAAACTATACTACAAGGCTACAGTAACCAAAACAGCATGGTACTGGTACCAAAACAGAGATATAGAACAATGGAACAGAACAGAGCCCTCAGAAATAATAACACACATCTACAACCATATGATCTTTGACAAACCTGAGAAAAACAAGCAATGGGGAAAGGATTCCCTATTTAATAAATGGTACTGGGAAAACTGGGTAGCCATATCGAGAAAGCTGAAACTGGATCCCTTCCTTACACCTTATACAAAAATTAATTCAAGATGGATTAAAGACTTAAACTTTAGACCTAAAACCATAAAAAACCTAGAAGAAAACCTAGGCAATACCATTCAGGACATAGGCATGGGCAAGGACTTCATGACTAAAACACCAAAAGCAATGGCAACAAAAGCCAAAATAGACAAATGGGATCCAATTAAACTAAAGAGCTTCTGCACAGCAAAAGAAACTAACATCAGAGTGAACAGGCAACCTACAGAATGGGAGAAAATTTTTGCAATCTACCCATCTGACAAGAGCTAATATCCAGAATCTACAAAGAACTTAAACAAATTTACAAGAGAAAACAAACAACCCCATCAAAAAGTGGGCAAAGGATATGAACAGATACTTCTCAAAAGAAGACATTTATGCAGCCAACAGACATATGAAAAAATGCTCATCATCTCTGGTCATCAGAGAAATGCAAATCAAAACCACAATGAGATACGATCTCATGCTAGTTATAATGGCAATCATTAAAAAGTCAGGAAACAACAGGTGCTGGAGAGGATGTGGAGAAATAGGAACACTTTTACACTGTTGGTGGGAGTATAAATTAGTTCAACTATTGTGGAAGACAGTGTGGCAATTCCTCAGGGATCTAGAACTAGAAATACCATTTGACCCAGCCATCCCATTACTGGGTATATACCCAAAGGTTTATAAATCATGCTACTATAAAGCCATATGCACATGTGTGTTTATTGCAGCACTATTCACAATAGCAAAGACTTGGAACCAACCCAAAGTCCATCAACAATAGAGTGGATTAAGAAAATGTCGCGGGGGAGGAGCCAAGATGGCCGAATAGGAACAGCTCTGGTCTACAGCTCCCAGCGCAAGCGACGCAGAAGACGGGTGATTTCTGCATTTCCATCTGAGGTACCGTGTTCATCTCACTAGGGAGTGCCAGACAGTGGGCGGAGGTCAGTGGATGAGTGCACCGTGCACCAGCCGAAGCATGGGTGAGGCATTGCCTCACTCGGGAAGCGCAAGGGGTCAGGGAGTTCCCTTTCCAGGGGTGACAGACGGCACCTGGAAAATTGGGCCACTCCTACCTGAATACTGTGCTTTTCCGACGGGCTTAGGATATGGTGCCCCAGGAGAGTATAGCCTGCACCTGGCTCAGAGGGTCCTACGCCCATGGAGTCTCGCTGATTGCTAGCACAGCAGTCTGAGATCAAACAGCAAGTCGGCAGCGAAGCTGGGGGAGAGGCGCCCGCCATTGTCCAGGCTCGCTTAGGTAAACAAAGCAGCCTGGAAGCTTGAACGGGGTGGAGCCCACCACAGCTCAAGGAGGCCTCCGTGCCTCTGTAGGCTCCACCTCTGGGGGGAGGGCACAGACAAACAAAAAGACAGCAGTAACCTCTGCAGACTTAAATGTCCCTGTCTGACAGCTTTGAGGAGAGCAGTGGTTCTCCCAGCACGCAGCTGGAGATCTGAGAACGGGCTGACTGCCTCCTCAAGTGGGTCCCTGACCCCTGACCCCTGAGCAGCCTAACTGGGAGGCACCCCCCAGCAGGGGCAGACTGACACCTCACACGGCCGGCCAGGTACTCCAACAGACCTGCAGCTGAGGGTCCTGTCTGTTAGAAGGAAAACTAACAGAAAGGACATCCACACCAAAAACCCATCTGTACGTCACCATCATCAAAGACCAAAAGTAGATAAAACCACAAAGATGGGGAAAAAACAGAGCAGAAAAACTGGAAACTCTAAAAAGCAGAGTACCTCTCCTCCTCCAAAGGAACACAGTTCCTCACCAGCAACGGAACAAAGCTGGACGGAGAATGACTTTGACGAGCTGAGAGAAGAAGGCGTCAGACGATCAAATTACTCCGAGCTACGGGAGGATATTCAAACCAAAGGCAAAGAAGTTGAAAACTTTGAAAAAAATTTAGAAGAATGTATAACTAGAATAACCAATACAGATAAGTGCTTAAAGGAGCTGATGGAGCTGAAAACCAAGGCTCAAGAACTACGTGAAGAATGCAGAAGCCTCAGGAGCTGATGCGATCAAATGGAAGAAAGGGTATCAGCCCTGGAAGATGAAATGAATGAAATGAAATGAGAAGGGAAGTTTAGAGAAAAAAGAATAAAAAGAAACGAGCAAAGCCTCCAAGAAATGTGGGAATATGTGAAAAGACCAAATCTACGTCTGATTGGTGTACCTGAAAATGATGGGGAGAATGGAACCAAGTTGGAAAACACTCTGCAGGATATTATCCAGGAGAACTTCCCCAATCCAGCAAGGCAGGCCAACATTCAGATTCAGGAAATACAGAGAATGCCACAAAGATACTCCTCGAGAAGAGCAACTCCAAGACACATAATTGTCAGATTCATCAAAGTTGAAATGAAGGAAAAAATGTTAAGGGCAGCCAGAGAGAAAGGTCGGGTTACCATCAAAGGGAAGCCCATCAGACTAACAGCGGATCTCTCGGCAGAAACCCTACAAGCCAGAAGAGAGTGGGGGCCAATATTCAACATTCTTCAAGAAAAGAATTTTCAACCCAGAATTTCATATTCAGCGAAACTAAGCTTCATAAGTGAAGGAGTAATAAAATACTTTATAGACAAGCGAATGCTGAGAGATTTTGTCACCACCAGGCCTGCCCTAAAAGAGCTCCTGAAGGAAGCGCTAAACATGGAAAGGCACAACCGGTACCAGCCGCTGCAAAATCATACCGAAATGTAAAGACCATCGAGACTAGGAAGAGACTGCATCAACTAACGAGCAAAATAACCAGCTAACATCATAATGACAGGATCAGATTCACACATAACAATATTAATTTTAAATGTAAATGGACTAAATGTTCCAATTAAAAGACACAGACTGGCAAATTGGATAAAGACTCAAGACCCATCAGTGTGCTGTATTCAGGAAACCCATCTCATGTGCAGAGACACACGTAGGCTCAGAATAAAAGGATGGAGGAAGATCTACCAAGAAAATGGAAAACAAAAAAAGGCTGGGGTTGCAATCCTAGTCTCTGATAAAACAGACTTTAAACCAACAAAGATCAAAAGAGACAAAGAAGGCCATTACATAATGGTAAAGGGATTAATTCAACAAGAAGAGCTAACTATCCTAAATATATATGCACCCAGTACAGGAGCACCCAGATTCATAAAGCAAGTCTTGAGTGACCTACAAAGAGACTTAGACTCCCACACATTAATAATGGGAGACTTTAACACCCCACTGTCAACATTACACAGATCAATGAGACAGAAAGTCTACAAGGATACCCAGGAACTGAACTCAGCTCTGCACCAAAGGGACCTAATAGACATCTACAGAACTCTCCACCCCAAATCAACAGAATATACATTTTTTTCAGCACCACACCACACCTATTCCAAAATTAACCACATAGTTGGAAGTAAAGCTCTCCTCAGTAAATGTAAAAGAACAGAAATTATAACAAACTATCTCTCAGATCACAGTGCAATCAAGCTAGAACTCAGGATTAAGAATCTCACTCAAAACCGCTCAACTACGTGGAAACTGAACAACCTGCTCCTGAATGATTACTGGGTACATAACGAAATGAAGGCAGAAATAAAGATGTTCTTTGAAACCAACGAGAACAAAGACACAACATACCAGAATCTCTGGGATGCATTCAAAGCAGTGTGTAGAGGGAAATTTATAGCACTAAATGCCCACAAGAGAGAGCAGGAAAGATCCAAAATTGACACCCTAACATCACAATTAAAAGAACTAGAAAAGCAAGAGCAAACACATTCAAAAGCTAGCAGAAGGCAAGAAATAACTAAAATCAGAGCAGAACTGAAGGAAATAGAGACACAAAAAACCCTTCAAAAAATCAATGAATCCAGGAGCTGGTTTTTGGAAAGGATCAACAAAATTGATAGACCGCTAGCAAGATTAATAAAGAAAAAAAGAGAGAAGAATCAAATAGATGCAATAAAAAATGATAAAGGGGATATCACCACCGATCCCACAGAAATACAAACTACCATCAGAGAATATTACAAACATCTCTACGCAAATAAACTAGAAAATCTAGAAGAAATGGATAAATTCCTCAACACATACACCCTCCCAAGACTAAACCAGGAAGAAGTTGAATCTCTGAATAGACCAATAACAGGAGCTGAAATTGTGGCAATAATCAATAGCTTACCAACCAAAAAAAGTTCAGGACCAGAGGGGTTCACAGCCGAATTCTACCAGAGGTACAAGGAGGAGCTGGTACCATTCCTTCTGAAACTATTCCAATCAATAGAAAAAGAGGGAATCCTCCCTAAATTTATGAGGCCAGCATCATCCTGATACCAAAGCCTGGCAGAGACACAACAAAAAAAGAGAATTTTAGACCAATAACCTTGATGAACATTGATGCAAAAATCCTCAATAAAATACTGGCAAACAGAATCCAGCAGCACATCAAAAAGCTTATCCACCATGATCAAGTGGGCTTCATCCCTGGGATGCAAGGCTGGTTCAATATACGCAAATCAATAAATGTAATCCAGCATATAAACAGAACCAAAGACAAAAACCACATGATTATCTCAATAGATGCAGAAAAGGCCTTTGACAAAATTCAACAACCTTCATACTAAAAACTCTCAATAAATTAGGTATTGATGGGACGTATCTCAAAATAATAAGAGCTATTTATGACAAACCCACAGCCAATATCATACTGAATGGGCAAAAACTGGAAGCATTCCCTTTGAAAACTGGCACAAGACAGGGATGCCCTCTCTCACCACTTCTATTCAACATAGTGTTGGAAGTTCTGGCCAGGGCAATTAGGCAAGAGAAGGAAATCAAGGGTATTCAATAAGGAAAAGAGGAAGTCAAATTGTCCCTGTTTGCAGATGACATGATAGTATATCTAGAAAACCCCATTGTCTCAGCCCAAAATCTCCTTAAGCTGATAAGCAACTTCAGCAAAGTCTCAGGATACAAAGTCAATGTACAAAAATCACAAGCATTCTTATACATCAATAACAGACAAACAGAGAGCCAAATCATGAGTGAACTCCCATTCACAATTGCTTCAAAGAGAATAAAATACCTAGGAATCCAACTTACAAGGGATGTGAAGGACCTCTTCAAGGAGAACTACAAACCACTGCTCAAGGAAATAAAAGAGGATACAAACAAATGGAAGAACATTCCATGCTCATGGGTAGGAAGAATCAATATCATGAAAATGGCCATCCTTCCCAAGGTAATTTACAAATTCAATGCCATCCCCATCAAGTTACCAATGACTTTCTTCACAGAATTGGAAAAAACTACTTTAAAGTTCATATGGAACCAAAAAAGAGCCCGCATCGCCAAGTCAATCCTAAGCCAAAAGAACAAAGCTGGAGGCATCACACTACCTGACTTCAAACTATACTACAAGGCTACAGTAACCAAAACAGCATGGTACTGGTACCAAAACAGAGATATAGATCAATGGAACAGAACAGAGCCGTCAGAAATAATGCCACATATCTACAACTATCTGATCTTTGACAAATCTGAGAAAAACAAGAAATGGGGAAAGGATTCCCTATTTAATAAATGGTGCTGGGAAAACTGGCTAGCCATATGTAGAAAGCTGAAACTGGATCCCTTCCTTACACCTTATACAAAAATCAATTCAAGATGCATTAAAGACTTAAACTTTAGACCTAAAACCATAAAAACCCTAGAAGAAAACCTAGGCATTACCATTCAGGACATAGGCATGGGCAAGGAATTCATGTCTAAAACACCAAAAGCAATGGCAACAAAAGCTGAAATTGACAAATGGGATCTAATGAAACTAAAGAGCTTCTGCACAGCAAAGGAAACTACCATCAGAGTGAACAGGCAACCTACAAAATGGGAGAACATTTTCGCAACCTACTCATCTGACAAAGGGCTAATATCCAGAATCTACAATGAACTCCAACAAATTTACAAGAAAAAAACAAACAACCCCATCAAAAAGTGGGCGAAGGACATGAACAGACACTTCTCAAAAGAAGACATTTATGCGGCCAAAAAACACATGAAAAAATGCTCACCATCACTGGCCATCAGAGAAATGCAAATCAAAACCACAATGAGACACCATCTCACACCAGTTAGAATGGCAATCATTAAAAAGTCAGGAAACAACAGGTGCTGGAGAGGATGTGGAGGAATAGGAATACTTTTACACTGTTGGTGGGACTGTAAACTAGTTCAACCATTGTGGAAGTCAGTGTGGCAATTCCTCAGGGATCTAGAACTAGAAATTCCATTTGACCCAGCCATCCCATTACTGGGTATATACCCAAAGGACTATAAATCATGCTGCTATAAAGACACATGCACACGTATGTTTATTGTGGCATTATTCACAATAGCAAAGACTTGGAACCAACCCAAATGTCCAACAATGATAGACTGGATTAAGAAAATGTGGCACATATACACCATGGAATACTATGCAGCCATAAAAAATGATGAGTTCATGTCCTTTGTAGGGACACGGATGAAATTGGAAATCATCATTCTCAGTAATCTATCGCAAGAACAAAAAACCAAACACCGCATATTCTCACTCATAGGTGGGAACTGAACAATGAGAACACATGGACACAGGAAGGGGAACATCACACTTCGGGGACTGTTGTGGGGTGGGGGGAGGGGGGAGGGATAGCATTGGGAGATATACCTAATGCTAGATGACGAGTTGGTGGGTGCTGCACACCAGCATGGCACATGTATGCATATGTAACTTACCTGCACGTTGCGCACATGTACCATAGAGCCTAAAGTATAATAATAATAATAATAATAATAATAAATAAATAAATAAATAAAAAGAAAATGTGGCACATATACACCATGGAATACTATGCAGCCATAAAAAAGGATGAGTTCATGTCCTTTGCAGGGACATGGATGAAGCTGGAAACCATCATTTTCAGCAAACTATCACAAGGACAGAAAACCAAACACTGCATGTTCTCACTCATAGGTGGGAATTGAACAATGAGAACACTTGGACACAGGGTGGGGAACATCACACCAGGGCCTGTCAGAGGATGGGGGTTGGGAGAAGGATAGCATTAGGAGAAATACCTAATGTAAATGATGAGCTGATGGGTGCAGCAAACCAATATGGCACATGTATACCTATGTAATAAACCTGCACTTTGTGCACATGTACCCTAGAACTTAAAGTATAATAATTTAAAAATTAATAATCATAATAATAATAGCCATTCTGACTGGTATGAGATGGTATCTCATCGTCGTTTTGATTTGCAATTCTCTAATGATTTATAATGTTGAGTATGTTTCCATATGCTTGTTGGCTGCGTGCATGTCTTCTTTTGCAAAGTATCTGTTCACGTCCTTTGCTCACTTTTTAATGAAGCTGTTTGTTTTTGCCCGTTGATTTAAGTTCCTTATAAATGCTTGTTACTAGATCATTGTCAGATGCATAGTTTGCAAATATTTTCTCCCATTCTGTAGGCTGTCTGTTTGCTCTGTTGATAGTTTCTTTTGCTGTGCAGAAGCTCTTTGATTTAATTAGGTCTAATTTGTCCATTTTTGTTTTGTTACTCTTGCTTTTGCCATCTTCATCATGAAATCTTTTCCAGGGCCTATGTCCAGAATAGTATTTCCTACATTATCTTCCAGGGTTTTTATACTTTTAGGTTTTACATTTAAGTCTTTAATCCATCTCGAATTGATTTTTGTATATGGTGTAAGGACAGTGTCTAGTTTGAATTTTCTGCATATGATTAGCCAGTAATCCCAACACCATTTATTGAAGAAGGAGTCCTGTCCCCAGTGCTTGTTTTTGTCACCTTTGTCAAAGATCAGATGGTTGTAGGACTGCAGCATTATTTCTGGACTTTCTATGTTGTTCCATTTGTCTATGTGTCTGTTTTTGTACCAGTATCATGCAGCTTTGGTTATTGTAGCCTTTATTGTTTGGAGTCAGGTAACAAGGTAACATAATACCTCCAGCTTTGTTCTTTTTCTTTAGGATTGCTCTGGCTATTCAGGCTCTTTTGTGGTTCTCTATGAATTTTAAAATAGTTTTTTGTAATTCTGTGAGGAATATCTTTGGTAGTTTGATAGAAATAGCATTGAATCTGTAAATTGTTTTGGGTAGTAAGCCATTTTAACAATATGGATTCTTCATATCCATGAGTATAGAGTGTTTCCCCATTTGTTTGTGTCATCTCTGATTTCTTTGAGCAGTTTTTCCTAATTCTCATTGTAGAGATCGTGTACCTCCCTGGTTAGCTATATTCCTATGTATTTTATTCTTCTTGTGGTTATTGTGAATGGGACTGCATTCTTGATTTGGCTCTCAGCTTAGATGTTGTTGGTGTATAGAAATGCTACTGACTTTTGCACATTAATTTTGTATCCTGAAACTTTGCTGAAGTTGTTTATGGGATCTAGGAGTTTTGGGGCAGAGATTTTCGGGGTTTCTAGGTAAGAATAATGTCATCTGCAAGGAAATTGGCCTGAAGTTTTATTGTTCATTGTTGTGTCTCTGCCAGGTTTTGGTATAAGGGTGATGCTGAACTCATAGAATGAGCTGGGGAGGAGTCTCTTCTCCTCAATTTTTTGAAATAGTTTCAGTAGGAACAGTACCAGCTCTTCTTTACACATCTGGTAGAATTCAGCTGTGAATCCATCTGGCCCTGGGCTTTTTCTGGTTGGTAGGCTTTTTATTACTGATTCTATTTCAGAACTCATCATTGGTCTGTTCAGGGATTCAATTTCTTCCTTGTTCAATCTTGGGAGGTTATATGTTTCCAGGAATTTATCCATTTCTTCTAGGTTTCTTCTAGTTTGTGTTCATAGAAGTGTTCATAGTAGTCTCTGAGAGTTCTTTGTATTTCTGTGGGGTCAGTGGTAAAGTCCCCTTTGTCATTTCTGATTATGTTTACTTGGATCTTCTCATTTTTTTCCTTTATTCATCTAGCCAGCAGGTTATCAATCTTATTTATTCTTTCAGTGAACAAACTACTGCATTTGCTGATTTTTGTATGGTTTTTCATTTCTCAATTTCCTTCAGTTCAGCTCTAATTTTGATTATTTCTTTTCTTCTGCTAGTTTTGGGGTTAGTTTGCTCTTGTTTCTCTATTTCCTCTAGATGTGATGTTAGGTTGTTACTTTGAGATCTTTCTAACTTTTTTAAGTGAGCCTTTAGCACTATAAACTTGCCTCCTAATACTCCCTTAGCTGTGTCCCAGAGATTCTGGTATGTAGTATCTTTGTTCTCATTAGTTTCAAAGAATTTCTTGATTTCTGCTTTAACTTCATTTTTTACCCAAAAGTCATTCAGGAGCAGGTTGTTTAATTTTCATATACTTGTATAGTTTTGAGTGATTTCTTAGTATTGATTTATATTTTAATTGTTCCATGATCTGAGAATGTATTTCATATTTCAGTTTTTTTGAATTTACTGAGGACTGTTTTATGGCCAATTGTGGGGTTAATTTTAGAGTATGTGCCATGTGCACATGAGAAGAAGAATGTATAGTCTGTTGTTTTTGGGTGAAGACTTCTGTAGATAACTGTTAGGCCCATTTGGTCAAGTGTCAAGGTCAGGTCTCAAATATCTTCATTAATTTTCTGCCTCAGTGATCTTTCTGATACTGTCTTGGGGTGTTGAATTCTCCCACTATTATTGTATGGTTATCTAAGTCTCTTTGTAGGTCTCAAGATTTTCCTTCATGAATCTGGGTGCTGCTGTATAGGGGGAAAATATATTTAGGATAGTTACATCTTCTTGCTCAATTGAACATTTTACCACTATATAATACTCTTCTTTGTCTTTTCAAATCATTATTGGCTTAAAGTCTGATTTGTCTGAAATTAGAATATGCAACCTGATTTTTTGTTTCCCATTTGCTTGATAGATTTTTCTCCATCCCTTTACTTTGAGCCTATGGGTGTCATTGCATGTGAAATGGGTCTCTTGAAGACATCATACAGCCAGGTCTTGCTTCTTTATCCAACTTGCAACTCTGTGCCTTTCAATTGGGGTACTTAGCCTGTTTACATTAAAAGTTAATATTGATATGTGCAGATTCAATCCTGTCATCATGTTGTTAGCTGGTTATTATGCAGACTTGATTGTGTGGTTGCTTTATAGTGTTAATGGTCTATATACTTAAGTGTGTTTTTGTGGTGGCTGGTAATAGTCTCGTTTCCATATTTAGCATTCCCTTAAGTACCTTTTGTAAGGCAGGCAGGTCTGGTGGTAACGAATTCCCTTAGCATTTGGTTTTCTGAAAAGGACCTCATTTTTCCTTCACTTATGAATCTTAGTTTGACTAGATGTGAAATTCTTGGTTGAAGTTTCTTTTCTTTAAGAATGTTGAATACAGGCCCACAATCTCTTCTGGCTTATAGAGTTTCCAGTGAAAATTCTGCTGTTATCTTAATGGGTTTCCCTTTGTATTAATAGGTGACCTACCCTGTCTCTCTAGCTGCTTTTAATATTTTTTCTTTCATGTCAACCTTAGAGAATCTGATTATATGTCTTGGGAATGATCATCTTGTATAATATCTCACAGGGGTTCTCTGCATTTCCTGAATTTAAATGTTGGTCTTTCTAACAAGGTTGAAAAAATTTTTGTAAACAATATCCTCAAATATGTTTTCAGAGTTGCATATTTTTTCTCCCTCTCTTTCAGGGACACCAATGAGTCATAAGTTTGAAATGGTCATTGCAAAATTATAACAGACAGTGAAAGAGATCTGACCTAACCAAATCCATCTTGCCTCTAACCTCCAAGCTGTCCTTGTTCATTTCTAGGCACAGGCCAAACTAACTTTGAGAGGAACTTAGTTTATAGTTCAGCTTTGAAACAAAGATGATAATGCTCTTTCCCCAAACAAACCCCCTTCCTACCTGGGGAATAGACTGTCTTTGCAGGACTAACAAATAAGCCACACGATTAGAAATTATGGTTTAGGAGTCATGCAGCTGGAGGCTGCAAGATTCTAAACCTCCCCAAATTGCTCATGGGGATAACACCACTATTATAAAACCTAAGATCAGTGCTTGAGATATTTTGCAGACCCTGTACTCAATGGATCAGCTGGCTCCACCTAGATCAATAAACTGGCCCATCTGGTCTGACTCAGGAACTGACTCAGCACTAGAGGACAGCTTCACCTCCCTATGATTTCATCTCCAACCTGACCAATCAGAACTCCCGATTCACTGGCCCCACCCCCACCCACCAAATTATCCTTAAAAATTCCAATCCCCAAATTCTCAGGGAGACTGATTTGAGTAATAATAAAACTCTGGTCTCCCGCACAGCCGGCTCTGCATGAATGACTCTTTACTGCAATTCCCTTGTCTTGATAAATCAGCTCTGTTTAGGCAGCAGACAAGGTGAAATTGCTGGGTGATTACAGGTTTGGTCTCTTCACATAATCTCATATTTCTTGGAGGTTTTGTTCATTCTTTTTTATTCTTTTTTCTTTATTTCTGTCTGACCGAGTTAATTTGAAGACCCAGTCTTTGAGTGCTGAGATTCTTTCCTCAGCTTGGTCTATTCTGCTGTAAATACTTGTGATTACATTATGAAATTCTTGTAGTGTGTTTCTCACCTCTATCAGATCAGTTCTTTCTTATAATGGCCATTTTGTCTTTCTGCTCCTGTATCATTTTATTATAATCCTTAGATTCCTTGGATTGAGTTTTGACTTTCCCCTGAATTTCAATGATCTTCATTCCTATCCATATTCTGAATTCTATGTCCGTCATTCTAGCCATTTCAGCCTGGTTAAGAACCCTTGCTAAGGAACCAGTGCAGTCATTTGAAGGAAAAAAGACACTCTAGGCTTTTTGAGTTCCCAGAGTTCTTGCACTGATTCCTTCTCATCTGTGTGACCTGATGTTCCTTAACTGTAGTGTAATTTGAAAATATAATCAGTTGACTTCATTTCTGAATGTTTTCAGCATGCCAAAGCTTTGTGCAGGGTCTTTATTTTTAGCTGAATTCTTGTCCTTGGTTTCATGAGGGGTTGTATTAGCAAAGTATTTTTGGTGTTGAACTTTGGACTGTGATCCGGTAGATGGCGGTTAACGTAATGGCCAGTAGGTAGGCTCTTGCTCAGTCACACGGCTCTTCTGCATCTCCTTATGTTTGCAGCTGTGCTTTCTCTCAGTTCTCTTAGAGTGCAGGCTCCTCTTCCACTCAAGTGCTGGCTGCAGATCTTGGCTTGGCACTCCTGGACTGCACACTGCAGCCCTTGAGTCAGCTCAGGTTTTACGCTCCCTCCCCAGCTTGGAGGCAGCAGGGGAAGGGACCTTGGCAGTGGTGTGGCAGAGGGCCTTTCACTTGTCTCTTGGGGATCCATCCCAAAGAAATGCAGAGCCACTACCAATTGGTGCAATCAATCCGGGCTGGGGCAGCCATGTTGTGGGCCCAAGCCTGGAGGCCCTCCCTGGTGATGAGCAGGAGGGTGCAGGGGGCTCATAAAGGAGGTGGACTGGCTTCTCCTTAGGGCAGCTGTGGCTTGCTGGAGGTGTAGGTAAAGCACTTAGGGTCTTTGTTCCTTCCTCAGTCCAAGGGCAGCAGGAGCAGTACCACTGCGGTGGCAGTGGCAGAGGGGCTTTCAGTTGCCTCTGGGAGCTCCACTTCATAGAATGCAGAGCTGCTGCCAATGGGAATGTTCAGTCAGGGGGTGGGGTGTCTGTGCAGCTGGCCCAAGGTGGGGGGCAACTGGTGAAGAGCAGGCGGTTGGGGGTTCACAGGGAGCGCAGACTTGGATCCCCTCCATATGGTGACTTTGGCATGCTGGTGCCACAAGTAAATCCCTCAGGCTCTTTGTTCCTTCCTCAGTCCTAGGGCAGCAAGGGCAGAACCGCTGCAGTGGCAGTGGGGCTGTCGGGGCTGTGGGTTGCCTCAGGGAGCTCCACCCCAGGGAAACACAGAGCCACTACCAGTGGGAATGCTCAGCTGGGGGTGAGGTAGCTGCTCTGTGGTCCCGAGCTGGGGGGCCCTGCCTGGTGAAGGGTGGGAGATAGGGGCTCACAGAGAAGAGAGAGTGGGCTCCTCTCTGTATGGTGGCTGCAGCATGCTGGAGGTTCCAGCGAGGCAACCAGGTCCTTTGTTTCTTCCCCAGCCTGAGGGCAATAAGGGCAGTACCACTGCAGCTTCAGTGACCGAGGGACTGTGGATCATGTCTGGGATTTCCTCCCCAGAGAAAAGCAGAGCTACCACCAACGGAAGTGTTCAAGCAGGGGCAGGGTGGTTGTGCTGGGGTCCCAGGTCAAGAGATCCCGCCCAGTGAGGAGTAGCAGGGGCAGGGACCTGCATGGAAAACTGTCTGGCTCCTTTTCCGTAAGGCAGCTGCACTGTGCTGGAGCCCCGCGTGAGTCCCTAATCACTGCACTCCTCAGCCTGAGGGCAACAGGAGCAAGGGCTGTGGAGCAGTGAAAATGGCGACCCATCTGCTACCTCTGGGAACTCCATCTCAGGGAAGTGCAGAACTGCTACCAGCCCAATGGTCCAAGCAAGGGGTGGCTGGGATCCCAGGTCAAGATGCCCTGCCCAGTGAGAAGGAGCAGGGCTGGGGACCCATGTGGAAAACAATCTGGCCGCCTTATTCTAAGGCAGCTGTGCTGTACTGGGGGTCCCTGTGAGTGCCTAATCACTGTGCTCCCTCCAGAGCCTGAGGGCAACAGGAGGGACTGCTATGCAGCAGCGAAAATGGCGGCCTCCCTGCTACCTCTGGGAGCTCCGTCCCAGGGAAGCGCAGAGCAGCTAGTGGCCTGAGAGATCAGCTGGCGCTGGGTGGCTATGCTAATGTCCCAGGCCAGTGGACCTTGTCTGAGGAGGTGCAATGCAGGTGAGCCCTGCAGTTTGTCCACTGCACAGCCCCGTGGGTGTGGTCTCTATCTTGGTGGTGTGGGAAGGAGCCTGACCTTCCCTGTTGCCGGAACTGCAGCCGCTGGTGTTGGGGTGCCCTGGGATCCAAGGCCACCAGCACTCTGCATGTGCCTGAGTGGCGGCTCCACCCAGACTCCACCTAGCTCTCCCTGTCAGTCTGCAGGCCCCGGTTGGGAGAGGTCATGGGTGTTCTCCTGAGCCCAGTGTTGCAAAAGTCCCCTGGCAGAAGTGTGGGTCCCCAGGCACTCTGACTCACTCACCATTTCCCCATGTTGGGGGCCTCTCCTGGCTCCGTACCACTCCCGGTGGGAGGCTGTCCTGTCTTACTCGTCTTTGTTCTCCGTGGGTTGTGTTGTTTCCTCGCTGAATCCCAGAGTGTCCACCTGGATGATCTAGTTAAAGAGCTAAATTAGCCGGGCGTGGTGGCGGGCGCCTGTAGTCCCAGCTACTCCGGAGGCTGAGGCAGGAGAATGGCGTGAACCCGGGAGGCGGAGCTTGCAGTGAGCCGAGACCGTGTCACTGCACTCCAGCCAGGACGACAGAGCGACACTCCGTCTCAAAAACAAACAACAACAAAAAAAGAGCTAGTGTCCACTTACCACTTTCTTCTGTTTGTGAGAGTGGCGCACACTAGCTGTTTCCAGTCAGCCGTCTTTTTTTTTTTTTTTTTTTTTTTTTGACACGGTCTCGCTCTGTTGTAGAAGCTGGAGTGCAGTGGCGAGATCTAGAGTTACTGCAGCCTCAACCTCCCAGGCTCAAGTGATCCTCCCGCCTTAGCCTCGGGAGTAGCTAGGACGACAGGCACGCAACACCAGGCCTGGCTTTTTTTTTTTTTTTAATTTCTTGTAGAGACGGGGTTTCCTTATGTTGCCCAGGCTACTCTCGAACTCCTGGGATTAAGCACTTGTCCCGTCAGGCCTCCTAAAGTGCTGCTGGGATTGGCACGAGCCACCGCCCCGACCTAGTCAGCCATCTTAAGTAGAGGGATCCACGATATATTTTCCATTTTCTAATCTTAATCACGCCAAACACACACACAGCCCACAGCTGACTCAGCCCTCAGCTGAGGCCTTTAGGAAGAACATGGACATAAAGATTAAATAATTTAGGCAGGAAAGAACATTCTCAAGACACCAACTATGTTAAAATGAAGAGAAAGTTATTTGGATTAAGCCAGAGCATTCTCTCCTACAGCTAGCAGTAATAATAATAAGTAGAAATTTTTAGATGCATTATGACATCTAATCCTGACTAAAATCCTGTGAAGTAGGACCGTTATCCCTATTTTATAAATGACGAAGCCAAAGCTTGAAGAGGTTAAGTAATTTCCCAAGGTCTTGGAGGTCCTGAAGCTGATAAATGAGAATGCAAGGATTTGAATCTAATCAGTCAGGCTCCAGTAGCTTCCTCTTCACTACTAGGCTGCACTGCGTAGGTTTAGGCTTAACATACACAAGTAAACAACATACATGAAAGTGATTTGCAAATCAGTTTCCCAGAACTTAAAAAAAGTTTCATTCTACATACAGAATTTGGAAATTTCCTTATTTTATAGTATGTCATAAAATTTCTGACCTAAAACAGTAGAATAATTTCCACTCACAATTCTCAAGCGGTCTTTTCTATTGATGTGCTGCATTTTATTCCAATTGCTAATTTTTATAACTAATTAATATGATTGCTCCCAGCTTAAGAACTATAGCTCTGCACTTATTTTAACATTTTTCAAGAATTTGGATTTTTTTCTTTACAAGATTGCTTTTTTTAACTAAACATTTAGCATCTGTATCTTTTGGTCATCATTTATAACTTGTTCTATTTCTCATAATTTATTAGTGGAAATTGTGCTTAGTTTCAGCACAACTTATGCAGATTGGAAATGGGTTTACTTTCTGTTAAGGGTAAATGAAAGATTTTGATAGTGACTACTTATTTTATCAATGGGAAATTAACTATCACTCTAGGTGAGCCCTTTGAAATGGAATCTGAATTTTTTTAATGGACAAAATAGGAAATGACTTCTTTGTCAAATACTTATCTTGTACTTTTAAGCTGATCAGAATCCTCCAAATTATGAATCACTGTCAAAATTTTTAAGTTCACTTTCAAATTACAAAATAATTTAATTTAATTCAATAGAATTGATTAGATTACTATAATGTGACTAACTAGTAAATAGCAGTCCCAAACAAGTATCTACATTATGTACAAGCAGAAATAAGAGAGTTACTTACTGATTAAATGTTAAAGATCAGCCACTTTTTAGCTCTTCCTTTCCAGGTCGGCTGTGGGTCCTGACTAGTTAATTTTTTACTAGTTTTCCAAATAAGATAAAATGAAAACTTGACTTAAAGAAAAAGAAGTAAACTAGGCATGCCAATTAGCAAAGTGCTTGTGATGAACAGGACCTCATATTAGATGCTGATAAGATATACCTAAAAATTCAAAAATAGGTCACAAATAATTTTTTTATTATACTTTAAGTTTTAGGGTACATGTGCACAATGTCTAAAACACCAAAAGCAATGGCAACAAAAGCCAAAATTGACAAATGGGATCTAATGAAACTAAAGAGCTTCTGCACAGCAAAAGAAACTACCATCAGAGTGGGCAGGCAACCTACAAAATAGGAGAAAATTTTCGCAACCTACTCATCTGACAAAGGGCTAATATCCAGAATCTACAATGAACTCCAACAAATTTACAAGAAAAAAACAAACAACCCCATCAAAAAGTGGGCAAAGGATATGAACAGACACTTCTCAAAAGAAGACATTTATGCAGCCAAAAGACACATGAAAAAATGCTCGTCACTGGCCATCAGAGAAATGCAAATCAAAACCACAATGAGATAGCATCTCACACAAGTTAGAATGGCAATCATTAAAAAGTCAGGAAACAACAGGTGCTGGAGAGGATGTGGAGAAATAGGAACACTTTTACACTGTTGGTGGGACTGTAAACTAGTTCAACCATTGTGGAAGTCAGTATGGTGATTCCTCAGGGATCTAGAACTAGAAATACCATTTGACCCAGCCATCCCATTACTGGGTATATACCCAAATAATTTTACCACACTGTTTGAGTGTTGTCAATTTTACTCTGCATTTTTTATTGCCTTAAAATTGTATATAGTTGAATTATACAACTTGATATTTTTATATACATTGTGAAATAATCACCATAATCAAGCTAATTAACATATCCATTCCCTCATATAGTTACTTTTGTGTGTGTGTTGGGAGGGGCTGAAAAACATCTACTGTCTTGGAAGTTCAGGTGTATAATACAGTATTTTTAACTATAGTCACATTGCTGTGCATTAGATCTCCAGTACTTGTTCATCTTGCAAAACTAAAACTTTATACCCTTCAATCAACATCTCTCCATTTCTCCCTCCCCCGATCCCCTGGCAACCAGCATTCTACTCTGCTTCTGTGAGTTGGACTATTTTAGATATCAGATATAAGTGAAATCATGCAATATTTGCATTTCTGTGTCTGGATTATTTCACTTAGCATAATGTCCTTCGGGTTACTCCATATTATTGTAAATAGCAGATTTTCTTCTTTTCTAAGGCTCAAGAATATTCCATTGTGTATAATATATACATTTTATTTATCCATTCATCTCTCAGTGACATTTAAGTTGTTTCCATTTCTCCACTATTGCGAATAATGCTGTAAAGAATATGGGAGTGCAAATATCTCTTCAAGATACTGATTTCAGTTCCTTTGGATATATACCCAGAAGTGAAATGGCCGGATCATATGGTAATTCTGTTTAATTTTTTTAAGGACCCTCCATACTATTTTTCATAATGGCTATGCCAATTTACATTCTTACCAACGGTGTACAAGGGCTCCACGTCCTTGCCACATCCTTGCCAACACTTGTTATAGTTTGTCTTTTTGATAGTAGCCACTCTAACAGGTGTGGGGTGTTACCATATGGTTTTGATTTGCATTTCCCTGATGACTAGTGAAGTTGAGCATCTTTTTATATAGCCATTGGCCATTTCATTGTCTTCTCTTTGAGAAACATCTGTTCAAATCCTTCCCATTTTTTAAATCAGGATATTTGTTTTCTTGCTATTGATTTGTAAGAGTGATTCTTTATATATTTTGGAAATTAACCAGTTATCAGATATATAGTTTGCAAATATTTTCTCCTATTCTCTAGGTTATCTTTTCACTCTGTTGGTTTTTTTCTTTGCTGTGAAGAAACTTTTAGTTTGAGGCAATCCTACTTGTCTATTTTTGCTTCTGTTGCTTGTGCTTTTGGTGTAATATCCAAAAAATCATTGCCCAGACCAATGTCAAGAAGCTTTTTCACCATGTTTCCTTGCAGTAGTTTTGTGGTTTCAGGTCTTACATTTAAATCACTAATCCATTTTGAGTTCATTTTGTATATGATATGAGATAAGGGTCCAATTTCATTCTTCTACCTGTGGATATCCAATTTTCCCAACACCGTTTATTAAAGATATGATCCTTTACCTATTGTGTGTTCTTGGCACCATTATTGAAGATCAGTTGACTATAATGTATAGATTTAGTTCTGGTCCCTCCATTCTATTTCACTGGTCTATGTCTGTTTTTATGCCAGTACTATGCTGTTTTGATTACTATCAGTTTATAATATATTTTGAAATCAGGAAGTGTGATGCCTTCAGCTTTGTTCTTTTTGTTCAAGATTCCTATTGTTTTTCAGGGTTTTTGTGGTTCTATATAAGTTTTAAGCTTTTTTTCTATTTCTGTGAAGATTTTAATTGGGGTTACATTGACTCTATAGATCACTTTAGATAGTATGGACATTTTAATAATATTAGTTATTCCAATTCATAAACACAGGTTGTCTTTTCATTTATCTGTGTTTTATTTCACTTCCTTCATTAGTTTTATAATTTTGAGTCTAAAAGTGTTTCACTTCTTTTTTTAGTTTATTCCTGTGTATTACATTCTTTTGCTGCTACTGTGAATAGAATTGATTTTTCAGTTTATTTTATATGCAATTCATGGTTTGTGTATAGAAATAGAACTCAGTTTTGTATGTTGACTTTGTAACTTGCAACTTTACAGAATTCTTTTATAGTTCAAATAGTTTTCTAAGTCCTTAGAATTGTCTACAGATAGAGATGATTTTACTTTTTCCTTTCCAATTTGGATGCTTTTTATTTTTTTCTTGTCTAATTGTTCTGGTTTGAACTTCCAGTACTAAGGTGACTAGAAGTGGCAAGAGTGCACTCTGTGCTATTTTGATCACCTTTTTATGGTGAGAGATCTACTGAAGTAAATTTCACTAAATAATTATAATTCTTTTTTTAATTTTATTATAATTATACTTTAAGTTTTAGGGTACATGTTTGTTACATATGTATACATGTGCCATGTTGGTGTGCTGCACCCATTAACTCGTCATTTAGCATTACGTGTATCTCCTAATGCTATCCCTCCCCCTTCCCCCACCCCACAACAGGCCCTGGTGTGTGATGTTCCCCTTCCTGTGTCCATGTGTTCTCATTGTTCAATTCCCACCTATGAGTGAGAGAACATGTGGTGTTTGGTTTTTTGTCCTTGCGATAGTTTACTGAGAATGATGGTTTCCAGCTTCATCCATGTCCCTAGAAAGGACATGAACTCATCATTTTTTATGGCTGCATAGTATTCCATGGTGTATATGTGCCACATTTTCTTAATCCAGTCTATCATTGTTAGACATTTGGCTTGGTTCCAAGTCTTTGCTTGTTTGCCGCAATAAACATACATGTGCATGTGTCTTTATAGCAGCATGATTTATAATCCTTTGGGTATATACCCAGTAATGGGATGGCTGGATCAAATGGTATTTCTAGTTCTAGATCCCTGAGGAATTGCCACACTGACTTCCACAATGGTTGAACTAGTTTACAGTCCCACCGACAGTGTAAAAGTGTTCCTATTCCTTCACATCCTCTCCAGCACCTGTTGTTTTCTGACTTTTTAATGATCGCCATTCTAACTGGTGTGAGATGGTATCTCATTGTGGTTTTGATTTGCATTTCTCTGATGGCCAGTGATGATGAGCAATTTTTCATGTGTCTTTTGGATGCATAAATGTCTTCTTTTGAGAAGTGTCTGTTCATATCCTTTGCCCACTTTTTGATAGGGTTGTTTGTTTTTTTCTTGTAAATTTGTTTGAGTTCATTGTAGATTCTGGATATTAGCCCTTTGTCAGATGAGTAGGTTGCCAAAATTTTCTCCAATTCTGTAGGTTGCCTGTTCACTCTGATGGTAGTTTCTTTTGCTGTGCAGAAGCTCTTTAGTTTCATTAGATCCCATTTGTCAATTTTGGCTTTTGTTGCCATTGATTTTGGTGTTTAGACATGAAGTCCTTGCCCATGCCTATGTCCTGAACGGTATTGCCTAGGTTTTCTTCTAGGGTTTTTATGGTTTTAGGTCTAACATGTAAGTCTTTAATCCACCTTGAATTGATTTTTGTATAAGGTGTAAGGAAGGGATCCAGTTTCAGCTTTCTACATATGGCTAGCCAGTTTTCCCAGCACCATTTATTAAATAGGGAATCCTTTCCCCATTGCTTGTTTTTCTCAGGTTTGTCAAAGATCAGATAGTTGTAGATATGCGGCATTATTTCTGAGGGCTCTGTTCTGTTCCATTGATCTATGTCTCTGTTTTGGTACCAGTACCATGCTGTTTTGGTTACTGTAGCCTTGTAGTATAGTTTGAAGTCAGGTAGTGTGATGCCTCCAGCTTTGTTCTTTTGGCTTAGGATTTACTTGGCGATGCGGGCTCTTTTTTGGTTCTATATGAACTTTAAAGTAGTTTTTTCCAATTCTGTGAAGAAAGTCATTGGTAGCTTGATGGGGATGGCATTGAATCTATAAATTACCTTGGGTAGTATGGCCATTTTCACGATATTGATTCTTCCTACCCATGAGCATGGAATGTTCTTCCATTTGTTTGTATCCTCTTTTATTTCATTGAGCAGTGGTTTGTAGTTCTCCTTGAAGAGGTCCTTCACATCCCTTGTAAGTTGGATTCCTAGGTATTTTATTCTCTTTGAAGCAATTGTGAATGGGAATTCACTCATGATTTGGCTCTCTGTTTGTCTGTTATTGATGTATAAGAATGCTTGTGATTTTTGCACATTGATTTTGTATCCTGAGACTTTGCTGAAGTTGCTTATCAGCTTAAGGAGAATTTGGGCTGAGACAATGGGGTTTTCTAGATATACAATCATGTCATCTGCAAACAGGGACAATTTGACTTCCTCTTTTCCTAATTGAATACCCTTGATTTCCTTCTCCTGCCTAATTGCCCTGGCCAGAACTTCCAACCCTGTGTTGAATAGGAGTGGTGAGAGAGGGCATCCCTGTATTGTGCCAGTTTTCAAAGGGAATGCTTCCAGTTTTTGCCCATTCAGTATGATATTGGCTGTGGGTTTGTCATAGATAGCTCTTATTATTTTGAGATACATCCCATCAATACCTAATTTCTTGAGAGTTTTTAGCATGAAGGTTGTTGAATTTTGTCAAAGGCCTTTTCTGCATCTATTGGGATAATCATGTGGTTTTTGTCTTTGGTTCTGTTTATATGCTGGATTACATTAATTGATTTGTGTATGTTGAACCAGCCTTGCATCCCAGGGATGATGAAGCCCACTTGATCATGGTGGATAAGCTTTTTGATGTGCTGCTGGATTCGGTTTGCCAGTACTTTACTGAGGATTTTTGCATCAATGTTCATCAAGGATATTGGTCTAAAATTCTTTTTTTGTTGTGTCTCTGACAGGCTTTGGTATCAGGATGATGCTGGCCTCATAAAATGAGTTAGGGAGGATTCCCTCTTTTTCTATTGATTGGAATAGTTTCAGAAGGAATGGTACCAGCTCCTCCTTGTACCTCTGGTAGAATTCAGCTGTAAATCCATCTGGTCCTGGACTTTTTTTGGTTGGTAAGCTATTAATTATTGCCTTAATTTCAGAGCCTGTTATTGGTCTATTCAGAGATTCAACTTCTTCCTGGTTTAGTCTTGGGAGGGTGTATGTGTCAAGGAATTTATCCATTTCTTCTAGATTTTCTAGTTTATTTACGTAGAGGTGTTTATAGTATTCTCTGATGGTAGTTTGTATTACTGTGGGATTGGTGGGATATCCCCTTTGTCATTTTTTATTGCATCTATTTGATTCTTCTCTCTTTTCTTCTTTATTAGTCTTGCTAGCGGTCTATCAATTTTGTTGATCTTTTCAAAAAACCAGATCCTGGATCCATTGATTTTTTGAGGGTTTTTTTGGTCTCTATTTCCTTCAGTTCTGCTCTGATCTTAGTTATTTCTTGCCTTCTGCTAGCTTTTTTATGTGTTTGCTCTTGCTTCTCTAGTTCTTTTAATTGTGATGTTAGGGTGTCAATTTTGGATCTTTCCTGCTTTTTCTTGTGGGCATTTAGTGCTATAAATTTCCCTCTACACACTGCTTTGAATGTGTCCCAGAGATTCTGGTATGTTGTATTCTCATTGGCTTCAAAGGACATCTTTATTTCTGCCTTCATTTCGTTATGTACCCAGTAGTCATTCAGGAGCAGGTTGTTCAGTTTCCATGTAGTTGTGTGGTTTTGAATGAGTTTCTTAATCCTGAGTTCTAGTTTGATTGCACTGTGGTCTGAGAGACAGTTTGTTATAATTTCTGTTCTTTTACATTTGCTGAGGAGTGCTTTACTTCCAACTATGTGGTCAATTTTGGAATAGGTGTGGTGTGGTGCTGAAAAAAATGTATATTCTGTTGATTTGGGGTGGAGAGTTCTGTAGATGTCTATTAGGTCCCCTTGGTGCAGAGCTGAGTTCAATTCCTGGATATCCTTGTTAACTTTCTGTCTCGTTGATCTGTCTAATGTTGACAGTGGGGTGTTAAAGTCTCCCATTATTATTGTGTGGGAATCTAAGTCTCTTTGTAGGTCTCTAAGGACTTGCTTTATGAATCTGGGTGCTCCTGTATTGGGTGCATATATATTTAGGATAGTTAGTTCTTCTTGTTGAATTGATCCCTTTACCATTATGTAATGGCCTTCTTTATCTCTTTTGATCTTTGTTGGTTTAAAGTCTGTTTTATCCGAGACTATGATTGCAACCCCTGCCTTTTTTTGTTTTCCATTTGCTTGGTAGATCTTCCTCCATCCTTTTATTTTGAGCCTATGTGTGTCTCTGCACGTGAGATGGGTTTCCTGAATACAGCACACTGATGGGTCTTGACTTTATCCAATTTGCCAGTCTGTGTCTTTTATTTGGAGCATTTAGTCAATTTACATTTAAAATTAATATTGTTATGTGTGAATTTGATCCTGTCATTATGATGTTAGCTGGTTATTTTGCTCATTAGTTGATGCAGTCTCTTCCTAGTCTCGATGGTCTTTACATTTTGGCATGATTTTGCAGCGGCTGGTACCGGTTGTGCCTTTCCATGTTTAGCGCTTCCTTCAGGAGCTCTTTTAGGGCAGGCCTGGTGGTGACAAAATCTCTCAGCATTCGCTTGTCTGTAAAGTATTTTATTTCTCCTTCACTTATGAAGCTTAGTTTGGCTGGATATGAAATTCTGGGTTGAAAATTCTTTGCTTTAAGAATGTTGAATATTGGCCCCCACTCTCTTCTGGCTTGTAGGGTTTCTGCTGAGAGATCAGCTGTTAGTCTGATGGGCTTCCCTTTGTGGGTAACCTGACCTTTCTCTCTGGCTGCCCTTAATATTTTTTCCTTCATTTCAACTTTGGTGAATCTGAGAATTATATGTCTTGGAGTTGCTCTTCTCGAGGAGTATCTTTGTGGCATTCTCTGTATTTCCTGAATTTGAATGTTGGCCTGCCTTGCTAGATTGGGGAAGTTCTCCTGGATAATATCCTGCAGAGTGTTTTCCAACTTGCTTCCATTCTCCTCGTCACTTTCAGGTACATCAGTCAGATGTAGATTTAATCTTTTCACATAGTCCCATATTTCCTGGAGGCTTTGTTCATTTCTTTTTCTTCTTTTTTCTCTAAACTTCTCTTCTCACTTCATTTCATTCATTTCATCTTCCATCGCTGATACCCTTTCTTCCAGTTGATCACATCCGCCACTGAGGCTTGTGCATTCGTCCTGTAGTTCTCATGCCATGGTTTTCAGCTCCATCGGGTCCTTTAAGGACTTCTCTGCGTTGGTTATTCTAGTTAGCCATTCGTCTAATTTTCTTTCAAGGTTTTTAACTTCTTTGCCATTGCTTCGAACTTCCTCCTTAGCTCGGAGTAGTTTGATCTTCTGAAGCCTTCTTCTCTCAACTCGTCAAAGTCATTCTCCGTCCAGCTTTGTTCCATTGCTGGTGAGGAGCTGCGTTCCTTTGGAGGAGGAGAGGTGCTCTGATTTTTAGAGTTTCTGGTTTTTCTACTCTGTTTTTTCCCCATCTTTGTGGTTTTATCTACCTTTAGTCTTTGATGATGGTGACGTACAGATGGGTTTTTGGTGTGGATGTCCTTTCTGTTTGTTAGTTTTCCTTCTAACAGTCAGGACCCTCAGCTGCAGGTCTGTTGGAGTTTGCTGGAGGTCCATTCCAGACCCTGTTTGCCTGAGTATCAGCAGTGGCGGCTGCAGAACATCGGATATTGGTGAACCGCAAATACTGTTGCCTGATCGTTCCTCTGGAAGTTTTGTCTCAGAGGAGTACCCTGCCGTGTGAGGTGTCAGTCTGCCCCTACTGGGGGGTGCCTCCCAGTTAGGCTACTTGGGGGTCAGAGACCCACTTGAGGAGGCATTCTGCCCATTCTCAGATCTCAAGCTGCGTGCTGGGAGAACCACTACTCTCTTGAAAGCTGTCAGACAGGGGCATTTAAGACTGCAGAGGTTACTGCTGCCTTTTGTTTATCTGTGCCCTGCCCCCAGAGGTGGAGCCTACAGAGGCAGGCAGGCCTCCTTGAGCTGTGGTGGGCTCCACCCAGTTCGAGCTTCCTGGCTGCTTTGTTTACCTACTCAAGCCTCGGCAATGGTGGGTGCCCCTTCCCCAGCCTCACTGCAGCCTTGCAGTTTGATCTCAGACTGCTGTGCTAGCAATGAGCAAGGCTCCGTGGGCATAGGACTCTCCGAGCCAGGTGCAGGATATAATCTCCTGGTGTGCCGTTTGTTAAGCCTGTTGGAAAAGCGCAGTATTAGGGTGGGAGTGACCCGATTTTCCAGGTGCCGTCTGTCACCCCTTTCTCTGACTAGGAAGGGGAATTCCCTGACCCCTTGCACTTCCTGGGTGAGGCGATGCCTCACCCTGCTTTGGCTCACGCACGGCACGCTGCACCCACTGTCCGTCACTCCCCAGTGAGATGAACCCAGTACCTCAGTTGGAAATGCAGAAATCACCCGTCTTCTGCGTCACTCACACTGGGAGCTGTAGACTGGAGCTGTTCCTATTGGGCCATCTTGGCTCCACCCCCCAAATCATTATAATTCTTTGACCAAGTTTCTGCAGACGTACTTACAGTATTTCTAATATTTCCATTTTTCTTTTTATTTTCTGATACTATTTTTTATCAGGTCCATTCTCTTGGGGGTAAATTTTACAGCAAAGATTTTTTTCATTTATGAGGTTTTCATCTATATCTAGTTTTCCTGATTCTACTGATTTTATCTTTGGCCATTTTGCTTTCTTTTGTGACTGCTTTTTCATACCAAGTAAGAATTTTGCCATCTAAGTTTTGCTAAGAATATTTTATTCATCTCTTAAATTTAGTAAAAAATACATTTTATCTGTGATGTTTTAATTATTATAATTATTTCTTATTCATTATGTATTTCTGTAAGATTTATTATTGATTAGAAATAACTGTTGATTCATGATAATATTGCAAGAAATTTTTCTCAACTAATCCAGGATTGACTTGTCATTAACAGTTAGCCAGTTGGGTGGTTTGAATACTTCTAATCACTTTTGTATTCTGTGAACTGCCTATGTTACTGACTGAATTATTTTGGCCAAGTTGCTTAACCTAACCACCTGACTGTGACTGAGTTTTCTTATCTATAAAATCAGGCCAGTAATAGTATATGCCTTATCAAAAGTATTACAAGAAAAAAATACATGCACAGCACCTAGAACAGAATCTGGTGTGTTATAAGTACTTAATAAATAATAGCTATTATAATTCTTAATATTGTTATTAGTGGTAGAGAAAAGAGTAGATGGAGGGGTCAAAATGTCCTCAATGTAAATATGATGGACTCAAAATTACAAAATCAAAACAGCAAGATCAAAAATTGAGATCAAAATATCCTGTTTCATTTACACATGATATCTCATTTGCAAGAACCCCTTGAAAGAGAAAAAGAAGAAACTCTCATTATTATCTTCTCTATCATAACTTAGCAACCATTTCAGTTTTAGGAATAACTCTATACTAAGTTCATTAAGCTAAAAATATAATGCAACACAGTAATTCATAGCAAAAACTTCTACCTCTGCATGCTTTTTTTCCTATAATAATTGCTCAAGGTTCCTAAAAATTTCAATAATAATGTCTACTTGTTTATCAGTCTGCCCTTCTCAATATGTTTTCACACCTATGGCCCCAGTTGAGCCTCACAACCACCCTGGAAAGTTGATGAGGGCATTAGAGAGATATGATAACTGGACTTTGGGGAAATTAAAGATTTGCCCAAGGTGCAGAATTACCTAGGAAGTAAGCCAAAAATGGAAGTTAGCTCTTAAAAAATATATCTCAGTTTCAAATGTTTGAGGTCCTCTAATAATTCTTATGATGTTTCCTACGATGTCAATGTAAAATATTTTTGACATGTAAATCTGGTCACCTCTCCTAGCCTACCCCCAAAAGTATTTTGATGGCTTCTCATTGTTCTTAGGATTTAAGACCAAAATAATCTGTAACATGGCCTTTGTGCCCCTGGATGACCTGGCCCTGCTGCTCTTCTTCTTACTGTCCCCTGTGGCTGGCTTATCCTCACTCTATTCTAGCTGCACTGGCCTGTTCTCTCCATCCCTCCTATCCCAGAGCTTCAGCACTTGGCCACTGCCTCTCAGGAACTGCTCACCCCAACCTGTAATCTCCAAGTAAGTCCTCTTCTTCCTTCACTTTTCTTCTATCATCTCATGACTATGTCAAACCCACATATTATATGCTCAAATAGCTCCATGTACTTCCCATTTTTAGCCCTTATGACTGATAGAATTTTTCATATATATTTGTGGTCATGTGGTTACTGTCTTCCCCACTAGACTATATATTCCAGGAAGGTGGGAGCACCATACCTGGCTTTGCTCACCATTGTTCGGCACTGTTTAACAATGTGCCTGGAACAGAGTATGTGTGCTATGGAACAAATAAGTACATGAATCGCCTCAACAAAATAAGTAGATTCAAACTGATGCTTATCTCTTGTGGTATATAACTCTGCAGTCTCCCTTTCCAGTAGCTCCCATTTGGGCATGGTTTCATAGAGGCACTAGCTCTTTCACCCTGAATGAAGTCTCACCAGAGGAATCCCAGGGAGGGCATGGCTTGCTGTAGATATTGATGACCTCTAATTTTCCAGGAAGGCTTAAAGTTATCATATTGGTGGGAAAAGCCAAGGTGTGCCAGAGAAAGGCCTTTTAGCTGCATTCAGAGTTAATCCCACCACAGTTACTCTCCCTTCTGAGAGTTAATCTCATCTCAGATAATATAAGGACTTCTGACCATCTGATAGTATTGATATTTTGGTCTCTCTAAAAACAGCTAAATCTCCTTATGACTTGGGAATTTTTTTGTCTGTTTGTTTTTCCGTTCAGTGGAACTTATGAGGTTCAACTATAATATTTGAGTTGGAGAATCTAAATGAACAAAAAGAGCTTACCTGATCCACCAATCTGAAAAGTATTTCTTCATGGAATCATGGTATCCTAAGGGAAGAATGGACCTAAGAGAGATCCTAATCCATCCCCCTTCACACCTGCAAGTCCAAGTCATTCCATGTCTCACTAGAGTTCCCTTGAGCTGGGGCAATCTGTTCCATATTCTTTAGGGGGACTTGGAGCAAAACTTCATGACAGTTCTGTGATAAAAGAGCAAAAGAAGGTGGTGTCTCTCCCCAAAGGTCTAGAGAAATTAGAAGAGAGGGTAGAGAAAAGGGAGGATATGTGGAAACAGGAGTTGAGGAATGGATAATAGGAAAAAGAACAACTAGCGAAAATAATAAAAATGGAAAAAAAACTTTTAAAAATTCTGGAAACATTGTGCAAATTGAGATAGCCCAGGATATGAGTCAGAGGTGGCTGGGTTTAAAAAAAAAAAAAAAAAAGACAACCAAAGAAAAATAAGGAAAATGGTTTGCTGTTTTTGTTGTTGTTGTTCTCTTACAAGTGTAAGTTTATAGTTATTAAGCAAAACAAAAATTAGAATTGTTACAAGGTGTTGTACATGTAGGGGAAATTTTTTGAAGTAAAATATGAGAGTCTAACAATAAATGTAAATCATATTTTAAAAACTGAAGATGCAAAATAAACATATCTTACATTTGTTTTTAAAGAAATCACATTGAGCAGCTAAGAAGATCCCTTCCAAAATGTTTCAGTTTCCTTCTCTTCACTGGCTTCCTCACAGTGTGTTCACCCACACACCCTGATGTTACTGGCACATAAATCAAATCTTTCATAAAAATCAGAAATAAAAAGTATATGAGCACAGGAGGTTCCTGATATTGGCAAGCCTCCAATCCACACATACTCCTGGGCCTGATCCACGAACATACTTAAGAAGTCAGTTTGTTCTTAATTCAATAATAAGGAAGGTGTTACCAGCCCTAATTTATGTGTACTAATGTACTCTCCATAAGTAGCAAAATTTCTCTAACAAATTATTATAGAATTGTCATATGAGATATTGCTGCAAGGTGTATAAATGCTTCCTAACTACCAATTTGCAAGCAGGCAGTGACTGAGGCATCAGAAGATTTGGAAAATCTGGCTCTATGTGTTTGTGACCAACAGTAACATAAGAGCCTATGAAAGGATGTACCATTGCATTGGGTGTGACATCAGAAGAGTGAAAAGTCATCTCTTATGAGAAACTTGCATGCAATACAGACCACTCCATACCTCAGGAAGATCTAACAATGACCAACCATAAAGCAAATAAGGATTCTCTCAAAAAACAAACAAATAAAATCTTTGAAGGGGACAAGATGCAGATCATATAGAATAATCTTAGCTAAAAAATGTCCAAAAGGAGTAACTCCCTTCTGCCAGAGGCTGACTCCCAGGGAGGGGCTCCCAGAGCAGTCTTCAAGTCTGTTGACTTGTTTTCTCAAGCTGTTAATGTAACTCGCAGCTACATTGGTTTGTTTTGTTGTTGTGACATGGTCTCCATAGATGTGCATTGAAATTGTGCCCAGCTGCACCACAGCCAAGAACCATGCAATCTGGAGGTTGTGCAAGCAAGATTACAAGGCTCCAAGGTATCCAGTGCCTGTGCTGCTCATCTCTTCTGCTTACCTCAAAGCTTTGCATATTCAGCCCGGGCAACTGAATGCTGCATTGGGACCAGATGCAAATGCTGCAGGAAAGTGACCACATTTGCAGAGAACGAATAAGGCTTTATCTTCCAATCAGGGATTCATTTGCAAGTCTAGTAAATAGTCACTGATAACTGGGGTGAGTTTAGTAACAGGATTTTTTGAGTTACTCCTCTTCCTTTCTGTACATAGCCCAACTTGTTCATCTTTATTTCTCACAGGAGTCCAATATCCTCATGTTTTCTTCTTCCCCTGTCCTCCTCAAGAAATATCTTGATCAGCTCATTCATATCAGACTTAACAAATACAAATACAGGACATCCAACTAAATTTGAATTGCAGATGAAGAACAAATAACGTTGTAGTGTAAGTATGTTCCATGCCACATCTGGGACATACTTATACTATAATTTATACTAAAATTTGTCATTGCTTATTTGAAACTCAAATATAACTGGTTCTCCTGTATTTTATGTGGTTGCCCTGCACTAATGAATAAATGACTTGTGGTATGTTTACCTCTCCTAAGGATATTGACTGAATCTTAACTTAGGGTCAAAGTCCCCATACCATAAGCTAAATTAACAATTAGGAGATTTTTGCAACAGACTGGAAGAAAAATATATCAGGCAAGCAATCACTTATTCCTAGCCATAAGGAGTCATGTTTTTTAAATTGCAAAGGCCTCCACCCCAGAGCCAGAAAACATAGTTTGAGTCTTACCTGTTTGGACTTAAGGCTACTTATCAACATTTACTTCATATCAGACAATGGGGTTGTTCATGTTACCTGGTGCTCTATTCATCTAGATGGAGAAAATATTATTCAAAGATATAACTGTGCCCCAAAATATCTATTCCCATAGTGTCTTCAGCAGATTAGAGACACAGATTGTGACAGGTGAGTATCCTAGGCCTTAGCTCTCATCAACAAAGACTTTTCACGTGTCCTGTGCATGGACAGGGCCAAGTATGAAATATCTTCAAGTCCTCAGAAAACCTATAGTTAGAGAGTGAGAGA
The DNA here is from genome assembly GCF_028885625.2 of Pongo pygmaeus. Lineage (NCBI taxonomy): Eukaryota > Metazoa > Chordata > Mammalia > Primates > Hominidae > Pongo > Pongo pygmaeus. The sequence goes on from NC_072385.2 coordinate 77,749,988, forward strand.
AGGAGTAGGTGTGAAAAGAATGGTAATGAGAGACAAAATAGGGAGGAGAATGGAAAAAAGACAAAAAAGAAAATAACTAATTATAAAATGAGTAAATAGGGAGTGAAGAGGACACTTTGGCCAACCCCAATTGCCCAGAATAGGTGGTTACCCACTGGTGTGGGTTGAGGATCTCTGGGAAGAGACTTATGGAAGATACCAAAAATGGGCTCATTCAATATACATTCCAATCTCCTTCTAAAATGACTTCCTGTGAATTACAGAGACTGGTAAGCTAAAAACTACTTTTCTTCCAGGCTCCCTTGCAATCTGGGGATGTTTTAGGCTGCGTTATCAATGCACTTTCAGAACTTGAATTCAGAACTGGGTGAAGCAAGGAAAGAAGGTGACACAAGTTGTCCTTCCTCTGCTGCAGAAGGCTTCTTAGCTCCCCGGTTTAGCAGAATTGGCTTCCTGACCACAGCTTCTCCATTGACTGCTAGTGCCCAGATCAAGGCAAGTGAAGTGGTTCCTTTGATGACTCAGTTGTGGTATAGCTTCAGAACTCATTTCTGGAGGCTCCAGCCTAGCGTCTGTTTCTTCAGCCCACAGACCAGTTTTGTAGACCATTAAATACTCTGTCGTTAATGCATTTCAGCTTAAGCCAGCTACGGTAGGGTTTGTTCTCTGCAACTGAATGCTAACTGATACAAGCCACTGCCCCTAAAATATCTATTCCACTAGCCAAGCAGTCCTGAACCAGAGATAATTTTGCCACCTACCCAGGGTACACTTGGCAATGTCTAGAGACATTTTTGGTTGTGACTGCTGGATGCTGGGTGGGGGAGTGGTTGGTAATAAGTGTTGCTGGCATCAAGTGGGTAGAGAGAGGCCAGGGAGGTTGCTGAACATCTGACAATGCACAGGACGGCTGCCCACAACAAAGAAGTATCCAGCCCAAATTGTCAATACTGCCAAGATTCAGAAACCTTTCCCTAGCAGAGTACCTAGTTTGAAAATGTGTCCTTAAAAAAGCAATATTTGTAACATTTTAGCTTTGAAAGCATCCTCTTTGACAATGCAAATAGCCATCAAAAAAGTGCAGGCAAAGTTTTGTTTTCAACCAATGTGATGTTATATTTTTGTCTTTATTCCAAGATTTACATGAGTTTTACATTTTAGTATTTCTGAAACCATGGCATGACCTAAAATTAAGGTGTACTCATAATGTGGTGATATTTTTTCATGTTCATTTTTTTTTTTTTTTTTAGATGGAGTCTCACTCTGTCTCCCAGGCTGGAGTGCAGTGGCATGATCTTGGCTCATTACAACCTCCGCCTCCTGGGTTCAAGCAATTCTCCTACCTCAGCCTCCTGAGTAGCTGGGATTACAGGTGTCCACCACCACGCCTGGCTAATTTTTGTATTTTTTGGTAAAGACGGGTTTTCACCATGTTGGCCAGGCTCGTCTCGAACTCCTGACCTCAAATGATCTGCCCACCTTGGCCTCCCAAAGTGCTGGGATTACAGGCATGAGCCATCATGCCTGGCCTTTTGTTCATTCTTTTTTAAATCAAAAAGCTGTTATTCAATCTATAGTATTATCTTAGAACCGGTGGCATCTTAGAATCAAGGAACTAGAGTGACTTAAGCAGGTTATTTTCCTGAGGACAAGCTTGCCATGCTGCATGCAGAAGAGGAATGCTGAAGGTGGGTAAAGGCACCTGGGGCTCATCCTGGCTGCACAATGGAATCGCCCTGACACTTTTTGTTGACTTTCATAGGAAACCCAGACATCAGTATTTTTTCAATGCTCTTTGCAAACCAGAGTCAAGAGCCACTAATTTAGGTCACCTTGAAGATGGAGAAAAGGGAAGAAAAGGGTGCCAGTATTAGGAAACACAAAAAGTGATGGCAGACAACGAGACAGACTTCAGAACTTCACTCTCCTGTCCAGGACCAGGCTTCATTACTATTGCCAATTTGCTAACACTCCAGCCTTACAGCTCCTGAGTAACTTTCACGATCTCTCTAGGGACCCAAGAAAATTACAATTGAAGAATTTAACTAATAATGGTTTCTGACAAGAAGAAATCAAATATGCTTTCACCTACTCCAAACTCAGCACATATTCAGAAGCAAGATGTATCTTATAAATACATTTCCTATAACTTGTAAACACCTCATTTCCACCATAAAGTCAACCTCCTGGCTTGAATGAAGAAGTGCTCAGTATTTGCTGAATTGAATTAAATTCACTCCCTCAGGTGTTACTGTCCCTTTTAAAGGGGAGAACAAAATTCAAGAGACAACAATAAGGGGTGCAAAGGAACTAGCCAATTCTAGTTACCTTCTTTACCTAGCAACAGAAAGAGACCTACACAGGTGCAAATAAATGTTGCCTCAGATATTTGCTACCACTGCCAATATCCCTATTTATTTGTTAAATACAAAAAAAAAAAAAAAAAACCCAACACAATAAATTTTACAGTGTCTCCCAACTGTCTCAAGACCCAGAGTATAGACTTCTAAACCCAAACACTGGATAAGATTCTCAAGCCATGCTTTGCTATACCCATAGGAGGTGTTTAGGTGGACAGGCCCTGATATTGCCAAGGAGTTGGTTTCAAGCAGTAGGATCTGAAACTTTACCCTATCTTTTCAGAAACAATAATTCTCATAATTCCACCAGAGTCAGTTTTCCTTTGTTTTACATTTATTTATTTAGAGAGTTCTAAATATATGCTGGTCTGTTGAAACAGTCTCTGGGACCAAGTACAATAAAAACATTAATTAAAACACACAATTAGAAACACCCAGCGGCGAACCTGGAACAGCATCAAATCAGCTCTGCCGTTTAAGTGTCAGTCATAGAAGATAAAGCCTGCGGGTGACCTGCAATGTGGTCCCCTGGCTTTTCTGTGGATTCTTAACTGATGCTGAGGTGAGCACTCTCTGCCGATGGATGCCCATACCCAATAAGTCCATTTCTCTCCTAACTCTTTATTTGGCACAGACTCTTCCTGCCTCTTCTTTTATTCTGCAATGGACTAACGAGAAATTCACAGAATCCCCAAGCTTGGCAGAGATCTGGGCACGAGAATCTTACATAACAGTTGGGCTTTGGCAGGGCAGGACCAGAAGGGCTGGGAGCCCTCAGCTGAAGTGTGCTCTGCAATTTGTGGGCATTGTCACTCTCTCTGAGACTGTATACCCTTGCTTATAGCTCTGAATACTTCAGAATCCAAAAGCAGCAGCAGAATTAACATGGAATGCACACTGCAAGAGTCAAAGGGAACAACACTGAGGGAATAGCATAGATTCAGAAAATGTGAACACTTCAGATTTGGAGGTGGGGAACCCATCTACAAAAAATAGAGGTAGGAAACCTTCACTCCCTTGTGACATAGAAATTCCAAATTTGTTTACACAGTTAATTCAGCATGAAAATTTTGAATCTAGCACAGACCTGTTAAGAAATAAGATCTTGTTATTTGCAGACATGTTCTGTCAAGGGATTGTAACCTGTGAAGGATGCCATCAATGGGAAATATGACTTTATAAATTCCATCTTTTTCTTAAAGGCTCTCAAGTAAAACAAAAGCAAAAGATGTCGGCTTCCTCCTTTTATGTATAATTTCCCACAAACCTCCCATCTTAGAAAAACAAGAAAAGAGATGTTAAAAAAAAAAAAAAAAAAAAAAACAATAGCAGATCAATTCTAGGTAGGAATAGTATTTCAAAAGTGGTGGGAACTTATTATTTACTGTTCCACTGGATTCTGTATTATTCATTCCTCTTTATTTTTCCTTAATGACAAATGTGCCAATATCTTATTACAAAGAGGCTACCACCAAAGTAGATAAAAACTGCCTTTTATCAAACATCTGGCCCACATTACATCTCTGGAGCCCCTTTTCAATCAGCCACAGTGTTTTTTACAATTTTGTGATTTCATCAAATTGGCTGAGTCTCATGTGCTGCCTGCTACTACATTCTGAAGTGCCAGGCTGGTACCTAAGAGGAAAAATAACATTTTTCTTCACTCTTAACCCACATTCTGACTTCTCATGCTGAATTCAATCTTCAGCTAATTAGTTCAAGAGCAAGCAACTTTAACCAAGATTCGGTATTACTTTCCTGTTTCTGAGAGCTGGGCTTTCCCCAAATGTAGCTCTCTTGTTACCCTTTGCATTTTAAATAAAGCCATTTTGGAGCATAGCTCTTGTTTTTCCTCTAATATATGCACCCCTTGGGGCTGCGCTGAAGCTTTTGATGGCTCTCTGCCAGCAGTCAGGGCAACAGGACGTCTGCGAGACCCAGCTTCGTCCTGCAGTTGGCATTCATTGCACAGCCCAAGCTGAACAGGGACATTGCAAGTCAATTTTCTCAGAAATGCAGGGTCCCTAGTACTCTAACATAGAGTCTCGAATCTCACTTAGTTTCCACCATTTTGTTTTGTTTTAAACATGTAGTATTTCCTTTATTGATAGTTGATGGAATAAAGTTATTCCACAGAAGTCAATTTTCAGATTAACTGAAAACTCAACATAAGAGTTTGTTGGAAATTCTTTCTAAAATGTTAAATAATTTCCTTGGTCTCAAACAAGGTACACTAAATGTATCTAACTTTTTCTTGATGATTTAGGGTCATCTTTAAACTATCAGTCATTACATAGGGGTATAAAACAATAACAAATGCATAGAATGAGTTGCCCCTACATTAAATTGCCCCAGGCCACTATGCTTCCTTTGTTACTTTGGCAAATTTTTGTGTTTTATTTTTCTCTCCTTCTGTACTATCAAACTATCCATAGTCATTCTGCATTGATGTTCCTGTATCAGTCTAGAAACAAACTTTGGGTTTATTGCCTCCAGTTTGCAGATGGCTAGAAACCTAAATAAACAAATCTGTTGCAACAACATCTCCATTAAAAATAAATCAGTTCTAGAGTTATAGGAGGTTCTGTCTTCTCATGTAAATGCACGACATCTATTCTGGTTGTATAAAGGTCTTGAGGACTTAATTCTAGCTCCTTATTCATATTCCACAGAAGAGAGGTTACCAAACACTTGTATCTGGATATTTCACAGTTAAGTTCAGTGGTCAGCAACCAATTTGTTCACCATCAAAGTTCTCCTCTTTCCTGATTGTTCTTATCTTCTCTTTGTCTGATTCCTGCTTTGAGTCATTTTCAGTAAGCATTAAATTATCCACCAACAGGAAAGAAAGCATTAAGGAAAGAGCAAAACATTTTAATCTATGCAAATTGAACTTCAATTTTTTTTGGTGGGGGAAGCATGAAAGTACATTGAAATTTGAGATTATTTGAACATTTTATTTTTTTAATTTGCTTCTCACAAAATGGAAGCCTGAAGCTTGGCTCTGACACAGGCACCTACCACTTTCTTTTTTTTTTTTTTTTTTTTTGAGACAGAGTCTCCCTCTGTCACCCAGGCTGGAATCCAATGGTGCAATCTCAGCTCATTGCAACCTCCACCCCCCGGGTTCTAAGCGATTCTCCTGCCTCAGCCTCCTGAGTAGCTGGGATTACAGCCACCTGCCACCATGTCTGGCTATTTTTTGTATTTTTAGTAGAGACAGGGTTTCACCATGTTGGCAAGGCTAGTCTTGAACTCCTGACCTCAGGTGATCCACCTGCCTCGGCCTCCCAAAGTGCTGTGATTACAGGCATGAGCCACCGCTCCCAGTCAACCACTCTTATATGTAGCATTCTGCCCTACTTATAAAAGTCTCAACCCATTTGACTAAAATCCCAACAGCTTTTTGAAATGCCTGTTCAAGATGATCCAGGCCAAGTTGACTTGGAGTGTCAAAAGAGCCCCATAGAAATATAAAAGCTTTTATTCAACACCACACTGAATGATATTGGCACTGGTCAGGAATAGGATGACCAATTCAATCTGGTGTCCCAAGGACCATCCTAATTTGAAGTCGAAAATCCCATGTCCTGGGAACTTTCTCAGTCCTACGCAAATTGAGACAATTGGTCACCCTACTGGAAGGTGAACCCTCAAAGGTCTCTCATGTTTTCCCCCAGGTGGAACTTTTATCTTCAAAGCACTTCTAAGAATTCAAAGACATCCATCTTCTTCTTTTCTCTTTCTGCCAAGTCAGTCTGGCTAATTCTTTCTTAGAAACACGTCTGACATCAATCCCCTCTTTTCCTATTGCCACCAATTTGGGCCTTTATCCTCTGGTCCTGGGTTACTTCCATGAAGTCTTCCTGTCTTCTCTCCAGTAAACATGCTACTCTCAGATTAATCTTTTTAAAACCCTGTTTTGCACAAGTTTCAGTTAAAGTCCCAGCTCTTCCATAAAGTCTGGCATCTTCCTGGGCAGGAGAGAAAGAGTGACCAGGGCAGAAGAAAGGCGTGGCAAGAGGTATTAGCTGCTCAGTGCTGGTAAGAGTGCTGCAGGGCCAGTGGAGGGGTTATTATCTCCCAGAAGCTGCTAAGGAGCAAAATCAAGACAGGCTGCAGAGCAGAGGCAGGCAGGGAACTAAGGTCAGTAATATAGAAAAGAGGTCTGAGTCAATCACCAAGCTAAGGAAGCCTAGCCAAGATAAAAAACCCCATTATCAAGGTGAATACCCAAGAGCTAGGGTGTGCTGAGCCCAGCACAGGAGAAGTAAGAGGGGCCATACCAAGCAAATCTGTAAGAGAGCACACTTTGCCCTACAGCTAGTTCAAGGCGAGGCTGACTCCAGGAGAAGGCAAAGCAAACTGCAGTAGCAGGAACTGCCTGTGTTATCCTTTCTGCAGTTAGCAGGTACTAATTTGGAAAGCTGTTTATATTTTAATATATGCATCCCTTAAATGCAAAGACTACATCTAAGAATTCTCTGTATTCCCCACACCTAGCACAATGTGTAGTCAATAAATATTTGATTTAAACTATAATAAAAAATGCTCCCATATTCTAAAGGCCATGTGTGCAGGAAACCATGAGAAGGTTACAGTGACTCCACTTCTGTTTAGGAATTCTGGAAGCCATCCGCCTGGTTGGTGTTTAAGATACACTAATCAGCAAGTACAGAGTAGGCTAAAATCCTCCCTTTTCTCTTTTTAAAACTTCAGGGCACATTTCAACTTTCCTACTTCCTTTTGTATCTTAGTTCAAACCCTGCATACAAGAAGAAAAAAAATTAACAAAACAAACTACCTTTCACCAAGGCTGCAAACCAAGCCCCAGACCCAAAATATCCATATGTTTTCATGCTATAGTGTTTATTAGTACTTGAAGTTCAACCAGAGGGAATGAAAAATTGATCTAGTTGTTCAGTTTCTCAACTTGACAGTTGCCAGCACACATGCTAAATCACTTCTTGAGCATATGTTGTGATGTGTTCATGCTGAGAATCCCTTTAAAGTGATCCAGTCTTAAAAGACTTTGCTAAGAATATATTTTTCACTCAATAACATTTTTTAAAAGATCTAAGTTAAAATCAAGGCCTATTATTCTAGCTTTATGAATGCAATCGCCTCTCTTTATTGACTGATTTATGAAGTCCCTTGAGTAAACAGGGGGGCTGGAAAAAGTGATAAGACTTACAAATAATGTACTGTTGGAAATAGCCTCAAGTGAGAGCTTTGTTTTAAGTGCCAAAGTAAACACCTGCAACTATAAAGCAAGGCTACCGTATTTTGTTTTCTACCCAAAAAAATGTTTCAGGTGATTTTGGAAAGTCTCTGGAGAAAACAAAAAAGGAGGGCCTCAAAATAAACCTCTGATAGGAATCTGCATGTCATGCATAATGCTGGAAATATTATTCACCTGAAGAAGACAACTACACTAAACTTTGTAAATCATCTAAGTCAGGATTTCTCAATCTTAGCACTATTGGCATTTTGGACCAGAAAATTCCTTTTGGTGGGGAGGAGCTGTCCTGTGCATTGCAGGGAGACAGCAGCATCCCTGGCCTCCTCCCTGGATGCCAGAGCAGCTTCACCTCCTCCCACCACCACCAGTGGTGACAATCAAAAACGTCTCCAGACACTGCCAAATGTCCCCCCTGGAGGCAAAATCAACCCCTGCTGGGCACCACTAATTAAACCAGAGAAATTTTTCTTAAATGTAAAGGATCTTAAAATATCAGTTTTGGAAGGGCACAGCAAAGAAGTCAGCAATGCCACTAACAAGATGCACTAACAAGACAACAAGCTTAGACAAACAACAGAAACTATGCACAGCTGTAAACATACCTGAAGAAATGGAACCGTAAAATCTAACTTGCAAGAACAATGGTATATGAAGAAAACCAGAAAAGCTGGCACCAGTGGAATATTTGAATTTGTTTAACCTGGAAAAAAAAAAAAACACATCTGTCTGGATGAAAAAAGTCAGCTATACTCTAGTATAAAGAGAAAATCATGACTAAACAAATGTTTTATCTCTTCTATAAAGTATTTAAAACTTTACTTAATTTTAGAATTTAGAATAATATTTTAAAGAATAGTTCTATATATCTGTGCTAATACTCTTTTAAAAAAGAAAATTGATTAAGCAGAATATGTTGAGTTAAAATTATCTTCCAACTTTGTTTTTAAAAGGCTTTAAACTGAAGGCTACTTCTGGGGTCATGGAAATATTCTATTTCCTAATGGGGTGTTAATTACACAGGTGTATAAACTTGTGAAAACTCACAATTTGTTAATTTAAAATCTTGCATTTCACTATAAATGAAAAACATTATATATAGTCTCTATGCACATACAGATAAAGTATATATATTTATCTATATGTATGTATATATGTTTATATTTGCATTTATGTATCTCAGTATGATATTTGCATGTATACTCATATATATGTTAAACTGTTTTAAGTTTTTTTAATATAGCTATAAATTTATGTGTCCCAGTTATTCTTCCTGTCCCTCAAATTCACCTTTTTTTAATCCTTTTTTTTTTTACTTTTATTTTAGGTTCAAGGGTACACGTTCAGGTTTGTTTTATAGGTAAATTGCACGTCCGGGGGGTTTGGTGTAAAGATAATTTCATAAGTAATAAGCATAGTACCTGATAGGTAGGTTTTTGTTTTTGTTTTTGTTTTGAGACGGAGTCTGGCTCTGTCGCCCAGGCTGGAGTGCAGTCGCGCAATCTCGGCTCACTGCAACCTCTGCCTCCCAAGTTCAAGCGATTCTCATGACTCAGCCTTGCGAGTAGCTGGGATTACAGGAAAGCGCCACCACACCCAGCTAATTTTCTTTTTTTTTTTTTTTTTTTTTTTAGTAGAGACGAGGTTTCACCATGTTGGCCAGGCTGGTCCCAAACTCCCGACTTCAGGTGATCCGCCCAAGTCGGCCTCCCAAAGTGCTGGGATTACGGGTGTAAGCCACCGCATCCGGCCCCTGATAGGTAGTTTTTCAATCCTCACCCTTCCCCATCAAGTAGGCCCCAATGTCTGTTGTCCCCTTCTTTGTGTCCATGTGTACTCAATGTTTCGCTTCCACTTATAAGTGAGAACATGTAGTATTTGGTTTTTTGTTCCTGCAATAGTTCACCTAGGAATAATGCCTCTAGCTCCATCCATGATCCTGCAAAGGACAAGATCTGGTTTTTTATGGGTATGTAGAGTTCCATGTACCACATTGGGGTATATATGTACCACATTTTCTTTATCCAGTCTACATCGATGGGCATTTAGGTTGATTCCATGTCTTTGCTATTGTGAATAGTGCTGCAATGAACATATGCGTGCGTATGTCTTTATGACAGAATGATTTATATTCCTTTGAGCATATACCCAATAATGGAATTGCTGGAATGAATGGTAATACTGTTTTAAGTTCTTTGAGAAATCACCACACTGGTTTCCAAAATAGCTGAACTAATTTACATTCCCACCAGCAGTATATAAGCATTACCTTTTCTCTGCAACCTCATCAGTATGTTATTTTTTGACTTTTTAATAATAGCCATTCTGACTGGTTGTGAGATGGTATCTCATTGTAGTTTAAATTTGCATTTCTTTTTTCTTTTTTATGTATTTATTTATCATTTCAACTTGTATTTTAGATTCATGAGTTACGTATGCAGGGGTATATATGTATATATATTTGTTATTTGGGTATATAGCATTGCATGAAAATGAGGTTTGGGGTACAAATGATCCCATCACCCAGGTAGTGAGCATAGTACCCAATAGGTAGTTTTTCAGCCCCTACGCCCCTACCTATCTTTCCCTTCTAATAGTCCCCAGTGTCTATTGTTCCCATCTTGATGTCCATGTGTACCCAATGCTTAGCTGCCACTTATAAGTGAGAACATGTGGTATTTGGTTTTCTGTTCCTTGGTTGATTTGCTTAGGATAATGGCCTCCAGCTGCAACCATGTTGCTGCAAAATACTTGACTTTGGTTTTTTATGAATACACAGTATTCCATGATGTATATGTAGTACCACAATTTCTTTATCCAATCCACCATTGTTGGGTACCTTAGGTTGATTCGATGTCTTTGCTACTTTGAATAGTGCTGCGATGAACATATGAATGCATGTGTCTTTCTGGTAAAACAATTTGTTTTCCTTTGTGTATATACCCAGTAATGGGATTGCTGCATTGAATGGTAGTTCTGTTTTAAGTTCTTTGAGGAATCTCCAAACCGCTTTCCACAGTAGCTGAACTAATTTACGTTCCTAACAACAGTGCATAAGTGTTCCCTTTTCTCTACAACTCTGCCAGTATCCATTATTTTTTGGCTTTTTAATAATAGCGATTCTGACTGATGTGAGATGATATATCTCACTGTAGTTTTAATTTGCATTTCTCTGATTATTAGTGATGTTGAGCATTTTGAAATATTTTTTATCTCAATAGGTTTTGGGGGAACAGGTAGTGTTTGGTTACTTGAATAAGTTCTTTAGTGGTGATTTCAGAGATTTTTGGTCCACCTGTCACCCGAGCAGTGTACACTGTACTCAGTGTGCAGTCTTTTATTCCTCACTCCCCTCCCACCCTTTCCCCTACATCCCCAAAGTTGTATCATTCTTATGCTGTTGCATCCTCATAGCTTAACTCCCACTTATGAATAAGAACATAAGATGTTTGGTTTTCCATTTCTGAGTTACTTCACTTAGAATAATGGTCTCCAATTCCATCCAGGTTGCTGCAAACGCCATTATTTCATTCTTTTTTATGGCCGTGTAGTATTCCATGGTATACATATACCACATTTTCCTCATCTACTTGTTGATTGATAGGCATTTGGGCTGGTTTCTTATTTTTACAATTGTGAACTGTGCTGCTAAAAACATGCATGTGCAAATATCTCTTTTGTATAATGACTTCTTTTCCTCTGGGTAGGTACCCAGTAGTGGGATTGCTGGATCAAATGGTAGATCTACTTTTAGTTCTTTAAGGAACCTCCACACTGTTTTCCACAGTGGTTGTACTAATTTGCATTCCCACCAGCAGTGTAAAAGTGTTCCCTTTTCACCACATGCATGCCAACATCTATTATTTTTTGATTTTTTTATTATGGCCATTCTTGCAGGAGTAAAGTGGTATCACATTGTGGTTTTGATTTGCATTTTCCTGGTAAGTACCAATGTTGAGCATTTTTTTACATGTTGGTCGGCCATTTGTATATATTCTTTTGAGAATTGTCTATTCATGTCCTTAGTCCACTTTTTGATGGAATTGTTTGTTGTTTTCTTGCTGATTTGTTTGAGTTGCTTACAGATTCTGGATATTCATCCTTTGTTGGATGTATGAATTGTGAAGATTTTTCTCCCACTCTGTGGGTTGTCTGTTTACTCTGCTGATCATTTCTTTTCTGTGCAGAACAAAAAACACATTATTATCTCAATAAATGCAGAAAAAGCATTTGACAAAATCCAGCATCACTTTATGATTAAAACCCTCAGCAAAATCAGCATAGAAAGGACATACCTTAAGGCAATAAAAGTCATCTCTGACAAACCTACAGCCAACATTATACTGAACAAGGAAAAGTTGAATGTGTTCCCCCTGAGAATTGAAACAAGACAAGGATGCCCTCTTTCACCACTTCTATTCAATATAGTTCTGGAAGCCGTAGCCAGAGCAATCAGATGAGAAAAAGAAATAAAGGGCATCCAAATCAGTAAAGAAGAAGTCAAACTGTCACTGTTCGCTGACGACATGACTGTCTATCTAGAAAACCCTAAAGACTCATCCAAAAAGCTCCTCAAATTGATTTGCATTTCTCTAATGATTAATGATGTTGAGCATTTTTTCATATGCTTGTTGACTGCATATATGTCTTCTTTTTGTGTCTGTTCATGTCCTTTGCCCACTTTTTAATGGCGTTGTTCATTTTTTGCTTGTTAATTTGTTTAAGTTCCTTATAGATTCTGGATATTAGACCTTTGTCAGATGCATAGTTTGCAAATATTTTCTCCCATTCTGTAGGTTGTCTGTTTACTCTGTTAATAGTTTTTGGCTGTGCAGAAGCTCTTTAGCTTAATTAGGTTCCATTGGACAATTTTTGTTTCCATTACTATCGCTTTTGGCATCTTTGTCATGAAATCTTTGCCAGGACCTATGTCCAGAATGGTATTTCCTAGGTTATCTTCCAGAGTTTTCATAGTTAAACCAATTTTAATGGTGAAAATAATAAATAAATAAATAGAAAGTTAGTTCATGGAAACCATGTAAACAAAAAGAAAAGAATAAGTACAACAGCCTTAACTCCCAAGATCACCAGCTAAATTAAAAGATAAGATTTCATTTTCATTGTTTTTGTTGTTGTTGTTGTTGTTGTCATTGCTGTGGTCTTACTTCTAATTGTTGTCTGCAAGAGAAACACCCCCAAGACACATTAATAATGGCTCTTACCTATTTGGCAGTTAGGTTGGGGATCCTTTGAGTCAGGGTGGGGAAATGCATATAGGAATATACAGAAAAATTTGGAATACAATTTCAGATACCTTATAGGCCAAGTTAAAAACCCTTCAACTGAAAATTATCTAATGCTCAAAGCCTATCATCTCTGTATGTCTATAGGAGAAACATAGATTATTATCCTAGTAGCCAATAAGGGTAATTTCTTAAAGCACACATTATTAATAGAAATGAATATGGTTACTATATAGCGGATAATATAGATTAACAATGAAACCTACTAATACTAAATGTACATGTTGAAACTACATAGCAAGAGAATATGTAACAGAAATTTTGACAAAAATGCAAGAAGAAATTGAAATGAAATTGTAACTACTAGACAGACAGTCAAACAGTTTTTTTCTTAGAGAAAATTAAGGACTAAATGATAGAGCAACAATAGTGAATGTAAGCAATATCAGTTATTTTTTAATTATACATTTGACAGGCATGGTGGCTCACTCCTGTAATCTCAGCACTTTGGGAGGCCAAGGCGGGAGGATCACTTGAGGCCAGGAGTTTGAGACTAGCCTGGGTAACATAGCAAAACCTTCATCTCTGCAAAAATTTAAAAATTTAAAAATCTTTTTAAACTAAAAAAAGAAAATACATTAGCTCAGGTTGTTGTGCTTTCTTTTTAAGAGATATAGAACAGAAGGCCCAGGCTCAGTGGCTCATGCCTATAATCCCAGAACTTTGGAAGGCAGAGGCGGGTAGATCACCTGAGGTCAGGAGTTCGAGACCAGCCTGACCAACATGGAGAAATCCCATCTTTACTAAAAATACAAAATTGGCTGGGCGTGGTGGCGCATGCCTATAATCCCAGCTACTCAGGAGGCTGAGGCAGGAGAATTGCTTGAACCCAGGAGGTAGAGGTTGTGGTAAGCTGAGATCGCACCGTTGCACTCCAGCCTGGGCAACAACAGCAAAACTCCATCTCAAAAAATAAAAAATAAAAATAAAGGAAAAGAAACAAAATTCAGGTTCGAAATTTTCAAAATGGAAATTTTTAGGTCTCAAACATAGGAATAAACAAAATTGAAAAGAAAAAACAGACTTGAAAAGACCAGTAGTTGACTGCTGGAAAACAGCTTTTTGTGACGCCTCCCTAGCACCTCTGCAGCCTCATTGCCTCTTTCCCCATCAAACCAATTTAGCAGAAACACTGAACTTGAACTCTTTTTAATGCCTCACTTTTAAAGATAAATGAATAGCCAAGGATTTCCAGATATTTGAAGAAAAGTTATTTTTAAAAAAGAGACCAATTATTTTTCTGAGGAAAAATAATTTTAACATCAAACTACGTGAGGATAAAATGAAGTCATTTTCTGACATAGAAAGTCTCATGCAAATTCCTAGGTGCCCTTTCTCTGGAAGCTATTGAGAAATGTGCTCCACTAAAACCAAGAAAGGGAAGATTCAGCACAATAGAGAGAGAATTCCTTGAAAGAGAATTCTCAAGATGGTGTCAAAGTGAAGACCTAATAAACGTGTAGCAGGTTCAAAAAGCAACCAATCCTAATCGAAACACAAGGACAAAAGGTAAGAATAAACTCCTCCTAAATGGAATTTGCAGATTATCTTACAAATTTTACCATGTAGAAAGCTGTAATGAGAGCTACTTTACAAAGAAGTTTGTAGTTTCCAAAAATATAAAAACCAAGCAAGTGAAAAAATTAAAAAATTATTAACTCCAAGAAAACAGAAATTGTATAAGAAATGGAATTATAGCATAAATTATATACTACATATACATATATACTATGTTTTAGCTTGTTTAAACTTTACATAGTATATACAGTATAAACTATACATAGTTTATATTATAATCTATATATGGTACAAACTGTATGCACATATTGTGACTAAGTAGTATAAATATATAGTATAAACTACATAGATAATACATATAGCACAAATTATATACATACTATATAGTATATATAATTATATATACACAGTACAAACCATATATTATATATATTCCCACATACAAACTATGTACATATTTAACTACAAAATGGTTACAATAAATTGATGAGTATAGATTCAACCAAAAATTATGATGGTACTATTTTACAAAGAATGGATTCAAGAAAAGAGCTATAAAAGGGCCAAAATAAATAATGCTTTAAAAAGGCAATAGCAACCTAAAGTATAATAATAATAATAATAATAATAATAATAAAAGAAAAAAAAAAAAAAAGGCAATAGCAGTATTCACACAGCGTTTTGATATTAGAAGTGGTGAAGATTTTGAAAATGGTTACCTGAGGGAGGTAGGAGTATTCAGAAGGACAAGAGACAATTTGAGGTGGGGGGATTGAGAAAATATCGGTTTTTGCTATAAGCCTCTTAGCATTATTTGACTTTTTAAACTTGTACTCGTTACTTTGATGTTTAAAAAAAAGGAAAATATTAATTTTTTTATAAAAGGAAAGAAAGAAGGGAGGGAGAAAGGAATGAAGTTATTTCCTTAAAGTAGATTTATGTGCATGCTGTAATACTATAAAAATATTTATACAACCATAGTTCTAGAGACTACAACTGTAGAAAAAAAGCAACTGCCCCAACTCTTCATTTTTTAAAACATTCACCTTTAGAGTTAAGTATTCAAGTTTAACCCAAGTGATTATATTAAGTCCAAAAACACCGGTTAGTGATTAGTAGGAAGGAACTCTGGCCTGGCAGGCTTTAGTTACAATTACTTCTCACACCCTCTCCTATGTGTTTCATGAGGGTTTGGGTCACATTCTTCCAAAGGGATCAAGAATATAGGACACATCTAACTGCTCTGGCAATCCTCACAGTGTTCTATACATAGCAAATAATTCAAAATTTTAATTACAGGTACAAGAGGATTCAGACTATTTAATGCAGACGGGAAGATGGAAATTAGTACCTTATTCATAGGGATACAAGAAGAGAATATATCATTCAGATAATATCATTGTAAGCATTCCCAAGGATAAATATGCATGTTCATTACTGTGTAATCCTAGGAGCAAAACAAACCCTCTGTTACATAACTCTTATTTTACCTTTCTTAATCTTTGAGTAATTAATATGGAAAAAAAGTTGTTTTCTGGGCTACTCCACAGACAAATAGTTTCCCAGCAGAAAGAGACAAGCAAATAAGCCTGAGCATGTGATGGACTTGGAAAGCAATGAATCTTAACAAATTTGCAGTTGAATTATTGAACTGTTAAGACTGCAGAGTTAAACAGAAAAGATCTGGATGAATAAATGGGGTTTTGTTACCTTTGTTTCTTTGCTTATTTTATTTGTTGCAGCTGTTTGTTGCCATGAGCACCATAAACTATGACATTGCCATTCACACTGAATATTTTTACTTGGAAAATAAGGTTTCACTTACATAGTTGAGGTTCATCAACCACATGAACTGAGAGTGGGAGGTTTACACACACATACACCATAGATTTATTTGCTAAACCACTGATCCCTGTTTATTTTTATATGAACTACAAAATCGTAGTTCTTCAGTTTAGAGAGTATTTTCTTTGACTCATTCAACAAATATTTTTTGAGTATCTACTATGTGCTGCGTGCTACTACATACTATATGCTCTAGGCCCTGTGCAAGGTGCTAGAAATAGGTGCAGGGCGAAACAGAGTATTTACAATCTAGTGGGTTGGTTGTACAGTTAAGCAATTAAACAAGCAATTATAATAAGATGAGTTAAATGCTTGGAACACATATAGCAGACACACTCAATATATCCTGGGGTTCATGGGTGGGGACGGCTTAGTCAGCGAAGCTTCCCAAGGGAAGTGACATTGAGTGGCACTTGAGGAATGACTAGGAGTTATTCATGCCAAGGAGGATGGAGAAGAGGCAATGAGGCTGAGGAAGTCCAGATACCGAGGAGAGCAGTGAGGAGGCCAGTGCAATAATGGAGAGGAGAGACAATGGTGGCCTGGACTTGGGAAATGGCAGCGGTGTTAGAGAAAAAGAGATGGGTCTGAGAGCCATTAAGGAGGCACAATTGGCAGGATTTCGTGACTTACTGGTTGTGAGAGATAAGGGAGAAGGAAATGCAGCTGCACCTGCAAACCTTCTGATTTGGACAACTGGGTGCATGGTGGGTGTTATTCACTGAGCCATCACTTACAGGAGGAGCAGGTTGAGGGGGGCAGATGATGAGTTCAGTTCTGAATATGTTCAGTTTGAGGTACATGGCAGGCATTGAACTGGAGATTTCTATCACGTAGTTGGACTATAGGGTCTGAGCTGCAGATATAGATTTGGAAGATAATGATCTCAGAGCAGATAGTTGAAGCCATTGGTTTTGATTAGATTATCCAGAGAAAGTCTACAGACTGGGAAAAGCAGAGGTCAAAAAACAGACCCTGGAGTCTACTGACCTTTAGAGAACAAGCCAAGGAAAGAGATCAAAAAGAAGCCTGAGAGGCCCGACACAGTGGCTCACACCTGTAATCCCAGAACTTTGGGAGGGTGAGGCAGGTAGATCCCTTGAGGTCAGGAGTTTGAGATCAGCCTGGCCAATGTGGTGAAACCCCATCTCTACATGCCACCATGCCCAACTAATTTACAAGTTAAACTGGTGAAAGACAAACAGGAGAGAAAAAGCATATGAATTGTATTTGATGCGTAGCTTTTATGTGACACAGGGATCTTCCTACCAAAAAAGTGAAGAACGAAGAAGCAAATAGGTCTGAGAGTTTATATACCGTTTTTAACAACAACAAGAAAGATAAATTGCAGAGATGGGACAAGACAAAGGAAGAAAGTTTTTAGGCTTCTAAGGGCTGCAAACTGGGAAGGTAAATATATAGAGAAAAACTAATGGAAAATAATGGCTATCTTAGCAAGCTTTGTTTGTGCAGGTCTGTCTTGGTGCCAACTTGCCGTTTTCCTCACAGTCATAAAATTTGCCCAAGAAAGGGGATTTATGGCAATCCTCAGTTCTCAGAAGTTTCTGCTTTTAGTCAGATAATGGGAACTCTAGAAGGACTTCATTCTGCATCTGTTGATTCTCCATTTTCTTCAGCTGAAAATGATCCCTGTGCCAAACTGGCATATTTTGGGTTGGCATAGTCTAATCCCCTTCAGTGGTAAAGTGTCACACACCACAGAGAGATCAATTCAATTGAAAAAATATGTATTGAGCACCTACTATGTGCCAGGCATGTGCTAGTGGGTAATGAAGATAGAGCAGTGAAAAACGCAAACCCAGTCATTATCATCAAAAGAAGAGAAAAACGGCCATGAAATTTGGGATTGTGGAGAACATTTGCAATTTGCAATAGCAGTTTCAATGGAGAGGAAAGTGAGAGGCTAGGTTATAGTGGACTGAGGTGAGACTGAGAAGTGAGGAAGGGCATTGGAAAATGGAGACAACTCTTTCAAGAAGTGTGACCATATGGGCGACAAGAATAAAGAACAGCAACTTTTAAGAAGATGGGGAACCAAGGATGAAGGGTTATTTTGTTGACTTTGTTTGTTTCATATTATTTGAGAATATTTAACATGCTTATATGCAAAAATAAACGTGCCACAGAGAAAAACAGGTTAATAGTACAGAAAATAAGGAGGTAGGCCACGCCCGGTGGCTCACGCCTGTAATCCCAGAACTTTGGGAGGCCAAGGCAAGAGGACCACCTGAGGTCAGAAGTTCAAGACCAGCCTGGCCAACATGGAGAAACACCATCTTTACTAAAAATACAAAAATCAGCCAGGCATGGTGGCAGGCACCTATAATCCCAGCTACTCGAGAGGCTGAGGCAGAGAGAATTGCTTGAACCTGGGAGGCGGTGGTTGCAGTGAGCAGAGATCACGCCACTGTACTCCAGCCTGGGTGAAAGAGCTAGACACCCTCTCAAAAAAAGAAAGAAAGAAAGAAAAAGAAAAAGAAAGAAGTAGTTTATGAAGATGATTTCTGAGGGAAAACAATGAGACATGGGTAGGGAAATATGTAGCTCACCTTGCAAGTCTTACCTGTGTCATCTCCTCTCCTGTCCTAGCCTCATCCCAGCTCTGGAGGGAGTGTTCAGCTATATAAACACCACCCCACTTCATTCCTGTAATCCCTGACCAAGAGCTTTAAATACCTAAACCCCAGGAATTTGGAAATAATTGGTAGAACTCTAATGCCTCAGAGCCAAAGCTTGAGCATTTCACAAGGCTATCAAAAGCAGCCTTTCTTTCTCATCCTCACCAACCTCTGAACTAGAGAGTGATCAGATCACCTTTCTGTCCCCTTCTACCCAGCCTCTAGTAAGGGTGGAGAAGTTCCTCTGTTTTTCTCATATCCCCAGACACTAGTATAAAGAGAGGGGCAGGAGGGTGAGGAGAGACTCCTGCCTTATATCCCAGGTACCTGATCAGGTACACACACACATACATACACACACACACACACACACACACACACACACATCTCTGCAAACTTATGCCTTGGGCCTGGATCCTACCCTATTCCTCATCCTGGCATAAGCCTGCTTTGCCTTGTTCCATCAGCATTTCTATTCTGCAATTTAAAATTATTTCCTATGCCAATCCTCCTGAAGGAGGATCCCCTTGGCCCTCCAATGCCAGCTTGGCGCTGGACCAAATTTCTCTCACTCCTGTTTGACTTCATTTACCTTCCTGTAATCTCCCCATCCCCAGCTCATGCTCTCCTGGGTTCACAGCATGCCTTGAGGTCAGTGCTGTCAGCACCTCCCAAGGGATGTCAGGGCTGATAAGGAAATTTGCAAGGCCTCGACTCTGAAGTCAAAAACACAAAACATGTTTAAGTGAAATCGCCTCCTTTTGCTAGCCTAAAATCTAGATTTTTACATGTTTTTGAGGAACACAAAAGTGTTTTTGTGGGCAGTATTGAGCAGGGACTTAATTAATTATTAATGAGTATAAAGGAAAGAACACTGAATCAACCACAATTTAGGTTCCCACTTGCCTTTTTTTTTTTTTTTTTTTGACACAGTGTCTTGCTCTGTTGCCCAGGCTGGAGTGCAGTGGTATCTCGGCTCAGCCCAACCTCTGCCTCCCATGTTCAAGTGTTTCTCCTGCCTTAGCCTCCTGAGTAGCTGGGACTACAGGCGCACGCCCCCATGCCCAGCTAATTTTTGTATTTTTAGTAGAGACAGGGTTTCGCTATGTTGGCCAGGCTGGTCTCCAACTCCTGACCTCGTAATCCGCCCACCTCAGCCTCCCAAAGTGCTGGGATTACAGGCATGAGCCACCACACCCAGCTGCCATTTCTTAATTCTGTGAGTTTTGGCAAATGCTCAAGGTCTCTGAGTCTTACTTTTCTTATCTGCAAAATGGGGATGATTATAGCTATGTTCTAAACACCTTATGAATGATCTCATGTAATCCACACAACAACCAGGTAAGATAGGTTCTATTGTTAACAATACTTGATGATCAAGTTTCAAACCAGCTAGTCTTATTCCAGCGCCTGCCCCACTAACCACTGTGCTCTATTGAGCTAATAATATCTTCCCTCCCACTTTCAGGGATATCAAGAAGAGCACATGAAATAATGTGTAAGAAAATACTTGGTAGATTTGCTTAATGGGTACAAAGTTACAATTTGGTAAGACAATAAGAGTTCTGGAGATGGATGGTGGTGATGGTTGCCAACAATGTGAATGTACTTCATACTATTGAACTATATGCTTAAAAATGGTTAAAGTGGTAACTTTTATGTTATATGTATTGTACATTATATTTGTGATTTAAAAAATACTTGATAATTATAAAGCGCTGTAGAAATGCAAACTATTAGAGATAGTTTTAATTCTTTTTCATTTATAAACCAGCAGTTTCCTCAAAAGATTTTATCTGACTCACTATTAATCCTCTGAATGTCTAGAAGAGATGATGGAAAAAGAGGACCCCTAGTGTAAAATGACAGCATCTGTACTCAGCAGCTTCAATGGCAGAACAGAAATGAAGAGGGAAAAATGAGTCCAGGGCAGAGCCTGATTGCAAATACATTCCCTGGCCACCTTCTGCATTGTCCAGTGGGTCACTTCCAAGAGGAAGATTATTGCTGAGGTTCAAGAAACCACATCAGTGTAAGCTGGGTTGCTAATCTGTTCATTTGTGTCCATACCTTTTCAGGCTGAGGCTGAGGGCATCACCAGTGATTTTCAGTATCACATGTGAGTCGCTTCTGGCAGTGTGCACATTTCCCACCCTTGCCTCCACTGCAATGGGCCCTTATATAATTTATTATATTTATGTTATTATATTCCCTGTAATGGCCTTCCTTTTCCCTGTAATGTCTTTCCTTTCTCCTAAAAACAAATTTTAATAAAAAGTATATATTCATTATAGAAAATTTAGAAAATATAAAAATCAATTGCCCTTGGCTAAGTATTAGGTTTTGCCCAATAATTCAGAAAAAATGTTTTCTGATTCTCTTCAGGGAATTTTTAAAAAGTGAAATTCTGTCTTATTTTAAGGAGGCATTAAGTTCCAAAAATTTCCTTAAAGGTTTATTATCTGGCACTCTGGTTGCATTCTCCCTTTAAAATAATGTCATGAGGGGCTATTAGATTTCCAGATCAGACCACAAAATCCTCCTTGATGTATAATGGAGCTGAACTCTAGCTTGGTGAAGAAGAACACCAAGCCACCAGCCTCTAGGCTCCCACTAGGGGGCAGGGACTTTGCCAGCTATTTCTGAACCTGTGGCATTGGCACCCATTGGACACCAAACAACAGTGATCTCTAACTTCAACTTGCCAAAGACAGGAACTGACTTCGTGGGTACCTCCTCCCTCAAACAGCACCCAAGCTTTCCACGGTCAGAAGGAAGATGAAACTGCCTGGTTAAAGAAGGGGACAGTAACCTTTAGTGCAAAAAGGTCACTGGTAAAGTGACTGCCCACACATTAGGGAGCTGCTTTCTAGAATATGTTGAAGAACTATCTCAGCATCTTCTCTTTCATTGAGGATATACACAACCAACAGCTAGTCATATTTATTAAATGCCTTCCTTCTATTTGTTAACCAACAAATTTGTGCTGGAAAGGAACATGAAAGTATTTCTGTGGCCACAATTCACCTGATTCCAGTAAACTTTCTCCTCTCTGAGACTACAACTGTAGGCACAAAAGGACTGGAAAATAATAAACTTACAAAGCAATACAATTTAATGTAAGAATAATTTAGGTAACTTGGTCTTTGAAATCGATAATTTCTTAAAAGTTATTTGGCGCTCACTCACTAGCACATTTTCTTTTTTTCTTTTTAAGTCATTCAACAAATGTCTGCCTACAGTTTCTATGTGTCAAGTGCCAGGCTAGGTTCTAAGTACACAGCTGTGACCCCATCCCCTCCTGGAGTTCCAGATTAGTAAAATCAGAAGATTTGCAGGGAGCAAGTACCAAGCAAATAAATAGACAGTAGTCCCAAGACCCCCTGTGAATGCCTAAAACCACAGAGAGTACTGAACCCTAGATATACTACGGGTTTTTTTCCTGTATGTACATATCTATGATACAGTTTAATTTATAAATAAGGCACAGTAAGAGTTAACAACAATAACTAATAATCAAATAGAACAACTAGAACAATATACCATAACACAAGTAAAGTAAACGTGGTCTCTGTCTGTCTCTCCCTCTCAAATATCTTATTGTACTATACTTACCCTTCTTCTTATGATCTGCCAATCTGATTACCTAGATGGCTACTAAGTGACTAACAGGTGAGGAATGCAGACAGCATAGATCCGCTGGACAAAAGGATGATTCACATCCCAAGCAGGTTGGAGCAGGATGGCGAGAGATTTTATCACACTACTCAAAATGGCACACAATGTAAAACTTGTGAACAGTTTATTTCTGGAATTTCCCATTTAATATTTTCAGACCACAGTTGACTGCAGGTAACTGAAACCACAGAAAGCAAAACCACCAAAAAGGGAGAACTACTGTGCAAATGTGTGTGTGTGTGTGTGTACATTTCCAATCTGTGATAGATGCTGTGATAGATTTATGTGATGGGGGATAGCAAGAAGGACCTATTGAAGGGGGAGAGGAGTGAAAAACATTAAAAGCAGAGGAGGCTACATGTGTGTCCTGAAGGAACTGAGGGAAAGACAAACACGGCTGAACAAGTGACCATGGGGCCAGTGGCAAGAAACAAGGGTAGAGGTATGTGGGGGACAGATAGCACAAGACCTTGTAGAAATTTGGATTCCATTCTAAGCGAAGGACAAAACAGGGGATGTGAGGGGACATCACCTTGTTTATGGCTGCTGGATGAAGAACAGATTTGAGGTGGTTCAAGAGTAGAAACTAGGAGACCAACTAGGAGACTGTTGCCTTCTGAAAAACCAAGGTTTGTTTTAAAAAAAATCATAAATGATAAAAAAAATTCCCATCAAAATATGTCTTGGCATTGGGGGAGAAGGAACTTCTTCATATTACATAATATTGTCTGATATCATAGTATGTTTATTAATTTATATGATTGTTTATCTGCTCAGCACCTGTCTTTCCTATTAGAAAGTAAGCTCCGTGAGGATAGGAACTGTGCCTTGTTCATTCTTGTATCCTCAGGATATGGAACTGCACCTGCCACACAGATTCTCAATAAATACTTGCTGAATGGATGAACCATACATTTAATCCTTTTATAAAGCAAAGGATCCTTGTGTAAAGCAAATCATCATCCTCTTTCTTATCCATTTTGCAAGCCTGGATCTTTATATCAACTGAGAGGAACAAAGAAAGAGTAAACCAAGTCAAATGAAGTCTATTGTTCTGAATCCAGTGACTTCACAAAATGTAAATCCCAGAAAGACAGAGAACTTGAATGTGCTCATTGTATATTTAATGATTAAATTAATGAAACCAGAGCTCAGGGCACTTATCTGTGGTTCTTAGAATTGTAGTTTTTAGCAGATGATTAACAACTTTACATTTTAAGATGGTATTTTAGCTGTCCATTAAAGCATTTATACTCACTTAATTTGACAAGTATCATACCAAGCTTGTTGGCATGAGTTGTACAATAAAAGGCTTCCACCTATTTCAGAAAAAGAACAGTATCATAGCATGGTCTGCAATGAAACTAGGAGAGTGATCCATCCCATCCATGTCAAAGGTTTCTCCTCCCTTGACTCCAGAAATCCCAACATTTGGATTGAACTGTAGAGGATCATCCCTGGGTACCAAGGTCAGTAAGTTAGCAAGTTTCCGAGCCCCTTCAACTAAAATTGTTCCTTGATGTAGGCTCTACAAGGTTGCATTTGCTATGGCTG
This sequence comes from Pongo pygmaeus, assembly GCF_028885625.2. Classification (NCBI taxonomy): domain Eukaryota; kingdom Metazoa; phylum Chordata; class Mammalia; order Primates; family Hominidae; genus Pongo; species Pongo pygmaeus. The sequence goes on from NC_072385.2 coordinate 77,774,124, forward strand.
CCATAGAAATGGTCACAAACATGGTGGCTTAAAATAACAGAAATGTATTCTCTCACAGTTTTTGGAGCCACAAGTTTAACATCAAGCTATCAGCAAGATTTGATTTCTTCTGGAGGCTCCAGGGGAAAATCCATTCCATGCTTCTCTTCTAGCTCCTAGTGATTGCTGGTAATCCTTGGAATTCCTTGGCTTGTAAGTGCCAATCACTCCTATTCTCTGCCTTGTTCTTTAGACCTCCTTCTTATCTGTGTCTTCTCCCCTTCTCTTCTTCAATAAGGACACTTGTCATTGGAGTTAGGGCCCATACTAATCCAGGATGATTTCTTCTTAAGATCCTCAACTTAGTTACATCTGCAAAAATCTTTTTTCCAAATAAGGTTCACATTCACATGTTATAGTTGGGCCTATCTTTCAGGGGATGACCATGCAACCTACTCTCAGGGCTGAAGCAAGATTAAAGCTAAAAAAAAAATGTGCAATTCTAATGAGGCAATGACTAGAGCAGGATTTTTGCAGGAAAAAAAGGCAAATGGTCTTCGTTTTGTGTTGTTTCATCTTGTTTTAGTTGAGTATGAAGTCACAACTCTTTTTTTTCTAATACACAAAGAAAGAAAGGAGGTACCCACTTATTTAATTAATTCTGATGAATCGGTATCAGAGTCCCTTTGGGGGAACCAAGTTTAGGTGGGGGGGGGGGCGCTGATAATGGAAGTGGGTAGGTGAAGGAGGAAGCCTTACTAGGTATTCTAGGCATGACACCAAACTCTCCTGGGCATGTCAGGTCCATCAGCTCTGGACTATGTTGCTTTCCCTGCCCTCAGGTTTCCAATCTGAGTTTGCAAAGGCCTCCTCCAAAACTCAAGCTCATCCCTGAACCGCAGGGTACCCAACTAGCAACCTGTACCTGACTAGATGTTGACCTCTTGTATAATCCCTTGATTTAGAGTGCTTGATACTGAACTACATCCCTACTGAGATGAACCCATCATAGCGGCTCAAGGTGAGAGATCTAATCACTTTCCCAACCATCAAATCCCAAACCTCATGTTTTCTCTTTGATCTGTAGATGCAGTAGATTGTATCAAATTCAACAGATGCTTGCATGTTGTCCAGAACCTCTTCCTTTACACACTTCCTTGCAATTTGATGTGGAGGAAATAGCCAACCTTGGCTGAGAGCTTGGGAGACATTACAAGGCACATGAGGCAGAAAGAAGCACTGCCAAGATTTCATTTCTGTTTGTGCTGGTCTCTACTGTGGTTTACAATGAAAAGAACAATTTTAAGAAGGTAAAGTTGGCAGAGCAAAACTGTGTCAATGGGCTACTTCCAGCTTTGAGGAGCACAGCTTTCTTTTTCTTTTTCTAGGGGTACAGTCCTCTGAAAGGTTGAAATTTTTCTCTTGCATAGTACTTCACTAGAATCAATTGTGCATGTTTAAAATTGTGCTTTTAATGTTATTTTAAGTACCTATTTTATAATTTCAATAAAACCACTCTCAAGCATGAGATAATGCTGATTAATGACACTTCTCTCGTATTCCAAGAGCTCTCAGTTCTGCCTTGTGCCTCTATGCTCACCTGAGGCATCCCATTAATCACTGTTATGCCATAGTCTGTCCTATCATATTGCTTAATTACCATTTCTGTTACTGATTCATCTACTCTACTAATCCCCACAGAACAAATTCATCAAACCCTGGGGCTGTGAAGCAACAGTGTTCCTGGTCTTGCCAGAACCTGGCCCTAGAACCAGCTTCTTTAGAAAATATGGAAGAATCCCAAGCCTCTTGATGCTCAAGAAAAACCAACCGTAATACACATTGTCTGCACATGGGAATCTTGTCTCCCTTCCTTTTTTGCATACCCGAACCTCATCTACCTTTCAAGGCTCAGCTAAATCTCTGCATCCTCCATGAATTCCTCCTTAGTTAAAGGTCTTATTGCCAATATCATAATCTATATCACTTAATTATTTTTATTCTATTCTTTGTGGCTTGTATATAAATATTAATTCAGCTAGACTGTAAATTTGTTTAGGACAGACTTCATGTTGAATGACCTTTGGTAATAATTAATAAAGTAAATAATAAATAAAAATAACACCAACTATTGTCTCTTCATTATATACCAGGAACTGGGCTCAGTGGTTTACAAGATTATCTCAATGAATTATATCAATGATCTTTGATGGAACCTCTGTCATCTTCACTTCACAGAGGTGAAATTGCCCATGTTCACATAGTTAATGAATAGTAAAGCCAGTGTACAAACCTAGGCAACCTGAGTGCAAAACCCAAGTGCTAAACCACTAAGCAGCACTGCCTCTTCTCATAACCTTCACAGTGCTGGGCAGTATGTTAATCACATTACTAATTACTAATTGTTTAACTTAGATGAAAATTCTTACTCTGCAGAGTTGAAAAAAGGAGAACAAATATGTGGGTCTAGATTAGAATAAAGACTAGAGAGGGGAAAAATTCTAAACCTGAAAGACAAAAATAACGATCAGGTATTTGACGTGGGAGAAAAGTATTCAAGAGACCAGATATACAGAATTCTACCTCCTACAGAGAATATTTCCATACAAAAATTTAAATAAAGTTTTGAAATTTAATAGTAGTATAGTGAAGCCATAATCTTCCTTGATAACAAACTTTTGTTCTAGGAGACCTAATATAAATGGACTAATAGATTAGAACCAGGATGTTTCATCACTGATGAAGTGAACCAGTCACTTCATCACTGACTTATAACCAACATCTATCAATACTCTTCCCTCCTGCAATCAACAGGAATCATACTTTGCTATTTCTCCTTGTGAGGACCTAAAGGCAAAAATGCAAGTGCTCTGTTCTCTTCCACCAAAAACTGTGCAGGAACATGTGCCAAAATACGAATAAACTTTCTAGTCCTGACAATTTATATTCCAACATAAAAATCATCAGGAATAACCATTTGTATTTCACAATATTTAAGACAGACAATCATTAAATCACAGAAGATAACTGTATAATACAATGTATTTTAAGTTTCTGAACCTTTATGCAAACTGTCTTACCATTAAACAAAACAAGTTACATAGTTGTTAGGATAGGCTACCTGACAGAGGGCTTCAATTTTACCAGCAACACCTCATATCCCATTTTTGTGCATATGTATGCATGTATATACACACAGGAAGAATTTTCACCAAAGTGTTTGTAGTGGTTATCTTTGGGAGATGGAATGTGGGATGTACTTATTTATATGATTTGAATTTTTATAATGATGATGCATACATTTTTACAAAAATAGTACATCTGTAGACCTTTGGCTTAGGAAGTAGTTTAGACCAGTTGACCAGTTAAAATTAAAAACCTGCTTCAACACCTATGAAAAGAGGAGAAAAAAAATTGAAAACCTGCTGGATATCTGGAACAGTCGAGGCCAGCATCAGACCCATAGGCCTTATTATGAAGGGTGAGAGAGTGGGTTTTGTCAGGAATTATAGGAAAAGAACAAGAAGACTTTGACTTCTGGGAGTGAGCTGAGGATGGGAATGTCACCCAAAATGAGAAAGGACCTACCATGCAGAGCCAAGGAACACCATTGATTTGCTTTTCCTCCTTCGCGTTGTTACATAAACCTGGAAACAGGCATTGTCAGGAAAAAGGAAGTTAGCATATTCAAACTCTAATTCAGATTCCAATACTCATTAATCATAGAAATTTGAAAATTAGACATAGTGAGGGCAAACAGCACATTCTAAGTGAATACCAAAGGAACACTTACTATCTCCTTCCTCAATTCAATGCATTTTTGCTTTCTTTGATGTATATGACGACTGTTTGCTCACGCTCACAACAAAAGCACTAACTGTGCATACAATCACTCAGTGTTTTGGTTTTATATTGCCTCTTCTGTGTATGATTTTTTTTCCTTAGCTAATTATTGTCTTCAGAACCGAACTACATTTCAGGAAAGAGCAGATTTCCTCACACCATCTACAAGAGGGCGGGGAAACATAAGAGGCACTGGGTAAATACCATTTTTCATTAACACCTAGGATTTACTTTTTCGCATTCCTCCAAGGCACAGGAATGAGAAAAAGAAAATCAAGTGGGAGAATTCAATTCTACAAACAATTCCTGTAGCCCTAATAAGCGCACACTATTGTGCTGTAGCCCTGTCCTACAGAGGTACATAAAAAGCTTTCAGTCATTGTCATATAGGTCTTCAGAACACCCTGGTGGATAAATAATTAGCAAATGAGGAGCTGCAATAAGTAGCATAAGCCAGTGGAGAGAGAACTTGTCCTGTATATTTGGGGACTTGTGGAAAACGGAGGCCTCCTATCTCCCAGACTTATATTCTATCCACTTTGGAAAAGCTTCTCCAATTCCAATTTGTACCCTAAAATCTATCCCAAGAGTAATTTATTTCTAATTATTCCTGACATTGGCACAATTAGAGGACCTCTGAAAAATCTTCTAAACATTTGCCTCTTGTATATAAAATCTCATTCAGAATAATGATTCTAAATGCAAGGAAATTTTGCTGATTACATCCCTACTTTATCTAACTTATTATTCAGTGCTCCAGTTTTCCATAAACTTTTCTTTAACCTCCTATAATTATTGTAGCTACAAAAAAGCCTCGGATTAGCTAACTTGTGCCATCTAAAGGTTATAGTAAGAACTTCTTTAGCCAAGAAAAAGAAAAATATTCGCAGCAGACTTTCTACAAAATGAATTTGAAAAAATTGTTTTGTGTAAGGTTAAAATATAAAACAGGTAGCAAGGGTTTGAGCATATGTTATTGACATTATTTCAAATTAAAATAAAGGAGAAAATCAAGAAACCTCTGAAAGTCTTAGCTTTATCAATTGTGGGATCTTAGGCAAATTATTTTAACCTCTCTGACCTCATTTCTCATTTATAAGACAAAAAGGCTGAACGTGATTTCAAAAGAAACCTGCTAATGTAATTTTTTAATTTTATGAAACGAAAAACTTAAATTTCTAAGTACGTGAAATTCAAGGAAATGGGTAGGTTAAAAGTGGGTTAGTGTATTAAGACAGAAGTGAAATAAGCTGAAAGATTTTAAGGTCCTTTCTCTTCTTTTCAAATAAATATTGTAATTCACAGGATCCCACATATATGTGTGTGTGTGTGTGTGTGTGTGTGTGTGTGTGTGTATGTGTGGTGTTGTATATAAACACTTTGACGATAATGGCCAGCTGTTCATCAAACGATTGCCTCTTTTCTGGGAATATGGTGGTATACATTTTCCAGGCTCCCTCACAATTAGACTCTGACGATGTGATTGAGTTCTCGCCAAAGGAATGTAATTAGAAACATGTATGCCACTTCCATGTCAAGCCCATAAAAACTTCACATGTATGACCGTCCATGCTCTTCCTCCTTCTGCTGCTTGATGTAGACATGTGCGACAACTTTGAGAGGAACTGGGTGTCCCAATTACCACTTGGAGGAGATTCACCTGCCAGAAAAACCCATTTAGAATTGTGTGTGAACAAGAAATAAATTTATTTTATGTGTTAGCCATTATATATCACTGGCTTTGTTACATCAGTTAGCCTCTAATAAAACAAGTATTTTGAATTCAAATTGGCCAAGGGTAGATTTATGCTCCTTCTTTCTGGGATCCCCTTAAAAAAATCCAGATCTAAAATCATGTGAGACATATGACTTTCTAATTTTACTTGTGCTGTGAACTTAAATAAGACTGTGCAAATCTTGTCACCTCAAGAAAGAAAAAGAAGAAAGCACCAGGAGCCATTTATTTTAAATAGGATGACACAATCCGAGCTACAAGGAAAGTAGAAACAGCCTCTAAGGTAGCCCTGAAGTGGCTCAGTGCCTAGTACAATGTCTTCTTGCACACAACTCATGTTCAAAAATATTTCTTGAATGAAACAATGAATGAATGAATGAATGGCTCACAAATCTAATTATTTCTGAAGTAGACTATGAAAAAAGGATCTATTATGTGTGCCATAGAATGGCTGGATTTTAATGCATTCAGGACAAGACTGTTATCAGCAATATCTGTCAGTGCAAAAGAAAAATTCTATTCATAGTCGGTCATGGTGGTGGGTGCCTGTAACCCCAGCTACTTGGGAGGCTGAGGCAGGAGAATCACTTGAACCCAGGAGGCAGAGATGGTAGTGAGTCGAGATTGCACCACTGCACTCCAGCCTGGAAGGAAGAAAGAAAGAGAGAAAAAAGGAAGGAAGGAAGGAAGGAAGGAAGGAAGGAAGGAAGGAAGGAAGGAAGGGAGGGAGGGAGGGAGGGAAAAAGAAAGAAGAAAGAAAGAAAAAGAAAGAAAGAAAGGAGGGAGGGAGGGAAAGAGAGAAAGAAAGAGAGGAGGAAGGGAGGGAGGGAAAGAGAGAGAGAGAGGAGGAAGGGAGGGATGGAGGGAGGGACAAAAAGAAAGAAAGAAAGAGAAAGAAAATAAAGAAAAAAGAAAGAAAGAAGAAAGAAAAAGAAAGAAAGGAAGGAAGGAGGGAGGGAGGGAAAGAGAGAAAGAAAGAGAGGAGGAAGGGAGGGAGGGAGGGAGGGAAAAAAGAAAGAAAGAAAAGAGAAAGAAAAGAAAAGAAAGAAAGAAAGAAAGAAAAGATTCTATTCATAATCTATACTCTACTGACTTGTTGGTCCATCAGTAAGCTGGGGTATTTGAACATTCACTCAATAAACCCAGCCTAAGCTTCCCACCATGAGCCAGGCTGTGTTCTGCCCCCAGGGGTGCACGTCCCCTCTCTCTAGCGCTCCCCACTTGGGACCTGAAAACTTCTCAGGGAACCTCAGCAGCCTCCCAGCCTCCTCTGGGTTCTTCAGTATTATCACCCTCATGCGTAGAGTAGGACTGGCACAATGATTCAGAGCACAGACTCTTGAATAAGAACACCTAGGAGAAAACTTGCCTCTGAAATTATTATTGGGAGTTTGGGAAAGTTACTAAAGCTCTCCTTCCCTGTAAGTAGGAATACTAACAACACCCACTCCTCTGGTTGAGGATTCTTTGAGAAACTCCAAGTTTAGCACACTGCTTGGCACATACTAAGTTAAATCTCAGTGAGGCTTAGATATTATTTCTCTTCTTTGAGAAGATAAGACTTTAAGATGGTAGGAACTAGTTGAAATAACACCATAGAGCATATCATAATTCCTAGGCTGTAGTTTCAGGAGTGCTGCTAAATAGATATTTTAATGTCATTTAATGTCCCTGAGTCTCAATTTTCTTATCATTTAAATGAAAAGGACAGCCAGACAACTTGCATTTTTTCTCTCAGCTCTATGATCTCATGACTTATGTCTTACTCAGGTCTCTGTAATCTAATGCTCAACACTTTGTTCTATTCATAAAGTACAGGAGGTTATGGAATAACCTCCCTCTGACACCTACTCCAATTATTTTAAGCCATGAGAGTTCACTCCTGGCATCTTTGCCATATGGGAAAATGTGTAAGAGGAAAGGCAGGTGGAGCCCAACGGGACTCCGATGCCCTATCAAACACCCTGAGGGCAGACGTTATGGCCAAGCGTGTGTGATCCACAGACACATCTGCAGAGGGCATCAGTATCTCTCAGAAGCTGCCACATTCATCTCCTAGCAAAGTACCTCAGGCATAAATAGTAGAATTCTAAGCACAGAAAGCACTCCAGAAATATCTGTTGCTTTGTTTATGTAGAACCCTCATTTTCTGATCCTAATGAACTGCATTTAAAGAAACTAGGGGAGTGAGTATGTTTCTTGCTTCAAGCAAGGAATTATATAATTTGTTTTTCTAGAGCCAGCACATAGTAGATTCTCAATATGTGTGTGTTTGATGAATTTAATCATTCTGAATCTTCTGGCCCCGTGTTGAGGAATTCAAGCTACCAGAATCTTAATTTAGGATTTATATCTCTCTTAATAAAGCTTATGGTTTATCATTACAATATGTGCCTCAATGAATCACTTCTCCCTGTGCCTATGCCCCTCTATCAATGTGATATTGCTGTTTCTCCGATGAAAAGGTGAGACTTTTTCCTCATCCCTTTGAATCTGGGCTGGCTTTGTAACTTGCTTTGACCTTTAGAATGTAATAGAGGTGACACTGTGAAAGTTCCAGACCTTCAACCTCAAGACTCCTTAGAGCTTCTGCCTTTGCTCTGTTAGGACCCAGCCACCATGGAAAAAATCTTAGGGTTAAATGCCAAGGAAAGACTCTGTGAAGAAGGAGGTCCTACCTTTGCAATCATCCCTGTCAAGGTCCCAAACATGATAGTGAGACCATCTTAGACTCTCCAGCTCCAGTAGAACCAGCTCTGTGAGGGAGTCTGAGCAAGACCAGTAGAAGAACTGCCCAGTCAATCTGCAGAGTCACGAGATACAGTAAATTGTCATTGTCTTAAAACACTGAGTGTTGGGGTAGCTTGTTACACAGTAATAAGTAGTCAATACAAAACTATTTCTGAACCCTAATCAGAACAGTCCCAAAATAAGAGGTTTTATAAAAATTTGACTGTAACAGCAGTTCTATGAGACAGAGAAAGGGGAAAAAAGGGGCAAAATATTAAATACATAAAATACCAGATTAAGTCAATATGCAAATTATGCAGGAAATAAAATTCAGAAATTAAATAACACACTAAATCTATTAGTTTTGGGGCTCCATAGAAAACAGTTTCCAAACTGTAGACTTTTTAATTAATCCATTATTTATTAGTTATTACTCAGTGTTTTAATTATCTATTTCTGCATAACAAATAACCTAAAAGCTTAGTGGCTAAAAAGATAATAGTCATATATTATTCTCATAATTTCTGGGGATCATGTATATGGGGGAGGATTAGTTGGGCAGTTGTGACTGAGGGTGTCTCATAACTTTGCAGTCAAGGTGTATGTAAGGACTACAATCATCTGAAGGCTTGATTGGGGCTGGAGGATCCACTTCGAGATGTCTTGCTCATGTGGCTGGCAAATTTGTTCCTCTCCTTTTGGGCCTCTCCTTGCAGCTCTGTGTGTCTTCACCACATAGCAGCTGGCTTCCCCCAGAAGCAGAGAGATTCAAGAGATCAAGGGAGAAGCTGAAATGCCTTTTATAACCTAGCCTCCAAAGTCTAACATCTTCACACCTGTCCATATTCTATATGGACACACAGAGCAGCTCTGACTTAATATACGATGGTACTACATAAGGGCAAGGATTAGTGTGGATCCTTTTAGGGGACCTCTATTGCCAAAAAAATTGAGAGCTCATACTAAAAATGCATATGCATCAGAATCATTAAAAATAATGTTAGAAAGTCAAATCAGAAACCATAAAGAGGCAAGAAGGGAACTATTTCTGCCTGGGCCTTCAGGTAAGATATTTATTACAAGTCTACAATTTCTTAAGAAAAACCCTTGAGAGCAGATATGTTTCAGAATTTACAACTTTTTTATTCCAGAAAAGTTAGGAGATACATAAACCATATATTACACAATACCCTCCAGCAGGGCCAGGAGCAACAATGTAAAATCAACCACATTGTTATTTATACAGCAAAATGTGTGAATTTTAAAACTAAGTAGAATAAAGACTTTAAGTGGTCTCACAACCATTTAGGTCAGATTTTGACAACAAAAATTTTTTTTAAGCCTGGGTTTTTAGAGCTTTTTGGATTTCTGAATTGTGGATAAAGGATTGTGAGCCTGGAGAAGTTGTGAGCTCACAGGTTCAAGACATATGGCTACAGACTGCCCTAGATTTCATGCATCCATCCTTATTTCCAGGCCTTGCTTCCCACCAACGCCCTTGTACTGCTGATCAAGTTTGTCACAAACTCAAATTCTCAAAGCTGATCCATTCATATTTAGGGTATCCTGATGTCATATTTCTCTGCCATAGATTTTGATTTGGAAGTTAGCTTTTCATAGTGCCCAGCTTATCCCCAGTCTCTGTTTTCAGGTTTGTAACCACCATTTAGCACTGACAGTGTGTGTTATCCATTGCATTGCCTAAAAAGTAAGATAGTTATCAAACTTGAATCATCAATTTAACTGAGTTTCCTGACAACCAAGACAAAAAAGCATAGAAGTTGTTTGAGAGAAACTGATGTTTTCCTTACATCAAATCCTGATAGGAATTTAGACAAATATCCTATCATAAATACATACTTCTCATCTGATAATGACACAACCAAAGTAAGACACAACATCCCCAGAAGTCACAAAGTAAAGGATTACTCATTTGTATAAAATAAAAATATGAAATTTCTAAGCAGGATTAAAAGACAACTGACAGAGACTCGGGAAGCACAAGGGGTCAGGGAGTTCCCTTTCCTGGTCAAGGAAAGGGGTGACAGATGGCACCTGGAAAATTGAGCCACTCCCACCCGAATACTGCTCTTTTCTGATGGGCTTAGGAAACGGCACACCAGGAGATTATAGCCCGCACCTGGCTTGGAGGGCCCTACGCCCACGGAGTCTCGCTCATTGCTAGCACAGCAGTCTGAGATCAAACTGCAAGGCAGCAGCAAGGCTGGGGGAGGGGCACCCGCCATTGCCCAGGCTCACTTAGGTAAACAAAGCAGCCGGGAAGCTCGAACTGGGTGGAGCCCACCACAGCTCAAGGAGGCCTGCCTGCCTCTGTAGGCTCCACCTCTGGGGGCAGGGCACAGACAAACAAAAAGACAGCAGTAACCTCTGCAGACTTAAATGTCCCTCTCTGACAGCTTTGAGGAGAGCAGTGATTCTCCCAGCACGCAGCTGGAGATCTGAGAATGGGCAGACTGCCTCCTCAAGTGGGTCCCTGACCCCTGACCCCCGAGCAGACTAACTGGGAGGTACCCCCCAGTAGGGGCAAACTGACACCTCACAAGGCCGGGTACTCCTCTGAGACAAAACTTCTAGAGGAACGATCAGACAGCAGCATTCACGGATCACGAAATTCCGTGGTTCTGCAGACACCGCTGTTGATAGCCTGGCAAACAGGGTCTGGAGTGGACCTCTAGCAAACTCCAACAGACCTGCAGCTGAGGGTCCTGTCTGTTAGAAGGAAAACTAACAAACAGAAAGGACATCCACACCAAAAACCCATCTGTACATTACCATCATCAAAGACCAAAAGTAGATAAAACCACAAACATGGGGAAAAAACAGAGCAGAAAAACCGGAAACTCTAAAAAGCAGAGCACCTCTCCTCCTCCAAAAGAATGCAGTTCCTCACCAGCAATGGAACAAAGTTGGACGGAGAATGACTTTGACCAGTTGAGAGAAGAAGGGTTCAGACGATCAAACTACTCCAAGCTACAGGAGGAAATTCCAACCAAAGGCAAAGAAGTTGAAAACTTTGAAAAAACTTTAGACGAATGTATAACTAGAATAACCAATACAGAGAAGTGCTTAAAGGAGCTGATGGAGCTGAAAGCCAAGGCTCGAGAACTACGTGAAGAATGCAGAAGCCTCAGGAGCTGATGCGATCAACTGGAAGAAAGGGTATCAGTGATGGAAGATGAAATGAATGAAATGAAGCGAGAAGGGAAGTTTAGAGAAAAAAGAATAAAAAGAAATGAACAAAGCCTCCAAGAAATATGGGACTATGTGAAAAGACCAAATCTGCGTCTGATTGGTGTACCTGAAAGTGACAGGGAGAATGGAACCAAGTTGGAAAACACTCTGCAGGTTATTATCCAGGAGAACTTCCCCAATCTAGCAAGGCAGGCCAACATTCAGATTCACGAAATACAGAGAACGCCACAAAGATACTCCTTGAGAAGAGCAACTCCAAGATACATAATTGTCTGATTCACCAAAGTTGAAATGAAGGAAAAAATGTTAAGGGCAGCCAGAGAGAAAGGTCGGGTTACCCTCAAAGGGAAGCCCATCAGACTAACAGCGGATCTCTCAGCAAAAACTCTACAAGCCAGAAGAGAGTAGAGGCCAATATTCAACATTCTTAAAGAAAAGAATTTTCAACCCAGAATTTCATATCCAGCCAAACTAAGCTTCATAAGTGAAGGAGAAATAAAATACTTTACAGACAAGCGAATGCTGAGAGATTTTGTCACCACCAGGCCTGCCCTAAAAGAGCTCCTGAAGGAAGCGCTAAACATGGAAAGGCACAACCAGTATCAGCCGCTGCAAAATCATGCCAAAATGTAAAGACCATCGAGACTAGGAAGAGACTGCATCAACTAACGAGCAAAATAACCAGCTAACATCATAATGACAGGATCAAATTCACACATAACAATATTAATTTTAAATGTAAATGGACTAAATGCTCCAAATAAAAGACACAGACTGGCAAATTGCATAAAGTCAAGACCCATCAGTGTGCTGTATTCAGGAAACCCATCTCACGTGCAGAGACACACATAGGCTCAAAATAAAAGGATGGAGGAAGATCTACCAAGCAAATGGAAAACAAAAAATGGCTGGGGTTGCAATCCTAGTCTCTGACAAAACAGACTTTAAACCAACAAAGATCAAAAGAGACAAAGAAGGCCATTACATAATGGTAAAGGGATCAATTCAACAAGAAGAGCTAACTATCCTAAATATATATGCACCCAATACAGGAGCACCCAGATTCATAAAGCAAGTCCTGAGTGACCTACAAAGAGACTTAGACTCCCACACAATAATAATGGGAGACTTTAACACCCCACTGTCAACATTAGACAGATCAACGAGATAGAAACTTAAAAAGGATACCCAGGAATTGAACTCAGCTCTGCACCAAGCGGACCTAATAGACATCTACAGAACTCTCCACCCCAAATCAACAGAATACACATTTTTTTCAGCACCACACCACACCTATTCCAAAATTGACCACATACTTGGAAGTAAAGCTCTCCTCAGTAAATGTAAAAGAACAGAAATTATAACAAACTGTCTCTCAGACCACAGTGCAATCAAACTAGAACTCAGGATTAAGAAACTCACTCAAAACCGCTCAACTACATGGAAACTGAACAACCTGCTCCTGAATGACTACTGGCTACATAACGAAATGAAGGCAGAAATAAAGATGTTCTTTGAAACCAACGAGAACAAAGACACAACATACCAGAATCTCTGGGATGCATTCAAAGCAGTGTGTAGAGGGAAATTTATAGCACTAAATGCCCACAAGAGAAAGCAGGAAAGATCCAAAATTGACACCCTAACATCACAATTAAAAGAACTAGAAAAGCAAGAGCAAACACATTCAAAAGCTAGCAGAAGGCAAGAAATAATTAAAATCAGAGCAGAATTGAAGGAAATAGAGACAAAAAAAAACCCTTCAAAAAATTAATGAATCCAGGAGCTGGTTTTTTGAAAGGATCAACAAAATTGATAGACCACTAGCAAGACTAATAAAGAAGAAAAGAGAGAAGAATCAAATAGACACAATAAAAAATGCTAAAGGGGATATCACCACCGATCCCACAGAAATACAAACTACCATCAGAGAATACTACAAACACCTCTACGCAAATAAACTAGAAAATCTAGAAGAAATGGATAAATTCCTCGACACATACACCCTCCCAAGACTAAACCAGGAAGAAGTTGAATCTCTGAATGGACCAATAACAGGATCTGAAATTGTGGCAATAATCAATAGCTTACCAACCAAAAAGAGTCCAGGACCAGATAGATTCACAGCCGAGTTCTACCAGAGGTACAAGGAGGAACTGGTACCATTCCTTCTGAAACTATTCCAATCAATAGAAAAAGAGGGAATCCTCCCTAACTCATTTTATGAGGCCAGCATCACCCTGACACCAAAGCCTGGCAGAGACACAACCAAAAACGAGAATTTTAGACCAATATCCTTGATGAACATTGATGCAAAAATCCTCAATAAAATACTGGCAAACAGAATCCAGCAGCACATCAAAAAGCTTATCCACTGTGATCAAATGGGCTTCATCCCTGGGATGCAAGGCTGGTTCAATATACGCAAATCAATAAATGTAATCCATCATATAAACAGAACCAAAGACAAAAACCACATGATTATCTCAATAGATGCAGAAAAGGCCTTTGACAAAATTCAACAACCCTTCATGCTAAAAACTCTCAAGAAATTAGGTATTGATGGGACGTATCTCAAAATAATAAGAGCTATCTATGACAAACCCACAGCCAATATCATACTGAATGGGCAAAAACTGGAAGCATTCCCTTTGAAAACTGGCACAAGACAGGGATGCCCTCTCTCACCACTCCTATTCAACATAGTGTTGGAAGTTCTGGCCAAGGCAATTAGGCAGGAAAAGGAAATAAAGGGTATTCAATTAGGAAAAGAGGAAGTCAGATTGTCCTTGTTTGCAGACGACATGATTGAATATCTAGAAAACCCCATTGTCTCAGCCCAAAATCTCCTTAAGCTGATAAGCAACTTCAGCAAAGTCTCAGGATACAAAATCAATGTGCAAAAATCACAAGCATTCTTATACATCAATAACAGACAAACAGAGAGCCAAATCATGAGTGAACTCCCATTCACAATTGCTTCAAAGAGAATAAAATACTTAGGAATCCAACTTACAAGGGACGTGAAGGACCTCTTCAAGGAGAACTACAAACCACTGCTGAATGAAATAAAAGAGGATACAAACAAATGGAAGAACATTCCATGCTCATAGGTAGGAAGAATCAATATCGTGAAAATGGCCATACTGCCCAAGGTAATTTATAGATTCAATGCCATCCCCATCAAGCTACCAATGACTTTCTTCACAGAATTGGAAAAAACTACTTTAAAGTTCATATGGAACCAAAAAAGAGCCCGCATCACCAAGTCAATCCTAAGCCAAAAGAACAAAGCTGGAGGCATCACGCTACCTGACTTCAAACTATACTACAAGGCTACAGTAACCAAAACAGCATGGTACTGGTACCAAAACAGAGACATAGATCAATGGAACAGAACAGAGCCCTCAGAAATAACACCGCATATCTACAACTATCTGATCTTTGACAAACCTGAGAAAAACAAGCAATGGGGAAAGGATTCCCTATTTAATAAATGGTGCTGGGAAAACTGGCTAGCCATATGTAGAAAGCTGAAACTGGATCCCTTCCTTACACCTTATACAAAAATTAATTCAAGATGGATTAAAGACTTAAACTTTAGACCTAAAACCATAAAAACCCTAGAAGAAAACCTAGGCATTACCATTCAGGACATAGGCATTGGCAAGGACTTCATGTCTAAAACAGCAAAAGCAATGGCAACAGAAGCCAAAATTGACAAATGTGATCTAATTAAACTAAAGAGCTTCTGCACAGCAAAAGAAACTACCATCAGAGTGAACAGGCAACCTACAAAATGGGAGAAAATTTTTGCAACCTATTCATCTGACAAAGGGCTAATATCCAGAATCTACAATGAACTCAAACAAATTTACAAGAAAAAAACAAACAACCCCATCAAAAAGTAGGCAAAGGATATGAACAGACACTTCTCAAAAGAAGACATTTATGCAGCCAAAAGACACATGAAAAAATGCTCATCATCACTGGCCATCAGAGAAATGCAAATCAAAACCACAATGAGATACCATCTCACACCAGTTAGAATGGCAATCATTAAAAAGTCAGAAAACAACAGGTGCTGGAGAGGGTGTGGAGAAATAGGAACACTTTTACACTGTTGGTGGGACTGTAAACTAGTTCAACCCTTGTGGAAGTCAGTGTGGCAATTCCTCAGGGATCTAGAACTAGAAATACCATTTGACCCAGCCATCCCATTACTGGGTATATACCCAAAGGACTATAAATCATGCTGCTATAAAGACACATGTACACGTATGTTTATTGCGGCACTATTCACAATAGCAAAGACTTGGAACCAACCCAAATGTCCAACAATGATAGACTGGATTAAGAAAATGTGGCACATATACACCATGGAATACTATGCAGCCATAAAAAATGATGAGTTCATGTCCTTTGTAGGGACATGGATGAAATTGGAAATCATCATTCTCAGTAAACCATCGCAAGGACAAAAAAACCAAACACCGCACATTCTCACTCATAGGTGGGAATTGAACAATGAGAACACACAGTCACAGGAAGGGGAACATCACACTCTGGGGACAGTTGTGGGGTGGGGGGAGGGGGGAGGGATAGCATTAGGAGATATACCTAATGCTAAATGATGAGTTAATGGGTGCAGCACACCAGCATGGCACATGTATACATATGTAACTAACCTGCACATTGTGCACATGTACCCTAAAACTTAAAGTATAATAAAAATAAAAATAAAAATAAAAAAACATTGAGCTCGTAGTAGTTAGAGAGTAGAATTTTGATTATCAGAGGCTGAGAGGGGTAGAGGGGTAGATAAGAAAGAAGAGATTGGTTAACAGATACAAAATTATAGCTAAATAGAAGGAGTAGGTTCTAGTGTTTTATAACACTGTAGGGTAAATATGGTTAACAATAATTTATTGTATATTTTCAATTGATGTGATGGATATGCTAACTACCCTGCTTTGATTATTCTATATCATATACATGTATTGAAATATTACCCTGTATCTTATAAATATGTACAATTACTAGGTGTCAACTAAAAATAAAAGTGGGGAAAGTAAACAATAAAAAAAAAAAGACAACTGACAGACTTGGAAGTTTTACAGCATGTAAAATAAAGAAAGAATTAATGAGAACTCTCCAAGTTAATAGGAAAAGGACAAAAAACTAGTGAACAGGAAATTCACAGGAAATACATTTAAATGCCTGATAAGCACATGAAAAGATTCCTGACATTGCTAAGAATGAGGAAAATACAATTTTTTTAAGTGAAGTACTATTTTTTATTCATCAGATGGGTGGAAATTCAAAAGTTTGATAATATCAAGTTTTTACAAGGGTGTTGGGAATAGCACTCTCACATTCTTATCTGTGGACATATAAATGGTACAAACTTTGCAAAGGTTATTTTGGCAATATCCATCTCAATATAAATACAAAGACCCTTTAACCATCTATTACACTTCTAGGATTCTATTAGCGTATGACACGGTTTGGCTGTGTCCCCACCCAAATCTCATCTTGAATTGTAACTCCCACAATTCCCACATGTCAGGGGAGGAGCCCAGTGGGAGGTGACTGGATTATGGGGGTGGGTCTTTCCTGTGCTATTCTCATGATAGTGAATAAGTCTCATGAGATCTGATGGTTTTAAAAACAGGAGTTTCCCTGCACAAGCTCTCCCTTTTCCTGCTGCCATCCACATAAGATGTGACTTGCTACTCCTTGCCTTTTGCCATGATTGTAAGGCCTCCCCAGCCATGTGGAAATGTAAGTCCATGAAACCTCTTTCTTTTGTAAATTACTGAGTCTCAGGTATGTCTTTATGAGCAGCATGAAAATGGACTAATTCAGCATATACCCACAAAAATACAAGTAGTAGGATTTTAACTACAGCATTTCTTGAAACAGTGAAAAATGTGAACAACCTAACTTTCCATTAATAGTGAAGGTTTAAAAAAGAAACAACTATGGTATAGCCTAGGAGTTAGAAATCTATTGGACCCTGAGCCAAATGTGGCCTATATCCTGCCTTTGTACTGTCTCCAAGCTAAGGATGGTTTTTAAAGAATTGAGGACAAGGAGGACAAATAAGAGAAAGAGAAGAAGGAGGAAAAAAATGACAATATGTGACAGAGAGCTTAAGTGACCCAGAATGCCTAAATATTTACTATCTGTCCCTTTACATAAAAAATTTGTTATAACCATGAAGATGAAGGGAAAATTAGGGTAACTATGGTTAACCTAATTGCCAAGCAGTGAAATTAACAAATTTATCCTATTCCTATCATCTTTAAGGCTACTGTGCCACTATCCGATAGCATTTAAAGATATAACTCTCTCAGCGCCGCTTTGAAACTTTGTGAGGCATTTAAAACATAAGCCCCATTTAAAAACACACACACACTAACTCAAAGTGGTTGTCTGTACTGATCACTATCGCTAGCTAGTGGTTATCTATAGCTCATGGCTCTCAGTTGACCAATGTTGATATCACAAAACCATAGTTTCACAGAATTAAGAGACTGCAGAAACTCATATAGTTTGAATCTTGATCTTATGCCTGGATCCTCTTCACAGAGTTCCTAACAAACAGCTGGCAAGAACTTACTGTGATGAGGGCCATTCCAGTATGAAACAACATTGAATGGGGGAATGGTGCACAGAGGCACATACACCAGGTGCAATCAGAGACTTGTGAAATGTTCACATTTTGGTTTACTGAATGATTAATAAGATAGCAGACTCTAAACACCTGAAGTAAAAAGAGGCTACTAAGGGAAGTTTTATGGGAAAAATCTGTGACATTCACTACTTACTTCACATAAAAGCAATGAATAACCTGCTTCTGAAACTACAGGAATTAACCCAGGTGTTCTGGATGTGGTGATCTAGGGCCAGAATATGCAATGCAGGTGTTTTAGGTTCTGTTAGAGAGCACTACTATGGAAGGTCCTTTTATTTCAAAGATTTTTAGTTATCATTTGTAGATTAGCCTCAGTGGTTGACTTAGGTGAGGAGACAGATCATTCCCAGGTTGGGGAATGCAAAACTAAGTGATCCATTAGAAAAGAGACATCTCTGACACCAGGACTTGCTTTGGTGTTTTGCAATAGGAAGAAGATTGCTCTTGGAGATGATTCTACTCCCAACTCCCCCTCAGGGCACTCTTCTGCAACTTACCAAGTGTAACCTCTTAGCCTCTGCTATTTTATCCATAAAGTACGAATTTATACCTTGCCTGGCCAAAAGTGGGATTGAGGCAGACCACTTCATGAGGGCCTACCTGACAACAAGACCTATGATTCTGGCTTAAATTCCAAAGTTACCACGTTTTTAATTTTTTGCCACAAGACAGGAGCCATTCTCTCCCTGTTCTAATGATTTAGTAATCCTAAGCAAGGAAACAGGCATGAGTTATGCTGACTATTCATGTCTTCCTGATTCATGAGTTTGTGAATTTTAATTGTAATCACTTTTCACCAGAGGTAGAGAATCTAGTAAAGTGAGTAGTAGTAGGAAAACCTCAAACTGTGTTCTGTTTACTCCATTAAAAAAAAAAACAACAAAAAAAAACATGGCTGACATTTTCTTACTCAATAGCACCTTGCCTGTAAAGATTGCTTTACAACTGACAAGATCCAGGCAAAATAAGCAGCCGTGTCTCTACTTTCACATGGGGAGACTAGTACCAGCTCTAGAACCCAGATCTCCCGGCACCTCCAAGAGTTATCTTTCCATTATTTTCACCTCCAGACTTCCATTAAATGATCCTGAACTACTGCAAATAAGAATTTAAAGACTTTCAGGGGGGAAAAAACTCAAAATCTATTCTAGCCACTGTGCTGAAAAGAGCATAAACCTTCAAGAAAGACAGACCTAGTGTTCCTCACTCCCAGTTACCTTAAATACTTCTAATTCTCTCAGTCCTCATTTAATTTATAAAATGAGGAATGTGATACCTCCCTCACATGGTAGTTAGCAGAATTAAATAAGATGATATACGTAAGTGTAGGTAGATAGTGGATTCTCTATCAATACTAAATCCCTTAATAATTTCAGCATTCAAGAAATTCGACTTTAGGCCAGGTGGGATGGTTCACGCCTCCAATCCCAACACTTTGAGGACCAAGGCAAGAGGATCTCTGAGGCCAGGAATTCAAGACCAGCCTAGGCAATATAGTGAGACCCCCCCCCACCCCCGACTCCATCTCTACAAAAAAAATTTTAACAACTAGCCAGGCGTAGTGGCACGTGCCTGTAGTCCCAGCTACTCAGGAGGCTGAGATGAGAGGATCCCTTGAGCCCAGGAGGTCAGTGAGCTGTGACCATGCCACAGCACTCGAGCCTGGGTAACAGAGAGAGACCTGTCTTTAAAAGAAGGAAAGAAGGAAGGAATTAAAGAAAAAGAAAATAAATTCTACTTTATTTTGGGCTTAAATCTTTCCTGTTACTTTTTTTTTCTTTTCACACTGTGGAAGATGTGTGTGTGTGTGTGTGTGTGTGAATCTTTAGTACCTCAGTGTATTTTAAGTTTTAGAGTATGAAGGGAGGCTGGGCATATTGGCTCATGCCTGTAATCCCTGCACTTTGGGAGGCTGAGGCAGGCAGGTTGCTTGACCCCGGGAGTTTAAGACCCGCCTGGGCAACATGGCAAAACCCTATTCTACAAAAAAATATAAAAATTATCCAGGCATAGTGGTGCATGCCTGTAGTCCAAGCTACTCAGGGGGTGAGGCAGGTGGATCAATTGAACCCAGGAGGTCAAGGCGGTAGTGAACTGTGATCATGCTACTGCACTCCAGCCTGGGTGACAGAGTGAGAAGAAAGGAAGAAAGGAAGAAAGGGAGAAAGGGAGAGAGAGAGAGAGAGAAAGGAAGGAAGGAAGGAAGGAAGGAGAGAGAGAGAGAAAGAAAGAAAGAAAAAGAAAGAAAGAAAGAAAGAAAGAGAGAAAGAAAGAAAGAAAAAGAAAGAAAGAAAGAAAGAAAAAAAGAAAGAAAGAAAGAAAAAAAAAGAGAGAAAGGAAATCTGAATATAAACTCTACATCAAGTTAGCGATCCTGATCTTAAGCCTAGCATAGACAGTATGATACTATATAACTCATTGAGGACCAAGGCAAGAGGATCTCTGAGGGCAGGCATTTATGGGAGCCTCCTTGTGTCATATCAGTACACAGGAAGAGAAGCCCTGAATAACCAAGAAACAAAGAAAAAAAAGAGACCTGAATCACTTGCTGTTGGGTTTTTGTTTGTTTGTTTGTTTAATAATTGTAGCAGATGAAAAAGTAGTGGAAAGTTCCTAACAGGCAAAACGCTACCCATTTGCATCTTGTACAGCATTGTTTAAACTCTGAAAACAGGGGGAATTGATTCCTCTGCCCAGATTTCCCCTGATAGTGGCAGTTTAAAAACAAAACAAAACTGGACTTGACTCTCACAAAATATTTTTCTTAAAAGCCTTGCAAAATATCCTAATGGTTTTCAAAGGCCAGGCCTTAAAAGCAAAATGATTTTGCAAAAGCCAACTCTGGTTTTGTTGAAACTACCATGGCCAAATGAAAACTTCACCCATCTTTCGTGAGTTAAAGCAGCAGCAGAGCAGCATACCAAGCAAATGGCAAGGCTACGGTCAATGTAACTTACATTGAGAAAATAATGACAGTTCGGATTTGAAGGAGCTCAGAGTCAAGCTTTATCCCCATAACAGAGACTTATTAAGCACACAGTGTACTAACCACAGCGTACCCTACAGGGATAAACTCAGAACTCTTGGCATATGAGATGTTAGGGCTGGAGCAACTCTGAACTTCTTTTACAAAGGCATGAAAAACATGAGAAGCATGCCTCTGAACCTGAGCCAACACATAAGACTGCCATGCCCTCCTGTTTGGGCAAGAAATTGAAAAACACTTAACCTTCGGATGGTTATCTGTCCTCGTCATGTTATTCCAATCCGTAATATTCTGAAGATAGAAAACTAAAGCTAAAATTTGAGTAACTGAGAAGGGTGAGGAAGACCCTATATCTAAACCCAACTTCACATTGCCAATTGCTATCACTAATATTACTACTCTTACCTCTTCTAGCAGTAGACTTCAGCGGGTACTATAGGTTTATTTGCCAAAAAATTGCATAGATATGTTTTGGAAGAAAATACTGTGTTTGAGGAGCAAACGATATGAGGCAACAATGCTTGTTGGAAAAAACACAATGAAAAGAAAAAGGAAACAGCAATCCAAGGAAACTGAAAAACTAGGATAAACAAAGTGAGTGATGAAATCACATAGTGAGGAAATCCGTAAAGCAAGATTAGGACATGCACACAGAGAAATAAATATAAAATGGAGAAGGGAAAAAGCAAGGAGCAGACATAAGAAAAATTTTTAAATGACAAAGGAAGAGAAAAGGGCATAGGAAGACAGGGTTAAAGGAAGTGAGGGACTAAGCACTTGTAGGACAAGAGGAACACACTTGCAAACATTTCAAAAAGCACCCAGGTAATGGGACAAAATGATCTTGGAAAATGTTTGTCTTTGAGATGTTTTACATTTGCATTATTTGGTCCTGTATTAATTGCAGCAAATAAGGTATTTTTAATTGTATTCAAGTACTAGGCAATGTAAGTCAGACTTTTTAAACTATCAATGTATAATTATTCCTCAGAACTTTTTCCCCAATAAGCATATAAGCAGACGAAGTCAATATAAAGTTACTATGATGGAAAAATACGATGAGTATTAAGGAGTCCTGTGGGGATAATTGTGCATGAAAGAACACAAAAACACCTAAGCTTTCCCCTTAGAGAAATATTAGGAATTTCAAATAGAGGAGAACACAGTCTAAGTGTCAAGCAAGCTTAATATCTTGCCCTTATGCATAATAGGAGCAAAATTAGACTCATTCTTAACTGGTCCATTTCTCACAGAGTAATTATTTCAGTCATACCATTCTAAAGCCATCTTAATATAAAAATTTTTAACACAGAAACTCAAAGACTGTAGCCAGTAAGCCAGCCACAATGGCACACATGTGTTGTCCCAGCTACTCAGAGTACTGCTTGTGCCCAGGAGTTCAAGACTGGCATGGGCAATGCAGTGAGACCCTGTCTCTAAATAAATAAATAAATAAATAAATAAATAAATAAGTAAATAAAGCCTGCAGCCAGTAATGTGAACAGATAAAAAAAATTCAACTTCTAATAATATCTTCCCAAATTTTGAAGCCAGCTTTTCTTTTCTTATTTAACATCTAAAATGTTGTGGTATGCAGAATTTTGGCCTACATGGTCTTTGCCCCTGGGATTACCTCTATGGTTGTGGTTCATTACATGGTAAAAGAATGTTAATGATCTAATGAAGGTTTCTAATTGGCTGACCCTAAAATAGGGAAATTATTCTGGATTATCCAAGGGGACCCCAAATAATCACATTTACCCTTAAAAGCAGGAGAGGAAGTCAGAGAGATGCAATAGGAAAGGAAGTCAAAGGAATTGAACGTATGAGAAAGATGTAATGTGCTGTTGTGGGCTTGAAGATGAAGGGGGCCATGTAGGAGGCATGAGTAGGAACTGAATTCTGCCAACAACCTGAATAAGTTTGTGCTTTAAAATGTAAGTCCTATTATTATTCAGGTATGGTGGGCCAAAAGATCAGAAGACAGTTGCCATTAAAAAGACAGTTTGTTACTCACAGCTGCCAAAAGAGGGGGGCACGCCACACCACACAGGGAAGCACCAGGGTTGATCAGGACACAAGAATCCTAATTGTGGTTTCCACAGGAAGAAATGGGTAAGGCAGAGTATGCAGGTTTAGAACTGGCTTGTTAGAAAAATTACACTGGGTTCTGGAGAATAGAGGTTTTACCCATGTGCCTGGTACCTGGGCCCTGGGATAATTGAGCAAGTGGAAAGGGGTCCTGAGTGTGGGTCTGATAAATAAAGTGATTAGGGTATGGGCTCTGAGTTTGCTAATTTGCGTATGAAAGGTACACTCAAAGGCAAGTCATTTACTATCTCTAGGAATTGGCTAGCCCTAGAAGGTACAGGCACGGGAGTGCCAGCAAAGTCCCAGTTGTCAAAGCATTAGAAATACAGAAATAAAAAGGCATGATTAATACCTTGGATACAGATTCTTCCCAATAGCCGCCAAAAGGAATGCAGCCTTACCAACACCTCGATTTTGGCTTTGTGAGATCCTGAGCAAAGAATCCATGCCATGCCATGCCAGGCCAGACTTCTGTTCTACAGATCTGTGAGAAAACAAATGGATATTGTTTTAAGCTGTTAAATTGGTGGCAATTTGTTACAGCAGCAAGAGAAAACTAACACATATGCCAAATCTTCTTTGGGGTATGCTTCTAATTAATTCTCTGGGCATAATATATCCTGCAATACTTTCTGCCCTTTCACAATTACAATCATACAGAAAAAGGCTAATTAGACAAGCTATGTTTGATGACAATTTTTGGCAGGCTTCCATCAAGTTAAATATAATGTGAAAATTCTAATGCTATTCACCATTAGAGTATGGAGAAAAATTAAATGAAGATGTGCTTAGGAAATTACTTTGAGTTTGTGAAGCTCAAATTCTTAAAACTTTAAGTATTTGAAGGTTGTGTGAGATATAATAAAGACTGATAATGCAGCACATGTGATCCATTCCTACTAGGCAAAAAGCTAACTGTATTAATATATATATTTAGCCACAACTTCAGATCGAGATAATGTCATAAATTCATGTTTTGGGCCACTCCCCACCCCAAATAAGTTTATAGCAATGAAAGATAACATAGAAATTTGGAAAAAAAATTGTAGCCAAGCTTACAAAAAGACAAACATTTATGTGGGTCAGAAACCAAATATTCATTCATTCATTTACTTCACAAGCTTTTATTTAACAACAATGTGATAGACATTGTTCTACACAAAAGATGCTGAGCTGAACAGAATAAAGTTCCTGCTCTTATGAAATTTAGGTTCTAACAGAAGAGAATTCTAACAGAAACACAAAGCAATAAACTGGTGGATGCAGTAGGCAAAGGCAGACAGGAATTTACATTCTTAAGGGAAATCAAGACTATAAGCATCCTATGTGAGGTAGAAGACCAAATCCAGTCACACTGCTTGAAATAAGAGACTAGGGTGGATCCCAGCACTTTAGGAGGCCAAGGTGGCCAGATCGCCTGAGGTCAGGAGTTTCAGACCAGCGTGGCCAACAGGGTGAAACCCCGTCTCTACTAAAAATAGAAAAATTAGCCAGACGTGGTGGCACACGCCTGTAATCCCAGCAACTCAGGAGGCTGAGGCAGGAGAATCACTTGAACCCAGGAAGCGGAGGTTGCAGTGAGCCACGATCACACCACTGCACTCCAACCTGTGCAACAGATGGAAACTCTATCCAAAAAAAAAAAAAAAGAGAGAGAGAGAATGAAAAGGAAGCTGGAAAAAGCTATATTTCTGTACCTTGCTCTTAATGTTGCAGTGAACCTGAAACTTTTCCAATAAAATTGCCTTTTTAAAAAATTATTGGCTGGGCGCAGTGGCTCATGCCTGTAATCCCAGCACTTTGGGAGACTGAGGCGGGTGGATCACAAGGTCAGGAGTTCAAGACCAGCCTGGCCAATATGGTGAAACTCCATCTCTACTAAAAATACAAAAATTAGCCAAGCGTGGTGGCGTGTGCCTGTAGTTCCAGCTACTCAGGAGGCTGAGGCAGAAGAATGGCTTGAACCCAGGAGGCGGAGGTTGCAGTGAGCTAAGATTGGGCCACTGTACTCCAGCCTGGGTGACAGAGCGAGACTCCACTTCTAAAAAAAAAAAGAAAGAAAAAAAAGTTATTGATTTAGTTTGGGTCTGCATCCACATCAAATTTCATGAATTGTAATCTCTAGTGTTGGAGGTGGGGCCTGGTGGAAGGTGATTAGATCGTGGGCGTAGTTTCTCATGAATGATTCAGTACCATCCCCTTTGGTACTGTCCTCATAATGGTGAGTGAGTTCTCACGAGATCTGGTTGTTTAAAAGAGTGTGACATCTCCCCCTACCTCCTCTCTCTCTCTTGTTCCTGTTCCTGCCATGTAAGATGCACCTGCTCCCGCTTTGTCTTCTACCATGAGTAAAAGCTCCCTGAGGGCTCCCAGAAGCAGATGCTGCCATGCTTCCTGTACAGCCTGGAGAACCGTGAGCCAATTAAACCTTCTTTCTTTATAAATTCCCCAGTCTCAGGTATTTCTTTATAGCAATGTGAGAACAGACTGATACAGTTAGAAATCCTGGAAATTAAAAATTAGAGTTTAAGTTTTCAAAAACCTTAATAATTGAGATAATGGAATCCAGAATTGATATATTGAAAGAGTACTGGGAATTTACCCAGAACCCATTATGGTGGAATAAAGAGGTGCAAACACATAATAAAAAATATGGAAGATCCATTGGGCATCTCCAACATATATATAATGGGAGCACCAGAAAATAACATTGAGGAAATGGCATAAACTTTTCCAAAATAGAAGAAATACAGTAGCCTTCAGATTAAAAACACCCACCAAGTGCTACACAGAATAAGTGGGCCAAATTTATGCTAAAGTAAAAAATCTATCCTTAAAATACATATTTATATTTAAAATCTTTAGAAGTCTAAATATAAGAACTTATACACTGATTTCATGTTCCTTAGCAGCTCCAAAACTCAATGGAAGACACAAATAAGTAAATTTTGAATTTCCAGTTAAAATTGGTTTGGAAATTGTATCTAACAATGTTAAATTTATCATGTCTTCCTATTAATAAATTGCCTATCCATTTCAATGATTCTGTGGAGTAATGATGTTGAAGTAACTCAAAAAGTTAAAATGGAGGAAAAAATAAGTCAGTCATAGGGGAAATGAAATACTGTTAATAAATTGCCTGTATTATCTGGAAGAGGGGAAAAGTTTCTATTAACTTTAGATTTTGATAAGTAAATTAGGCATGTGATAATGTATAGTGTAATTACTAAAAGAATAAAACTGAAGTATATAACTACAAAGCTAATGATTTTAAGAAATATTGACAGTCAATTTGGAAAGAAAGCAAACAATGAGAGAAAAAAATGTAGACCAGGTATGTCAAACAGAAATAAATAAAATAAAATAACATAATTAAATAAAAATATATCAATGGTTACCTTCAATGTAAATAGACTAGATGTTCCAGTGTTAGAAACAAAGATTTTTAACTTCGATTTTAAAAGGACATTGAGAAATTGAAAGTTAAAAGATGCAAAAATCATAAACCATGCAAATAATAACCATAAAAAAGCTGTGTGCACTTATGTTAATATGACACAAAATCAACTTTAAGGGAAAAAAGTGTCTGGCACTGTGGCTCATGCCTGCAATCTCAGCACTTCGGGAGGCCGAGGCAGGTGGATCACCTGAAGTCAAGAATTCAAGACCAACCTGGTCAACATGGCGAAACCCCCTCTCTACTAAAAATACAAAAAATTAGCTGGGCGTAGTGGTGGATGCCTGTAATCCCAGCTACTTGGGAGGCTAAGGCAGGAGAATCGCTTGAACCCAAAAGGCAGAGGTTACAGTGAGCTGAGATCATGCCATTGCATTCCAGCCTGGGCGACAAGGGCAAAACTCCATCTTAAAAAAATAAATAAATAAACAAATAAATAAATAAATAAATAAATAAAAGTATTCTAAATAAAGAGGTTTCCTAATGATAAAATTTCAATTCACCAAGAAGACAAAATTTTAAATTTGTATGCACCTAACATGGCCTCAAAATATGTGAAGCAAAAACTGATCTACAAGGACAAATAAAGGAATCCACAATCATACTAGGAGATTTAGCATACCTCTCTCAGTAAATGATAGAACATTTACTATCAATATTAAGACATTTAACATTGGCTGGGCACAGTGGCTCACATCTGTAATCCCAGCACTTTGGGAGGCTGAGGCGGGTGGGTCACTTAAAGTCAGAAGTTCAAGACCAGCCTGGCTAACATGGCTAAACCCCATCTCCACTAAAATACAAAAATTAGCCAGGCATGCTAGCACATGCCTGTAGTCCCAGCTACTCAGGAGACTGAGGCAGGAGAATCGCTTGAACCTGGGAGGCGGAGGTTGCAGTGAACTGAGATCACCACACTGCATTCCAGCCTGGGTGACAGAGCAAGACTCCATCTCAAAACAACAAAAAAAGACATTTAACATTAACATTAAAAAGATGATATTTCTTCCCCAATTTATGTAAGACAAACAGAAAAATAACGACAAATGATTTGAACAACACGATTAACAAACTGACTTACTAGACATACCAGACATACATAGAACCCTGAATCCAACTGTGGAACTTACACAAGAAATATTTACAAAAATTGCCCATATACTGAACCATAAAGCAAGTCTTAACAAATTTCAAAGGACTAAAATCTTAAAAGAATGTTCTATGACCACTATACATTTTGGAAAGATAACTACAAAAATTGCCATTTTTTGAGAAATTATGAAATGGGCCAAAGAAAACAAATAATGAGAGAAATTAGAAAATAATTTAAATTGAATGATAATGTACAAACCTGAACACCAGAACTTTAAGATACAACTAAAACAATACTTGGAGGGAAACGTATAACTTAAACTGAAGATGACAGGAAATTATAAGGACTAAAAATTAGTAAGCTAAGCATTTGTCTCTAGAAATTAGAAAAAGAAAAAGAAAATTGAAGAAAGTAGAAGGAAATAAATAATAAGGAGAGAGTAGATAGATATTAAATAAAAAACAATGGAGAAAAGCCAATAAAGTCAAAAGGGCTTTCTTTGAGAAAAACTAACAAAATTGACAAACCTTTGGTGAAACTGATCAGGAAAAAATAAAGAAGGAATGAATAACAAATATCAGAGGTAAAAAAGGGAACCACTACTAATGCTACACACATTAAACAAATAAGAGCATATTATTGACAGATTTTGTCAATAAATTTTAAAATTTAGATGAAATTTCATAAAAACCTAGAGGAATATCATATATAAAACTGATATCAGAAGAAATAGAAAATATTGAATCCTATAAACATTAAAGAAGTTAAATCAGTAGTCAAAGTGTGCCCACAAAGAAAACTCCAGGTGCAGATAATTTTACTGCTGAGTTTTAAGAAACACACAAAGAATTAATAATTCCCATTATATACAACCTCTTCCAGAGAATAGAAAAATAGAAAATATTGTCCAACTCATCTCTTATGGCTAGCATA
Organism: Pongo pygmaeus; assembly: GCF_028885625.2. Lineage (NCBI taxonomy): Eukaryota > Metazoa > Chordata > Mammalia > Primates > Hominidae > Pongo > Pongo pygmaeus. Next base: position 77,802,884 of record NC_072385.2, read on the forward strand.
ATTGTGATACCAAAATCTAACAATGATATTATAAAGAAAAGAAAATTACAGGCCAACCTCACTTATGAGCTATGATGGTTAATTTTATGTGTTCATATGAGTGGGTCATGGAGTGCCTGGATTAAACATTGTTTCTAGGTGTGTCTGTAAATGTGTTTTTGGATGAGATTAGCATTTGGGCCAGTGGACTCAGTAAAATAGATTGTCCTCCCCAATATGGTTGGGTATCATCCAATCCACTGAGGGCCTGAGTAGAATAAAAGGTGGAGGAAGGAGGAATTCACCCCTTTTTCCTGCCTTACTGGTTGAGTTGCCACATCTCATTTCTTTTTTTTTTTTTTTTTTTTTAAGATGGAGTCTCACTCTGTCCCCCAGACTGGAGTGCAGTGGCGTGATCTTGGCTCACTGCAAGCTCCGCCTCCTGGGTTCATGCCATTCTCCTGCCTCAGCCTCCCAAGTAGCTGGGACTACAGGCACCCGCCACCACGCCTGGCTAATTTTTTGTATTTTTAGTAGAGACGGGGTTTCACCGTGTTAGCCAGGATGGTCTCGATCTCCTGACCTCGTGATCCGCCCGCTTCGGCCTCCCAAAGTGCTGGGATTACAGGCGTGAGCCACCGCACCTGGGCTGCCACATCTCATTTCACCTAATCTCATCAGGCCTTTGGACTCAGACTGAATTACACTACCAGCTTTCCTGTGTCTCTAGCTTACCGACAACATACTGTGGGATTTCTCAGCCTCCATAATTGCACGAGCCATTCCACGTAATAAATCTCCTTTTGTGTATATATTTGTCTTGTTTCTCTAGAGAACCCTAATATATGAGCATAAATGCAAAAATCCTGAGCTAATAGTTTTCTCTACTGGATTGGCAAATACAATCTAGCAATCTATAAAAATAGATCACGATCTATTGAGATAATCATGTGGTTTTTGTCTTTGGTTCTGTTTATATGCTGGATTACATTTATTGATTTGCGTATATTGAACCAGCCTTGCATCCCAGGGATGAAGCCCACTTGATCATGGTGGATAAGCTTTTTGATGTGCTGCTGGATTCGGTCTGCCAGTATTTTATTGAGGATGTTTGCATCAATGTTCATCAAGGATATTGGTCTAAAATTCTCTTTTTTGGTTGTGTCTCTGCCAGGCTTTGGTATCAGGATGATGCTGGCCTCATAAAATGAGTTAGGGAGGATTCCCTCTTTTTCTATTGATTGGAATAGTTTCAGAAGGAATGGTACCAGTTCCTCCTTGTACCTCTGGTAGAATTAGGCTGTGAATCCATCTGGTCCTGGACACAGGAAGGGGAACATCACACTCTGGGTACTGTTGTGGGGTGGGGGGAGGGGGGAGGGATAGCATTAGGAGATATACCTAATGCTAAATGACGAGTTAATGGGTGCAGCACACCAGCATGGCACATGTATACATGTGTAACTAACCTGCACATTGTGCACATGTACCCTAAAACTTAAAGTATAATAATAATAAAAAATAATAATAATAATAATAAAAATAGATCATGATCAAGTTGGATTTATCCCATTTATCCCAGAAACGTATGGTTGGTTTAATATTCAAACATTAATTAATGTATTTCACTATGTTAACAGATTAAAGGAGAAAAAAGTCATATGGTCATCTCAATATAGGCAGATAAAAGTACTTAATACACTTTAACATCTATGATTTCATCAAATAAGGCTCTGCGCAAACTAAGAACAGAAGAAATCGTCTTCAATTTGATAAAGGATATTTGTAAAAACATACAATAAACATCATACTTAAATGCTGAAAGTTTTTCATTTGAGATCGAGAACAAGACACGAAAGTCTCCTATCACTGTTTCTAGTCAACATTTCACTGGAGGGCCCAGCCATGAAGGAAAAAAAAGCAAGAAATTAAAGTAAGAAATTAAAGTAAAGGAAAAAACATAATTATGATCATTTACAGCTGATAATGATTATATACAAAAATCTAAAAATATATATAAATAAGTTGTTGGCATTTAGAACAAGAAAGTTTAGCAAACGTATTAGATAATAAATCAATATATAAAAATCTATTTATACTAGCAAGAAATAGAAATTTTAATTTTATAAAAGATACCATTTACAATAGCATTAAAAAATTACCAATTACTTAGGGATAAATCTAATAAAGATGTTTAAGACCTTTATGGAGAAAATTATAAAACCTTGTTGAGAGACCTTAAAGAAAAGTAATATAGAGGAGACTGTCCAAGGATTGGAACAGTCAATATTAAAAATATGGCATTTCTTCCACAATTTATGCATAAATTCAAGGCAGCCTTATCAAAATCATAAGTTTTTATGGAATTTGACAAACTGCTTTTAAAATTAATACAGAAATGCAAAAAGCCAAAACAATCAAGACATTCATATTAGTTTTCTAGGGATGCTATAACAAAGCACACCACAACCAGGTCATACTGCCTTCAAAAAGAAGTTTATTGTCTCACAGTTCTGATGGCTACAAGTCCAAAATTGAGGTATTTCCTGGTTGATGCTTCCTCTGAAGCCTGTACAGAGATTCCTTCCTTGCTTTTTCCCAGCTTCTGGTGGTTTCCTGGCAGTCTTTAATTTTTCTTGGCTTGCAGCTGCATAACTCCAACCTGCCTTCATCATCACGTAGTATTCTCCCTGTGTGTTTCTGTCATCACATAGCCCTCATCTTACAAGGATATCATTTGTGCTGGATTAGGGGCCCACCCTACTCCAATATGTCCTCATCTTAACTAATGAGGACATTATCTGCAATTACTTTATTTCCAAATAAGGTCACATTCTGAGATAAGAAAACTTCAACATATCTTTTTGGAGGAGACACAATTCAGACTATAACAAAACACTTCAAGACAAAGAACAAAGAGGAAGATGTGTGTTACCAGACATCAAGATATATTATAAAGCTATAGTGAGCAAGACAATGTGGTATTGGCACATGGATAGGGAAATAGATGAATAGACACAAAAAGAGAGCTCACAAACAGCTCAGAAACAGACGTGTGAAATTTGATTTATGACAGAGATGGCATTGCAGAGCAGTGGAGACGGAATGGACGTTCCAATAAATAACACTGCACAATGAAAAAATGAAATTAGACCCCTCTTTCACAGCAAAAGTAGAACACAATGGATTTGAGAATAGAATACATACAGGATTGTTTCTTCTTGACCTTGGACTAGGGAAGGATTTCCTAAATGAATACAAAAAGCACTCATAATGACGAAAAAGGCTGATAAAATTAATTTTAGAACTTCTTCTTATAAAAGGCAATACAGAAAGAGCAAAAGGTCAACCCTCAGAGTGAGAAAATATATTTGCAACATATATACGGGCATAACTTTGGAGATACTGCCAGTTCAGTTACAGACCACCTCAATAAAACTGATATTGCAATAATATGAGCCACACAATTCTTTTAGTTTCCCAGTGTATATGCAGTTGTATTTATATTATACATAGTCTATTGAGTGTACGTAGCATTATGTCTGAAAAAAACAATGTACATACTTTTATTTTTAAAAATGCTTTATTGCTAAAAAGTGCTAATGATCATCTAGGACTTCAGCAAGTAATAATCTTTTTGCTGGCGGAGAGTTTTACCTCAATGTTGATGGCTGCTGACTGATCAAGGTGGTGGTTGCTAAAGGTTGGGTGGCTGTGGCAATTTCATAAAACAAGACAACAATGAGCCAGGCATGGTGGCTCATGACTGTAATACCAGAGCTTTGGGAGGCCAAGGGGGGAGGATTATTTGAGACTAGGAGTTTGAGACCAGCCTAAGCAACGTAGTGAGATCCTATCTCTATTTAAAAAAAAAAATTAAATAGCTGGGTTTGGTGGTGCATGCCTGTAGTCCTAGCTACTTGGGAGGCTGAGGCAGGAGGATTGCTTGAGTCCAGGAGTTTGAGATTACAGTGAGCAATGATCACACCATTGCATCACAGCCTGGGTGACAGAGAGCAAGACCCTGTCTCAATAACAACAACGACAACAACAAAAAGACAACAAATGTGCTTTGCTGCATTGATTAGCTCTTCCTTTCACAAAAAAAAAAAAAAAAATTATGCAATGCTGTTTGATAGCATTTCACCCACAGAAGAACTTCTTTCAAAATTGGAGTCAATCTTCTCAAACTCTGCCACTGCTTTATCAAGTAAGTTTATGTAATATTCTAAATCCGTTGTGGTCACTTAAACAATTATTAACAACATCTTTACCAGGAGTAGATTCCATATCAAGAAACCACTTTCTTTGCTCATTCATAAGAAGCAACTCTGCATTTAAGTTTTATCGTGAGAGTCCAGCAATTCGGTCACATCTTCAGGCTCCACTTCTAGTTCTCTTGCTATCTCCACCATAACTGCAGATACTTCATCCACTGAAGTCTTGAACCCCTCAAAGTCATCTATGAGGGTTGGAATCAACTTCTTCCAAATTCCTGTTAATATTGATATTTTGACCTTGTCTCATGAATCACAAATGCTCTTAATGGCTTCTAGAGTGGTGAATCCTTTCCAGAACATTTTGTTTTCTTTTTTTTCTTTTTTTTCTTTTTTTCCAGTGTCTGATGAGAGCTACTCTTTGCTTTAAAGGTGGCATCTTCCTGTTGCATCCTTGCATGGCAGAAGGGGAAAGCAGTCTCCCTACAGCCTCTTTTATAAAGGCACTAATCCCATTTGTGAGGGCTCCATCCCTCTGACCTAATCACCTCCCAAAGGCCCTACCTCCTAGTACCATCACCTTGAGGGTTTTATTTCTTTTTTTTTCTCTCTCTCAACTTGTATTTTAAGTTCAGGAGTACATGTGCAGGATGTGCATGTTTGTTACATAGGTAAACGTGTGCCATGGTGGTTGGCTGCACAGATCATACCCTCACCCAGGTATTAAGCACAGCATCCATTATTCTTCCTGATGCTCTTCCTCCACCAACCCCCCACAACAAGCCTTAGCGTATGTTGTTCCCTGCCATGTGTCCATGTGTTCTCATCATTCAGCTCCCACTTATATATAAGTGAGGACATGCAGTGTTTGGTTTTCTGTTCCTATATTAGTTTGCTGAGGATAATGGCTTCCAGCTCCATCCATGTCCCTGCAAAGGACATAATCTCATTCCTTTTTATGACTGCATAGTATTCCATGGTGTATATGTACCACATTTTCTTTATCCAGTCTATCATTGATGGGCATTTGGGTTGATTCCATGTCTTTGCTATTGTGAATAGTGCTGCAATGAACATGTGCATGCATATATCTTTATAATAGAATAATTTATATATTTTGGGGTAAACAGTAATGGGATTGCTGAGTCAAATGGTATTTCTGCCTGTAGATCTTTGAGAGGTTGCCACACCATCTTCCACAATGGTTGAACTAATTTACACTCCCACCAACAGTGTAAAAGTGTTCCTTTTTCTCTGCAACCTTGCCAGCATCTGTTGTTTCTTGACTTTTTAATAATAGCCATTTTAACTGGCATTAGATGGTATCTCATTGTGGTTTTGATTTGCATTTCTCTAATGATCAGTGATGTTGAGCTCTTTTTCATGTCTGTTCATGTCCTTTGACCAATTTTTAATGGGGTTGTTTTGTTTGTTTGTTTGTTTTTTGAGACGGAGTCTCACTCTATTGCCCAGGCTGGAGTGCAGTGGCGAGATTTTGGCTCACTGTAACCTCCACCTTCCAGGTTCAAGTGATTCTCCTGCCTCAGCCTCCCAAGTAGCTGGGATTACAAGCGTGTGCCACCACGCCCAGCTAATTTTTGTATTTTTAATAGAGACGGGGTTTCACTATGTTGGCCAGGCTGGTCTTGAACTCCTGACCTCAAGTAATCCTCCTGCCTTGGCATCCCAAAGTGCTGGGATTACAAGCGTGAGCCACCATGCCTGGCCTTGTTTTTATCTCGTAAATTTAAGTTTCTTGTAGACTGGATATTAGACCTTTGTCAAATGGATAAACTGCAAAAATGTTCTCCCACTCTATAGATTGTCTGTTCACTCTGATAGTTTCTTTTACTGTGCAGAAGTTCTTTAGTTTAATTAGATCCCATTTGTCAATTTTTGTTTTTGTTGCAAATGCTTTTGGCATTTTTGTCATGAAATTTTTGCCTGTGCCTATGTCCTGAATGATATTGCCTAGATTTTCTTCTAGATGTGTTTTTTTCTTTTTCTTTTTCTTTTTCTTTTCAAATGGAGTCTCGCTCTGTCGCCCAGGTGGCTGGAGTGCAGTGGCGCGATCTCGGCTCACTGCAAACTCTGCCTCTGGGGTTCACGCCATTCTCCTGCCTCAGCCTCCCGAGTAGCTGGGACTACAGGCGCCTGCCACCATGCTCGGCTACTTTTTTTTGTATTTTTAGTAGAGACGGGGTTTCACTGTGTTAGCCAGGATGGTCTCGATCTCCTGACCTTGTGATCCACCTGCCTCAACCTCCTAAAGTGCTGGGATTACAGGCGTAAGCCACCGCGCCCAGCCTCTTCTAGAGTTTTTATAGTTTTGGGTTTAACATTTAAGGCTTCAATCCTTCTGGAGTTAATTTTTCTATGTGGTGTAAAGAAGGTGTCCAGTTTCACTTTTCTAAATATGGCTAGCCAGCACTCCCAGCACTATTTATTAAATAGGAAGTCCTTTCACCATTGCTTGTTTTTGTCAAGTTTGTTGAAGATCAAATGGTGTAGGTGTGCAGTCTTGTTTCCGAGTTCTCTATTCTGTTCCATTGGTCTACGTGTCTGTTCTTGTACAAGTATCATACTGCTCTGGTTACTATAGCCTCATAGTATAGTTTGAAGCCAGGGAGCATGATGCCTCCAGCTTTGTTCTTTCTTTTTTTTTTTTTTTTTTTAAGTATTTATTGATGATTCTTGGGTGTTTCTCGGAGAGGGGGATATGGCATGGTCATAGGATAATAGTGGAGAGAAGGTCAGCAGATAAACACATGAACAAAGGTCTCTGGTTTTCCTAGGCAGAGGTCCCTGAGGCCTTCTGCAGTGTTTGTGTCCCTGGGTACTTGAGATTAGGGAGTGGTGATGACTCTTAAAGAGCATGCTGCCTTCAAGCATCTGTTTAACAAAGCACATCTTGCACCGCCCTTAATCCATTTAACCCTGAGTTGACACAGCACATGTTTCAGAGAGCAGGAGGCTGGGGGAAAGGCCATAGATCAACAGCATCCCAAGGCAGAAGAATTTCTCCTAGTCAAAACAAAATGGAGTCTCCTATGCCCACCTCTTTCTACACAGACACAGCAACAATCTGATCTCTCCTTCCTTTCCCCACACTTCCCCCGCTTCTTTTCAACAAAACCGCCATCGTCCTCATGGCCCGCTCCCAATGGTCGCTGTCTCTTGGGAGCTGTTGGGTACACCTCCCAGACAGGGCGGCCGGGCAGAAGTGCTCCTCACCTCCCAGACAGGGCGGCCGGGCAGAGGCGCTCCTCGCTTCCCAGACGGGGCAGCTGGGCAGAGGCGCTCCTCACTTCCCAGACAGGGCGGCCGGGCAGAGGCGCTCCTCGCTTCCCAGACGGGGCAGCTGGGCAGAGGCGCTCCTCACTTCCCAGACAGGGCAGCCGGGCAGAGGCGCTCCTCACCTCCCAGACGGGGCGACCGGGCAGAGGCGCTCCTCACTTCCTCCCAGACGGGGTGGCAGCCAGGCAGAGGTGCTCCTCACCTCCTAGACGGCGCGGCCAGGCAGAGGTGTTCCTCATCTCCCAGACGGGGCGGCCGGGCAGAGACGCTCCTCACTTCCTCCCAGACGAGGTGGCGGCCAGGCAGAGGCGCTCCTCACCTCCCAGACGGGGTGGCCGGGCAGAGGCGCTCCTCACTTCCCAGACGTTGGGCAGCTGGGCAGAGGCGCTCCTCTTCTCCCCAATGGGGCGTCTGGGCAGAGGCGCTCCTCACTTTCCAGACGGGGCGGCCAGGTAGAGGTGCTCCTCACTTCCCAGATGGGGCGGCCAGGCAGAGGCGTGCCTCACTTCCTCCCAGACGGGGTGGTGGCTGGGCAGAGGCGCTCCTCACCTCCCAGATGGGGCGACTGGGCAGAGGCGCTCCTCACCTCCCAGACGGGGCGGCCGGGCAGAGGCGCTCCTCACTTCCCAGACGGGGCGTCCGGGCAGAGGCGCTCCTCACTTCCTCCCAGATGGGGTGGTGGCTGGGCAGAGGCGCTCCTCACCTCCCAGACGGGGCGGCCGGGCAGAAGCGCTCCTCACTTCCCAGACGGGGCGGCCGGGCAGAGGCGCTCCTCACTTCCTCCCAGATGGGGTGGTGGCTGGGCAGAGGCGCTCCTCACTTCCCAGACAATGGGCGACCGGGCAGGGGCACTCCTCACCTCCCAGACGGGGCGGCCGGGCAGAGGTGCTCCTCACTTCCCAGATGGAGCGGCCAGGCACAGGCGCTCCTCACTTCCTCCCAGACGAGGTGGCGGCCAGGCAGAGGCGCTCCTCACCTCCTAGACGGGGCGGCCAGGCAGAGGTGCTCCTCACCTCCCAGACGGGGCGGCCGGGCAGAGGCGCTCCTCACTTCCCAGATTGGGCGGCCGGGCAGAGGCGCTCCTCACTTCCTCCCAGATGAGGTGGCGGCCAGGCAGAGGCGCTCCTCACCTCCTAGACGGGGCGGCCAGGCAGAGGCGCTCCTCACCTCCCAGATGGGGCGGCTGGGCAGAGGTGCTCCTCACTTCCCAGATGGGGCGACTGGGCAGAGGCGCTCCTCACTTCCCAGACGGGGCGGCCGGGCAGAGGGGCTCCTCACATCCCAGACGATGGGCGGCCAGGCAGAGACGCTCCTCACTTCCTAGATGGGGTGGCAGCGGGGCAGAGGCTGTAATCTTAGCACTTTAGGAGGCCAAGGCAGGCGGCTGGGAGGTGGAGGTTGTAGCGAGCGGAGATCACGCCACTGCACTCCAGCCTGAGCAACATTGAGCATTGAGTGAGCGAGACTCCATTTGCAATCCCAGCACCTCGGGAGGCCGAGGCGGGCAGATCACTCGAGGCCAGGAGCTGGAGACCAGCCCGGTCAACAGGGCGAAACCCTGTCTCCACCAAAAACACAAAAATCAGTCAGGCATGGCAGCGCGCGCCTGCAATCCCAGGCACTTGGCAGGCCAAGGCAGGAGAATCACAGGAGCCCGAGGCAGGGAGGTTGCAGTGAGCCGAGATCACGGCAGTACAGTCCAACAGAGGGAGACCGAAAAAAGGAGAGGGAGACCGAAGAAGAGAGGGAGAGGGAGAGGGAGAGGGAGAGGGCCAGCTTTGTTCTTTTTGTTTAGGATTATCTTGGCTATTCGGGCTCTTTATGGTTCCATATGAATTTTAAAATAGTTTTATCTAATTCTGTGAAGAATGTCAGTGGTAGTTTAATGGGGATAGCATTTAATCTATAAACTACACTGGACAGTATGACCATTTTCATGACATTGATTCTTCCTATCCAATGAATTGGAATGTTTCTCCATTTGTTTGTGTCCTCTCTGATTTCTTTGAGCAGTGGTTTGTAGTTCTCTTTGAAGAGGTCCTTCACTTCCCTTGTTAACTGTATTCTTAGGTATTTTATTCTTTTTGTAGCAATTGTGAATGGGACTTCATAATTTTTAAGGGCCCTAGGATTTAGGGAATGGTAAATGAGCACTGGCTTCAACTTAAAGTCACCAGCTACATCAGCCTTTAACAAGTGAGTCAGCCTGTTCTTTGAAGCTTTGAAGCCAGGCATTAACTTCTCCTCTCTAACTGTGCAAGTCCTCATGGCATCTTCTTCCAATAGAAGGGTGTTTTGTCTACATGGAAAATATGTTGTTTATATGGCCACTTGCATTAATTATCTTAGCTAGATCTTCTGGATACCTTGCTGCAGCTTCTCTATCAACACTTGCTGCGTCATCTTGCACTTCATATGTTAAGGAGATGGCTTCTTTCCTTAAACCTTATGAACCAACTTTGGCTGGCTTACAACCTTTCTCCTGCAGCTTCCTCACCTCTCTCAGCCTTCTCAGATTTGAAGAGAATTAGGGCCTTGATCTGGATTAGGCTTCGGCCTAAAGGAATGCTGTGATTGGTTTGATCTTCTATCCAGGCCACTCACACTTTCTCCATATCAGCAATAAGGTTGTTTCACTTCCTTATCATTCATGTGTTCACCAAAGGAGTACTTTAGTTTTCTTCAAGAACTTTCTTTCAATGCACAATGAACTGTTTGGCACAAGAGGTTGGTCTATCTTGGCTTTAAGCATGCTTTCCTCACTAAGCTCAATCATTTTCAGTTTTTTATTTAAAATAAGAGATGTATGACTCTTCCTTTCATATGAATACTTAGAGATCATTGTAGGGTAATTAATTGGCCTAATTTCAATATTATTGTGTATCAGGGAATAGGGAGGCCCAAAGAGATAGAGAGAGAGAGAGAGGGGAATAGCCAGTCAGTGGAGCAGTCAGAACACACCATTTAACTTATATCTAACTTATTTATCAATTAAATTCTCTATCTTACATGGGCATGATTTATGGTGTCCCACAACAACTACAATGTACCATTAAAGATCACTGATCACAGATCACCAAAGCAAATATAATAATAATTTAAGTTTGAAATATTGCAAGAATTACCAAAATGTGACACAGAGACACAAAGTGAGTCCATGCTGTTGAAACACTTGCTCAATATGGAGTTGCCACAAACCTTCAATTTGTAAAAAAAAAAAAAAAAATGCAATATCTGTGAAGCACAATAAAGCAAAGCTACAATAAAACAAATATGCCTGTAACTGACAAAACATAGTATCCAGAATATGAAGAAACTCCTCCAAATAACAAGGAAAACCAGGAGTAAAACTGGTGAAAAGACTTGAACAAACACCTCAAAAGAGAAAATCCCAACAACCAATACCATATTTTTAAATCTTCAGTGTCATTATATGTCAAGGAAATGTATTTTAAAACCACAACGAAATACCACTACTCATCCATCAGATAAAAAATATAAAAGTCTAATAATACAGACTACATTATACAGATAGAATTAACTGTATTAACTGTAATAACTGTTGAATTATCCAAAATATAGAGCATCAGAAACTTACATAATGTGAATGATGTAAATTGCTACAAATTATTTGTAAATGTGTTGCATTATCTAATCAAGTTGAAGATATGCTTACCTTATGACCTTGAAATTCTACCCCCAAATCTCTATCTTAGAGATTGTATATTTAAATGTACCAGGGTATATATACAAGAATATCCACAGAAGCATTGTTTGTCATCACCCAAAACTGGAAACAATTCAAATGTCCATTAGCAAAAGAATGGATAAATAAAGCATGATCTTTTTTTTTAGAAACAGGGTCTCACTATGTTGCCTCTCTCTGGCCTCAAATTCCTGAGCTCAAGTGATCCTCTTGCCTCAGCTTCCCGAGGAGCTGTGATTACAGGAAGCTCCTCTCCACCCAGCAAGTGTGCACCACTCCACCCAGCAAGTGTGGCTTTAATCAGCAATGAGAAGGAACAATCCATAACTATAAATAATAATAGGAATAATTTTTTTTTTGAGATGGAGTTTTGCTCTTGTTACCCAGGCTGAAGTGCAGTGGCATGAACTCGGCTCACTGAAACCTCCACCTCCTGGGTTCAAGCGATTCTCCTGCCTCAGCTTCCTGAGTAGCTGGGATTACAGGTGCCTGCCACCACGCCCAGCTAATTTTTGTATTTTTAGTAGAGACAGGGTTTCACCATGTTGGCCAGGCTGGTCTCGAACTCCTGAGGTAATCCACCCACCTCAGCCTCCCAAAGTTCTGGGATTACAGGCATAAGTCACCCATCTGACCAGGAATAATTCTTAAAATAAAGTCAATAGAAGAAAATAAAAGTCACACAGAGAATACGTACAATAATGACTCCATCTATATAAACACCATAAACAGGGAAACACAAACTATATTACTCAGGAGTATATACCCAAGTAGTCAGATTATAATGAAAAACAAGAAAAATACTTCTATAAAAGTCAGGAGAGTGATTTTCCCTGGAGAAAGAAAAGGAGCTTGGATTGAGAGGACAATTGGGAAGACAGACACAGGAAGCTTCCTATGTGTCAATAATGTTCCATTTCCTTACCTGGGTGGTAGTTTTCATGGATGTTCACTTTACAGATATTTGTTAAACTATACATATGAGTTGTATGCACTTTTCGTATCCTATATTTCACAATATTTAAATTGTTTAAAAAAATTTTCAGCCCAAATTGTCTGGAAGAGAATAAACAAGTCAATCTTTTAGTCAAGAGAGAAGACTGTGATTTTGAAAAGAGACCCCTCTAAGTGCCATAAATGGATATATCATTGAAGATTTTCTGAGCAGGGAATAATAATATCAGACTTGGGCTTCAGGAAGCTAGAAATGGGATGGTAAGCAGTCTGAAGGCAAGAAAATTGTAGAGAGATGGGGGCTCAGAATTGGATTGCATCTGTTAGAATTGGGTAGGTATGAGAGCTTTTAGGGAGATAAACTATATACAACTTAGCAACTGGTCAGCAGAGCAAAGAATAAGACAGAGAAAAATTAAATATGGCTCCAGATCCCAATCCTAGGTGACTTGCATGGATGGTTCTATCATTAACTCAAAAGGGGGTCATGTAAGGAAGAGCAGATTTAAGCATGTAGATGATGAGTTACATTTTATACATAATGATGCAGAGGTACTAGAAAATATCCCACTGCTGATATTTTGCTGACCATTAAAATCATAGACCGGTTAGATACTGGATAAATATGGAAGAAAAATAGGGAGAGAGATTCATTTAGTAGAGAAGGCTGGGCTGTATATACAGATTCAGGAGCCAACCACAGACAGCTAACAATGGATCCCCATAGACCAGATAAGTCTGAAATTGAATTAAAATGGAGAATAACAAGAAAACAATGCCAAGATGAGATCCTTGAGAAACAAGTAAAGTTATAGAAGAAAGATGAAACAGAAAAGGGGCTAGCAGAGAGATGGGAAAACCAGGAAAATGTAAAGAAGCCAAAAGAGAAAATAAGTGATATGGTTTGGCTCTGCGTCCCCACCCAAATCTCACCTTGAATTGTACTAATCCCCACATGCCAAGAGTGGGACCAGGTAAAGATAATTTAATCCATGGGGGAAGTTTCCCCCATACTGTTCTCATGATAGTGGGTAAGTTCTCATAAGATCTGATGGTTTTATAAGTGGGGGGGGTCTCCCTTTGCTCAGCACTCATTTTCTCTCCTGCCACCCTGTGAAGAGGTGTCTTCTGCCATGAATGTAAGTTTCCTGAGGCCTCCCCATCCATGTGGAACTGTGAGTCAATTAAACCTCTTTTCTTTTTAAATTACCCAGTCTTGGCTGTTTCTTCATAGCAGCATGAGAATGGACTAATACAATGAGTTTCCAGATTTAGACAACAGCAGGGAAGAGAACTGAAAGTTCATTGTACTTAGTCACTGACCAATTCTTAGTCAACTTTATGAGAGTGGTTTGAGCAGATGTTTGGGGGCAAAAGCCAGGCTACAAGTGATTATGGAATTTCAGAATTCTTCTAGATTAAAATAGACGATTCTTTCAAGACATTTTTAATGCCAAGGTGAACTAAAGGAAAGTAACATGAGAGATGAATAAAATCAAAAGAAAGACATTTGTGGTTTTAGGCAGATAGGAAAGCTACCACAAAGAAATATTAAAGAAGCAAGATGGGGTCAGAGTAGATAAGTGAAGAAACAATATTCTGGGAGCTGGAAGAACACAAGTACAGGAACTAGTATTTGAAAGGAGGAAGAACACACCCTTGTCTGAAGCAGAAGACCTTGGATATTAAAGCGTGCAGTGTGAAAGGAAAAGTCAGAGACAAAAGTGTTAGTAATAGGAAAGTATTTTTACTTCTAATGTCTTGTAATGAAGTCTAGTCTAGTCTAAAAGAATTGGCTCCATAAACAAAGCAAACAGCAGATATTTAAGGGGAGAGATGCAAAGTTACCAAGATAACAGTATGCCTATTTATGGCAAAAGCAGCCATTTTCTCACATGGTTAGCATATCAGCAAGGATTGCCACCTATCTATAGATGGCAGAAGTTGGGGTAAAATTGCTTCTAAATATGAACTTTACAGAAAGGACTCAAACAAGGCTTCACTATTTCAGGGCTTATGTTAGACAAAGTGTTCTTGCTTTTTGCTTTGTTTCGGTTTGTCTTTTTTGTGGTTCAAGATGTACTGTTCATGTTGCTCTCAGAGTTGAAGTCATCTGCAGTAAGTATCACATTGAAAAAGTGTTGAGGAAAACACAAAATGCTTGAGAAGGCCAGTGTGAGAAATATGAGAGAGAGTAATTATAGATTTCAAAGATTCTAAAATATCAGAGATGGCCTGTAATTACACCTGTAATTCTAGCATTTTGGGAGGCCGAGGCAGGTGGATCACTTGAGGCCAGGAGTTCAAAACCAGCCTAGTCGACATGGTGAAACCTCGTCGCTACTAAAAATACAAAAAAATTAGCCAGGCGTGGTGGTGGGTACCTGTAATCCTAGCTACTTGGGAGGCTGAGGCAGGAGAATTGCTTGAACCCAGGAGGCAGAGGTTGTAGTGAGCCAAGATTGCACCACTGCACTCCAGCCTGGGTGACAGAGTGAGACTCCTATCTCAAAAAAAATAAAAAATAAAATAAAATATCAGAAATGGTGAAAACAGGAAAGTCATCCAATCCATCCTTATAGATATATGTTTGGGAAAAATGAGGCCTAGAGGAATGACTTACCAAAAAGCAAAGTTTGAACTATAGGGCTATCAACACATAGGACAGTGTTCTTTAAGCCTTACCATATTGCCATGTAAAATCAAAGTCCTTTGGAGCCCAATTCCTTCTTCGTGAGTTATGTAATACATGCATAGGAATGGAATCCTAGCATGAGCAGTAAAACAAGCATTTCCCATGCTTTCAAATGCAAGTGAGGTACCTCGGATTATATTTCTTTTGGTCTTGGCCAGACTTTCTGGTGTGGGGGGTTGGGGAGAGGAACACAGTATTTCTTTTTAAATTGATTTAAAAAGTTAGAATGGATAAATTTAGAAGAAAAAATTGCCTAATAGTATAGCATTTTATATTAAACTGGTATTTTAAAAAATATCTCTAGCTTCCTAATTTCTAAATTAATCAAGAGCTCACTTTGCATTAGATAAGTTAATCCTAAGAATGGCTAAAATAAATGTACTTATTTAATCACAGAAGTTATTAAGATACTATTAAGATATGGAAATTTTCAAATCTCTTGCTAATATCAAATCACATTATTAAGTTGTTTTGATAATGAAAAGAAGTTTAAGTGCAGCTTGAAGACAAGACTAAAAGGATAAAGAAGCACTTTACTAGTCTTCTACCACATTTTAATCATGCCAGAGAATAGTGAAATCTGCTAATATGTGTAAAATGGCCAAATGAGGCTAATCAATTCATAAAAATGAGGAAGCCACAGAAAATATCTGTCTACTTCTCATTTATAGAAGAGCAATCTGAATGTATATTTTAGGAAAAATTGTAATTAGAAAAGGCCCATTTTCTTAGTTACACATTTTAGATTCAAATGTGAAGAATTGTCAAAAATAATATGAATGCAGCTGTTTCCAATTATACTTATTTTGACAACTGAAAATGAGTAAACAAACCAAAAATAGTTTAATATTTTAATCAATGTAGCTTCTTAATACTAAACAAAATAATTATGCTTTATATTAATGACCAAATTAAGAAACACATGTTAATGTTTAAATAGAAAGGAATTATTTTCCTAAGTTCTCAGAAATTCATTTTTATACAAATTGAGGTAAACAAATTTAGGCAGACAAAGTATATCTTCATAAACACAAACATTCCAAAGAAGTCATGCCCAGTCTCTAAGTCAGATATTCAAATTCACTCAACGCAAGTTCATAAAAGGTTTCCACAATATTTGTTATTTGAAAGATAAGTCAAAATAGAATGTCAATACAATAATAGTGTAAATGTGACTCAACTCTCCTAAATATTTTCCATTCTGCCAAAGGTAGATTTCTCCCTAATTCTGAAAAAAAAACAGCAAAAATAAACAACAAAACTCTTTTATAGTAGGAAAACTTCAACTTTCTTTCTATTTGGAAGGAACGTTTTCTCATATATCAAAACAAACGTACAAATAATAAGGACAAGGCAAAAAGAAGGGAAACATAAGCAAGAGAATTAGTTGTCAATCATATAAAAGAGCTAGAGTAATACTGCAGAAACAATACAGGAATCTGGGTTTTTCTTATCTAGACTGCTATGAAATATTTGGAACAACATTTAAACATTTTGTATTTTTTGGTTAAAACATCTTTCTAATAAGGACCCATCCTTCTTTCATTACAAACCTGCATGTTTCTTTGAAGCTTTAATTAAGACCTTTCAATAGAAGGAATAGGTATTTTTTCTCAAGAGAGAAGAAGTGAAGATTCAAAGGCAGCTCTAACCTTATATATAATATATTATGGGACACTAGAAAACCTGCCTGCTCCCAGACAGGCAGGTTCAATTAGCCTGACATCACCTAAAATTTCCACAAATTTGTTATATTTACAGAATTTCTTTGGGTATCAGAAATTAATTCTAAAAGATTCCTGTTATTAAAGTGCAAAATGGTATATTCCTGCTATTTATCTTTCCAGCAAGCTAGCTGGCTATGCCTAGCTGGGAGCGGATACATAAGGGAAGGGGACACTCAACTATTTCAGGTCAGTGCCCGGGCACGGTGGCTCACACCTGTAATCCTAGCACTTTGGGAGGCCGAGGTGAGCGGATCTGCTGAGGTCAGGAGTTCAAGACCAGCCTGGCCAACATGGTGAAACCCCGTCTCTATTGAAAATACAAAAATTAGCCCATCATCTGGGAGGTGAGGAGCGCCTCTGCCCGGCCACCCCGTCTGGGAAGTGAGGAGCACCTCTGCCCAGCCGCCCATCGTCTGGGATGTGAGGAGCGCCTCTGCCTGGCTGCCCCGTCTGGGATGTGAGGAGCACCTCTGCCCAACCGCCCCGTCTGGGAAGTGAGGAGTGCCTCTGCCCGGCCGCCCCGTCTGGGAGGTGTACCCAACAGCTCCCAAGAGACAGCGACCATCGAGAACGGGCCATGATGACTGACGATGGCGGTTTTGTTGAAAAGAAAAGGGGGAAATGTGGGGAAAAGAAAGAGAGATCAGATTGTTACTGTGTCTGTGTAGAAAGAAGTAGGTATAGGAGACTCCATTTTGTTCTGTACTAGGAGAAATTCTTCTGCCTTGGGATGCTGTTGATCTATGGCCTTGCCCCCAGCCCCGTGCTCTCTGAAACATGTGCTGTGTCAACTCAGGGTTAAATGGATTAAGGGCGGTGCAAGATGTGCTTTGTTAAACAGATGCTTGAAGGCAGCATGCTCTTTAAGAGTCATCACCACTCCCTAATCTCAAGTACCCAGGGACACAAACACTGCAGAAGGCCGCAGGGACCTCTGCCTAGGAAAACCAGAGACCTTTGTTCATGTGTTTATCTGCTGACCTTCTCTCCACTATTATCCTATGACCTTGCCATATCCGAAACACCCAAGAATGATCAATGAATACTTAAGAAAAAAAGAAAATACAAAAATTAGCTGGGCGTGGTGGCAGGTGCCTGTAATCCTAGCTACTCAGGAGGCTGAGGCAGGAGACTCGCTCAAACCCAGGAGGCAGAGGTTGCAATGAACAGAGATTGCACCACTGCACTCCAGCCTGGGCGAAAGAGCGATACTCTGCTTCAAAAATAAATAGATAAATAAATAAATAATAAATAGACTGTTTCAGGTCAGTGGCTATCCATCCTTACCAAGGACGGTAGGGTGAGGAAGAGATCCAGAGCAAGGGGTATGATCTAAAGGCAAATCTGTGGGGGCTTTGAGGGGGATGTCCTTAAACAAAGCCATATGGGAATAGTCATGTTATACCAGAAACTTGGGGACAATAAGAGAACAAAAAAACACCATTTTCCTACTTTACCATTTGATTTCCTAAATACTTTTTGTTGCCAGAGGTGGCTTCATTCACAGTATAACGGTATTGGTTGAATGTACCAGAAAGAAGCAACATGTTACCGTACTGTAAGTTTTGTGTTTCTCCATATTTGGAGAAAGGAGCTGTTTCTTCATATAAATCTGTGCCTTGTTTTCTGCCTTTGAGTAATAATTCTGCTTTTCCCTAATTCCTTATCTGCCTAGTCCTACAGCAGGTCAGGCATAAAACACAGGACCAGTCAGGATCATTCCACCTTAACATTAAACAATCAGGCCAAGGGCAGGATGGAGCCAGGAGTAGCCATCCTTGCATATTTCTAAAACGAAAAGCCATGACTTTGCTTATTTAAAGTGTCAAGCCATCTCATGGACTAACATTAGGATCAAAACCAGATGGTTAGCCTGTTTAAAGATTACCCTGTTTTTCCTAAGAAAAAATAACCCTAGTTAGCTTAAAAAACTATAATCTAATTTTTATCTTAAAAAAATAAAAAGCTCTTGAAAGTAAATTATTTCACACACACAGACCCAAAAACACCACAGTTTACTTGGGTGGAAGGGAGGGGAGGGAAAGAAAAAGAAAAGAGACATAAATTGAGGTTTGTGTGGAGCATAAGTAATTTGAACCCTGGACACAGGCATAGATCTTTACCATTAGTAATTCTTCTGCTATTCCGGGGGAGAGGAGAGATAAAGCTAAGGTTGAAAACAATTCAGGATTGACCAGAGATTAAAGCAGTAATTCCAGTGCGGGTGGGGGATCAGATTCAGAAATACTGGAAAGCTTTGTTTTCCTCACCCTGTGTCTTGGAACTGCCGGATCAGAAGTTGGCAACTCTAGATTAAACATCATAACAGCTGGGATGAGGAAACTCTTCACAGAAGGGCCACCCCAAAAGTCAGGAATGAAAAAATGCTAGAGGAATAAACACAAGGAAATCCCTCAGGAAAACATATCTGGCCACTGGGTGGGTATCAGCTTTGTGTCATATTTGGTATGCACTGGAATTTTTTTTTCCTTTAAAATAAAGATTTTTTTCCTTTCAGAAAATTTTCTCATTTTTAGGTATTCATCCATCTTTCCTAGAAACTTCAATTCTAAGTATATATTGCTTATAAGGCTTTATTTTGAGGTGACCTCTGAGGCTCTTCAAGTGATGTGAAAACAGAGCACTTAGAAAGTATAGCAAGGTGGGAACCAAACCCATGAACAGATAGTCAGAGACCCTGGAAAACAATCCTTGGTCAAACAAGGATCAAAATCAAGGGCAGAGAGAGGGTCTAGAAAGATAATAAAAGATCCTTAATTTAGCTTTTTAACCTTGAAGAGAAATCCAGAAAAACAAAGCTTTCTATATAGTATGTGCTTTTCCCCCATTGAACAACGAATTCTCTAGGTAAATGTCAGACAAACTACCAGAATACCTTCACTTTAGGTTGCCACATAGACAGATACATTTCTTCTGTATACTAAGGAAGAAATAGAGCTCTAGGCCGGGTGTGGTGGCTCACGCCTGTAATCCCAGCACTTTGGGAGGCTGAGGTGGGTGGATCACCTGAGCTTGGGAGTTCGAGACCAGCCTGACCAACATGGGGAAATCCCACCTCTACTAAAAATACAAAATTAGCTGGGTGTGGTGGTGCATGCCTGTAATCTCAGCTACCTGGGAGGCTGAGGCAGGATAATTGCTTGAACCCGGAAGGCAGAGGTTGCAGTGAGCTGAGATCACACCATTGCACTCCAGCCTGGGCAACAAGAGTGAAACTCCATCTCAAAAAAAAAAAAAAAAAAAAAAAGAAAGAAAAGAAATAGAGCTCTAATACAATAGACAACATTGGTATTAGACTTTTTTTTTTTAACTGACTTTAGGGAAACAAGTCACTGGAATATGGCACCAAAATATCTTCTCTGGAAACTTAAAGAATCTAAACTAATAATTGGACAGGGCTACCTGGAAAATCTAGGTGAGTGCTCCTTTAAGCCAGGGAAAGACTATATGTTTTTTAACACTAGCTTGGCAGTCAAGAATATTCTGGATGTGAATTATGCTTCTACCAGTAGCCATATCTGTGATCTCAGGCAAGTTGGTTAGCCTCTAGAAGCAAAGGTTTCCCAGCTATGAAAATGGAGCTAATACTAAGCTCCTCAGCAGGGCTGTTATGAGAATTAAATGAAATGATATATGTAAGTTCTGGTACAAGAAAAACAAATAATAATAAAGCTAAATTGTATCTAGTGATAGCTAAGTATCAGGCATTGTTTACCCGTATTCTTAATTTAAACTTCACAGCAATCCTATATTACATGCTATTAGTAGCCACATTTCACAGATGAGGAAACTGAGGTTTAAGTAATTTGTCTGTGGTCCATCAGTTAGGAAGTAGTAAAGGTAGGACCCAAATCCAACTACTCTTACCCACTATGTAACTACTACCTTTCAATGATCATCAATACCCCCAGTACCAAGCACAAGCCTAGCATATTAGGCATTCAATAAATAATGTCTTGTATTGAATTTAATCTCTCCATATTACTTAGCACTGAGACTGGCAAGCAAGTGAACTGTGCAGGCCAGGCGCAGTGGTTCACACCTGTAATCCCAACACTTTGGGAGACCAAAGCAGGAGGATCGCTTGAGTCCAGGAGTTCAAGACCAGCTTGGGCAACACAGTGAGACCTCGTCTCTACAAAAAAATCCAAAAATGAGGCGGGAGGATCACTTGAGCCCAACAGGTGGAGGCTACAACGAGCCATGATCATGCCACTACACTCCCACCTGGGTGACAGAGCAAGACCGTGTCAGAAAGAAAGAAAGAAGAAAGAGAGAGAGAGAGACAGAAAGAAAGAAAGAAAGAAAGAGAAGAAAGAAAGAAAGAACTGTCCAATCAGCCAAACAAATTGTATTCATATTTACAATACCAAAAGGCATGATTGTCATTTTCTTCATTGCTTTTGTTTTTCTTAAGTGAACTGAATGAGAGTTTGGGTAATACAGTACACTCTAATGTTCATGAATGTTACAAGAAAACTATAGACCTGGCAAGGCGCAGTGGCTCACGCCTGTAATCCTAGCACTTTGGGAGGCCAAGGCAGTCAGATCATTTGAGGTCAAGAGTTCGAAACCACCCTGACCAACATGGTGAAACCCCGTCTCTACTAAAAATAGAAAAATTACCTGGGTATGGTGACAGGTGCCTCTAATCCCAGCTACTGAGGAGGCTGAGGCAGGAGAATTGCTTGAACCCAGGATGCGGAGGTTGCAGTGAGCCGAGATCATGCCACTGCACTCCAGCCTGGGGGATAGAGTGACACTTCATCTCAAAAAAAAAAAAAAAAAGAAAAAATGAAAAGAAAACTACAGACCAATATTGCTT
This sequence comes from Pongo pygmaeus, assembly GCF_028885625.2. Taxonomy (NCBI): domain Eukaryota; kingdom Metazoa; phylum Chordata; class Mammalia; order Primates; family Hominidae; genus Pongo; species Pongo pygmaeus. The sequence goes on from NC_072385.2 coordinate 77,824,305, forward strand.
ATGGAAATAGAAATAAAAATCATCAACAAAATACTAGCAAACCAAATCCAGCAACATACAGAAAGAAGTATATACTATGATCAAGCGAGATTTATCCCAGAAATGCACAGCTGAAAATCGATGTGATAATCATGAATAGCCTCAAAGATATGACATGCAGCATTTTGTCATTTTACTAAGAAGCAGATTTAAATCACACACAACACAAGACTCGTGTACAGACAGGCATAGGAATGTGCTTGGTGTGTGCACTGAGAAAGGGCCCACTTGGAAGGCAGATTTGCCCTTTTCTATAGGTCATTATCTTGGTAACAATTCCTATGAAGTTGTGGCAGGAGAGGCTTCTTTATGGAAAAGTGGGCCTGAAATGTTAGCCAAAGACAGAGCTATAGCAGTATTCATGAATTTGGGAATTCAAAAGAAGATGGGGAAAATCCCTAGTAGATATCACATGGAATTTGACAACCATGAAAACTAGAATCAGATCAAGTCAGAGCCACCCAGTTGGAAGACCAAATAAATTATCTAACAATTACCCAAAAATTCTGAGGCAAACTTTCAAAATCCAGTTCCTCTTTCTTATAATTTTTCCATAGTTATTATATAAATATGATACATTCATGATTTCCTATGTAATTATCTTCAGAAACTTTTTTAAAAAACTGTTACATTTTTGCATTTTCCATATAGCACAAGGAATCAGATATCAAACCAACCATAATAAAGGATTTAAAACGGACATAAAGAAAATATGAAATTGCTTTGCATTGTAACATGAACTTAACCACATTCCAGAGCAAATATTGTGTTCCCATCCAGAATATCGTAAGAGTAAACTAATGGCTCAGAAACAACATGTGTGATCTGACTAAATTAGTGTTACTATGGAAACGTGATATTTTCAATTTCCTGACCCTTAAGGTTAATTTCAACACAACAATATGCTGTGTTTTCCATTTTGCTGCTATAGTTTAGTACAGTAGAAATGTGCACTGCAAATCAAAGTTATTAAACACTCCAAACTACAACCAGGAAATAAAAGTAAGAACAACTATATTCCCTTAAAAAGTTCACTCATATGTCATCTATGGTTCATTCCATAACCCAAGTCCTCATCTGGCTTGTCTTTATTTTTCCCAACAGTTTGCTGGCAGACTAACAAACTCAAAATAAATAGAATTTTTCCACTATCTAATTCTGAATTTGGCAGAGGAACTCAATGATGAATCTATTCCTACCTCAAAAAATGTTTTCTTTTATACATTTCACTCACCCATACTCAAGTCTGTAAACTAGAGGAATAACATAACTTTATTATAGGGGTGTTTCTATCATGATTTTCAGGAATAAGTCAAATGCAAATTAAACCATAATATCTGAAATTTCAAATAGGAATACTCAGTTTTTCTACCATTTTCCATTTTGGATTTCTTCCAGGCCATCTGAGAAAAAATCTCATAGGCTTTATTCCTCATATCCTAAACTAAGAAAAGCCCCTCACGATAGCAGGTAATGCAATGGCTCACAGCTTTACCTATCCCACAACTCGATCCTCTTTAAAGTACAAATGTCTCGCAGCCCATACAAACTTGTAGCTAGCTAACTTATGCAGGACTTACAATAGTAAAATAATTAAAACAATTTTTTATTATTTCCTTCACTCTGCATAAGTAAGTGAAGGATTATAGCTATCCAAAAATGCTTTCTCTAGTAATTTTTTTCTCATTTTTTCTGTTTAAACTTAGTCCCAGTCACTCTCCACCTACCAAGTCTACTTCTATTACAAATCTTTTCAAAAGAGCTTTAAAGCTTTTTCATTCTAGTTCGGAATTAATACCAAGGAAGTGACACAATGTGAACCACCCTGCTTGTTCCACGTAGGTTCCTGGAAACAACTTATAATTTCTATTTGGAAAGAGACAAACCTAGATTATACATGGGCTTTTACTGTGGAATCAGTTAACGTTTCTGTGTCCCCAGGGCATTATTTCAAGGGGATTTATTAATTTATACTGGATAATGCCTCCAAAATTAAGTTTACCAAAATCACGTCATTACCCTATGCAAAAACCTTGAATGATCTTTCTTCCTCCATTGCCTACAGGCTAACATTCCAAAAGGCCCTCCACAATGTGGCAGCAATTAATGATGGGGACCCTACTTTACTCTTGCTACCCAGACTCTCTCTTACAACCAGGGTAGGGAGAACTTAAAATTCCTTTCCAGCAGGATGTAATATATGCTGTGGACCAGGGAAACTGTGTATTGTGGTCCATCCACTCTTCCTAATGAGCGTTTTATTGAAGTTATCCTTTTCTTTATTCACAATTCCATATTAGTTCTGTTAGAAGTGGAGGCCAGGCGCAGTGGCTCATGCTTGTAATCCCAGCACTTTGGGAGGCCGAGGTGGGTGGATCACAAGGTCAGGAGTTCAAGTCCAGGCTGATCAATTTGGTGAAACCCCATCTCTACTAAAAATACAAAAATTAGCCAGGCGTGGTGGTGCGCACCTGTAGTCCCAGCTACTCAGGAGGCTGAGGCAGAAGAATCGCTTGAAGCCGGGAGGCAGAGGTTGCAGTGAGCCAAGATAGCACCACTGCACTCCAGCCTGGGTGACAGAGTGAAACTCCATCTCAAAAAAAAAAAAAAAAAAAGAAATGGACTCCTGAAATCATTAGACTGTGAAGAGTTGTATCCAGACCTGATGGAGAAGAAAGAACAACACCCAGAGAGCCTGGACTTGGAACTTGAATTAGACTTTGGATTGCCTCATTAGAGAAGAGTTGTAACACACATGACCATGTGACAGTCTTTGGGTAAGGAGGAGGATATAGATGTAGCAAAGTGCTGCGATTACAGGCATGAGCCACCGTGCCAGGCCTGATAATGTTTATTGTGGCCAGGCATGGTGGCTCACACCCTTAATCCCAGCACTTTGGGAGGCCAAGGCAGGACGATCACTTGAGCCCAGGAGGTAGAGGCTGCAGTGAACCTGTTCATGCCACTGCACTCCAGCCTGGGTGAGAGGGTGAGACACTGTAACAACAACAAAAAAAGTTTACTGGCCGGGTGCAGTGGCTCACGCCTGTAATCCCAGCATCTTGGGAGGTCAAGGCAGGAGGATCATTTGAGGTCAGGAGTTCGAGACCAGCCTGATCAACATGGTGAAACCCTGTCTCTACTAAAATACAAAAATTAGCTGGGTGTGGTGGTGGGCGCCTCTAATCTTAGCTACTCAGGAGGCTGAAGCAGGAGAATGGCTTGAACCCAGGAGATGGAGGTTGTAGTGAGCCAAGATGGTGCCACTGCACTCCAGCCTGGGCGACAGACTGAGACTCTGTCTCAAAAATAAACAAATAAATAAATAAATAAAAATAAGAAAGTTTACTGCTTGGCCGGGCCCAGTGGCTCACGCCTGTAATCCTAGCACTCTGGGAGCCCGAGGCGGGTGGATTACCTGAGGTGAGGAGTTCGAGACCAGTCTGGCCAACATGGTGAAGCCCCATCTCTACTAAAAATACAAAAATTAGCTGGACATGGTGGTTCATGCCTGTAATCCCAGCTACTCGAGAGGCTGAGACATGAGAATCACTTGAACCCAGGAAGCGGAGGTTGCAGTGAGCTAAGATGCACCATTGCTATCCAGCCTGGTTGACAGAGTGAAACTCTGTCTCAAAAAAAAAAAAAGTTTACTGCTTAATCTGCTAAATTTGAGGGTTTTTTGTTATGCAGCAATAGATAACCAATACACCCAGGGAGCCATCTAACAACCAAGAACACCGGGCTGAAGGTAGAGAGGGCAGTGAGGCTCACATAGAAACAGAGCTACAACGCAAATTAACCCACTCCTGCACACTCTACCTCTAGTTCTCTTTAGTTATATGAACTAATAAATTCCCTAATACAAGCCAGTTTTAGTTGGGTTTTCTAGGACTTGGAAAGGATGCTGTTACAGAATTTCTTTGAGGGGGACTCAGTGTCCCCAAATGTGACTTCCCAGCTACCCCGATCTCTGCTCATTTGCTCATGTAGCAGTCGTTTAGTCTTTGCCCTCTTATTCTCACCCATCCTTCATGGCACCATTCGAGCCTCACCTTTTCCAATCAGGCAACCAGTGCAAGAGGGTCTCTAGGTAATCTAAAGTCATACATTACCTTTGCTGTCACTTTGATTCACTTGGCACTTGTCATATGCTGCCCTATCTTTAATGAGTATACATTTATCTAGAGTGTCACCACCTTGAAAGTCGGGAACTTTTTGTGCATGTGTGTGAGATAGGATCATACTCCATCACCCAGGCTGGAGTGCAGTGGCATGATTATGGCTCACTGCAGCCTCAACCTCCTCGGTTCAAGCGATCCTCCCACCTCAGACTCCTGAGTAGCCGAGACTACAGGTATGTACCACCAAGCCCAGCTAATTTTTTGTATATTTTGTAGAGACAGGATTTTACCATGTTGTCCAGGCTGGTCTCGAATTCCTGGACTCAAGTGATCCAACTGCCTCAGCCTCCCGAAGTGTTAGGATTACAGGTGTGAGCCACTGTACCTGGCCAGGACCCTTTTTTATATACTCTTTCATTCTTATGGTATTTGCCATGGAAGGTACTAATTGAATACTGACTGTTTGATTGAATCTATCAGTCTGTCAGTCAGGATTTCTTAGCATCCTGGCAGGTCAGATGCCAACACATCGGCTGGGGCAAAAGGAAAACTCAGAAGAAAAGAGGAGGTTACCTTTTTTTTGGCCCATGTTTTCTTAATTTCATCACTTGGATATGCAATAATTTTTTAAATGCTACTTGGTTCCTGATAACATCAACCCATAAGACTTTCTGCATATTTGAAAAGGATGCAAAGCTATCCATAAATATTGGTTATTATATTTATATATAGACAGAGAGGCATATGTAATGTCTATTCTACACAACCTGAATTCAATAGGGTACAAGTATAAAGTATCCTTTTTTCCCCCAATTACTATCTTAACCGTGCTCCACTGAACCTCCCTTTCTCACCACTTAACAGCATTCTGGGCAGCTCTCACAGCTTTGAAATGAAGAAGTCCAATCCTCCCTTCCTGTAGACAGCTCAGGCATTTGTGGCCAGGACCTGAAATGGAAAAGGGGTCCAGTCTCCACCTTCCTTCCCTCTTGAGTTGTGGGCTTTGAGGGTGGTGGCTTGTAGTAGATGCGGAGACAGAAAGGAACAGTGTCTCATTCAGTGCTACAGCTGTGGTCTTCTCTCGGCTGGTGCCGTCGATTAGTCTCTATGTGGTGGGTGTCCCAACACTGGCTCTTCCATGGGCTACATTAGGGACTTGCAGGAGTCTCCCCAGGGCAGAGTTTCCTGCTGTGGGAGCACCCTCCACCCGGCTCTTCTACTACCCCCTCAGTTGCTTCCCCTGGCATTCCCCCCGACTCATTTTGAGTAGAGTACTGGCAGGTCAGCTCAAGTCCGGCTACTTCCATGGTGGCTTCTTGACCCCTGGAATACCCATACAGCACTGTCATAGCACCAGATGGGTGCAGCCTGCTCCACTGCCTCACTTCTCTCTGCCTCATTATCTCAATTCTCCATTCCCTTACTCTCATAGGCATGTCAGATCAGCTGGTGTGAGCTAAGAAATAAGATGTCGTTCTTCTCATTTAATCCCACTTTCTGTAGGTGGTCCTCAGGGCACCCAGTCTTTGGCTTCAAAGCAGGAGCCACTGTACTTTTCACCAAAGACTTGAGACTCTCATCACATGCCTGTCTTCCCTGTCTAGTCAAAAGTGTAAATAGATTGGGCACGAGGAGTGGTTGAGTCTCAGACGATGATTAGGGGAATGCCCAGTCAGTTTGCCTGACTCTTACTAAACCCTGGAGGAGGTACTTGGCCTCCAATACTCAGAATATGAGGTTCTTGGTGCCTCTTTGTCCTTAGCTTTGGATCCAAGTCACTAATTGCCCACTCCACATTCTGAGACACATCTCAGAGAAAAGGAAGCTAGTGTGGTGAAAAGAACTGAATTCTTGGCTCTGCTCATCAGTGTCAGCTAGCACAGTACTACTATGGGAGTCTTTAATTCTCCGTGTCCATATTTTCTCATCTGTAAAATGAGAATACTATTTACTTAACCAATCAACATCATACATACACAATGTGATACTATCCTAAATGTATAAAATCATACTGATATTATTTAATATTTAGGTTGTGTCTATAGAAGAGCATCCAGGAAAAAAAAAGTCAGTTATGCCAGTTTCTTAGCACTGATTTATAATGCTAGCTTGTCACATATTATGTAAGAGATAATAACACTATTGTGCGGATTAAATGTGATCATGCATGAGGAAGGCTTGGCATAGAGTAAGTGCTCAATTAATATTATCCATCATTATTATGTTTATCTCTGTGACCTTAGATAAGTCATTTAAGTCCTCTGAGTCTCCATTTCCTCATTTTAAATTGAGGGTAATAATAGAGTTCTCAGGATTCTATGAAATCATGTTATCTGGAAGCAATTGTAAATTTCTTTGTAAATGTTAGATATTATCTATGAAACAAGGACATTGAACTTTTAAAGTATTTTCCTCTTCTAAAATGCTATGTGTTTACTAATTGGTGTTACAAAGAAAGAAAAGAAAAATGTTTCTTTTTCAATACAGTGTGTTGGAGTTATTAAAAAATAAAATCAGCAAACACTGCCTCATTTTATCCATGAACTCACAAATTTTCACAGATAGTAAGAGACTGGTCTTTTTTTCTATCATACTTTCAATTCTTACCTGTTCTCCAAGATGTTTTACGTCCTCAATGTATATACATTCCAAGCACCATCACATAACCTAAAACAGAAAGGAAATTATTTAAGATACAATGGAAAACTACTAAAGAATCAATCAATAAAACTTAGTTATAGGGGTTACTTATTCTAATTCTTGGCATCTAAGACCTTGGTGGAAAACTTTCTTTCATCCAACCTTTAAATATGAATATTAATCATATCACAAAGATATTAGCTCCATTTTGGAAATTCCAAATTTTGCCATATTCCTTTCTTGTTGAATAAGGTATAGAGTATATTCAAAAACTAGGGTTTGAGTGGGTTCAGTGGCCCAGGCTTGTAATCCCAACATTTTGGGAGGCCAAGACTGCAGGATCACTTGATCCCAGGAGTTCAAGACAAGCCTGGGTAACACAGCAAGATTCGGTCTCTATTAATAAATAAATAAATATAAATAAGAGAAATTTAAAAGTTGACAATTTATAATTCTATATACGTAACATGATACCAAGTGCTATTATGGTCTTTGAATACAATGTGAAATAATTGAATCAACCTAGCTAACATATACATCACCCCACATATTTAACATTTCTTGGGGTGAGATCATTTGCAGTGTACACTGTTGGCAATTTTGAAATGTACAATGTTCTATTATTAACTATATTCACCATGATACGCAATAGATCTCAAAAATAAACATATTCCTGCAGTGTAAAAAAAAAAAAAAAAAGAATAACACACTATTGTTACAGGCAACAAAAACGGATGAATAACTGAGTAAAAGAAGCCAAGCATAAAAGGTTACAACACAGTGTATGGCTTCATTTGTAAAGGTTTAAAACCAGAAAAACAAGTCTCTGATGACAGAAGTCAGAATAAAAGTTTTCTTCCTGGGGTGATATCTGGAAAGGCATAGGGGGAGGGGCTTCTAAATGCTGGGCATGTTCTATTTTTTTATCTCACTGTTGATTACATTAGGCCTATTTCATTTGTGAACATTCCTCAAAATACTGATGATTTAAGCACTCTTTTGTATGTACACTATACATCAGTAAAAAGCTTATTTTATTAAAAAAAGAAAAAATTGAACACTAAGGTTTGTTTTTAAAATAATCTATGTCATTTACATTCATTGGCTAGTCTGTCAAAAAATATCTTGACTACCTCAGCACAACGAAATTTGAAAGAAACATAAATCTAAGCTTCTATTGTCACAACATATCATAATTATTTATTGCAATCTTTACAAAATTGGAACAAACTCTACAATATCTGCCCTTAAGAAATAAAGTAGTAGTTAATGTATTTTGGCTACTAAATACATTCAGACTCACAATTATTTCTAATTATTAAGCTTTGAAACGGGAGATTGTCTTGGAAGCAATCAATTTTAAGTTTTAAAGTTAGCGCCTCAGTGCAAATTTAATTAGCAAGTGGCTCCATTTATCTATAAAGCAAAGTATCTTTTGAACAACCTTCTCTACATATTTTTATGGACCTTTGCAATTGAGAAGGGCTTTGTCATGCACTTTTTTATTTAATGTGTGAGATTCTTTGGGAGAGAAGCAGAGTAACTAAGGAAAATGAGGCTCAGTGACTTGCTCGAGATCAGAGGAACTGGTAAAGCAAAAAGCAGAACTTGGGTTTCTTCAGTCCCAGAGGAGGAATCCTTCCGCCATAACAGGCTGCTTCAGACATCCATGGAGTTATCAGAAATCCTGAGAGAACACCTCATCTATCCCCGGACATCCACCAGTTAAAATCACGTCCAAAATAAATAAATAATAAAATAAAATCATGTCCAGTGTGGAAAAAATACTTACAAAATTCTTCATTTACTTATTCACTCATTGAAAAATGATTTGTCGCGGGCACACTATGTGTCCAGCATTGTGCTGGCACTTGGCATCCGACTGTGAGTAAATCAGACACAGCTCCTACTCTCCCAGAGCTTGAAGTTCAGCCACGGACAGAGACAACTCACACCATCACACAGGTAAATGTATAATTACAGACCATGAGGAACGCTGTCCAGAGTGAGCACAGCACACTTTGAAAGCGTCTAGCAGGGAGACCTCACCTTATCTGAAGCATCAGGGTGGGCTGGGATGGGAGGAAAGGGTAGGGAAAGAAGGAGTAACCAAAGCCAGAGAAAGCCGTGCCCGGCCAAGAGAATCACATCTGAAGAAGCCCTGAGGCAGGAAGGAAAATTGAACGTGCGTTATGATAGCAATTTTATATAAGCAAAGGGGGAAAAGTCTAGAAGGAAATACTCCAAAACATTAATGATGTTTTCTTCTGGAGAAGGACTGGAGATATTCATTTCCTTGTTTATGCTTTATTGAATATTGCAAGTTTTCTGCAATAAAAATATAAGCTTTGTGATCTGGAGGGGAAAAGAATAAAAAATCTCGCTCAAAAGACCCCTGTGTGACAAAAGGAGGGAAAATAGAACCCTCTGCCAGCCACTCCAGAAATCCAGGAGCTGGAGTGTGAAGCTGGAAGTAAACAGTACAAGAACATAATTCACTCTGATGATTTTTTATTTTTTATTATTTTTATTTTACTGTATTATTTTATTTCATTTATTTATTTATGTATTTTTGCCTAGGCTGGAGAACGGTGGCAACAATCACAGCTCACTGCAGCCTTGAAAACCGGGGCCCAAGCGATGCTCGATGCTCCCACCTCGACCTCCCAAAGTCCTGGGATTACAGGCATAAGCCACCAGTCCCACCCCACTTTGACAATTTAAAAGGGTCCTGAATACTCAAAATGTACAAAGCTTTGCAAGAAAGGGAACTAATGTGTATCTAGCCCTATTGAGAGGTGACAGCGTGCTGGCAGTCCTCACAGCCCTCGCTCGCTCTCGGCTCCTCCTCTGCCTGGGCTACCATTTTGGTGGCACTTGAGGAGCCCTTCAGCCCACCGCTGCACTGTGGGAGCCCCTTTCTGGGCTGGCCAAGGCCGGAGCCCACTCCCTCAGCTTGCAGGGAGGTGTGGAGGGAGAGGCGCGAGCGGGAACCGGGGTTGCGTGCCTTCGCTTGCGGGCCAGCTGGAGTTCCGGGTGGGCGTGAGCTTGGCAGGCCCTGCACTCGGAGCAGCCGGCCGGCCCTGAAGGACTTAGCAATGAGGGACTTAGCACCCCGGGCCAGCGGCTGCGGAGGGTATACTGGGTCCCCCAGCAGTGCCAGCCCACCAGCGCTGCGCTCGATTTCTCACCGGGCCTTAGCTGCTTTCCCGCAGGGCAGGCCTGGGGACTGCAGCCTGCCATGCCTGAGCCTTCCCCCGCCTCCGTGGGTTCCTGTGCAGCCATATCCTCCCCGACGAGCGCCGCCCCCTGCTCCATGGGGCCCAGTCCCATGGACCACCCAAGGGCTGAGGAGTGCGAGCACACTGCGCAGGACTGGCAGGCAGCTCCACCTGCAGCCCAGGTGCGGGACCACTAGGTGAAGCCAGCTAGGCTCCTGAGTCTGGTGAGGACGTGGAGAGTCTTTATATCTAGCTCAGGGATTGTAAACACACCAATCAGCACTCTGTATCTAGCTCAAGGATTGTAAACACACCAATCAGCACCCTGTGTTTAGCTCAAGGTTTGTGAATGCACCAATCCACACTCTGTATCTAGCTGCTCTGGTGGGGCCTTGGAGAACCTGTGTGTGGAAACTCTGTATCTAATCTGATGGGGAGGTAGAGAACCTTTGTATCTAGCTCAGGGATTGTAAACGCACCAATCAGTGCCCTTTCAAAACAGACCACTTGGCTCTACCAATCAGCAGGATGTGGGTGGGACCAGATAAGAGAATAAAAGCAGGCTGCCCGAGCCAGCATTGGCAACCCACTTGGGTCCCCTTCCACACCGTGGAGGCTTTGTTCTTTCGCTCTTTGCAATAAATCTTGCTACTGCTCATTCTTTGGGTCCACGCTGCTTTTATGAGCTGTAACACTCACCGCGAAGATCTGCAGCTTCACTCCTGAACCCAGGGAAACCACGAGTCCACCAGGAGGAACGAACAACTCCAGATGCGCTGCCTTAAGAGCTGTAACACTCACCGCAAAGGTCTGCAGCTTCACTCCTGAGCCAGCGAGACTACAAACCCACCAGAAGGAAGAAACTCCGAACACATCCGAACATCAGAAGGAACAAACTGCAGACGCGCCACCTTAAGAGCTGTAACACTCACCGCGAGGGTCCGCGGCTTCATTCTTGAAGTCAGTGAAACCAAGAACCCACCAATTCCGGACACGCTATCATGTGGCTAGAACTACCCTATAACTCTACAGCATTTCCTGAAACAGTAATATACAGATAATGGTGCCTTATTTCCCCAATTTACCTTCTGATTGTATTCCTTTCTCTCACACTAACTCTGTTAGATGATTATTATCACCCATATTTTACAAATGAGAAAGAAAGTGAAATTTAAAGAGAGGTTAAGTGACTTGCTCACAGTCAGTCCTATTAGGTGGGAGAGCTGGGATTAAAAAAAAATCCCAGGCTGAGGTGCAATGGCGCAATCTTGGCTCACTGCAACCTCCACCCCCCACCCCACCAGGTTTAAGCGATTCTCCTGCCTCAGCCTCCCAAGTAGCTGGGATTACAGGCACTTGCCATCATGCCTGGCTAATTTTTTGTATTTTTAGTAGAGATGGGGATTCACCATGTTGGCCAGGTTGGTCTCAACCTCCAGACCTCAGGTGATCCTCCCACCTCGGCCTCCTAAAGTGCAAGGATTACAGGTGTGAGCCGTTGCACCTGGCCATAAATTCTTAACTGACTCTCATGGTGCCCTCTATATGTGAATGGTCTATGGACCCTGCTGAGACTGGTGAAAGACAAGTTCTCTTTAGAAACTTGAAGCAGGTAGAAAACCACCTTGACCCTGACTGCCATTTGCCTAAGGGTCTGAGACCTAGCCTGGAGGGAGCCTGTTCCTGATTCTTAGAGAGGGCACTAACTGATAAAACCTGGGCTCTGATTGCCCAAAAGCAGTTTGCCCTGTAAAAACCAAGTATCTAGCTTAGTAGGTCTCAAACTGTAGCATTCATCAGAATCACTCAGAGAAATTGTTGAAATGCAGACCAATGGGTCCACCCTCAGAAGTTCTAATTCAATAGGTCTGGGGTGGGGCCCAAGAATTTGCATTCTAACAAGTTCCTAGGTGATGCTGATGTTGCTTGGTGGGGGGACTGCCACTTTGAGAACCATTAACATAGTCTAATGTAAGGCAGGACTCACAAGAGTGTCAGCGCCTTGCACCAAATTCTGAAACTGAGAGTTTATCTCACCCTGGCCAACCCACCCCACCTCCACCTTCTATAAAGTGGTTCTAGAGTAGGTAAATAATGGAGAAGAAACCGTGCCTCTCAAACCTGTGATGAACCAGGACCAGAAATGTTTGCTGGAAAACAAAAACAATTGATTTGGGGGATGGTGGAAGTTTATTTTTTATTTTTTTCTTTTTGGAGGGAGTTTTGATTGCTGTCATTTGGGTAATTATTTTTAATATGAAAGGAAAAACAAGACACCCCAAAGCTTTAAAATGTTGTTGCTACATTAATCCTAAAGTGTTAGTTAAGTTCACCCACAAATATAAAAATTAAAATTCCATTTTACAGTTTGAGTTTAAGGAGGTCCCAAAAACCTGAAGAGGTGAATTAAGCAACACCTGAGCGCCCTCTAGTGGGAAATGAATTCTCCTAGTGTCCAAAGGCTGCCAGTATGCTAAACAATAAGTGAGATTTCCATTACTTTCTTTTAAACCTTTGAAGCTGGCGAATGGTTTGTGCATTATAAACAAATATAAAGAAAAATAGAAGAAAGCTAGATTTTATATCGTGTAAATATCTGTTACTCTTCAAATTTTCACCCACTAGTTTAAGCATCCACTGATGATTCTTGCTTGCCTCAATCATTTGTGATGGCAGAAAGTATCTTTACTTACATTATAGAATCCAAAGCACTTTAACAATATATTAATTTATTAATATAGAATTCTAGTAAACTCTTGAGATTACCTCAAGTTGTAAATATTATGCTGGTCTCATTTGAAAACATGTAAGACTTTTGTAGAAATCACTGGTCTTGTGGCCGTGCACGGTGGCTCATGCCTGTAATCGCAGCACTTTGGAAGGCCAAAGAGGGTGGATCACCTGAGGTCAGGAGTTCAAGACCAGCCTGGCCAACATAGCGAAACTCTGTCTCTACTAAAAATACAAAAAGGTAGCCAGGTGTGGTGGCGGGCACCTGTAATCGCAGCTACTCAGGAGACTGAAGCAGGAGAATCACGAACCTGGAAGGCGGAGGGTGCAGTGAACCAAGATCGTGCCATTGCACTCCAGCCTGGGAAACAAGAGCAAAACTCCATCTCAAAAAAAAAAAAGAAAAGAAAAGAAAGAAAAAAAAAGAAATAACTGGCCTTGTTTCCATTTACTTGTCGTTTCGTAAAGCTAACTTTTGCACTTTGTAAGGTGTCTTGACCCACTACATGGATCTCTCTGGATTCAAATTAGTACAGCACGTACCTAAATGTTCAGAGCCAGATCTAGGGGTTCAGTATAAACCTGTTTTTCTATTAGACGCCTTTATTTCTATAGAGGCAGTACCATCTTCTCAATCCCTTGTAATCCAACCATCTTTAACCTTTGACCTGAGCCACACTCTCAAATGCAATAATTTCCCGCTCTTCTTCGTCACTGGTCCCTCCTCTCCATTCCTGTTTCTGGCATCCTGGTGTAGTGTCCTGACTCCTCTCTGCCTTTAATTTTTCTACCTCTAATGTATCTTATATAATACCTGAGATTATTTTTCCTAAAGTGTAGTCCCATTCACAGTATTGCCTAATGCGAAGCCCAATGCAAAGCCCAGTGCTCATTAGAGACAGAACCCCAAAGCCTTTCAGGACTTGGCTCCGACTTACCATGGTAGCCACATCTTCCTCATCTGGCTTTAGCTTACTCTATAGTCACAAAAACAGGAAGTCTCAGTTGTTCCCAAACAATATCCTGAGGGTGATTGTGCCTTCACTTGGACAATTCCCTCCCATCATATCCCCATATCCAAATCTTAGCAATCCTTCAAGGCCTAGACCAATCCTTCTCTATGATTCTATCTTTCCTAATTCTGCAAACCAGAAATTAATTATCCTCTTCTGAGTCCTATTTTTATTTTATTCCTCTGAGTTCTATTTCTGTTTCCTCTGTGTCATTTATTACTTTCAACCTTGTGTTACAGGACAAGGTGGTTAACAACTACCTCAGACTTGGCATGACCAAAAACTGACATCATGGCCGGGTGCGGTGGCTCACGCCTGTAATCCCAGCACTTTGGGAGGCCAAGGCAGGTGGATCACCTGAGGTCAGAAGTTCGAGACCAGCCTGGCCAACATGATGAAATCCTGTCTCTACTAAAAATACAAAAATTAGCCAGGCGTGGTGACAGGTGCCTGTAATCCCAGCTACTTGGGAGGCTGAGGCAGGAGAATCACTTGAACCCGGGAGGCAGAGCTTGCAGTGAGCCAAGATCATGCCACTGCACTCCAGCCTGAGCAACAAGAGCAAAACTGTCTAAAAAAAAAAAAAGACATCATTTTCTCTCACACGCTAAATCTCTCAGAAATCTGGGAGTCATCCTGGAGTCCCACCTTCCCCTCAGCCTTTACTGTAATCATAAACCAAATTCTGGATGCCCTGAACATCTCTAACATTCACACCCATTCTGCCCTCTTGCAATGCTCTAGTTCTTGTCATCCTCATCACCTCATCACTCACGGAACTACAGCAACTAGTCTCTTTCTTGTCTTCTGATCTTACCCCCTCAAGTTCACCCTCCACACTACCACAGGAGACATCTTTTGGAAATTTAGAGTTTTACATCTCTCTCCTACTTAAACCCACCTATAGTTCTCCACTGCCTACAGAGTGCAGTCCTGGATCCACAGCACAGAATCCCCCATCCTGTAGTTTTGCATCTTACCACTTTCCACCTACAGTTTACAGTACGGTAATAGCAAACTGATTCCAGTTCCCTAAACACACTCTGCTGTTTTACAATTCTCCACCTCTGTTCTGCCTGGGCTGATCTTCCCTTCAAGACCCCTCTTCCAGAACTGCCCCCATTGCATTACCCCAGGAGCGCTAGTCATACAGGATACAATGAGTCGGGCCAGGAGTGGCCTTTGGCACCCACAGCTCCACTTCTGTACCTAGTGATGTCATTCTGGTTGAGTTCAAAATTCATCTTTCTCAGGAAGCTTTCCTGGAATTCTTCAACAAGCAGAAGTCTGTGCACAGGGCTTCTATCATAGCACCTTGCCATGTTTTTTTGTTTGTCTGTTTGTTTTGAGAGTCTAGCTCTGTCGCCCAGGCTGGAGTGCAACGGCGTGATCTTGGCTCACTACAACCTCTGCCTCCTGGGCTCAAGTGAGTCTCCTGCCTCAGCCTCCAAGTAGCTGGGATTATAGGCACCCACCACCACGCCCAGCTAATTTTTGTATTTTTAATAGAGATGGGGTTTCACCATGTTGGCCAGGCTGGTCTCAAACTCCTGACCTCAAGTAATCTGCCCACCTCCACCTCCCAAAGTGCTGGGATTATAGGCGTGAGCCACCATGCCGGGCCGCCATGGTTTCTTTTGAAGCTACCTGGCTGTGTGTTTGCTTCCTTCATTACCAGAGTTAAAGGCAAAGTCCATGACTTACTAATCTTTATAGCTCCAACTCCTAGCCCAGTGTCTCATACATTCAATAAATGTTGGTTAAACTGAAATGTTATATTCATGCCATCTCACTTTCAGGACTGATTTGCTAGAGAGGAATTCTGACTTATATTACATATCTTTACATCATCTATAGTCATCATACACAAAGCTGGCTAAATATCAGAATCTCCTGAAGAGTTTTTTTGTTTTGTTTTGTATTAAATATAGCTTCCTGGGCCAGGCACGGTGGTTCACACCTGAAATCCCAGCACTTTGGGAGGTTGAGGCAGGCAGATCATTTGAGGTCAGGAGTTCAAGACCAACCTGACTGACATGGTGAAACCCTGTCTCTACTAAAAATACAAAAAAATTAGCCAGGCGTGGTGGCACACACCTGTAGTCCCAGCCACTCAGGAGGCTGAGGCAGGAGCATCGCTTCAACCTGGGAGGCAGAAGTTGCAGTGAGCTGAGATCATGCCATTGCACTCCAGCCTGGGTGACAGAACGAGACTGTCAAAAAACAAAACAAAACAAACAAACAAACAAAATATATATATATATATATGGGAATTGAGTGTATTACAAAGATGCCATTTCATATCATGGGGGAATGGATAGCAACCATTTCTCCAATAGTGCTAATTTTAATAATTTCCCTAGGCCATAATGTGATCAGTAGTTTAATAATTTGATTGTGATAGAGAACTAACGCTGACTAAATAGACAACATGTATACAAAGCATAGGACACAGAGCCACTTTGCTGGAATGAGTGGCTACTCTCAGGTATTTATTCACCTGGGCAATGCGTTTGCTCTTACGTTTACCTTTGATGTTTATGAGGTATGCTGCAAGTAAAATTGCCAGGTCAAGGCCAAAGATTAAAGAACAGAATAAGTGGAGGGAGTGGAATGTAATGAAAGTGAAGAAGTTTATTTTGTCAGTTTTAATATAATTTATTATTTTTAGCATCTAATAACTAAATATATTTATATTCAAAATTCCTTTATTATTGAAATCCCTGCAGCAAAAATAACTTTGATATTGTCCCTCTAAAAATTCTAACTCCTAATTTCCTTAATCTCCGGAAACAATGGTTTTGATAATATACTTTTCGTAGTGATAAGCATCTTAGGAATGATACTATTGGCTTACAACAGAATAATTTATATTTAATAAATAGTATTGCCTGACCTTATGGAACTTACAGATGAAGGGAAGAAGAAACCATTAAACAACATCAACATGACCAAACCTAAACTCACCTTTTTTCTCCCAAATCCAGACTTCTTCACATCTGTTTAAGAGAAGCATACCATGTCTTACTCAACTCTGGCCACTACATATTTCTCCAGCCTCATCTCTTGCCACTTTTTCCCTCAAACATTCCTTTCCAGGCCATGTGCCATGGCTCACACCTGTAATCCCAGCACTTTGGGAGGATGAGGCAGGTGGATTACCTGAGGTCAGGAGTTCGAGACCAGCCTGGCCAACATGGTGAAACCCCATCTCTACTAAAAATACAAAAATTAGCCAGGCATGGTGGCAGGTGCCTGTAATCCCAGCTACTCTGGAGGCTGAGGCACAAGAATAACTCAAACCTAGGAGGCTGAGGTTGCGGTGAGATGGCGCCACTGCACTCCAGCCTGGGTGACAGAGCAAGATTCCGTCTCAAAACAACAACAAAAATTCCTTTCCAGATACAATAAAATCACTTCACTTTTCTCACTTCCTGGTTTTTATATATGTGTTGCCTCTGCTTTAATCACCCTTTTCTACCCCTTTGTCACTTGCCTACTTAGCAAGCAGCTCTTCACCCACTCTAGGAAGCTTGACCTGACACCCTCCTCACTAGTTTTTGTTGGCCTCTTATCTCTCTGCTCCCTATGGCACCTGCACTATGCCCATCATAGCTGCTACTACGCTGAATTGTATTTATCTGTTTACTTCTCTCCTTCACCACCAGACTATAAACTCGCTGATGGTAAGGATTGTGCCTATTATGTTTACTCCTATACCTCTAGGCTTAACACAATGCCTGGGACATGGCAGGCATTCAATAGTTCATTGGTTAAATGGATGGATGGATGAATGAATGAATGAACAGTGTGATAAGTGTTATAGAAAAAAATTATCAAAAAGTGTCAAGATCACCTTCAGGTTTGATGATTCACTGGAAGGACTCACAGGACTCAGAAAAGCTATTACACTCACAATTATGGTTTACTACAGCAAAAGAATGCAGACTTAAATCAGCAAAAAAAAAAAAAAAGGTACATAGGGCAGAGTCCATGAGAAACCAAGAACAAGCTTCCAGTTGTCATCTCTCAGATGAATCTCACAAACAGCACTTAATTCCCCCAGTTAAACAATGCGTGATAACAAGCGCAAAGTGTTGCCAACCGGGGAACCCCACCAAAGCCTTGATTCAGAGGTTTTTATTGGGGTCAGTCACATAGGTGTGGAATACCTGCATGACCAACTCTAGTTACTCTATCTCCAGCCTTCATCCAGAGGTCAAACTGATACAGCGTGGCCCAGGGCCTCAGTCACACAAAAACAGGCATTCATCATAAATGACATTGTTAGCGTAAACTATCCACGTAAACCAAAGTCTCAGGTACACAAAGACAGTCTTATCAGAAAGGATATTTCAAGGGCTCAGAGGTTACCTCCCAGGAACCATTCAAGGACCCTTCCTGAAGACCTTCGGAATGTGCAGAATTTGAAGAACCCAGGCCTACTGAGTTAACCCTTTACTTATTACAGAAACTTGGTAGACTCGGGTAGGCTAAAGCAGGCCTCCCAACAGAAACATCAGCTGAGCCGCATACAAATGTAGAAGCCGCATACAAATGTAGAAGCAGCATGAGCAAAATCACTGAGGCACAAGTGAATATGGCTCTTTGGGGGACTGAAAACTCATTCAGCTCAAGTCTCCTCTATTACAGATCCTCAAGTTTCAAGTCCCTATGACCACCCCTCCCCAACCTGCGTTTATCTTCTCTCTAGGATGTCTTTTCAAAATACTGGAAAAATGCTCCTCACATCATTCCGTATTCTTCTTAATCTAATTTTTATGGCATGCAGAACTTTATGCCCCTTGTCTCACAAAGCATTTCTTTCAAAATATGGTCTGTATCTATTTTGAAACTCAAAAAGTATTTATTATTTTCTTTCTTCTTTTTAACAATCTCTCCTAGGGGCACTTAAAGTACCCTAGTTACTTCCTAGGTTAGGGAGAATGGTAGGATAGCATAAAATATTAGGAGAGAGGAATAAGTTTATATCTCAAAATATAGTCTCATTATACTCATATGTCTCCTTGCAAATTTCTCAAGAGAAAACAGTCTTGCCGGGTGCAGCGGCTCACGCCTATAATCCCAGCACTTCAGGAAGCCGAGGCGGGTGGATCACCTGACGTCAGGAGTTTTAGACCAGCCTGGTCAACATGGTGAAACCCCCTCTCTACTAAAAATGCAAAAAAATTAGCCCAGTGTGGTGGCGGGCATATGTAATCCCAGCTACTTGGGAGGCTGAGGCAGGAGAATCGCTTGAACCTGAGAGATAGAGGTTGCAGTGAGCCAAGACCACACCATTGCACTCCAGCCTGGGCAACAAGAACAAAACTCCGCAAAAAAAAAAAAAAAAAAAAAAAAGAAAGAAAGAAAGAGAGAGAGAGAAAGAAGGAAAGAAAAAAGAAAGAAAGAAAACAATGTCTTATATATCACTTGAATTCCCAGTTGCACATTGCTCATGAATTTATATTAGGCCATGTCTGCATGGCCATGCTCTACAATTAAATAAAATGATAAATGTGAATAGTGCTGCAATGAACATACATGTGCATGTATCTTTGTAATAGAATGATTTATATTCCTTTGGGTATATACCCAGCAATGGTATTGCTGAGTCAAATGGTATTTCTGGTTCTAGATCTTGAGACATGGAATCAACCCAAATGCCCATCAATAACAGACTAGATAAAGAAAATGTGGTACATATACACCATGGAATACAATGCAGTTACAAAAAGGAATGAGATCATGTCTTTTGCAGGGACATGGATGGAGCTGGAAGCCATTATCTTCAGCAAACTAACACAGGAACAGAAAACCAAACACTGCATGTTCTCACTTATAAGTGGGAGCTGAACAATGAGAACACATGGACAAAGGAGGGAAACAACACACACTGGGGCCTGTCAGGGTGTGGGGTGGGGGAAGGGAGAGTATTAGGAAAAACAGCTAATGCATGCAGGGCTTAATAACTAGGTGATGGGTTGATAGGCACAGCAAGCCACCATGGCACACGTTCACCTGTGTAACAAACCTGCACATCCTGCACATGTACCCCGGAACTTAAAATTAAAGTTAAAATTAATTTTTAAATGATAAATGTGAAAACAACATACTGCCTACATTCAACATATTCAATAAATCATTATTGAAACCAAACCCCAATATTTTAAGCATCATTTCCAAATTTACCTCTTCATCAAAAGGGATAACAATTTCAGTGTGTATAGACCTCAAGTCTTTTTTTTTTTTTGAGACGGAGTCTCGCTCTGTCACCCAGGCTGGAGTGCAGTGGTGTGATCTCGGCCCACTGCAACCTCTGCCTCCCGGGTTCAAGCAGTTCTCCTGTCTCAGCCTCCCCAGTAGCTGGGATTACAGGCGCTGGCCACCATGCCTGGCTAATTTTTGTATTTTTAGTAGAGACAGGGTTTCACCTTGTTGGTTAGGCTGGTCTAAAACTCCTGACCTCAGGTGATCCACCCTACTCGGCCTCCCAAAGTGCTGGGATTACAGGCATGAGCCACCACACCCAGCTAGAGCTCAAGTATTGAGTAAAGTATACTTTCTTAACATTCAGAGTATTTAAAAAATTTAATTAGGAGGTCATTAGGCTGAAACAACTCCGGCACCTTGGGTCCCCTACTAGTAAACCAAAACCTAACTCAATGTCAACAGTAAAATGAAACTTAAGCTTAACCAATCAGAAACCACCAACTAACCTCTAACTAGGAACTTTCCACTTCAACCAATCAAATATTTTCTTTGTCTTGCTTCCACAAACACCTTATAAAAGTTTTCCCATCAAACCCCCTTAATGGAGTCCTGGACTGCTTAAGATCTGGTGCTGCCCAATTCATGAATCTCTGCCTGCACAAATAAATTCTTCCAAATTTTAATGTGCCTAAGTTTATCTTTCAACAAAAGCAACCAAATTTTACAAAAGTTAAAAACTAAAACTAAAATTTTCCACAAGAAAATACTGGGGCAGGGGAGGTAAATTAAACTGGGCTATGTAGCTAAAGCCAAAATCAAATTAAACGAGGCCTAATGAGAACCAGGCAGAAGCCTAAGAAAAATCTCGTACACCCTTTTCACCCTGGCATTGCTTTGCTTAGAGTCCATCAGAGTCCGTATTTAAAGGGATAAAACGTGAACACATTTACTAAAGAAATTGCTCTGCTTTCTCACATAATGATATAGGCTCCATGCATGGTTAGTGATATTGAGAATGATGCATATGAGAACCAGGAAAAAAAAGAGATAAGGATTGCTAAAAGAAAGAGAAACTGCAAATGTGGGTGAATTCCTGTGAACTCAATAATTTTTGAAAGCTATATGAGAGACTGAAAAGGACAATAAAATATTAAAGTTGACCAAGCACGGCGGCTCACATCTGTAATCTCAGCACTTTGGGAGGCCAAAGCGGGCGGATCACCTGAGGTCAAGAGTTGGAGACCAGCATGGCCAACATGGTGAAACTTCGTCTCTACTAAAAATACAAAAAAAATTAGCTGGGAGTGTGGCGCGTGCCTGTAGTCCCAGCTACCCGGAGAGGCTGAGGCAGGGGAATTGCTTAAACCCTGGAGGTGGAGGTTGTAGTGAGCCAAGATTGTACCACTGCACTCCAGCCTGAGCAACAGAGGGAGACTCTATCTCAAAAAAAAAAAAAAAAAAAAAAATTAAAGTTGATATTACTGCTCAACTTCAAAGCCATCTCTCTCATAAGATTGATTCACAAGAATAAGCAGAGGCTTTATTTATTTATTTATTTATTTATTTTTTGAGAAGGAGGCTCACTCTGTCACCCAGCTGGAGTGCATTGGGGTCACTGCAACCTATGCTCCCCAGGTTCAAGCGATTCTCCTGCCTCAGCCTCCCAAATAGCTGGGATTACAGGCAACTGCCACCAGGTCCAGCTAATTTTTGTATTTTTAGTGGAGGCAGGGCTTTCACCATCTTGGCCAGGCTGGTCTTGAATTTCTGACCTCGTGATCCACCCGTCTCAGCCTCCCAAAGTGCGGGGATTATAGGCGTGAGCCACCCTGCCCGGCCCTCGAGGTTTTATTTTAAATGTAAACATTTCAAAGACTACAGCATGACCTTGAACATCATCTCTTTAAAAGAAAACAAGCTGTGAGAAGCTAAAAGCTTGTGATTTTAATGAGGGTTAACGATGATAATGTAAAGCTTCTTTGCATATAATAATCCATTTATTACAACAGCTCATGCTTGTCTGCTGAGCCACCTGTTTCATATCCAAGACACAGTAAGCATATTTTAGTAGAAAGTCTTAAGTTACTCTAAGACATTCTAAATTTGGCTCAATGTTATCATCTTACACAATGAGCCAAAATTCAAATGTATGGATTGCTTCTCTCCCAATCAGACTTATGCCAATTGTCAAAGGAAACCAGAGAATATTGGGTGAAGGATGGTTTCCACATTATCCCTGAGCTAACATTAAAGATAGCCTATTCCAGCTGGGCGCGGTGGCTCACGCCTGTAATCCCAGCACTTTGGGAGGCCGAGGCGGGCGGATCACGAGGTCAGGAGATCGAGACCATCCTGGCTAACACGGTGAAACCCCGTCTCTACTAAAAATACAAAAAATTAGCCGGGCGAGGTGGCGGGCACCTGTAGTGTCAGCTACATGGGAGGCTGAGGCAGGAGAATGGCGTGAACCCAGGGGAGCGGAGCCTGCAGTGAGCTGAGATCGCGGCACTGCACTCTAGCCTGGGCGACAGCGAGACTCCATCTCAAAAAAAATAAAAAATAAAAAAAATAAAGATAGCCTATTCCAAAATCAGGTCAAAGACATAATTATTCTGTTAACAAAACACAGAAACACAAAACAATTTTAAGGAGCAAGAGAAAATGTTAATATGTTCTGAAATTCCCACTAGCATAATTGACCAAAACAATTCCAAAATTCCCCAAATTTTAATTCACATTAATTACAAATGACAAACACAATGAATATAAACTGTAATGGTCTAAACTAATTTGACTAAGCATGCAATGCACTGTTGGCAAGGTCAGGCTTTTGTGCTCAATTACTGTTCATTCATCCTGATTTTAAAGAAACTGTTTTGTTTTGTGAGAAGAAACAACGATCCCACTATCCTAAGAACAATTAACCAATGTGAAAAGTTACACAACAATCCAGTGGCATGGGGTGTGGAGGGGGGCACTGCATTTAGTTAAAATCTAAAAACACACAAGTAAACACCAAAGACTACTTGTGAATTGATTCTGTTTATCACAAACCGTAAAACTTTCTCCGTAGCAGTTTGTGACTGAGTTGCATGTACGAAAGCATCAGGAGTGTGGTCAGCACAAGAAAATCTATTCCCTAGGAATAATGACAATGATGGGTGGTGGCAGAAGTAGCAAATAACCAAAATGGTCATTGGCGGTGGCAAGACACAGAGCAACACTTATGACACTGAGGGTCTAGACATTGAACCTTGCTGTTTTAAGATCTGGAAAAATTAGAGGTGATCCTTTTTGGAGGCAGACCCTTTCTGATTCTCTTGTGTTGGAATGAAGGAAATGTTCAGTATACCAAGAGACAAAAACAGGCTGAAACAGATTTTTACTATCCCTTATTGTCAATTAAAAACAAAAAAACTGCAGCAGCAAGTATCATCCAGGCATATCTAACCTGCTGCTACCTTCTGCCTTAAAGTGGGAGTTTTTAGTTATCCAATTGGCCCAGAACCCCAGAAATGTGCAGTTTGTTCGTTCTTAGGGAAGATACAGAAGAGATATCTGCTACCTGCACCAGCAGAGCTGGGTGACCATTCCAAAGGAGGGAAATGTTCTAACCTCTGTTACTGCTTTCCTCAGAGCAGAAACTGTGGGCCAGCGGTGCCATCTAGTCACAGCTTTCTTACTGAACCCATGACAATGAGGAATAGGTGTGTTTGTTTCTTAAAATATATATATTAAAAAGTAAAACACAAAAATTAAGTAAGAAAGCATAATTTTTAGATAAATGCTTACTTTTCACAGACAATGAAAAGAGCAGTAGCAGATATATTTTCTGTATCTTCCCTAGGGACAAAGAAACTGAGCAGTTCTGGGGCTCTGGACCAATTGGATAACTCAATGTGTGAATGTACTCTTCCTTGATTTTCCCAAGTACACAGTCTGTATTCTGGATAGTGCAGCAGTGTCCATTATATATATAATCCCTATAAAAACTCTGTGCAATTGACATTGTTATGACATTCACACTCACCAGTATGTGAAACTTTTTTAACTGCAAATGTCAGAAGCCCAATAAAAATTAACTGTGCAAAAAAAAAAAAATCCAATAATTCACATTTCTGCAAACAAACTAAATGTCCATCAGCTGATAAGTGGATAAAG
Organism: Pongo pygmaeus; assembly: GCF_028885625.2. Taxonomy (NCBI): domain Eukaryota; kingdom Metazoa; phylum Chordata; class Mammalia; order Primates; family Hominidae; genus Pongo; species Pongo pygmaeus. The sequence continues at coordinate 77,848,446 of NC_072385.2, forward strand.
AAAACATGGTATATCCATCCAATGAAATATTATTCAGCCACAAAAAGGAAGAATGTAGTGATATATACTATAACACGAATGAACCTTGAAAACAACCACCACCTTTTTATCCTCATTGCTATAATTCAACATTTGATCCATTGGTCCCACCATTTCTCACTATTCATCAACTTTCTCTTGGCTTCATGTACACAGCGCCTTGTCTAGCCTAGATTTCATGGTCCCCTCCTTATACTCACTCTTCTGCAAACATCCATAACTCCTTTGCCCCTCTCTCCTTCAGTCATCGTTGCCTAGTGTATTAGTCAGCTTGGGCTGCCATAACAAAATACCGTAAACTGGGTTACTTAAACAACAGAAATGTATTTTCTCACAGTTCTGGAAACTAGCAGTCCCAGATCAAGGTCTGGCAGAGTCTGTCCTTGGAAAAGGCTCTCTTCCTGGCTTGTAGATGGCTGCCTTTTCACAGTCCTCACGTGATGAGGAGGGAGGGAAAGCCCAAAAGCTCTCCGGTGTCTCTTCTTATAAGGAAACTAATCCTATCAGAGCTCCTCCCTCAAGATTTCATTAAACTTAATTACCGCCTTACTTCAAACACAGCAACATTGGGGGTTAGAGCTTCAACATACAAATTTTTTTTTTTTTTTTTTTTAGACAAGGTCTCGCTCTGTCCCCCAGGCTGGAGTACAGTCACTCAATCTTGGCTCACTGCAAACTCTACCTCCTGGCCTCAGCCTCCTGAGTAGCTGGGATTACAGGCATACGCCACCTCAGCCAGCTAACTTTTTTGTATTTTTAATAGAGACAGGGTTTCGCCATGTTGGCCAGGCTGGTCTCAAACTCCTGGCCTCAAGTGATCCTCCTGCTCAGCCTCCCAAAGTGCTGGGATTACAGGCATGAGCCACCGTGCCAGCTGAGCTTCAGCATATGAATTTTAAGGGTGGAGGGACACAATTAGTCCACAGCACCTAGAAAACCCCAACCCCAGATGAATCCTACCATTCGCTTTTTCCATGCCTGCACCAAACAGGTACAATTTGCTAGAAAAAAAAGTCACCCAACTGAATAGACTGGTTTCTCTTGAAATTCATGATCACAAACTTCAAAGGGCATGTAGCAAGGCACCACTGTCCAGCAATCTCACTGTGTTTCTTGAGTGGACTTGCTCTTCCATCCCCCAAAATAACTTCTTCCCTTAACTTCACATACCTTCTTTCCCCCCTTCCTCTCAGCTGCTCCCCTTGCCTCAAAATTCACTAGAGACTGAAGCCAAATAAATTTTTCCCATCCTCCCTTAAGCAAATCTTCTAATTCACCTGCATCTGGCTGGGCACAGTGGCTCATGCCTGTAATCCCACTACTTTGAGAGACAGGTGGATCACCTGAGGTCGGGAGTTCGAGAACAGCCTGGCCAACATGGTGAAACCTATCTTTACTAAAAATACAAAAAAAAAAAAAAATTAGCTGGGTGTGGTGGCACACACCTGTAATTCCACCTACTAGGGAGGCTGAGGCAGGAGACTAGCTTGAATCCAGGAGGTGGAGGTTGCAGTGAGCCGAGATCGTGTCACTGCACTCCAGCCTGGGCAACAGAATGACACTCTGTCAAAAGAAAGGAAGGAAGGAAGAAAGAAAGAAAGGAAAGAAGGGAGGGAGAGAGGGAGGGAAACTAATTCACCTGCATCTGTTCTCAGCCTTACACTCTCTGCCATCCCAGTGAAAGAAATTTTCCTCCTCCTCTGTGTATAACTGGATGTTGAATGAGCGCTTTTCCTATGGTTTCAGAATTTGAGTTAAGGCTCTAAAACTGAAAACAATGAGTAATAATTGCCCCAACACTCTATAAAATCTAAGATAGCAGAATTAGTGCATAATTATCAACTCCTATCACTCATTCCAGCCAAAAAGCAGAATAGTAGAAATTTGGAACACAGATTGATGAGAGGCATTGAGGTAGAGAGTTGCCAGCCTAGTTAGAAATGATGTGACATTTTTCTCACCTCTCTGTAGAGGAAGTTAGAGTCTCACTTCCCTATCTTCCCCTCCAAACTAAGCAATGGGAGCCTAAGAGAATCACAGTAGAGAATGAGGAAAAGATTGGCATCTCCCTCTCCAACTAGACATTTATTAAGCTGTACAATAGTCCTGTGCTATCATGAGTTAGAAGCCAAGCCCAGGCCCAGGAAGAGAGTTATCAGGAAGTCTTGCCATATGTCCCCTAGAGCTAGACTAAGCCTTAATAGAGTTTAAATCCATTTTTTGATGTCTGATTCTTGATCATTTTTAACGCTCACCACTTCCTCTTCCCCTTGTGGCCCCCATCTGGGCAAGCTGATAAGAAAGCTCAGGTGCTCCCTCCTTTGGCACTTGTGGGAGATTCTAACCACCGAAGCCTCTGCCTACCCATACTCAGGGACCGTCTCCCAACCCCACCCAACTACCAGAAGAAAAACTCCAAGCCAATCTCCTTTTCCTACTCTCTGAAGTCACCTTTAGACCAGTTTGTGAAGCCTGTCCTGCTCTCCCCAAAAAGCCTCATTATGAAAGAAATACACCTGGCCGGGTGCAGTGTCTCATGCCTGTAATCCTAGCACTTTGGGAGGCCAAGGCAGGCAGATTGCTTGAGCTCAGAGTTCAAGACCAGCCTGGGCTACATGGTGAAACCCCGTCTCTAATAAAATACAAAGAATTAGCCGGGCGTGGTGGCATGCGCCTGTAGTCCCAGCTACTCAGGAGGCTGAGGCAGAAGAATTGCTTGAACCCAAGAGGCAGAGGTTGCAGTGAGCTGAGATAATGCCACTGCACTCCAGCCTGGGTGACAGAGCGAGACTCCGTCTCAAAAAAAAAAAAAAGAATACACCTTTTCACACCCTTTTGATGTGTGTGTATGACATCATCAGTCTTGACATCGAATAAGAATGTTGGGTGAGAGTCTATCCTGCTATTGCAAAGTGGCCATACCAGGAACATTTAAGAATATGGACACTATTGCCTGCTTCCCACAGAGAATTTGGAAGACAGAGGCTACCTGAAGCCACCAGAAATGGCAGAGTAAGAATAGAGATCAATAGTTGAAACAAGCTATAATTTTACCTATTTGGAGGACAAGGATGTGTGAGTTTGTGTTCCAAAAGAACCCAAGAAATCCATTTTGAAGGTACTTCACTTAAGAGAGCTAAGAGCCAAGACAAGAGGATCTCAGCAGTTAGAAGCTGTGCAATAGGGCCGGGTGCAGTGGCTCATGCCTGTAATCCCAGCACTTTGGGAGGCCAAGGTGGGTGGATCACCTAAGGTCAGGAGTTCCAAGACCAGCCTGACCAACATGGAGAAACCCCATCTCTACTAAAAATACAAAATTAGCCAGGAGTGGTGGCATGCACCTGTAATCCCAGCTACTGGGGAGGCTGAGACAGGAGAATCGCTTGAACCCAGGAGGCAGAGGTTACTGTGAGCCAAGATTGCGCCACTGCACTCCAGCCTGGGCAACAAGAGCAAAACTCCATCTCAAAAAAAAAAAAAAAAAGCAGTACAAGTACAATAGACCACCAGGAGCAGAGGCTGGGAGAGTCACAAAAGATCACCCAGAGAGCACTCACACTGGGAAACGGCTTTAGTTTGGCAGTCCTAGCAGAGGTCACCCATGTAAACCATACCTATAACCCATATCATGGCCAGATTTTGGATGTCTGTAGTAATGGTAGAAATGGAAAACATCCAATGTTGGTCAAAGAAGAATTCCATTGGCTCCAAAAATTGAATTATTTCATTCCTTCCTCTATTCTATTTTCCTATGTCTCAATCCTGGAAGAGTCATAAGAATTATTGAGGCAGGAGGAGGCAAAAAAAAAAACTTGTGAATGAACAAATTAGACTCTTTCTTCACCTCCCTGAGTAGTAGAGTGGAGAGGTCTTGAATTGCATGAGAGGCCTGTGGCTTCTGCTTAAGCTGTAGAAATCTGGAAAGAGCATCCCACTCTTCGAGCAACAAAAACAATCACAACAGTAACAACAACAAAGCCAGACCATCGGAAAATTCACAACTCTCTTCTTGAGCGCATCAGAGAGCTGAAGAGACAGAACAAGCTACTAACCGGAAATCTTAGGAAAGACGGGCACCTGCAAAGAGAGCTGGGGCATGAGCTCTTGCCACCTGGAACAGTCACCACCAAACACTGGCAAGAAGAAGAATTCAACCAAATACTTTAATTGCTAAAACCTGAGTATGGGCTATTACTGTGCACTGAATTGTATCCCTCCACAATTCATATTTTGAAGCCCTAATCCCCAATATGATAATGCTTGGAGATGGAGCCTTTGGGAGGTAATTAGGTTTAGATGAAGGTGTGAGGGTATCTTCATACAGGGATTAATACCCTTATAAGAAGAGACCTGGGAACTTGCTCACGTTTTCTCTCTCTCCCTTCCTTCCCCTTCCTTCCTCCCTCCCTCCTTCCGTCTCTCTCCTTCTCCTTCCCTGCTCTCTCTTTCCCCCTCCCTCTCTGCCTCTCTCTTTCCCCTATAACCCTACTCTCTCTTTCCTTGTAAGGACACAGAGAGAAAGTGACCAACTACAAGCCAGAAGAGGACCCCTACCAGGAACTGGATTGGCCAGCCCCTTGATCTTAGACTTCCCAGCCTCCAGAAGTATAAGAAATACATTTCTGGGCCAGGCGCGGTGGCTCACACCTGTAATCCCAGCACTTTGGAAGTCCAAGGCGTGCGGATCACAAGGTCAGGAGTTCGAGACCACCCTGACCAACATGGTAAAAGCCCATCTCTACTAAAATACAAAAATTAGCCCAGCATGGTGGCATGCACCTGTAATCCCAGCTTACACAGGAGACTGAGGCAGGAGAACCACTTGAACCCGGGAGGCAGAGGTTGCAGTGAGCCGAGATCACTCCACTGCACTCCAGCCTGGGCAACAGAGCAAGACTCTGTCTCAAAAAGAGAAAGAAAGAAATACATTTCTGTTGTTTAAGCCAACCAGTCTATGGCCTTCTGGCTCAAGCTGACTAAGACAGCTACCCAGAGAATATAGAACCCTTGGGGACCATAGACACAAGAGGAATTTGCAATCACTCAAAAGCTTGTCTCCATGGACCTCACTGGACCTTACAAAAAAGACTCAGGTAAGAGCAACAATCCTGAGAGTGTCCCTCGTGGTGTAGCCCTGGGGAAGGGGGACACAGTCACTGTGGGAATGGCAGAAGCCTCACTGGATGCTTCTTCCCCGTCTCTCCAAAGAAATAGAAGCCTTAGGTGCTGTGGGAAGGCAACAAACACCATTAGCCTAAGACATTGTGAAAAGCAGCCAGGCACAGTGGAGCATGCCTGTAGTCCCAGCTACTCCAGAGGCTGAGGTGGGAGGACCCCTTGAACCCAGGAATTTGAATCCAGCCTGGGCAACATAGTGAGACCCCCCCCTCCCCCAAAAGAAAGAGAGAGAGAAGGAAGGAAGAAAGGGAAGGTGGGAGGGTGGCAGAGAGGAGGGAAAAGAAAGGAGAAAGGTGAGGGAAGGGGAGGGGAGGGGAGGGGAGGGGGAGGGGAGGGGAGGGGGAAGCTGGTGGGGATGGGAGAGGGAGGGAGGGGGGAGGGGGGAGGGGAGGGGAAAAAAAGAAAAAGAAAGAAAAAGCTGTGGAAACTGATTGCAGCTCAGGGAAGAAACAGAACAAGACTCTCTACCCCTAGGGAAGGGGCAGAAGGAATGCTGGGCTCAGAATGACATCTGGGATGGGGCTATGAACACAGAGAATGCCACCAGCACCCAAGACCCTGAGACATAGTGCCTGCCTGAGACTGAGGGTTAATCAGAACAACAGACAGCACAAGCCCCTGACTTCCCACCTCCAGGCTAACAAGCTGCTAGTGACAACTAACAATGACTTCCTGCGAGGAGAGAGCATGGAGAGGCATCTCTGAGGTGGCAAGGAAAGCAGGAAACAGATTGCACATTCAAGTGAATTCTGAAGAGAATTTTAGGAAAGTACTAGTTACAGAGTGGCAGGTAGATTCCAGGACTAACAAGAGTGCTGCAGCACTGAGGCATTAGCACCCATGGGGAAGTGTTAAGGCCAGAGCAGCAAGGAGGAGAAGCAGCAGAATTGGAGTGAGAGCTGGAAGCGGGCAAGTAGGTCCTGCCCAGTAGCAGCCACAGTGGCAGAGAAATACAGCCACTGCCTCGCCATAATGAATTATGGCTTCCTAATTTTTAGTGTGTCTCTCCTCTTGTATCTCCTGCTGGTACTTCCCATTGGCTAATCCAACCAATAGCCAGAGGGCCAGGGAGTTGGGGTGTTGCAATCCATAATGGGCCACAGAGCAAAGCCAAGGAAGGTAGAGAATGGATGGATGGGAACAAATGGAAAATACTAGCATAATACATTCTCGCGCTCCTCCTGCATCAACACAACGCTGGCTCCAACTTCATAGCCATGCAGCCTCTCCCTCCTCAGGGTTCAAACCAGGCCCTCTTCTCTTTTCTCTCTACTCACTCTCTCTCTAATCTCTACTCCCACAGTGATTACTTTTATATTTACATTAGCCTAGTCCTCTCCACTGCGTCCTGCGCTCAGATCCAACTATCTGCTGACAGCTACACTCTGGTGTCCCAGACATTGCATTTCTGACCCATCTGAGCCTATTAATGGTCTTAATTCTTCTCTCTATATATCCAATTCATCAGCAAGTCTGATCAATTCCACCTGTAAAATATATTCCAAACCTGCCCATCCTTCCTTCTTGTCACCCCTGTCACAACATCAGTCCATGCCACCACATTAGTCCTAATCACAACATTTCTCTCTTGTCCTCCTCTGATCCATTCTAGACCTGGCAGCCAGAGGGGACCAACTTAAAATGTACACTAGATCATGCTACTTCCCTGTTTAAACTTTCCGCTGTTTTCCCAAACCCCATGCTATGCTCTGCCTTCCTCTTCTACTTCGTACCCACCTGCTTACTACTCTCCTGCTTACTACTCTCTAGTGACACTGGCTTTTCCACATCCTCAAAGAAGCCAAATTCTCTCCTGACTCGTGGCACCCCTCCTGCTACAAGTCACTGCTCCCGCCTGGCCCCCATGTTTCAGAAGGTGTCTTCTTCTCATCCTTCAGATTGGCTAAGATATCTCCTCAGGAATGTATTCCCTGGCCACTGTTTTTGAAGTTTGTTCTCTCTCCATCCCATTATTCTCTTTTTACCTAGTTTATTTCCTTCTTAGTATTAACCACATTACAATTTATCTGTTTATGTTTGTGTTTTTGTCAGTCTCTCATTAGAATGCAAGCTCCATAAACCACATTCTAATTTATCTGTTTATATGTTTGATTGTGTTTTTGTCAGTCTCTCGCTAGAATGCAAGCTCCATAAAGCAAGGATTATGCCCTGTGGCTCTCTTGACATCTCTATGGTCTCAAGCCTAGCACAGGGCCTGGCATAAAGTAAGTATTCAATAAATATTAGAGCACCTTATCGTGCTTTCCATGTGCCAGGGACTATCCTTAGTTTCATAAAAATAAGACTGCATTAAGTCTGCATAACAACCCTGGGAGGTAGGTATTTACTATCATTCCCATTTACAAAAGAGGAAACTGAGGCATAGAAAGGGTAAGTATCTTATCAACAGTCACATGTTTAGGAGGCGAAAGAGGTAAGATGCAAACCCAGGCAGTCTGATGCCGGAGCCAGCACTTTTAACCACTATGCAATACCTATTCCCCCATTCACTTCCACAGATGAATTAATAACTACATAAATACATTAATAAAGTGGAAGGACAGACATAGATTGTATCCATAAGTCTGCCTAGGGAAGGAAAGAGGATAGTACTGAAGACTGAGTTTGTCTGATTGATACATGTGAGGAGCGTGTGCCAAGCACAGAGAATCATACCTGCAAAGCAACAGAGGCAGGAGAACGTGTTGCAAGGGAACAAGCAGTTCAGTTTACTTGGAGTATAAAGTGAAAAGGGGGAGGGAAGGAAATAGGGTAGGAAGAAAAAGTTGATGAGGCCAATAGGAAAGGAAAAGTTTATAGTCCATACAAAGCAGTTTAAATTTTATCCTTAAAGACTTAGGAATCCACTGAAAAAATTTAATCAGGATGGAGACACAATTCTATTTGTGATTGAGAAAGATCCTTCTGGTCGTGGTGTAGTGGGTGTAGTACAGACTTTCTTAAAGTTGAGTAGGCTACATTCTTTCAAGAGAAGAATTTTTTCCTGAACACTTCAGGGTCTGCTGATACTTTTAATTATAATGTTACTATATAACAAAATATAACTTCCATATTGTTACAGCTTTTAGTCATAAAAGCAATATAAATGTATACCCTGTCTAAACTAAACTACAAACTAAATTAAAATATAGTTAAAGGGCCGGGTTCTGTGGCTCACGCCTGTAATCCCAGCATTTTGTGAGGCCAAGGCAGGCAGATCACCTGAGGTTGGGAGTTGGAGACCAGCCTGGCGAACATGGTGAAACCCCGTCTCTACTAAAAGTACAAAAATTAGCTGGGCGTGGTGGGGCACGTCTGTAGTCCCAGCTACTTGGGAGGCTGAGGTAGGAGAACTGCTTGAACACAGGAGGTGGAGGTTGCAGTCAGCCAAGATTGTGCCACTGCACTCCAGCCTGGGCCACAGAGCAAGACTCCATCTCAAAAAAAAAAAAAGTAGTTAAGCATAATTTAATGCAGTGGTGTTTTACTTAACGTAGTTGCTTATTCAGAACATGCAGTGGTATTAACTGTTTTGATGCAGGTTCATTGGAGTTTGAAGAAAAGGGAAAAGGAGATCTGAGAAGTTGCTGGTGGATTTAAGTTGGATCATTTTTAATGTCCTTCAGCAGTCATAGGTAAATAAATCCCTTTTAAATTATATTTTGGCCGTTGAACTATACTTGACATAACTCTACTTCCAGAATAACATCTCAGACTGAACCTCATGGATTATAGCTTCAGTAGTAACAACTACAAGAATTTAAACTTTTTATATTTTTCTTTCTATGCTAATCTAAAAATGCTTAATGTAAACATATAAACGTATTCTGTATCATCTATATCTTCATAACAAAGCTCTGCTACAAGATTTTAGTGCCTACATTTGCTTTTGAGTTTACGATCCAATTACTACTATTTGAATTATATCAGATTTGTGTGAGGAAATGGGGGTGGGGGATTCTTAATAGGTAAATGCTCCTTTCCATCATTTCTGGCTGGGTGAAAGCTAACCGATTCAAGGAGTTCAAGGAGTTCTGAAGAAGAGAAAAATGTTCAGAATACCTGGAAACTGGAGGAAGAATTAAGAAAAGGCTGGATAAGCCTGGGCGCGGTGGCTCATGCCTGTAATCCCAGCACTTTGGGAGGCCGTGGCGGGTGGATTGCCTGAGGTCAGGAGTTCAAGACCAACCTGGCCAACATGACGAAAACCTATCTCTACTAAAAATTCAAAAAATTAGCCAGGCATGGTGGCAGGAGCCTGTAATCCCAGCTATTTGGGAGGGTTGAGGAAGGGGAATCACTTGAACCCAGGAGGCGGAGGTTGCAGTGAGCTGAGATCACACCACTGCACTCTAGCCTGGGCAACAAGAGCAAAACTCTGTCTTAAAAAAAAGGAAAAGGCTGGATGAAAGCTAAATTTACCATTTATTGAGTGTTGACAAAGTGCTAGGTACTATTATATCATCTGACACTTTTAATCCTTACAAAAACCCTATTAGATTCATATTACTATCTGTTTTTGTGGGGAAACTGAGGCTCAGAGAGCTAGAGTCACACAACTGGTAATTAACAGAGACAAGATTGGAACCAGCTGGGACTAACTCCAAGACTATGCTCTAAACTATTAGGCAATACTGTCTAAATGAAAATGATTACATAGTACTTAAGTATATTACCAAAAAGATGATTTTGTATTCTTACTCTATAAATCAAAAGTCATGTTCAATTGTGGCAAGTAGGTTTTCTGAGACATTTATCTTCATGAGAGATTTCAATAGATTGATTGGTCTTGAAAACTGTGGCAACTCAAGGTAAAGTAAAAGGGAGGAGACGCAAAAACTGCTTTAACACCAAAAATCTGTAAACAAAGTTAATGGTAATCCCTCTATTGGAATGGAAATCCCAAATCAGTAATAATAGCTCATGAAAGCAAGGTGTCAGAAAGCTGCTTTGCCACCACATCATTTGTTTGTTTAGAGCTCATCATTCTTTTTTCTTTTTTAAATCATCACGGATCAACATTTTTAATTCTTTTTTTTTTTTTTTTTTTTTTTTTAGATGGAGTCTCTCTCGCTCTGGAGTGCAGTGGCGCGATCTCGGCTCTCTGCAACCTCCGCCTCCTGGATTCAAGTGATTCTCATGCCTCAGCCTCCAGAGTAGCTGGGATTACAGGCACGCGCCACCACACCCAGCTAATTTTTGTATTTTTAGTAGAGACGCGGTTTCAGCATGTTGGCCAGGATGCTCTGGGTCTCCTGACCTCGTGATCCACCCGCCTCTGCCTCCCAGCGTACTGGGATTACAGGCATGAGCCACTGCGCCCGGACTTTTTTTTTTGAGACCGAGTTTCACTCTTGTTGCAATGACGCGATCTCGGCTCCCTGCAACCTCCGCCTCCCGGGTTCAAGCGATTCTCCTGCCTCAGCCTCCCGGGTAGCTGGGATTACAGGCATAAACCACCATGCCCGGCTAATTTTGCATTTTTAGTAGAGACGGGGTTTCTCCATGTTGGTCAGGTTGGTCTCGAACTCAGATGATCTGCCCGCCTCGGCCTCCCAAAGTGCTGGGATTACAGGCGTTAGCCACCGCGTCCAGCCAACGTTTTTAATTCTTAAAACTGTGTTTGAATGAGTGTTGGGTTTTTGTTGTTTGGTTTTCTTTGGGGGAAGGCGGTTATCACCTTACACAAAAAATATACATCATAATATGAAAATGCCCATTGGTTCATTCAAGGAAAAACATAAAGAATTTCTAACAGAATGGATTAATGGGGTGGAAGAAATTTATCCACTCTCTAAAAATTTTTCAAATCCCAAAAACTTTTTTTTTTTCATATTACAAAATATTTACTTCAAACAGTAGCTGGCATTTTGCATTTAAGAGTTCGACCAAAAGGGACAGAAATATAAATTGCTAATTATTAGCAATGGAAATGAAAATGAATCAGAAGTGACAATAAAGATTTCTAAAATTACAAGTCGATGAAAAATGAATTTACTGTAAATTGGTTAACACAAAGCTGTAGTAACATATCTGCTATGTGAAATTTATAAAATAAAAACCAGGGCAGAGAAAGGGAGAAGGAGATCTCTTTCCAAGGCCCACCACCCAAATTCTAATTCTTAGTTCACAGAGCCAAATAATAATAATGTGTTGTTCTATGACTTCTAGTATTAAAAGTAAATATAAATTTACTCTGCATATTAAACATTTACATTATTCTAGGACTTCTCCTTTAAATTACAATAGTACACACACAAAAACCTTATTTATCTAATTGCCTTTCGTTGGCACGTAAAGGCAAAGATCGTTTGCAACATAATCGCGTTCTGATAGGTTTGACCCTCTCTAGTCTTCGTAGAAGGTGGCCAAGGTTTCCGGTACCCCGGCGTCCCTCGGGCACCGCGGAAACGAAACTGCATCAGGCTCCGCCCCTGATTGCGGAGTGAGCCAGTCAGGGCACAGCCTGAGTTGACCGCGTGCCGGGTGTCATGGCGGCCTGCAGGTACTGCTGCTCGTGCCTCCGGCTCCGGCCCCTGAGCGATGGTCCTTTCTGTCTGCCAGGGCGGGATCGGGCACTCACCCAGTTGCTGGTGCGAGCACTATGGAGTAGCACAGGGTCTCGAGCTGTGGCCGTGGACTTAGGCAACAGGTAAGGAGTGACGTGCGTTCACTGTATTGTCATAAGGCGTCTTGTCCAGCCAGCTTGAGCGTATTCATCTCCCAGGGTAGAAACCCAGTATCCCAGGTCTATTTAATCTCTCCTTACCCTAAATCTAAATTCCAAATTTCCCTTTCCGGGTTTGGAATGTGTCTCCTTGGACCCTCCTTCTTCCCGCGCTATGTCGTGCTCTCTGTTGGTGTGTGCCGGACTTCTTTGCACCATCCGACTCTGTCCGTCCACCTGACTTCCGATCTCTTTACTTTCCGGGACCATTGGGCTCTTAAGTGGGAAACATTCCACCTAGGGATAACGAGTTGACGTGGGTGAGACGAGGCCCCCCGGGATGCTGGCCTGGACCCTGGAAGCTGGGGCTCTGATGCCCCTCGAGCTGGGACACAGACCTCAGCAGAGGCTCCGGGTGACTAGTGCACCACGGGTCCCCCCCGTCCCACTCCTCGGGCTCCTTCAGCCTCCTCTTCACCAGGAGCCTGCCTTGTAGAAGTTGAACACCAGGTCCAGCTCACAGACATTGTGGAAATATTCGTTTAAGACCTGGGAGAGGAAGGCAGAGATGGTAAGAGATGGGCAGGGAGAGAGCCACACACGTACAGAGATAGGAACAAGGTCATCAGAAAGAGACCAAGAGGGAGGCAGGGGAGAGAGACAGACAGTGACAGGGAGACAGGCAAGGGGACACAGAGAAACAAAAGTAAAGATCGATGCAAAGAGATGGCAAAAGGTCAGGCGCTCACACCTGTAATCCCAGCACTTTGGGAGGCTAAGGCAGAAGGATGACTTGAAATTAGGAGTACAAGATATTATGTCATCCAATCTAACTGATTGCCTAAAGTGTGGCCACTATGACCCTGGGTTAGGAGGAAAAGGAAAAGTCAGTGTTTTGAACGCCAGTTATATGATCCTCGCAATCTTTTTAAACCTGTCGTAAAGATACTATTACCCTCATTTTATAGTTAAGACTACAGAGGCTCAAAAAAGGTAAGATAACTTTCTAAGAGTCAATAAAAAAGTTAGTATTATGGGACTAGGTGGTTTTTGAATTTCTGTTTCTTGCTTACAAAGCCCATACTTTTTTTTTAAGGGACCGTTTTAAAAAAAAAAAAAAAAGTATGCTTTAATCGTTTTTGGAATAAATGGAATTGCTAATGCAAATTCATATATCTAAATTTTTTATGTGTACTTTGAAAAAATTTGGACCCCAGTTCATACAAAAAGCAAAAAAATCATTTTGAATCCAGGTCTCCCACTCTAACTTTGATAAGTAATTGACATTGAACAGGTTAATTGACCATTTTCTTGTGCAAAGTGTGGAGACTGGATTCCATCAAGGGTCTGGAAACTTTTTCTATAAAGGACCAGATAATATATATATTAGGCTTTTTGGGGTACACACTGTGTGTATGTGTTTACAAACCCTTTAGAAATATTTTTAAAAACGGCCGAGCACAGTGGCTCACACCTGTAATCCAAGCACTTTGGGAGGCTGAGGTGGGTGGATCTCCTGAGGTCAGGAGTTCGAGGCTAGCCTGGCTAACATGGTGAAACCCCGTCTTTACTAAAAATACAAAATTAGCTGAGCGTGGTGGCAGGCACCTGTAATTGCATTTACTTGGGAGGCTGAGGCAGGAGAATCGGTTGAACCCAGGAGGCAGAGGTTGCAGTGGCTGAGATCGTGCCATTGCACTCCAGCCTGGGTGACAAGAGTGAAACTCTTGTCTCAAAAATATATATATATAAAAAAAAAATTTTAATTGAAGAGTAATACAGAAATAGGCCACGAGCCGTAGTTTGGTCGCCCCTAGACTAGATTATCTCTAAGGCTCATTCCACTCCCAGCATTCATTAATTCTGATTTTTGAGGAAAGAGGACATCTCTTCCATTCTTCAAGGACTACACATGCTTCGAAGAAATGCCCAGAACATTTCATTCAACAGACACGTACTGTGAGATAGGCACTAGATACTGAAAACAAGATGCAGCTGCTGCCCTCCATATTTTCCATAAATAATCTACTTTGACTCTTTCATTTATTAATCAACTTGTTCCTCTTTTGTAGGTAGTTCTTTTTAAACTCGTGTCATGTATTGAAATAACTAGACTCATAAAATATCATACTTGCTGGATAAATTCTTTCATTTTTGTCTTGTTTGCCATTGGCAACATTTATTGAGTGACTACTATGTACCAGGCACATTATATTTGTTATCATATGTATTCTTTACTGCATTCTGGAAGATTATATAATTATTGTAGGTGTTTTTCGGATAGTATATTTAATGCTCACAGTAACCTTGGAGGCAGGTGTTTAATTTTCGTTTCAGCAAGCTTTTATTGAGCATCTACTATGCATCAAATCACTGAGGATATTCAACAGAATATGCCACAGTGGGCAAAATGCTAAGGCAGTAGCCCCATTAGTAGAGTAGAACTGTAGCTTTCACAGTTTTTCTTCCCTGTGTTTTGGGCCCACTTCCGTCTAGTTAAAGATCCTCCACTCCCCTTCACAGAGATCACTTAGGTATTCAGAATTTACGTTGGTAGACAGAATGCCAGTTCCTGGTAGGTTTTGAGAAGCACTGGTGGCATGTTACTCAGGGTTAAACAAAATTTCAAGATGTCAAATTTACATTTGCCACATGAAACCATTACTTAATACTGATTTCAGCTATACGTTGTTGTAGGTCTGTGATACTACACAGTGTGACTGGTTTTGAGTATCTCATTCCTTCCATCTACTCCACGTATTAATCCAGCATCAGCCTCCTCTCTGTACCTCATTCCCATCAGTCAGAGGAGACCCATTTTATTGTAGGCTTTCATCATTATAACATCTGTGTTGAATAAATAGAAACCCAACTAGAATTTCTCAAATATTCCCTGAGTTTTTAAAAAAACTAATATTTCAGAGTCAAGAATTTGATACTACAAAATCATTGTATTTATTAACATATATTAAATGTACATACTTTGTTCTGACTTTCAAACTTAACAACATGAGTCTAACTGAATAGATAAATATGCTTTTCATTAACTCAGACTTCTGGCAAAGGTATTTAATAGGTGAAAATATTAAGGGTTGTTCCTTCATCTCTTTGGTATGTGAAGGACAGAATAATCTTACTTGGGGTAGGGCATTGGGCCTCTCTACATGCTTGTGTTTGGTTTGTGCATTTTCAGCACCAGACTATGATAGAATGTTGCCGAAGCTGAGTTCACGTGACAGAACATCTTCCTCTGTATCTTCAGGGGTCACTGACTTGGTTTCATCTCAAAACACCTTTTGATTAATCTTGAGCTCTTTGACAAGTTTTGCTGGTCTGTTTCAAGACCTCATTAACCTCTTTTTGCATTCTCTGCTGAAACTGGGGAATAAGGCTAATAGTGCTGCCTATTTCATGTATGTAAGACACCTTTATTAAGATATAATTCACATACCATACAGTTCATTTAAAGTGTACAACTCATCTGGGAGCAGTGGCTTATGTTTGTAATCCTAGCACTTTGGGAGGCCAGGGCAGGAGGATTGCTTGAGTCCAGGAGTTTGAGACCAGCCTGGGTAACATAGTGAGACCTCATCTCTACAAAAAATTTAAAAATTAGCCCAGCGTGGTGGTGCATACCTGTATTTCGAGCTACTCAGGAGGCTGAGATGGGAGGATCACTTGAGCCTGGGAGGTCAAGGCTGCGGTGAGCTGAGACGGCACCACTGCACTCCAGCCTGGGCAACAGAGCAAGACCGTATCTCAAAATAAGTAAATACAGATAAATAAAGTGTACAATTCAATGGATATTAGTATATTCAAAGTTTTGCAGCCATTACCACCATCAATTTTAGAACACTTCTATCACCCTAAAAAGAAATTCATTAGCAGTAGTCACTTAGCGTTTCTCCCCAGCCCCAGGCAACCACTAATCTACTTTCCATCTCTGGATTTGCTTATTATGAACATTTCTTACATGGAAACATAGTCTTTGGTGACTGCCTTCTTTCACTTAACATAATGTTGTCAGTGTTTATCCATGTTGTAACATGTATTAGTACTTTGTTCCTTTTTATCGCTGAATAATAGTTGTATGGATTATACCACATTTAGCTTATCCATTCATCAGTTGATGGACATTTGGGTTGTTTCCATTGGGAACTATTATGAATAATGCTACAAAGAACATTCATAACAGGTGTCAAGTGGTATTCATTGTGATTTTGATTTGTATTTCCCTGAGAGTTAATGATATTGAGCATATTTTTATGTACTTACTAGCCATTTGTCTTTTTTGGACACATGTCTGTTCAAGTCCTTTGCCAAGTTTTAAAATTCAGTTGTCTTTATTGTTGAATTGTGAGCATTCTTTAAATATTCTAGATATTAAAACACAAGTCCCTTATCAGATACATGGTTTGCAAATATTTTTCTCTTAATCTATGGCGTTTCTTTTACTTTCTTAATTAAAGTTTTAAATTTAGATGAAATCAGCTTAACCTATTTTTTTCTTTTGTCATTTATGCTTTTGATGTCATATTTAAGACTTTGTGTGGCCCAAGTCTCTGAAGATTTACTCCTGTGTTTTGTTTCTAAGACTTTTATCGTTTTAGCTCTTACGTTTGGGTCTAGGATCCATTTTGAGTTAATTTATGAAGACTCATTCTTTTTTGCATCCGGTTGTCCACTATTGCCTCAAAAGACTACTCTTTCCTCATTGAATTGAAGATTATTCTTTCCCTTCTGTTGGACATGAAGGTCCTTATAGGCAATATTTAGAAGTTTATATTTTGTCCTAAAAGCATTGGGAGAAATTCTAAAGTTTTTGTTGTTGTTGTTGTTGTTGTTGTTTTTGTTACAGAGTCTCACTCTGTAACCCAAGCTGGAGTGCGTTGGCACAATCTCGGCTCACTGTAACCTCCCCCTCCTGGGTTCAAGCAGTTCTCTTGCCTCGGCCTCCGTGGTCGCTGGGATTATAGACACGCACCACCATGCCCAGCTAATTTTGATATTTTTAGTAGAGATGGGATTTCACCATGTTGGCCAGGCTGGTCTTGAACTCCTGACCTCAGGTGATCAGGCCTGCCTCAGCGTTTCAAAGTCCTGGGATTACAGGTGGGAGATAACACGCCTGGCTAAAGGATTTTTAAGTAGGGAAACAATCCTGTTTGTATGTTAAAATATTACTGTAGTCAACAAGGTGAGAGATGATAAGAGACTTTACTAAAATGGTAAATGGAGCCAGGCACAGTGGCTCACACCTGTAATCCCAGCACTTTGGGAGGCCAAGGCGGGAGAATTGCTTGAGGCCAGGAGTTCAAGACCAGCCTAAACAATATAGTAAGATCTCATCCATACAAAAACTAAAATTAGCCAAGTGTAGTGGTGTGCACCTGTAGTCCCAGCTACTCAGGAAGCTGAGTTGGAGGATCGCTTGAGCCCAGGTGTTAAGGTTACAGTGAGCTGTAATTGTGCCACTGCACTCTAGCCTGGGCATCAGAGCAAGACTCTGTCTCAAAAAAAAAAAAAGAAAAGAAAAAGAAGATACAAGGCACAATGACCACCCCCCCACAAAAAAATGGATGGTACATGGGTATTAACATTTAGGGAAGCAGTTAACTTCTGAACCTCCAAAAGACTTTCCTGTTCACATCAATCCTGTGCCTTAGTTTCTGTATTCTTCTTTAAGCCACTCTTAAATTCCACTTTTACTTTTGATAATGATCATGGATTCTGCTCCTTTTTGTTGGTGGAGTGGGTGGGTGGGGGGTTAGAATCTTCCCTTAGAATCTTTTATTATTTTATACTAAGCAAGAATTGTACAGATGACCTAAGTCTTCTTGTATTGCATTTTTATTTTTAAACAGGAAATTAGAAATATCTTCTGGAAAGCTGGCCAGATTTGCAGATGGCTCTGCTGTAGTACAGGTAAAAAGTCCAGATTTTTAAAATTCATCTTAAAAATGGTTACGGAGACTCATACTAAATATGTAACTACAACATCGTGTAACTACTTAGAATTTTGGTACTGGAAATTAATTCAGATACTATTAAGATAATTTCTATTGTAAGAATCATTCCAAACAACCAGAGTCCAGAGAGCTGCATGTATTAAGTGACCTATTTTTTTTTTTTTTTTTTTTTTTGAGATGGACTCTTGCTCCGTCTCCAGGCTGGAGTGCAGTGGTGCGATTTTGGCTCACTGCAACCTCTGCCTCCCGGGTTCAAGCGATTTTTTTTGCCTCAGCCTCCCGTGTACAGCTGGGACTACAGGCGTGCAGCTGGGACTACACGCGTGTACCACCACAGCCAGCTATTTTTTGTATTTTTAGTAGAGACAGTGTTTCACCATGTTGGCCAGGATGGTCTTGATCTCTTTTTTTTTTTTTTTTTTTTTTTGAGATGGAGTCTCGCTCTGTTGCCCAGGCTGGAGTGCAGTGGCATGATCTCGGCTCACTGCAACCTCTGCCTCCCGGGTTCACGCCATTCTCCTGCCTCAGACTCCCGAGTAGCTGGGACCACAGGCACCTGCCACCACGCCCAGCTAATTTTTTGTATTTTTACTAGAGTCAAGATTTCACCGTGCTAGCCAGGATGGTCTTGATCTCCTGACCTCGTGATCCGCCTGCCTCAGCCTCCCAAAGTGCTGGGATTACAGGCGTGAGCCGCGGCACCTGGCCTGGTCTCAATCTCTTGACCTCGTGATCCACCTGCCTTGCCCTCCCAAAGTGCTGGAATTACAATTGTGAGTGACTGCGCCCAGCCATATTAAGCGACCTTTAACATCCTTTCCAAACTTGGGCTTCTGTTTTATGCGTTAATAAATTCTGTTGTGCTTTTCTAGAGAAAGTGATTTTGGTATTTTCTTCTATAGTAATAATTGGGGAATTTTTCCTTATGTATAGCCACATAAGAAGTAGAGAATACTATTCAATTCATTGGATATGACTAAATTACCAGTTAATCTTTCCTTATTTTGATTGAATAGCTTTTGAAAAGCTCAGAGATCAAGATTGGACTACTTGTGAATAATTTTTATTTCATAATCATGTCATAGAATTAGATATCTTTTCTTGAGTTTAATTGGAGTAAGGATTTATTCAGTTGCTACTTAGATGATAATATCTGCTTTCAAAGGAACTTACCAGTGTTGTTCTTTATGTTTAAGTCAGGTGACACTGCAGTAATGGTCACAGCAGTCAGTAAAACAAAACCTTCGCCTTCCCAGTTTATGCCTTTGGTGGTAAGTATTTGCTGATTTATCTAAACTGTAATATGGTCTAAGTAAGTGTAGAACATATAATATTTTTGGCCAGTGTCTAGTGAGTGGAAAATACAAACTTGCAGGACAAAGAATTTTTTGTAGTTTTTTGATACTGATTGATTAAAAGAGTATAAACTGCTTCATAAGCAAATGCTAGGATTAAGCATACTTTAGAATTTGGAACGTCCAAGTGCATAAGTTGACAAGAAGATTGGAAGTGCATGAGTACTTTGACATTGAATAAGCAATGAATTCATTGCCCTCATAGTTTCCCTTCAGTATGACTCTGCAAGTACAGTCAGCCCTCCATGTCCTTGGGTTCTGCATCCATGGATTCAACCAACCAGGGATCGAAAATATTGGGGAAAAAATTGCATCTGTACTGAATATGTACAGACTTTTTTTCTTGTCATTCCCTACGCAATATGGTATAAAAACTATTTACGTAGCATTTACATCTTATTAAGGATTATATGTAATCTAGAGATGATTTAAAGTATATGAGAGGATATACATAGGTTATAAACAAATACTATGGTGTTTTACATCAAGGATTTGAGCATCCATGGATTTTGATATCTACAAGAGGTCCTAGAACCAATCCCCCAGGGATACCAAGAGACAACTGTATATGTTTAGTAATGAGCTCATTAGAATTTTATAGCTCCCTTCTATTATGAAAATGGGGGTACAATTATATTTAACAGAGTTGATACCAAAAAAAGCAATGTTTGACTTGATCAGAATGAGCATCTGTGGCAAATAGTGAGTCTTCCACTCTTGCTGTTGAGTAGAAGACTTTTTTTTTTTTTTTTTTTTTTAAGAGACAGGGTCTTGCTCTGTCACCCAGGCTAGAGTTGTTCAGTGGTGTGATCGTAGTTCACTGCAGCCTCAAACTCCTGGGCTCAAGCAATCCTCCTCCTTCAGCCTTCTGAGTAGCTAGGACTGTGGGCGCAGGCCATTGTGCCCAACTAATTTTTTTTTTATTGGGGGTAGAGACAAGGTCTTTCTATGTTACCCAGGCAGTTCTAAAACCCCTGGCCTCAAGTGATCCTCCTGCTTTGGCCTCCCAAAGTGCTGGGATTACAGGCATGAGCCACTGCACCTGAACGTTTTTTAAAATCACTTTGCAGAAACATTTGTATCAACTTTCCTCTCCCCAAAAGATACAAGATGCTTAGTAAATAACATTTTCTACTTTGAGTCTAGACTGTGTTGTTAGCAACCTCGGGAGAATTAGCATTCATATAGTAGTTCTTACAGTATAGTTTGTTTCTGCAAAAAGAATTATATGAACTTTTTTTTTTAATTGCTGCTTCAGGTTGACTACAGACAAAAAGCTGCTGCAGCAGGTAGAATTCCCACAAACTATCTGAGAAGAGAGATTGGTACTTCTGATAAAGAAATTCTTACAAGTCGAATAATAGGTAAGATATTAACATAGAGGCATTCATCTTCTCTGATATGCCTATGTTAGCATCTCTTCTCTTGCATCTGTGTTCTACAATATGCCTTAAGTTTTCCTTCATAGCATTAACACCACCTAAGATTATTCACTCTTTCTCTTCCCTCACTCAAATGTGGGCACTATGAGAGAGAAAAGCTTTTGTTTCTTCACTGTTGAATCCCTTGTACCTGTTATAGTGCTTAGCACAGAATAGGCATTCAATTAATATTTGTTGACTAAATGAGTAAATCTCTATTCAGCATATGAATTTTTTGGCCCTTGCCTCTACTCTGTTGAATCTATTCCTAGTACATTTTTTCATGTTCAGAATAGTAATTCCTAAACATTATATTCATCAGCTACTGAAATATGTCCATAATCTTTCCAATCTTTAACATCCCTACATATTGTGGGATCATATGTAATTTATAGCTCTTCTACCCAGAAATTGCTTTTTTTTGAGACGGAGTCTTGCTCTGTCACCCAGGCTGGAGTGCAATGGCGCGATCTCAGCTCACTGCAACCTCTACCTCCCAGGTTTGAGTGATTCTCCTGCCTCAGCCTCCTGAGTAGCTGGGATTATAGGCGCCCACCACCATGCCTGGCTGATTTTTGTATTTTTAGTCAAGATGGGGTTTCTCCATGTTGGTCAGGCTGGTCTTGAACTCCTGACCTCATGATCCGCCTGCCTCAGCCTCCCAAGTGCTGGGATTGCAGGCGTGAGTCACTGCACTCGGCCAGAAATTGCTGTTTTATGTATATTTATATACAGTCTTCAGACACAAAGTAGCAAGGAAGCATTTTCTTTTGGTCTGCTATTGATCTTAAGTCTCTTTGCTCTGCTTATATATGTAACTGTTGCCTGTGGAACCAGAATGAAAAATTGCTCCCCAATCTTTATTGTTAATGTGCTCCTTCTGTGTTTGTTTTTTGTTGTTAGGGCATGGTATGTAATAATGGAAGCACTGACATTTATCTGTGTCCCTCTTAGTAAATCAGTCCAAGGGGATTTTTCTTGAAAACATATTGAATGGCTATCTGTATTAGTTCAAAAGTTTTGAACTGTAAAGCAACTCTGTCAGTACGGTTTAATGTCTTTTTTTTCTTTTGGCAGATCGTTCAATTAGACCGCTCTTTCCAGCTGGCTACTTCTATGATACACAGGTAGATTCTGCTTTAGGTTTTTTAGTTGCCACATCAATCAAAAATTACTTATTGAATCTCTGTAATATTTCCTAGACTAAACATTATAAAGAACATAAGAATTTTTTATGATGCTGTTATATTTTACATTAAGTTTTTGAAAAAAGATAGTACTTTTTTTTTTTTTTTGAGATGGAGTCTCACTGTATCGCCCAGGCTGGAGTGCAATGGCATGATCTCAGCTCACTGCAACCTCCACCTCCCGGGTTCAAGTGATTCTCCTGCCTCAGCCTCCTGAGTAGCTGGGATTACAGGCGCGCACCACCATGCCCAGCTAATTTTTGTATTTTTAATAGAGACCGGTTTTCACCATGTTGGTCAGGCTGGTCTTGAACTCCTGACCTCGTGATCCACCCACCTCGGCCTCCCAAAGTACTAGGATTACAGGCGTGAGCCACTGTGCCTGGCCAAAAGATATTACTTTTAGAAAGCTAACATTTATTTAGTGTCTGTTTGAGTTGACACCTGAATATGAGTAGGAGTTAGCCAACCAAAGTGTGTCAGGGAAGCATTGAAAGCCCAGAGGCAGGAAAGAAATTAGTGAGTTTAAAAAGAAGATCAACGTGACTAGAGTGAGTGGAGACCAGATCAGGCTGGGAATAGGACAACCAACATAACTAATTTTTATTACCTAATTTTATTGCTGGATCCTCTGAACCTCTACTTTATTATATGTTAATACTTTCTGAATAATATTTTCTTTCAGGATAATGACACATATACTTAAGTAACCATTTTATTCATTTGAAATAAATAAATACACCTTGTAAATATGCCTTTGCAAGAATATCACAGCCTCAGCCTCAGGAAGTTTTTTTGTGTGTTTTTTTGTTTTGTTTTGTTTTGTTTTGAGTCAGGACCTCTGTTGCCCAGGCTGGAGTACAGTTGGCATGATTATGGCTCACTGCAGCCTCAAACTCCTGAGCCCAAGTGATCCTCCCAACTTAGCCTCCTACGTAGCTGGGACTACAGGCACAAACCACCATACCCATCTAAGTTTTTTTGTTTTTTGTAGAGAGGGGGTTTCACTGTGTAAGCCAGGCTGGTCTCGAACTCCTGCTCTAAGCAACCTTCCTGCCTCAGCCTCCCAAACTGCTGGTATTACAGGCATGAGCCACCACACCTGGTCACGGAAGTTTTTTTCATAAGTGCATGACATGGGCACATTATTGCAGTATAAAGTTTGTTTCATCTATGCTTATAAACAGAAATTTTTTTTTTTTTTGAGACGGAGTCTCCCTCTGTCACCCAGGCTGGAGTGCAATGGCACGATCTCGGCTCACTGCAATCTCTGCCTCCCAGGTTCAAACCATTCTCCCTGCCTCAGCCTCCTGAGTAGCTGGGATTACAGGTGCCTGCCACCACACCCAGCTAATTTTTTCTATTTTTAATAGAAATGGGGTTTTGCCATGTTGGCCAGACTGGTCTTGAACTCCTGACCTCAAGTGATCCCCTGCCTCGGCCTCTCAAAGTGCTGGTATTATAGGCCTGAGCCACTGCACCTGGCCAACAGAAATTTTTTGTTTGTTTGTTTGTTTGTTTTTTGAGATGGAGTCTTGCTCTGTCGACCAGGCTGGAGTGCAGTGGCGTGATCTTGGCTCACTGCGAGCTCTGCCTCCCAGGTTCACACCGTTCTCCTGCCTCAGCCTCCTGAGTAGCTGGGACTACAGGCGCCTGCCAACATGCCTGGCTAATTTTTTGCATTTTTTTAGTAGAGACGGGGTTTCACCGTGTTAGGCAGGATGGTCTCGATCTCCTGACCTCGTGATCTGCCCTCCTCAGCCTCCCAACATGCTGGGATTACAGGCGTGAGCCACTGCGCCCAGCCTTTTTTTTTTTTTAAATGGAGTTTCGCTCTTTTTGCCCAGGCTGGAATCCAATAGTGCGATCTTAGCTCACTGAAACCTCTGCCTCCGGGTTCAAGTGGTTCTCCTGCCTCAGCCTGCCCAGTAGCTGGGATTATAGGCGTGCGCTACCAGGCGTGGCTAATTTTTGTATTTTTAGTAGAGACGGGGTTTTGCCATGTTGGCCAGGCTGGTCTTGAACTCCCGACCTCAAGTGATCCGCCTGCCTTGGCCTCCCAAAATGTTGGGATTACAGGCATGAGCCACCATGCCTGGCCTAGAAAATATTTTTATATGATAGAAATAGCTAACATTTACTGAATAGTTGCAACATGCGAGGACTGCGATAAGTGCTTTACCTACAGTATTTATCTAATTCTCATAGGAACTCTTTGGGAAGATGCCATTATTTTTCCCATTTATTTATTTATTTAGAGACAGATTCTCTCTCTGGCACCCAGGCTGGAGTGCAATGGCGCGATCTCAGCTCACTGCAACCTCTGCCTCCTGGGTTCAAGAGATTCTCCTGCCTCAGCCTCCTGATTAGCTGGGACTACAGGCACCGGCCACTACACCCGGCTAATTTTTGTCGTTTTAGTAGCGACAGAGTTTCACCATGTTGATCATACTAGCCTCAAACTCCTGACCTCAGGTGATCCGCCCTCCTCAGCCTCCCAAAGTGCTGAGATTACAGGCATGAGTCACCACGCCTGGCCTGTTTTTCCTTTTTAAAGATGAGGAAGCTTTTGAGGTTTAATTTAAGTAATTTATCCAATGTCAAGCATTTAGTTAAATGATAGCCAAAATTAAGAGGTTTGGCTACAAAGCCCCTGCTTTTAGCCATATAGTGCTCTTGTATTTTAGGCCAGGATGTTAACCTAAATGATAACCCTTCCAAATCAAATTTTTTCCCTTTTACCAGGTTCTGTGTAATCTGTTAGCAGTAGATGGTGTTAATGAGCCTGATGTCCTAGCAATTAATGGCGGTAAGTATAAAAGTAGAGATTAAATTATCAGTGTTGATTTTTTTAAAGCAATGAAATTTTAATTTCGGCCCTTATTTTTCTCCTTTTTTAAGCTTCCGTAGCCCTCTCATTATCAGATATTCCTTGGAATGGACCTGTTGGTAAGTTAGGATTTAAAAGTAAGAAATCATATGTGTATTTTTTTCAGTAAGTAGTAGTGACCATGTTACAGCAATGGCATATGGCTCTGATGTATTACCTCTTCCTGAATTGAAGTAGATGACGTTCTAAGTCTCCTTTCAGGTCTTTCAGACATTTTCATCCTTGTCTTGGGTTCTGTTTCTAATAGCATATGTTACGGTGTTACAGATTTTATGCCCCTAGATATTTTGACTTCATAATTGTCTCTTTCTGTTAGAGGACTTCTTTTTTTTTTTTTTAACTGGGAAATTGATATATCAGAGTATGTACTCCTTCAGGATGAAATTAATGTAACTTATGGCTGTTACAAGTTCGTAATCATGCAATATAAAAATGACTCATTGAGTAAATATCATGTGTCCTAGGCAGAGCAGGCCCTAGCAATACAACGATGAAAGATGCAGTTCTTGCTTTCAGCATAAAGGAGACATATAATTATTTATAATCAGTGTTATTATAAAGACATAGTCAAAGTGCTAAGAATATGATAGAGAAGAGCAGGTTTGATTTTGTGTGGTCAGGTTGTCAAGGAGTGCTCCCCAGAGTAGTCATTTGTGTAAGCTGAACCTTAGTAGGATCTGGTGTTAAGCATTTGCCTTAGAGAGAATACTGGCTAGACCAGAGGACAAACATGAGCATAATCCCAGAGGTGTGGAAGAAGTGGTATATTTGAGCAGTTAAGAGTGGTCCAGTGAGGCCAGAAGGTAGGGTGGGGTAGGATGTTCTGTGGGTCTCAAATACCGTGGTAGAAACATGGATTTTATTCTGTGGTCACAATCAAAGATAGGGTTGAAGCCATGACTGGAATAATGTCTTGAAAACTGGGAATTTCCATTAAACAGTTGCCAATATTCTAATACATTTTAGGGGCAGTACGAATAGGAATAATTGATGGAGAATGTGTTGTTAACCCAACAAGAAAAGAAATGTCTTCTAGTACTTTAAATTTAGTGGTTGCTGGAGCACCTAAAAGTCAGATTGGTAAGTTGTTTTAAATACCACATTTGTTCTGGATTTTACTTACAAGTTCTGGCTTCTTAAACTGAATTTAAACTCTGTGTGTATGTTTTGTTGGTAGCCATAAAAATTTTTGTTATGTTTTATCTCTGTCCTATTTCTGTAGTGCTCTTGCTTCATATCAAATGATACCTAAAATTATAGAATTTTATTCAATTTTATTTAAAATATACAAAAATATTTACCAAGATCATTTCAGTAATTATGTTTAGACTAATAAGTTATTAGTCTAAATAACTTAGTTTAAAAATAGAAGTTCTAAGTCTGGTAGTAACCATTTTATTAGTTTAAATATTATAACTTAGCTATTTCATTCTAAGTCTGCTTGGTATCCTCTTGAGAAATGACCTGTTTCTACTAGGTGGAAAACTGGTAATAAAATAGAAGAAATGCATTGACCATGGGCCATTTTCACTTACTCCTTTGACAGAAATGTCATACTTACATGAACGAAAATCAGGTCCTTGTTCTGTGGAAGGAAAATGGGCTTTAGCAGTCAGAATGACCTGGATTTGAAACCTGTCTCTGCCCCTATAATCATGTGATCTTGGACAAATTATTTAAGGGCTTTTATTGTTGGTTTATTCTGCTATGTGATGTTTGATGTGTGGGACTTTTTGACATAGGGTCTTCTGATGTGGGAACATTTTGATGAAACAAACTATTCAACTTTTACTGCGTTTTTGTACAAGTAATATGTGAAACATCTCATTTCCAGCTTCTTCTTCTGGTATGTTAGCCACTGATGAAGTTAAAATTAGGTTCTATAAGTTAGAAAAATCCCCACATATTAGTTGGGGGTTGTGTTGTCAAACCAAATAAACAAGACTTAAACAAGATGGAAACTTTATTTTTCTCTCAGGTAAAAGAAATTCAGAGGTGGTAAATCTAGGACAGTAATAGTGTTTACATGACATCTTAAAAAATCTAGATTCCTTTTAGCTTTCTCCTCTGCTATCCTCAAGATGTGGCCTAATCTTCACGCTTATGAACTGGCATGAAGAGCTCTGGCCAACTTATCTGACTTATAGGCAAGAGGAAAAAAAAAGAAGGGAATAGCAAAAAGGTGTGTGGCAGTTGAGTAAGTCAACCTGCGTTTTAAGCAACTTTCCCAGAAATCCCCACACAGCAGTTTCTACTTACATCTCATTGAGCAGAACTGTGGCACATGACTATACCCTCGACTGCAAGCGAGGCAAGGAAATGATTTTTGTATTCTGCCTCCAGAAGGTGGGATTCGTACTGTGAGTAACTGTCAAAATGTAGAGAGGATATTCCAAAGAATGGGGAAGCCATGAATAATAGATGATGTCTACCTCATGTTTGAGCATCTCGGAGCCTTGAGCAAAGTATTGGTTTCCTGTTCATCTGCATCTGAATTTTTGCTGAAAGTTACGGCGTTTGTTTATTCGCTATTAGTAAACTAGTCTCATTACTTTACAGGGTAGTTATGAAGATAAGAGTCAAGATTTGCAAAGTGCCCAGCATGTTACTGGTACCTAATAAGCATACAGTTAATACCTGCCATTATCATTAAGACACAGAAATGGCCGGGTGCGGTGGCTCACGCCTGTAATCCCAGCACTTTGGGAGGCCGAGGCGGGCAGATCATGAGGTCAGGAGATGGAGACCATCCTGGCTAACACAGTGAAACCCTGTCTCTACTAAAAATACAAAAAAATTAGCCGGGCGTGGTGGCGGGTGCCTGTAGTCCCACCTACTGGGAGGCTGAGGCAGGAGAATGGCATGAACCCGGGAGGCGGAGCTTGCAGTGAGCCGAGAGCGCGCCACTGCACTCCAGCCTGGGCAACAGAGTGAGACTCTGTCTCAAAAAACAAAAACAAACAGAAAACAAAAACGACACAGAAATAAACCTGCTGCTAATTGGTCATATAGCCACTATCTGCCTTAAAGTTTGAACCCTTCTAATTGTAAGTAGACATTAGAGGAATGAACTAATAATCTTTTTTTTTTTTTTTTTGAGGCATAGTCTCGCTCTGTTGCCCAGGGTAGAGGAGTGCAGTAGTGCGATCTCAGCTGCAACCTCCGCCTCCCAGGCTCAAGTGATTCTCCTGCTTCAGTCTCCCAAGTAGCTGGGATTATAGGCGTGCACCACCACACCCAGCTAATTTTGTATTTTTAGTAGAGACGGGGTTTTGCCATGTTGGCTAGGCTGGTCTTGAATTCCTGGCCTCAAGTGATCTGCCCGCTTCGGCCACCAAAAGTGCTGGGATTATAGACGTGAGCCACTGCACCCAGCAGAACCAAGGAATCTTTGCTGCACATATGGCATGCCGTAGATACCCCATAGGCCGACTTCCAGCTGGCTCTTCTCACCTGTTGCTCTCAGGAGGGAAGAATGAGACTCTAGAGTGCATAAATTTCGAGAGTAGTCTTGGGTCGAGGGAGGCTGAGAGTGATTCAGAACCAACCTGTAAGGAGATGGTTTTTAGGAATTACCAGCCTCCATTTTATGACTTTTGCATCACTATTTCCATGCAGCTATTCAGCCAGCTCTCTCTGCTTTCATAAAGATGCATCAAATATGCATTTTAACCCCTTGTTTACCTGTTAAAGTTAACATCGGGTCCAAGTGAAATACCACCATCATGGAACTTCTTTGATACAAAAATATAAAAAAGTAATTGCTACTATTTCATTATTAAAATATTTAGTCATTTAGTCATCCAAATCTCTTTTTTTTTTTTTTTTTTTTTTGGAGACCAGGTCTCTCTCTGTTGCCCAGGCTGGAGTACAGTGGCATGATCTCGGCTCAGTGCAACCTCCTCCTCCCAGGTTCAAGTGATTCTCTTGACTCAGCCTCCTGAGTAGCTGGGATTACAGGCGTGCACCACCACACCTGGCTAATTTTTGTGTTTTTAGTAGAGACAGGGTTTCACCATGTTTGTCAGGCTGGTCTCAAACTCCTGACCTCAGGTGATCCACCCACCTCGGCCTCCCAAAGTGCTGGGATTGCAGGTGTGAGCCACCACTCCCGGGCAGTCATCCAAATCTTTAGAGTATAATCTTATAGGGCAAGAATAATTACTCCGTGCTGTCAGCTGCCGGATTACTTCAACACCAACATTCTGAACAGTACCATTTAGATGCTTGTTTTCTACTGGTATATTTAATATCACTAATATTTCTGTGTGTGAGAAGATATAAGTCAGGAAAAAGTATACCAGTAACAAGTTTTTAGAAGATATTTTGGGTCTAGAATTCATAGCTTCAGCTAATCTCAAAACTCCTTCATCTTCAACTGCTAAAATGGTTGACAGTTTATAGCAATCTTCTTTTTTTTTTTTGGTTGAGATGGAGTCTTACTGTGTTGCCCAGGCTGGAGTGCAGTGGCGCGATCTCGGCTCACTGCAACCTCCATCTCCAGGTTCAAGCGATTTTCTTGCCTCAGCCTCCCAAGTAGCTGGGACTACAGGCGCGTGCCACCACACCTGGCTAATTTTTTATTTTTAGTAGAGATGGGGTTTCAACATGTTGGCCAGGCTGGTCTCAAACTTCTGACCTCAGGTGATCCACCTGCCTTGGCCTCCCAAAGTGCTGGGATTAGAAGCTTGAGCCACCATGCTGGGCCTATAGCAATCATTTTGACAAGCTTTTCTGTTTAAATTTTTAGCATCGATGGCAGTGTTGTCCAGTAGAACTCTGCAGTGAAGGGAATGTTTTATATCTGATCATGTGGCTACTTAGCACTTCAGATGTGGCTAAAGTAACTGAGGAACCAAAATTTTAATTTTGTGTAATTTTAAATAATTTAAATGCAAGTAGCCATATGTGGCTAGTAGTTACCATATTGGACAGCACAGCTCTGTAGACTCAACTGTAAGGAGTGTTCTTTCTGTCTTTTTTTTTTTTTTTTTTTTAAGACAGTCTCACTCTGTTGCCAAGCTGGAATGTAATGGTGTGATTATACATCACTACAGCCTCAAACTCTGGGGTTCAAACGATCATCTGTCCTCAGCCTCCTGAGTAGCTGGGAATCCAGGCACATGTCACCACACCTGGCTAAAGGAATTTTCTTAGAAAGTATTTTTTAAAAGGAATTGCATTAAAGTTTAATGAGTGAAAACAGAATTTATTTGGGGGGTATCCATTTTTCTTTGTCATATTCTATTTTTTTAATTTTACCTTTATTTTTATTAGATATAGCATCTCACTGTATTGCCCAGGCTAATCTCCTGGCCGCAAGCTATCCTCCTGTCCTGGCCTCCCATAGCACTGGAATTACAAGCATGAGCCCCATGCCCAGCTATATATATATTTTTTTGAATCTGGTTCTCAACTCTTCTCAACTGTGTTGTCCAGACTAGAGTATGAGTATAGTGGCGTGATCATGGCTCACTATAGCCTAGCCTCAAACTGCTGGCCTCAAGTGATCATCCTGCCTCAGCCTCTAGAATAGCTGGGATTACAGGCACACCACCACAGCTGAGTTTTTATAGGAACAGGACCTTGCTGTGTTGCTCAGCCTGGTCCCAGACTCCTGGCCTCAAATAATCCTCCCACCTTGGCTTCCCAAAGTACTGGGACAATAGGCGTGAGCCATCACCCCTGGCCACATATTTGATTTTTAAAAGCAATTTATTGAGATATAATTTACACCCATTAAATGAATTTTTAAAAATCCCCAGTTTAATCCTGTCAAAGTGAGAGGATATCCTGGAAATATAGATGAGAAAAAGAATATAGCCATCTCAGTATCATGGTATCAGAGGAAATTTCTTCAGGCCTGGTGCAAAATATGGAAACCTTATTTCCCTTTACCCTCTCCCATTTGGAATGCAATTGTTACCATTTTCTTCTACAGTTAGAACTGTATCAGGCAGTGTTACAATTTTTGCTTTTGCTTCAACTGTCAAACATAATTTAGAAAACTCAAGAGGGAAAGAAAAGCTTATTGCTCTGTATTTACTCTTTTTCTCTCTTTTTTATTTATTTTTTTTTTTTTTGAGATGGAGCCTCATTCTGTCGCCCAGGCTAGAGTGCAGTGGCATGATCTCAGCTCACTGCAACCTCCACCTCCTGGGTTCAAGTGATTCTCATGCCTCAGCCTCCTGAGTAGCTGGGACTACAGGTACCCACCACCATGCCTGGCTAATTTTTTTGTATTTTTAGTAGAGACAGAGTTTCGCTATGTTGGCCAGGCTGGTCTCAAACTCTGACTTCAGGTGATCTGCCCACCTTAGCCTCCCAAAGTGCTGGAATTACAGGTGTGAGCCACCACGCCCAGCCTCTATATTTATTCTTAGTTTGCATACTGATTTTCTTTCCTTTCTAACAGTCCACGATGTCTTCTCTTATTTTTTCATTTCTGTTTAGAAAACTTGCTTTAGCTATTTCTAATGCAATAGAAAAAATTCTATTATTCAGTCCTTTAGTTGGCTTACTTGAAACAGGATCACTTCAGAGATTTCCCCATCTGTGCAAGAATTAGACAATATGACAATTAATTGTTAAACAGGAAATATTTATTAGATTCCTATTGTGTTGGATATTTTTACATTTTATTTAAAATATGTATTGCCGGGGGCGGTGGCTCACACCTGTAATCCCAGCACTTTAGGTGGCCGAGGCGGGCAGATCACGAGGTCAGGAGATCGAGACCATCCTGGCTAACACGGTGAAACCCCGTCTCTACTAAAAATACATAAAATTAGCTGGGCGTGGTGGTGGGCGCCTGTAGTCCCAGCTAGTCGGGAGGCTGAGGCAGGAGAATGGCGTGAACCTGGGAGGCAGAGCTGGCAGTGAGCCGAGATCACGCCACTGCACTCCAGCCTGGTCGACAGAGCGAGACTCCGTCTCAAAAAAAAAAAAGTATTAAAAACAAATGCACTTGTATACTTTAAAAGATTTAATTTTTATTTTACGTGACTTATAGCTCAATAAAACTTGTTTTTAAAATATATATATAATTTCTCTTTTTTTTGTTTCATTTTTTATGGGAAATCCCTCCTTAAACTTAAGGAGAATATAAACCTAAATACAGATATCAAGGTGTCTTTATTCATTTGCCGCTGCTTACATTTTGGAAATATGTTGATTCTGAGGAAAGAAATCAAGGTGGATCTATCACTAAGAAGTAAAATTGATCCATAATATTTATGTCATGTCATGGTAGTTGAAAATGTATTACTAAGAGCTTCGATGGCAGTCATTTTTTTTTCTTTTTCCTTTAAATAGTCATGTTGGAAGCCTCTGCAGAGAACATTTTACAGCAGGACTTTTGCCATGCTATCAAAGTGGGAGTGAAATATACCCAACAAATAATTCAGGGCATTCAGCAGTTGGTAAAAGAAACTGGTGTTACCAAGAGGACACCTCAGAAGTTATTTACCCCTTCGCCAGAGATTGTGAAACATACTCATAAGTAAGAACATCTGTGCAAATGAAAATGTGAAATTGTCATCAGATTTAATTTCCTCATGGGAGAGAAACTTCCCATGGAAGCACTGCCCATGCATTACTTCATAAATAGCACTTTTCTGTTTTAAGAGTCATTCCCATAAATATCTGTTTACTCCCTTAAAAAGGATAAGCCCACATCACTCTTGTAAGACCTAACTTTGAATCTCAAATGAAAGAGTGTGTTTATTGGTCAAGATTCAGGTAATCACCACATCTCTCCACATCTGGGAAAAAGAGAATAAAACATAAGATATTTGAATATCTAAGGAAACTGTTGGAATTCTCAAAAAGAAATCAGATGTAATCACTGTTACATACCCAGTGCTTAGAACGTTAGGTGGACACTCAGTAAATGTAAATGAATCACTGGAAAATTATTTTATTTGAAAAAATTGAAAAGGTTAATACTTTCCCTTAATGTCAGTTGCACAGCCATGTGTTGGAAATTAAATTAACTCTTCCTAGCAAAAGAGTTTCATGTGATAATTGAGCCAAAATGGGTAGAATGAAGAAAGGAAGAGGTTAAAAAGAGTATGTGAAAGGTGAAATTAATTGAACAATTAAGAAGAAAAGGACAGGATACCACATGTCGTTTCCCCTGAGAGAGTGGGAGAAAGAAATTTGTGTTCTATACCATAAATAGTAAACAGATTAGCAATGATAAATAGCAATATAAATTTTTAATTCTTTCTGAAGTATTTATTAAAGTTTTAGCTGATTATTATTAAATATTTCAGTTTTGTTTATAATAGAAACTGCCTCATGTTTCCAGATATTATTATGCTAACATTTATTTTGTGCTTAAATAGACTTGCTATGGAGAGACTCTATGCAGTTTTTACAGATTACGAGCATGACAAAGTAGGTATACCTGAGTTTTGTCTTCTATAATTGCCCTAGGAATACATTTTTGTCATAACTCATGTAATTTTCTTTATGAATGCTAGTCCTATTTTTATTAAAAACCTCTAAATGAAAAGCTAACAAAAGCCTAATTGTTTCTCCATTCTTTTGTTTTGTTTTGTTTCTGAGACAGTCTCTCTCTGTCGCCCAGGCTGGAGTGCAGTGGCGTGATCAGGCTGGAGTGCAGTGGCGTGATCTCAGCTCACTGCAACTTTCGCCTTCCGGCAATTCTCATGCCTCAGCCTCCCAAGTAGCTGGGATTGCAGGTGCACACCACCACACCCAGCTATCTTTTGTGTTTTTAGTAGAGACGGCCATGTTGGCCAGGCTGGTTTCGAACTCCTGGCCTCAAGTGATCTGCCTACCTTGGCCACCCAAAGTTCTTTTCTTTTTAATATAAGTTTTAGGGGAGTGTACAAATGTATTTGAATGAATTAACATGCAGTGTTTGTCATAAATCAAGAACTAATTCCAATATTTTAAAGAATATTAAAGAAATCTGAGTAATTCACAATGTGTTCATTGTATAATAATTAGAAAACAGAAATATTAAATGTTGTCATGTATATGTAATAACTGAACCTCAACTTTCCTTTAGGTTTCCAGAGATGAAGCTGTTAACAAAATAAGATTAGATACGGAGGAACAACTAAAAGGTAAATTTCATTTTATTTTATTTTATTTTTTTGCTGAGGGCAGCTTTAATAAGGTATGGCCTGACTCCTGCTTCTTGGGATTAAAGGTCAAAGAGGAGAGGCATCACATCTGTAAAAAAGAAGAATTCAAAGGACTTTGAACTTTGCAGCTGCTGTTCTCTAGACCTAGAATGCTCTCTCATAGCAGGTGGTCTTCTTCTAACCCAAAGTTCAAATGCCACCTCTTCTCCAAAGCCTCCCAGAACTGTTTCGGGGAAAGAGAAAGTCCCCTTTGCACAGAACCACTATTACTATGTGTTTTTTAATTTTAAAAGCGTTAAAAGAAATAATAGACATTTTTTTTAACTTTGGTTGAAGATCTCAAATAAATGTTACTCTCATTGCTTCTCAGCTTTATTTTCAATAAACTTGTAATAATGATAGCTCACAGGGTTACTGCTAAATTAACTTCTATGAATGTAGCTAGCACTACATTTGATGCAGAGTAGGTACCTAGTAAATGTTGAATGTGAATGTTCCTGATCTTTTCTGAATCAAACTCTTACCATACAAGAAATGTAACCTGGTATCTTGTCATTTGAAAACCCAAATATATTCTTTAAAATTCTAGAGCTCTTGATCTGTGAAATTGCAGTGTTAATAATACCTGGTTTATGGGGATTAAATGAGTGAATCATTTTCATCTGTGCTTGCCACACAGTAAGTGTTCAATAAATGTTAACTGATGCTATTCTTAGTACCTGGTGGAATCATAAGATACAGAACTTAGGTAATTTAGCTCTCCAGAAATT
Organism: Pongo pygmaeus; assembly: GCF_028885625.2. Lineage (NCBI taxonomy): Eukaryota > Metazoa > Chordata > Mammalia > Primates > Hominidae > Pongo > Pongo pygmaeus. The sequence goes on from NC_072385.2 coordinate 77,883,041, forward strand.
ATTAAGCAAAGGATCTTACTGTATAATATCAACCTCTGGCCAGGTGCGGTGGCTCACGCCTGTAATCCCAGCACTTGGGAGGCCGAGGCAGGCGGATCACGAGGTCAGGAGATCAAGAGCATCCTGGCTAACACGGTGAAACCCTGTTTCTACTAAAAATACAAAAAGTTAGCTGGGCGTGGTGGCGGGCACCTGTGGTCCCAGCTACTCAGGAAGCTGAGGCAGGAGAATGGCGTGAATCTGGGAGGTGGAGCTTGCAGCGAGTCGAGATCGCGCCACTGCACTCCAGCCTGGGCGATGGAGCGAGACTCTGTCTCAAAAAAATAAATAAATAAATAAATAAAATAATAATAATATTAACCTCACACAAACTGAATATAAATGAAGTATGACATAGTTTTTGTTAATTTTTCTAATAGACAAATATACTCTCACATGAATATTTATAATATTTATTTTAAGATAAAAAACTGGCCCGGCATGGTGGCTCATGCCTATAATCCCAGCACTTTGGGAGGCCAGAGTGGGTGGATCACTTGAGGTCAGGAGTTCAAGACCAGCCTGGCCAATATGGTGAAACCCCATCTCTACCAAGAATACAAAAATTAGGCGGGCGTGGTGGTAGGCGCCTGTAATCCCAGCTACTCGGGAGGCTGAGGCACAAGAATCGCTTGAACCTGTTAGGCAGAGGTTGTAGTGAGCTGAGATCTCCACTGCACTCCAGTCTGGGCAATAGAGCAAGACTCCATCTCAAAAAAAAAAAAAAAATGCTGTTAGCATTAATATTAAGGCCATTAATTGTAATTGTCATTGAATAAGTTTAGTCCTTTCTCACTACATTTCATCCTATTTGGTAAGAAAGAAATTTTATAGCGAATTTTGTCTTATTTTAAAAGAAAAGTGACTTTTTGTTTGTATTATGCATAGTAGAATATCTTCATGACCGTCTGGGTTGACAGGATATTTTAAACGTTTTGGTACTGATTGTTTTCCTTTCCAAGTACAACTCAGTTAAAGCAGAAAAGATATTAAAGTCTAATATTAAAAATTATTCTTATCTGAGGAAGATACAATCTAATATATCTTTCTGTGACCATTTCTTGTGTTTTGGTTACTTTGGAGTTATGTTTAATAAACCATACACATGAGAGAATAGTACTTAAAACTTGGCATAAATTAATTGATAGGGTAGAATAGCTTAACATCTAAACCCTAAGCTAAAAATAAAATAAAATTAAACCATAAGCCTTTGAGGCTGACAGATCTGTATTCAGGTCACAGCTGTATCAGGTACTACCTGTGTGGTCTCAGGCAGTTTACTCCACCTCTTTATTTTTTATTTATGTTTTTTTTAAACTCATTGGTTATCTCTTACACAGTACTTCACCCCTTTAAGCCTCAGTTTTTTCTTCTGTAGAATGGGAATAATAAAATTTAGTTCATACGTTATTATGAAAGTTAGAAGCATTAAAAAACCAATAAAGTGCCTGGCTCATGAAAGCATTTGACAAATATTAGATAGAAAACAGTTTGTGGGGATTTCTAATATATTTTTAAAATTTTTCCCCAATTTGCAGATTTAGATTAAAGGCAAAACAGTGAGGGTGTCTACTCTTAAAACTGTCAGTTAGGCTGGGCACGGTGGCTCACGCCTGTAATTCCAGCACTTTGGGAGGCTAAGGCAGGCGGATCACCTGAGGTCAGGAGTTCGAGCCCAGCCTGACTAACATGGAGAAACCCCGTCTCTACTAAAAATACAAAAATTAGCCAGGTGTGTTGGCACATGCCTATAATCCCAGCTACTAGGGAGGCTGAGGCAGGAGAATTGCTTGAACCCAGGAGGCGAAAGTTGCGGTGAGTTGAGGTCATGCCATTGCACTCTGGCCTGGGCAACAAGAGCGAAACTCCATCTCAAAAAAAAAAAAGACTGTCAGACCTTTTCCGTAAAGGTTGGCTGTATTCTTCTGGTAACATAATAGAAAAGGGAACTGATGGGCCAGGCGCATTGGCTCAAGCCTGTAATCCTAGCACTTTGGGAGGCTGAGGCAGACAGATTGCCTGACTTCAGGAGTTCAGGAGCAGCCTGGGCCACATGGTAAAACCCCGTCTCCACTAAAATACAAAAAAATTAGCCAGGCATGGTGGTACACGCCTGTAGTCCCAGCTACTCAGGATGCTAAGGCAGGAGAATTGCTTGAACCCAGGAGACAGAGGTTGCAGTGAGCCAAGATTGCAGCATTGTACTCCAGCCTAGACAACAGAGCGAGACTTTGTCTCCAAAAAAAAAAAAAGAAAGAAAGAAAAGGGAACTGATTTCAAAGCACTGTCATTCAGTCATTCAGGTAGAAAGCAAACTAAGTTCACAATAACAACACAGTTGTAGTACTTGGTACTTGATGTGTCACAGTTGGTTGAGAACATTTAATTTATCTACTTTGTTTGCCTGAGGACTAAACGTTCAGAGTCATCTCCCTTGGTTGATTCCTGTAGTTAGTTGATATTATACTGTGAACTTTAGAGAAATCCTGTCTCCTAAAAAAGTAAAAATCTTTGTTTTGGTTTGTCTTTTTTCTATAGAAAAATTTCCACAGGCCGATCCATATGAAATAATAGAATCCTTCAATGTTGTTGCAAAGGAAGTTTTTAGAAATATTATTTTGAATGAATACAAAAGGTAAACATACCCTTTTTTGTTGAAATTAAAGTATGCACTGTCTCTGCAAGTTGCCTTGAAAATGGAAACTTGATCAAGGAAAGTTGTTTTTTTTCAAGTGAACAGTAAAGAATTATAATATTTGCTATATAAATGGACACCTATGGAAGAAAAAGTACATGACATGTGACCATCTGTCTTGGGCCTGGTGTATAAAGCAGTGCCTGCCAGCCCTGACTGCACTTCAGGGTTACCTGTAGAGGTTTTTTTTTTTGTTTTTTGTTTTTTTTTTTTGAGACAGAGTCTCGCTCTGTCACCCAGGCTGGCGTGCAATCTCGGCTTACTGCAAGCTCCGCCTTCTGGGTTCACGTCATTCTCCTGCCTCAGCCTCTCGAGTAGCTGGGACTACAGGTGCCTGCCACCACGCCCAGCTAATTTTTTGTATTTTTAGTAGAGACGGGGTTTCACCGTGTTAGCCAGGATGGTCTCGATCTCTTGACCTCGTGATCCGCCTGCCTCGGACTACAAAAGTGCTGGAATTACAGGCGTGAGCCACCGTGCCTGGCCTACCTGTAGAGCTTTTTAACAACACAGGAATATAGGTTCAACTTCAGACATTCTGATTCAGTGATATTCAGGATAGTGCTCAAGTTTCTATTATTTTTTAAAGTTCCACAGGGGATTATGATACACAACTGAAATTGAGAACTTCCTGGGAGGGATAAAGACATGTGACTTTTCTGTTTCCAGCATTACTTCATGTACTTATTTCTTATATCACTATAGGTGCGATGGTCGGGATTTGACTTCACTTAGGAATGTAAGTTGTGAGGTAGATATGTTTAAAACCCTTCATGGATCAGCATTATTTCAAAGAGGACAAACACAGGTAATTTATATAAAAAGCTCTAATTATTTGCTGAATTAAGATTGTTTAATTAGATCTAATAGAAGCACATTAGTAGATGCTGTAGGTTTTGTCATATGGTGTATATTATTTATTTAAATTAATATCTGGCAGTTCTTGTTTGTTTTGTTTGAGACAGCTTCTTGCTTTGTCACTCAGGCTCCAGTGCAGTGGCACAATCATAGCTCATTGAAACCTCTATCTCCTGGACTCAGGCGATCCTCCCACCTCAGCTTCCTGAGTAGCTGGGTCTACAGGCGTGTGCCACTATGCCTGGTTAATTGAAAGCTGTTTTTTGTAGAGACAAGGTCTTACTATGTTGCCCAAGCTGGTCTCAAACTCTTGGCCTCAAGCAATCCTCCTACCACAGCCTCCCAATGTTCTGGGATACAGGCATGAGCCACCATGCCTGGCCTTTGGTGTGTTTTTTATGTAATTTTAACAGTTTTTTTGAGGTGTAATTGCTATTCAATAAACTATGCTGTTTAAAATGTATGATTTGGTAACTTTTTCACAAATATGCAACTGAGAAACCAGCCAAGATAATGAACAGGCCAGGCATGGTAGCTCACGCTTGTAATTCCAGCACTTTGGGAGGCCCAGGAGGGAGGATTGCTTGAGGCCAGGAGTTCGAGAGGTTGCAATAAGCTATGGTCATGCCATTGCACTCCAGCCTGGACTACCGAGCGAGACCCTGTCTCTTAAAAAATTTAAAAATGAAAAAGATAATGAACATATCAGTTACCCCCAAGAGTTTCCTCATGCCTTTTTGTAATTCCTTCTTCCTGCCCCTACCTCCTCAAGAGACTACTGATCTGCTTTTGTCACTATAAATTAGTTTGCATTTTCTAGAATTATCTGGTATTTCTGTTGTATCTTCCTTTTAATATTGGGTATACAAAATTGAGTAACTCAGACTCCAGTTTATGGCGTATTGTCATTGTTGACCTGTTGAAGGCCCTCATTTGTTTTCTCCATTTAGCCTGTACAGTTCTATTCTTTTTCTATTCTTTATTCTTTACATAGGCACCCACTCTTGTATTTAACAGGTAGCCTTCTGGTTCTCCTTCTGTTCGTTTATTAATATTTACCTACATCTGTATTCATTGTTCTGTGTACCATATTATGCTTAATACTCCTTTCCCACATTGTTTCTTTAATTGTATCAATCTGATGGGTACCAAGTACTAACTTTTTGCTTTAATTTGTATTTTCCTGATTACTAGTGAGGCTCATCATTATTTATATAACAGCCAGTCAACATGGTCACTGCATAAACCGTGCCCTGGGGAACTGCACACCTCCAGGGCACTATTTTCACATGGATGTTGTCCCCTAGAGTTGTGCAGTGTGGTGGCCCTGCCTCAGGTTTGCCCTTTTATGAATTTTCTGTCCATATCCTTTGGCCAGTTTTTCTTTTTTTAATATGGTTTACTGTATTTTACCTGCTATTTTGTAGTAATTTCTTAAGTGTTTTAAATATTAATTCCTTTTGGTAACAAACTTTATATATATATGTCTCCTTTATTTATTGCCTTTTAACTTTGCCTGCAGTAGTCTACTATGTTTAGAGTAAACCTGAAAACTTTAGTTCTGATATAAATTCTTCTGTACCTCAAAGTCACAAAGTTACCTACTTTTTCTATTAGCTTTCTAGTTTTAGCTGTCAAATTTAGACCATTAGTCGATCTTTGAATTTATTCCTACATGTTGTATGAAATGAAAACCTCCATAGTGAGCCAATTTTACATTATTTACTAATACTTTGTTTTTCTCAATGACTTGTGATGTCACCATGTGATAGTCAAAGTTTATAAATACATTGTTAAACTATATCCTTTTTCATTGTTATGTGAATTTTCTGGGCTACTGTCAAACTATTTTAATTATTATGATTTAGGGGTATATTTTAATATCTGAGAAGCAAGTCATCTTCCCTGTTTGTTTAATCCCCTCAAAATTATCTTAAAATTTAGATACATTTGTTCCTTTATTTGAATTTTAGTATTATATCAAGTTCTCAAAATATCCTTCTAGGATTTATAATTATAATTGTACTAAATTTTTATATTAATCTGAGAGAAGAATGATACTTTTACAATTTAAGTTATAGTCTGCAATGAATATAGTCCTGATTCAGGTTTTCTTTTATGCTCTTTAGTCAAGTTTTTAAAATGCCTTTATTAAGATGTTCTGCATACTTTTGTTATCCATTGTGACAGTCTCTGGCTTTGTAACTGTAGTACTTAGTCCGTTCATGTTAAATTTAATCATTGATGTGATTGAATTTACCATCATTTTATTATTTGTTTTTCTTTTGCCTTCTGTTTTTTGTTTCTCTATTTTTTACTTTCAGCCTTCTTTTTGAATGAATTGAATAGTTTTTAGAATTTTATTTTAATTTGCCTATTTATTTTTTAGCCGTACCTCTGAATTATTTTCCAGTGATTACTATGGAAATAACAGTATACATCCATAACTTCTCACAACTTTTTATTTATATATTTTAAAAATTTTTTGTAGAGTCAGGGTTTCGCCATATTGCCCAGGCTAGTCTTGAATTCCTGGGCTCCAGCAGTCCTCCTACCTTGGCCTCCCAAGGTGCTGGTATTACAGGCATAAGCCACCATCCCAGGCCCTCACAGTCTTTTTAGAATTAATTTTGTACCACTTAACATAAAATGAAGAAACTTTGCAACCATTTAGGTGCATTTCCCACCCCTTCTATCCTTTGTATTGCAGTTGTCTTATCAGTTACATCTATATGTGTCATAAACCCTCACAAGTCAGTGTTATAACTTTCATACAATCATGTATTTTAAAGAAGTAATAAGAAAAAGATAGGCTTTTATATTGGCCCACATATTTACCATTTCTGGTGCTTTTTATTCCTTTCTGAAGATCTAAGTATGGATCCAGTATCATTTCCCTTCATTCTGACAAGACTTCCTTTAATATCATCCTATGAGTTTTCTTTTTTTGGGACGGAGTCTCCTTCTGTCACCCAGGCTGGAGTGCAGTGGCGCGATCCTTGGCTCACGGCAAGCTCTGCCTCCGGAGTTCACGCCATTCTCCTGCCTCAGCCTCCTGAGTAGCTGGGACTACAGGCGTCCACCAACACGCCCAGCTAATTTTTTGATATTTTTAGTAGAGACTGGGTTTTACCATGTTAGCCAGCATGGTCTCCATCTCCTGACCTCGTGATCTGCCCGCCTTGGCCTCCCAAAGTGCTGGGGATTACAGGCGTGAGCCACTGCACCCAGCCCATCCTATGAATTTTCTAATAACAAATTATTATCTTTTGTTTTTCTGAAATGTCTTTATTTTGCCTCTGTGTACAAAGAATCTTTTTGCTGGGTATAGAATTCTGGGGTGAGCATTTTTTTCTTTTAGCACCCAAACATGTTTCAGTGTTTTTTTGTTTTGTTTTTTGTTTTTTTTTTGAGACGGAGTCTTGCTCTGTCGCCCAGGCTGGAGTGCAGTGGCGCCATCTCGGCTCACTGCAAGCTCCGCCTCCTGGGTTCATGCCCATGCCATTCTCCTGCCTCAGCCTCCCAAGTAGCTGGGACTACAGGTGGCTGCCACCACACCCGGCTAATTTTTTTTTGTATTTTTTAGTAGAGACGGAGGTTTCACCATGTTAGCCAGGATGGTCTCAATCTCCTGACCTCGTGATTCACCCGCCTCGGCCTCCTGAAGTGCTGGGATTACAGGCATGAGCCACTGCGCCCAGCCGTTTCAGTGTTTTTTGTTCTCCATGCTTTCTGATGAAAAAGACCCATTCAAATCGTCATTCCTTATCTATTATTATTTTTTTTCATGTGGGTGCTTTCAAGATTTGCTCCTTATCTTTGCTTTTCAGCATTATGATTGAAAGGTGTGGTTTCCTTTGAATTTATCCTGCTAAAAGTGTCCTGAGCCTAAATCTGTACATTGATGTCTTTCACCGAACTTGAGAATTTTCATCAATTATTTCTTCAAATATTTTTTCATGCCTCATTCTCTCTCTTCTTCTAGAATTGCAACTGCACATATGTTATCCTTTTGTTACTGTCCCATAGGTCACTGCAACTATGTTCTCTTTCTTCTGCAAATTGGGCAATTTCTGTTCATTCATCTTCATGCTTACTGACTCTTGCCATCTCCTTTCCATTATAAGATATTAAAGTTTTCAATTCTAGAATTTCCACTTATTCTTTTTTATGTCCTTTGAGTATTATTATAATAGCTGTTAAAAATCTTTTGTCGCCGGGCACAGTGGCTCACGCCTGTAATCCCAGCACTTTGGGAGGCCAAGGCGGGTGGATCACGAGGTCAGGAGATCGAGACCATCCTGGCTAACACAGTGAAAACCCATCTCTACTAAAAATACAAAAAAATTAGCTGGGCATGGTGGCATGCACCTGTAGTCCCAGCTACTCAGGAGGTTGAGGTAGGAGAATCGTCTGAACCCAGGAGGTGGAGGTTGCAGTGAGCCGAGATCGTGCCACTGCACTCCAGCCTGGGTGACAGAGTGAGACTCCGTCTCAAAAAAAAAGACAAAAAAATCTTTTGTCTGCTAATCCACCATCTTAATCAACTCAGAATCAGCCTCCATTCCTGGTCTTTCTTCTTGAGAATGGGCCCTATTTCCTGTTTCATTGTAGGTTGTTTTCTGGATGTTGTGAATGATACATTGTAGAGTGTCTGGATTATGTTATGTCTCTACAAAGAAGACTGATTTTCTTAATTTATTTTTCTTTTCTTATTTTTCTGAGACGGAGTCTCGCTCTGTTGCCCAGGCTGGAGTGCAGAGGTATGATCTTGGCTCACTGCAACCTCTGCCTCTTGGGTTCAAGCTATTCTTCTGCCTCAGCCTCCGAAGTAGCTGGGACTATAGGCACACGCCACCATGCCCAGCTAATTTTTGTATTTTTAGTAGAGACAGGGTTTCACCGTACTGGCCAGGCTGATCTCGAATTCCTGACCTCGTGATCCGCCCACCTCAGCCTCCCAAAGTGATGGGATTACAGGTGTGGGCCACCACGCCTGGCCTGATTTTTTTTTAAGTTTAAGCAGGCAGTTGTATTGGCTGAACCTGTATTGAGGCTTCCTCAGCATACTCTCATACATAGTTCTTAAAAATATTGCTTTCTCTTCCTGCCTTCCTTCCCCAGCACTCCTAGAGCAGTGCTTTACATGTGTAGTCTAAGTGACGTTAGAACTTTGGATTATTGAGGTTTACACATAGTATGAATATTTATAGAATAAATGAGTGTTTACTGCAGTTAGTAGCATGGCAAGCTTTGTGGAGGATGTACTTATCTCATTTTTTCAAGAGTTAGTTGGATTCTTCAAGTATTTTTAGTTTTCATCTTTGTGGTTAGTATATTAAAGCCTGAGGAATTCTTTTTCTTTTTTAGGTGCTTTGTACCGTTACATTTGATTCATTAGAATCTGGTATTAAGTCAGATCAAGTTATAACAGCTATAAAGTAAGTTATGTTTTTATGATGTTTGTTATGTTTTCTGATGTTCTATTATATAATTAAAGCTTATGTGGTATATTATTAATTATTGTTACTTCTTTTAACCTGTATTTTTGTACTTCATTTTTCTGTTTACATCATCATGATTTCAAAGGATTTTGTGTGTGTGCTAGATTGTCTTCTAAATCACTGATTTGGAACAAATATTAGTAAAGCATTTAATTCTTTAATGTGAGTATATTTAGTTTGTTCTCTGTCTCTAGAATGATTTCTTAGGACAGACTTCCTTGGTAATCTTGAATGGATTGGTTTTTCTATTAGAAACAAGAGAGCAAATGAATACACGAAAGCCCCCATTGCTGAAAATAATCTGGAGGCTGTTAATGAAAAACCTTGTTAATGAAAAGCCTTGTCGAGTCCCAAGCCACGTTGTGATTTTGTGTTCAGAAATACTTGGCTGTCCTCCTCTGCCCCTAAAAAGTCAACAGTAAAATCATGCTAATCAATTCTGATGATAAGAATCTGTATTGCAGGCCGGGCGCGGTGGCTCACGCCTGTAATCCCAGCACTTGGGAGGCCGAGGTGGGTGGATCCTGAAGTCAGGAGATCAAGACTATCCTGGCTTACACGGTGAAACCCCGTCTCTACTAAAAATGCAAAAATTAGCCGGGCATGATGGTGGGCACCTGTAGTCCCAGCTACTCGGGAAGCTGAGGCAGGAGAATGGCGTGAACCCGGGAGGTGGAGGTTGCAGTGAACCGAGAGATCGCACCACTGTGCTCCAGCCTGGGCGACAGAGTAAGACTCTGTCTCAAAAAAAAAAAAAAAAGAATCTGTATTGCAGTCCTCACCAGCATTATTGCATAGAGTCTTGACACTCATAGCCAGTTCTTTATTTTCATCAGTGCCTAGTAGGGCTACTTCCTGTTCCTGGTTAAGGGTCTCAGAAGACCACAGGGCCCGGCCTTCCTTTTCCTGCTGCCCAACTGATGAGGATAATTCCCAGTAGCTGCTGTAATTGTTTTTCATGTATCTGATAGAATTGACAGTGCAGGTGTGTGTGTGAAGGTGGAATGCAGAACACTGGGCTTGGTCAGGGTACCTCCATATATTCTAGTCTTAGGTCTATAACCTGTGTAAATAAAGGGGCACACATCATCACTCAGCCACACTGGCCTTTGGTTTCTATTTCTTATCAAATGAACTGGGCCAGTGACCTGCTATAATCCTCTCTGGCTTGCAAAATCTGTGATTCCTTTAGTCCTCTGAAGGAGTTTGGTTTTTAGATTTCTTTTTCCAAAGCTACAGTTTATGATCATGCAGATTCTGCCCCATCCCAGGACTTTTTCTTCATTTCACATATTGACTGGGAGAAGCATTGTAGCTCTGAGATTTAACTAAGGTGGGTATAGCATTTAGGATTCTCTCAGTAGTTATTAATGCTTAAAAATACGTCTATTGTCTTGTCTTAGTATTCAAATCTGGATATTTAAGGGCTTATATTTAAAGTAAAATTGGTTTCCTAAATCTGTACAATTCATTCATAAGCCCCAGAAGAAAATATCATCTCACAATCATCCTTCTAATTAATTCTTTGGTTTTCAGTTTCAGTCTGATTTTTCATTAACACCTAGTTCTTTTGTAAAATCCCCTTAAATCTGTTTCAGTTGTGTTTTGAAATAAATATGTTTTTTCCCTACGATGTTTTTAATATTATGCCTTTTATTTTTAGTGGGATAAAAGATAAAAATTTCATGCTGCACTATGAGGTAAGGTGAATTTTTTTCCTCAAAATTTTATTTTATTAATTTTTGTGAGACAAGTTCTCACTGCCCAGACTGGAGTGGAGTGGTGCAGTCTCAGCTCACTGCAACCTCTCCCTCCCAGGCTCAAGACATCCTCCCGCCTCAGCCTCCCAAGTAGCTGGGATTACAGGCTTGTGCAACCATAATTGGCTAATTTTTCTGTTTTTTTCTAGAGATGGGGTTTTGCCATGTTGCTCAGACTGGAACATTTTATTTTTAAAAACTTCCAGGGTACAGTAAAGTTGAAAGAACTTTACAGTGACTATCCATATATCCACTACCTGGGTTTTACCAATAATATTTTACTTTTCTAGTTTTATCATATATCTATTAAGGTCAATTTGGGGCTACTGTTTTATTGCTTACAGAAGTCATCGCAAGCTTTGTGTAGAATGATAAGTAGAGAGAGATGTAAGTAGTATTTTTAGAGAGTACTTTAGCACTGTCTAAAGTACTACTTTAGAGAGGTAAGAGATAAGTACTTTAGAGAGATAAGTAGTATTTTTCTAATCAACAACTTCCTGTTCTAAGTCATACATAAAAGTTAAAGAAAGTGTAGCAGACAATATCGTTTTAGGTAAAATAAAAAAAAAGTCATGCCTGTATACACGTGTGTCAAACAAAAGTAGAGTTTTTTAAGTACCTCAACTGACAAATCACCTTCTGTTCGCTCATTGAAATGTTCATATTTATACTCAATTGATTAGTAGTAAGAGATGACACATTTAATATTAAGTTACTTTATATGAGATGATTATAGATAATTGAGTTTGTGATTGACTTTATTCACAACAAATCCTAAGGGACCAGACCTAATATAAAGTACTTTTAATTTTATTATTTGAAGAATGTACATGGAGAGCAGGGCGTGGTAGCTCATACCTGTAATCCCAGCACTTTGCGAGGCCGAGGAGGGAGGATTGCTGAGCCCAGAAATTCAAGACCAGCTTGGGCAACATAGTGAGATCCTGTCTCTACAAGAAGATCTAAAAATTAGCCAAGCATGGTGGCATGTGCCTATAGTCCCAGCTACTCGGGAGGCTGAGATGGGAGGATTGCTTGAGCCCAGGAGGTTGAGAATGCAGCAAGCCATTATCACCCCACTGCACTTCAACCTGGGCAACAGAGTAAGACCCTGTCTCTAAAAATAAAAAGAATACAACACGTGAGACTTATGTAAAGTAGCAAGTCATTTCATTTTTGTGTAACCCTTGTTGGCTGCCCAGAATCCCAGCATTTCACTCTCGCTGAATCTGCTGTAATCAATAGAGAACTTTTTTTTGTAGAAAGTATATGCTACAGAATATCCATAAACATCGAGATTCATACATGTCTTGAATCCCTTATAAATATCCTGTTCTGGATGTACCCTGGTGCTATAGAAGCCAGAGAGGAATTATAATTGAGTAAAGCAGGTTCTTTGTCATGAGCTGGAGAGCATGTGGCAGTCTTAAAAGGGCAGCTGTGCAAAATGGAGGTCTAGCTGATTATTGGGTAAGGGGGTTGGGGAGGGAGCTGGAGAAGGATATGGGCCATTATTGCCATATTTTATTTTTGTAAATCTCTTTATTATAAAATAAAGCATAGGTACTGAAAACTGTATAAAACAAAGGATGGCTTAATAAGTTTTTATAAGGCAAATACCTTTGTAACTACCACCCAAGTCAGGAAATTTAACATTGCCAGCCACCTCAAAAGCCACTCCATGTTTTTCATCCCAATCTCAATACCCTTCGTCTCTTAAAAGTAGGTAACTACTCTCCTAAGTTTTACAGTAATCATCTTGGATTTCCTGGCTCCATTTTTAGATACTATAGTTTGGTCTTGTTTTTTTCTTTGAAACGTTTGGTATTTCCTTTTTTGTTTCAGTTTGTTTGAGACAGAGTCTCACTCTGTCACTCAGGCTGGAGTGCAGTGGCACCATCTTGGCTCACGGCAACCTCCATCTCCCAGGCTTAAGTGATCCTCCTGCCTCAGTCCACCAAGTAGCTGGGACTGCAGGCACCACCACACCCCCGCTAATTTTTAGATTTTTTACAAAATGGGGTTTTGCCATGTTGCCCAGGCTGGTCTCAAACTCCTGGGCTCAAGCAGTCTGCCTGCCTCAGCCTCCCAAAGTGCTGGGATTACAGACATAAGCCACTATGCCTGGCCTGATATTTCTTTAAATCTTTTTAAATCTATACATTTCTCCTCCATTACATTCTTTCTTTTTTACAGTCTATCTGTTGAAGCCCCATAGCCATTTGACTTATAGTCTCCCACAGTCTGGGTGTTGCTGATTGCACACTCGTGGTGCAATTCAACATGTTCCTCCACCCTCTCTATTTCCTGCAAATTGCTAGATCCAGAGGTTTAATCAGATTCCTGCTCCATCCACTGCTTTTAAGAGCGGTGGCTCACGCCTGTAATCTCAGCAATTTGGGAGGCTGAGGCGGGTGGATCACCTGAGGTTGGGAGTTCAAGACCAGCCTGACCAACATGGTGAAACTCCACCTCTACTAAAAATACAAAATTAGCTGGGCATGGTGGCGCATGCCTGTAATCCCAGCTACTTGGGAGGCTGAGGCAGGAGAATCACTTGAACCCGGAAGCGGAGGTTGCAGTGAGCCGAGATCGCACCATTGCACGCCAGCCTGGGCAACAAAAGCAGAACTCCGTCTTAAAAAAAAAAAAAAAAAAAAATATTATTGTTAATCTGGAATTACAGATATTTGGGGGAATTTTTTTTTTTTTTTTTTTTTTAACAACGAGGTCTCTGTTCCACAGGCTGCAGTGCAGTGGCGCAGTCTCAGCTTACTGCAACCTCCACTTCCTGGGTTCAAGCAGTTCTTGTGCCTCAGCCTCATGAGTAGCTGGGATTACAGGCATGTGCCACCACGCCCGGCTGATTTTTCTATTTTTAGTAGATACAGGGTCTCACCATATTGGCCAGGCTAGTCTCAAACTCCTGAGCTCAAGTGAGCTGCCTGCCTTGGCCTCCCAAAGTGCTGGGATTACAGGCATGAGCCACTGCGCCCGGCCTGAAATTACAGATTTTTATGGGAAGTCTTCCTATTGTCAAATGATCACAACTAATTCATATTCCTTCAAGGTAACATATCCACCAAATAAAACAGTTTGCAACCATTGGCTAAAATAAAACCCTTATGGAAAAGAGCTGTTTCCTCCATACATTTTTGTCATTATGTTTTGCTTGAGAAATACTTCAAAATATGCAACTTTCCCATTCATGTATTTTGTTTCATATCTGAAAAAGGTAGTGGAGAGAGATAACTCTAAAAAGTATCGGTGTAAATTAAATTTCAATTTAGTGAAATAAATGTGGGCTTTGCTATGGAAAAAAAATCTGTGATTCTTCAATGTGTACTTTTTAAATATGTACATATTTTTACTTATTACAAAAATATAACTTTTTGTTATTGTTAATAATTTAAACGTAATGGAAATTTATGGTGTAAATCCCCATACCCATCCAGTTCCCACATCCTAATCCATTTACACACTTGAAATAGCTACTTTTAGCAATTTGGTATGTATGTTAAATTTATATCATACATTTTCTGTATATTTATGAATGTACTTTTTTAAAAAACAAAAATGAGATTATACTGTTCTATAAGTTGTTTTATTATTTTGATAATATAACTTGGACATCTTTCTATGTCAATTGTATATGTGTGTTTGTGTTTTTTTTTTAAGTTTCCTCCTTATGCAACTAATGAAATTGGCAAAGTCACTGGTTTAAATAGAAGAGAACTTGGGCATGGTAAGTACAGGTCTGTAAACTTATATGGTATTCTTACAGAGACTTAATACATTTTTTACTTATTGTTTTCTATTCTAATTTAGGTGCTCTTGCTGAGAAAGCTTTGTATCCTGTTATTCCCAGAGATTTTCCTTTCACCATAAGAGTTACATCTGAAGTCCTAGAGTCAAATGGTATGGTATTGAAATACTTCTTCCATAGTAGAGAAGACCATATTCCCTATTCTATTATTAAGTTTTCAAATGTAATGTTACATTTTGTTTATTACTACAGAACCCAAGTTTATTGCAAGAGAAAAATGTATTGAGTTAATCATATACTTGTCTTAATCTCTGTTCTTAGCTAATGAATTGTTTTGAAAGCAATATAAAACAAATGTTTTTCTTTATCTGTTATAGTAGATCCAGTTTGGCTTGTTTCTTTATTTTTACCAACAAACCACAGAACAAGGTTAACAGAGACAGGAAGGGCCAAAATAGAGTGATCATTAGGCAGGGGATACCTGTCACATATCCACATGAATAATAAGTGTACATCACAGAGGGAGTCTAGGCCAAGAGGTCACATTTAAATAAAAAATTAGTCCATGGGTCAAGGTACGGTGTAGTCATTAAAGGCAGAAAGGTCATGGAGTTCTTAAAGGTGTAACAGACATAAATCAGATAGTCACAGATTTTGAGGGAAAAATACCAAGGTAAACTCAGAATTTAAACTAAAGACTTTGTGGTTCTCTACTGGGTGTGACTAAATTAATGGGCTTATGAGAGTGAGAGAGCCAAAGCCCTGTATCTTTAACTACTTCTGATAAGCAAGAAAAAAGATATGCCCTAGGAAGTCTATTTAGAATATCTGTAGCAATACTGCGCAATAGAACTTTTTGTGATGGGCTGGGCTTGGTGGCTCACACCTGTAATCCCAGCACTTTGGGAGGCCGAGATGGGTGGATCACGAGGTCCAGAGGGGCTAACATGGTGAAACTCTGTCTGTACTAAAAATACAAAAAATTAGCTGGGCGTGGTGGTGGGCTGAGACTCCATCTAAAAAAAAATAATAAAATAAAACTTTTTGTGATGATAGAAATCCTCTTCATCTGTCCTATCTAGTTGAAGAATTAAATTTATTTTAATTGATTTAACTTTAAGTCACCACTTATGGCTAATGGCTACCATATTGGACCTTGCAGCCCCGTAGTTTATAGCTTAAAAGACCTTGCCTTAGGTGCTTTTAAAAAGAAGAAGAGACTATTGAATATTTGTATTGTAATTGAATATTTATAAGGAAACAACCAATAGTAACACTTTTCTACATTAAAAAATGAGTATAATATAAAGCAGTTATTTTTGTTTCTATAGGGTCATCTTCTATGGCATCTGCATGTGGCGGAAGTTTAGCATTAATGGATTCAGGTAAAAGAATTATGTCTCAATACTTCTGATATTGCTCATGCCTATAATCCCAGCACTTTGGGAGGCCAAGGTAGGAGGCTCACTTGAGGCCAGGAGTTCAAGACCAGCCTGGGCAACATAGCAAGACCTCATCTCTACAAAAAAGATAAAAAAAAAATGCTGACCTTTTATACACACCTGTTAGTATAAAATATAAGATTTCTTTAAATTTGGATTTTAGTAAAACTCAAAGTCAGATTACAGATGACCAAATCAAGCCAGAGGCAAGATGGTTGAAAAGTAAAGCTTCAGATATCTGGATATCTGCTGGAATTCTTATTTTTAGCTAAAAGCAGTACACTGAAAAATTTTTATTTGCATTGGTGACCTAGTAAACTTTATTTCCTTCCAAAAGGTAGAGAGCTCCAGAATTGATTCCAATTACCAAGGAAGTTTTGATTAGTAGGTACTATTAGGAATCATAAGAGAAAGCAACTGTAATCTTTCAGTCGATTTATACAGGCCAAGAGAACAATGCCACTCAGGCATGTACACACAATTTTAGGAAGGTGGACTACAAATGGTTCATTATAATCCCCAGGTCTAAAAAGGCCAAAAATGAAAGATTATGCTAGGAGATTTTTTTTTTTTTTTTTTTTTTTTTTTTTGAGACAGAGTCTCGCTCTGTGGCCCAGGCTGAAG
This sequence comes from Pongo pygmaeus, assembly GCF_028885625.2. NCBI lineage: Eukaryota > Metazoa > Chordata > Mammalia > Primates > Hominidae > Pongo > Pongo pygmaeus. The sequence goes on from NC_072385.2 coordinate 77,899,729, forward strand.
TGCAGTGGTGCAGTCTCGGCTCATTGCAACCTCCGCCTCCCGGGTTCAAGTGATTCTTCTGCCTCAGCCTCCTGAGTAGCTGGGATTACAGGCGTGTGCTACCACACCTGGCTAATTTTTCTATTTTTAGTAGAGACGGGGTTTCACCATATTGGCCAGGCTGACCTCGAACTCCTGACCTCGTGATCCACCCACCTTGCCCTCCCAAAGTGCTAGGATTACAGGCGTGAGCCACCGCGCCTGGCCGCTAGGAGATTCTTAAAATCAGTTCGTGCCAAACTGTCATCAATGCTGCTATTCGAGAAGATAGAGAAGGAGCCTAAAGACACTAAAGAGGCCCCAGAAGGAGTTCTCTGATAACTTAACACATTTACAGTACTGGCATGAAAGATAGAAAAGAGGGCCGTAACAAAGGATTAAATGAAAACATAGTTTGAATATATAATAATATTATCTAGAAAAATTAAAACTAAAAACAGGCCAAAGCAAAAAATGCTAAAGGTACTTTTGTAATTCATTCAATAAAGGAAAACATAATCTGATATTTAAGGTAGCTGGTAAAATACTGCTGCTACTATTTTCATCTTCATTCTTTCACTCTACAAATCTTTACTTTGTGGCACCTATGTGCCAAGCACTGATCTAAGTTCTTAGGACATGGTGATGAACAAAACAGTCTTAGACTTCATGGCACTTGTGTTTCTCAGTATTCCAAATCTCATACTGGAAAACACTGAACAAATCTTGAAAAAAGTAAACTGAAAAATAAAAGATGACATCATCATGGGAGAGTCTTTACCTGCCATTTTTAAATGAATTCAGATCTTTTGGTCTAGACAAAAGCTCATCCTCGATTATAATGAGAACTTCAGGATTAGGTTACTGAAGTATGATGGCAGTCATTGAGAAATCGTGGAGACTAGTATCCCAAGGACGGAAAACGTTCTTATTATTGGAAGAGAAGAAAAGTATTTTCTATAAAGTATAACCCAATGAACTTGATCGTGACCCTCAACAAGACTCTTAAGAACTTATAAAAAGAATGGTTTATAAGTAGTTAGAAAGGAAAGGGGCCAGGCACAGTGGCTCATGCCTGTAATCGCAGCACTTTGGGAGCCTGAGGTGGGTGGATCACTTGAGGTCAGGAGTTTGAGGCCTGCCTGGCCAACAACATAGTGAAACCCCTTCTCTACTAAAAATACAAAAATTAGCCGGGCGTGGTGGCCCACGCCTGTAATCCCAGCTACTTGGGAGGCTGAGTCAAGAGAATCACTTGAACCCAGGAGGCAGAGGCTGCAGTGAGCCAAGATCGTGCCACTGCACTCCAGCCTGGGTGACAGAGTGACTCTGTCTCAAGAAACAAAAAAAAAAAGGAAAGGGACTACAGAAAGAAGTCAGAAGGGACTTCTCCAAAATAAGTCATGCCATAGTTAATTCACTTTCTGTTTTGAAGAAATTACTGCATTTGCAGTAGAGGGTATTGCTGTTGGTGTGATGTATCTATAATTCAGCTTTACTGTTTATGATATCTTTATGATATCTTGTGTAAATGATGCAGAAATTTAGACTAGATAATAGGTGCACCATTCATACTGGTTAAGGGATGGGCAAAGGGACTGCTTAATCTGATCAACAGGTCAGAGAAGGATCTCGAGTTGAGGACTTGAGGATGCTTATTTCAGCCCTGTCTCTTTCAGTGTTGACTTGACTGAGAACACTGGCCTGCCAGTAAAAATACTGCCAATAAAAATACTGATTAAAAGGAATGGGTAACTGACAAAATTGAGCAGGATAAAAAAATATGGAGCTTAATAGTTTAAAAATTAAATTTGAAGCGTTAAAGCCAAAAACCTCAAAAAAATTAAATTTGATAAGAATGAATGTCAAGTCCTGTGGGATGGGCCGATACAAGGTAGACAGTTCAATTCAAATATGAATTTGAATTGCTTGAGTAGGGCTTGCCCTGCCCTAAGTCAGGCACTGTCCTTTGCCCTGGGGATACAAATTGTACCCAGTTTTTGAAAAAGCTTAAAGGTTTGAAAACAAACAAAAAGATACTAATAGATTAAAGAGGTAATAATACAAATATGTGTAAGGGTGATTGTTGAACTAGGCTAAGCATAATTGGCTGAGAGAGACTACTACATTTCATCTGATTTTGAAGGCTGAGTAATTGTTGACTGGGCATATTAGGAGCAGGGCCTGTATTTCACATGAAAGGACCAGCATGTGCAAAGTTAAGAAGTTACAGTGTAGTGTGTTTCAGGAATGTACTCGAAAGAGGTTTTAAGGTAATAAAGTAGAACCATATGTTGAAGGTTATTGTTATGCTAAGGAGTTTGGACTTAAAGCCAGCATTTTTCCAATTCAGTATTCCATGGAATAGTGTTCCACGGGACATTGATTATTGTATACCATGAAAAAGTTTATTCTGTTCTCAAGTTAAGTTTCCGCAGGGTTTGGCAGGTTTATTTAATGTGGATTAAATAGACTTTAATAAGCTAATCTGAATGCTGACTCTTTAGGAATAGGACATGTAATATTTTTCCAAATTTATTTGACCACAGAATATGTACAAAAATTTCCTGAAAGTAGGCAATGGGGAGCTTGAAGGATTTTGTGGAAAACAGTGGCGTGATTTGAATCTGCTTTTGTTTTTTCCAAATAGTTTTTCCCAGCTTAAGTGATGAGTAGCCCTGGGGAATGAGATGGGAGAGACTAAGAAGCAAAGAGAGAAACTAAAATCTGGGAAGCCAGACAGGGAGATTGTTGCCAGGGCAAGAAATGATGTGGACTCAGACTAAAAAGTAACAATAGGTATTTTAATATTTAAGGTAAAGGACAGCTTTCTAAAAAATAAACAGATCTTTGTGACTTGATGGGATATAGGAAATGAGGAAAGAAATGTTGATTCTGGCATGAGTGTCTTAGTTGCTTTCAACCAAAGAATGCAGGAGGAAAAGGATTTTTTGATAGTGATTGAATTTTGAACATATATGTATTTCTTTCATCATCATCATTATTATTATTTATAGAGATGAGGTCTCACTATGTTGCCCAGGCTGGTCTCAAATTCCTGAGTTCAAGTGATCCTCCCACCTTGGCCTGCCAAAGCGTTGGAATTACAAGCATGAGCCACTGGGCCTGGCTCAATTTTGAATATATATTTAAGGTGCTTTGGGGACATTTAGCTGGAGATGTCTGACAGGGAGTTTACTAATACAGGTCCAGGGTTTGGCACAGAGAGCTGGACAGGAGGGATAGATTTTTAAGTCATCAACATTATAGATGGTTGTTAAAATCATAAGTATACATGAGGTTGCTTAGAGAAAATGAAATGAGATCCACACTCCTTTATACCAAAGTAAATTCCAAGTGATCAAAACTTAAACATTTTTAAACAAATGGAAGATGGTAGGTTTTATCAAAATCTTGGATAAGAAAAGCTCTGCTAAGCAAAACCCAGAAACCATGATTACATAAACTAAAAATCCTACACAGAAAACTAATGACCATAAGCAAAGTCAACAAACTAGGAAATAAAATATTTTATATTTATATGTTATTAAACATAACATTTTATCTTTACATTTTAATAAATATCTGTCCATATTGAAAGAAAATCAGTAATAAAAAGAATGCCAACCAAGTAGAAAAGTGTTGAAGGCCATGAACAGGGAGTTCTCAAAATAAGACATATAAATAGGTTTATGAACATGAAATAGTTTTCAACCTCATCATAAAAAAACAAGTCAGATTTAAAATAACCATTTTTTACCCTTTAAATTGAGAAAAATCAAAAGATTTGACAAGAATTAATAAGAATATAGAGTAGCATGTACCTTCTTACACCACTGGTAAAAGTTTAAAATGCTATGTCTTTAGAAGGCAGTTTCACAGTCTAACAAACGTAAATGCACATACCTTTTGACTCAGCAATCGCACTTCTGTGTGTGACTTATAAAACATACAGGGAGTACTATGCAACTATTCAAAGGATAGAGTAGAGCTTTGTGTGGTGGTATGTGTCAATATCCAAGACATGTTATTAAGTGAAAAAGGCAAGGTGCAGAACAGTAAATGCATAGTCTGCTGCCACGAGTAAAGAAAACAAAAGATTATATTTACATTTATACTTGTGCACAGAAATTTTCTGGGAGGATACACTATTGTTAGCTGCCATGGGGAGGTAAACTGAGGGGTTCAGGCTGGAAGAATTTACCAAATAGATGCTTACTTTCCAACAAAAAGAAAATAAGACACCTGAAGCAAAAAAGCAAAGCAATGGATAATTTAAGTTATAAAGTTTGCTATTGTTAGAGAAGTTTTTGCTGGATATAGTACTTGTTTACATTGTTTTAGGGAACTTTATTATATGTTCAAAAACAAATGAAGTGGTCAGATGACCTCTTAAGACTTCCAACTCAGCTTCGGTGATTGTCAATTTAGACAACAATATCCACTTACATTAAAAATAAATGTCTGCTGGGCGCGGTGGCTCACGCTTGTAATCCCAGCACTTTGGGAGGCTGAGGATGGCGGATCACCTGAGGTCAGGAGTTCAAGACCAACAGGGCCAACATGGTTGAAACCCCATCTCTACTAAAAATACAAGCAAATTAGCCAGGCATCTTGGCGGGCACCTATAATCCCAGCTACTGGGGAGGCTGAGGTGGGAGGATCGCTTGAACCCAGGAGGCAGAGGCTGCAGTGAGCCAAGATCATGCCACTGCACTCCAGTCTGGGCAACAGAGCAAGACTCCCTCTCAAAAAAAAAAAAAGTTGATAGATAAATATTTGTTTTAGGCTCATGTACACATTACCGACAGAAGTTCTTTTTTCCAATTATAGGGGTTCCAATTTCATCTGCTGTTGCAGGCGTAGCAATAGGATTGGTCACCAAAACCGATCCTGAGAAGGGTGAAATAGAAGATTATCGTTTGCTGACAGATATTTTGGCAAGTATATTCCCGGTTTCAAATATTTAATAATGAAGGCTAAAAATAAATAAATAAAAATTAAAATATAAAAACAAATAATGGTGAAGACTATATGTACTTTGCACGTAGCATATGCTTAGAAGAATGCTAGTATTTGAAGAACAGGTACTTGTTCTTCCCTTCCTCCTCTGCTTATTCACCTTGTATCTTATAGGATATGAATTTAAAATAGATATTATATTAATAGTAATAGACCAGGCACAGTGACTCATGCCTGTAATCCCAGCACTTTGGGAAGTCAGGAGTTCCCGACCAGTGTGGCTAATGTGGCAAAACTCCATCTCTACTAAAAATACAAAAATTAGTCTGGACATGGTGGCACACACCTGTAATCCCATCTACTTGGCAGGCTGAGGCAGAATTGCTTGAACCCGGGAGGCAGAGGTTGCAGTGAGCCAAGATCGTGCCACTGCACTCCAGCCTGGGCAACAGAGCAAGACTCTTGTCTCAAATAAAATAAAATAAAATGATTACTTTAAAAAAGTAGTAATACTTACCCTTAAGTATTGCAGTGATACTTACACAATGTAAGTATTCATAATGGCTCACTTTAGGATGATCATAAATTCATTCTCAGGCATTTATGAGGGAAAGGAATGATCTAAAAATAAAATGATGTTTCTGGTGAAAATAATTGTAGCTTAAAAAGTCACAAATTGGAAGTGGTAGTTAATGTAGAAAACATTGCTTTGTGTTTGGACTTAGGATATGGTTTACTTCTAAAGCTGTTTTTTGAAATGTTTCTACAGTGAATATGTTGACTTTTGTTTTTGTTTCAAACTATGTCATAACTTTTTAAATTCCTGAAGGGAATTGAAGATTACAATGGTGACATGGACTTCAAAATAGCTGGCACTAATAAAGGAATAACTGCATTACAGGTATTTTTAAAACCCATTTTGTTTCATTTTTGTAACGTTTAAATAATGCCATGAGTCAATATTTATATAATTGTTTGACTTTTCCATATTAGGCTGATATTAAATTACCTGGAATACCAATAAAAATTGTAATGGAGGCTATTCAACAAGCTTCAGGTGAGCTAGTGTGCTTGATTCTCCCTTCATTCTTTTCCACTTTGCTAATGGGAACTACGGTTCTCATTAGGCTTATTATAAAATATTGCTTTAAAAAGTGGAATTTCATATAACTTAGATCAAGAAGTACTAGCCAGGTGTGGTGGCTCACGTCTGTAATCCCAGCACTTAGAGAGGCCGAGGCAGGCAGATCACTTCAGGTCAGGAGTTCGAGACCAGCCTGGCCAACATGGTGAAACCCTGTCTCTACTAAAAGTACAACAATTAGCCGGGCATGGTGGCGCATACCTGTAATCCCAGCTGCTCAGGAGGCTGAGACCAGAGAATCACTTGAGCCCAGGAGGCAGAGGTTACAGTGAGCCGAGATCACGCCGTTGCACGCCAGCCTGGGTGACAGAGAGAAACTGTCTCAAAAAAAAAGTACTAAGTAGCCAGGCATGGCATGGTGGCTCATCCTAGCACTTTGGGAGGCCAAGGCAGGAAGATTGCTTGAGCCCCAGGAGTTCAAGACCAGCCTGGGCAACGTAGTGAGATCCCATATTTATTTAAAAAAAAGAAGAACAACTAAGTTTTTGGGACGCATGAATAAACACCAAAGTGGGTTACCAGTGAAATTTCAATTTTTACAAATTAAGCAACTCTCTTTAAGATAGGATTTATGGAGAAGAGAATATGAGTGAATTTTCAAGGTAATAGGGATGTGGAAAGTTTCAATTATTAAGCTACAGGGTTTAGATTGTATACCATGAAAACTAAGAGTGTAGTATTTCAGATCATATTTGTTTTATGTAGTTATAATTTTTGTGTTTTTCTCTTCTAGTGGCAAAAAAGGAGATATTACAGATCATGAACAAAACTATTTCAAAACCTCGAACATCTAGAAAAGAAAATGGACCTGTTGTAGGTAATACATTAAAATTTTAGTGATCGGCCGGGCGCGGTGGCTCACGCCTGTAATCCCAGCACTTTGGGAGGCCGAGGTGGGCAGATCACGAGGTCAGGAGATCGAGACCATCCTGGCTAACACAGTGAAACCCTGTCTCTACTAAAAAATACAAAAAATCAGCCGGGTGTGGTGGCAGGCGCCTGTAGTCCCAGCTACTCGGGAGGCTGAGGCAGGAGAATGGCATGAACCCAGGAGGCGGAGCTTGCAGTGAGCCGAGATCACGCCACTGCACTCCAGCCTGGGCGACAGAGCGAGACTCCATCTCAAAAAAAAAAATAAAAAGTTTTAGTGATCATGGTAAGATAAACATTAATATATGAACGAATATTACTGCTTTTAGATTGTTTTTACCCAGTGCACAAAATGAAAATATTTTAAATACTTTTGTAGTTAAAATGCTTTAAATTTTAGGGAATATTCTTTAACAGTTTTCAGTAATTTTAATCATCTACTTTTCTGTTTTATAGTAAAATATTTTTACATGTGTCTAGGTCAAAAAAAAAAAAAACTCAAGTGACCATGGCATGTTTTAGGTTCATGTATGTAGTTGAATTGTTTATATATTTGTCTGTATTACATTCCAGAAACTGTTCAGGTTCCATTATCAAAACGAGCAAAATTTGTTGGACCAGGTGGATATAACTTAAAAAAACTTCAGGCTGAAACAGGTAAGAGTTGTATGAAGTTTGGGGTTTTTTAATTAAATGCTAGACCATAAAAGTTTGCTATTTCATCTCTAGTATGTTGCTTTAAATATATATTTATTTGAGAAATGAGAGAAAGACCAGGAGAAAAGGATATGACATGTCTTGACTGTGAGTTTTCTGTGTGCCTATTAATAAATTAGCAAATGGTCATTCTTAACTATATTCAAGAAGGATTACAAAGAATTCATCAGGACTTTTTTGCAACATTTTATAGTTGAACATCTAGAATAATTTTTAGTTTTTAACTTTAGAGGAATCATTACTTAGTTACTTCTTTTTATTCTGCTACGTTCACTTAGTTTTAACTCTTTTATTTAAAGAGTAATATTAAAAAAAATGCTTTAATTTACTTTTCCTGAAGCAGTGTTTGAATTACCTCATACTTCAAGGTTTGAGGTTATTGCAAGAGAGTGAGAAGCAGAGTCACCTTAGCCATTTGCTAACATTGAGAAACTGATGTGATTTTGTCCCTTATTCATTTATTCACCCCTCCCTTTAAGAGTAAGCGGGAGAAAGAAAAAAAGGTAAGGAAAGGGTTCTATTATAGTTTCTACTCGTAATTAAGAGAGCAGAACTAGACTCTCCAAAATTTGTATAGATATATTTGATTTCACCAGATGGTGAATTTCAAGAAATCAAGCATATTGGCTCACCATTGTATCCCCAAGGCCTACCTAGTATAATGCCAGTTACCTAGCAAGTATGCAGAGTGTATTTGTTGATGAATGAATTCCTTCATTCCTAAAGTAATGATTAAATACAGCATAACTCCACCCAGCTACTAATAGGTCCCTCCTGTTCTCACATCTATCTTTAAGACTAGTTTCCACTGGAATGAGCAAGTTAACTTTTTTTTTTGAGACGGGGTCTTGCTCTGTCACCCAGACTGGAGTGCAGTACACAATCACAGCTAACTCCAGCCTTGACCCCTAGTCTCAAGTGATCCTCCCAACTGTGATTCCCAAGTAGTTGGGCACATGCTACCAGGTCCAGCTAATTTTTGAATTTATTTTTTGTAGTAACAGTCTCTCCCTATGTTGCCCAGGCTGGCCTTGAACGCCTGAGCTCAAGTGATCCTCCCACGTCAGCCCCCCAGAGTGCTGGGATTACAAATGTGACCCACTATGCCCAGCCAAGTTAACTTTAATATGTTACATTATGTTTTTAAAAGGTGTAACTATTAGTCAGGTGGATGAAGAAACGTTTTCTGTATTTGCACCAACACCCAGTGCTTTGCATGAGGCAAGAGACTTCATTACTGAAATCTGCAAGGATGATGTAAGTATAGATCACATTAATTACGTATCATATAGCTATATTTGTTTTTTCTACTTTTTGTTGATGTTTTCTTTATGAATCTGATGGCTTATTTTGCACTTACAGCAAGAGCAGCAATTAGAATTTGGAGCAGTGTATACCGCCACAATAACTGAAATCAGGTAATATCAAGTAATATACTATGCTGAGCTTTTTCCTTTATTTCTTTAGAGACACGGTCTTACCAGCCACCCACAGTGGGATGCAGTGGTGCCGTCGTACCTCACAGCTGCCTTGAACTCCTGGGATCAGGCAGTTCTCCCACCTCAACCTCCTGAGTATTTAGGACTACAAGCACACACCACCACACGTGGCTGATTTTTAAATTTTTTTGTAAAGACATGGTCTCACTATGTTGCCCAGGTTGGTCTTAAACTCCTGGCCTCAAGCCATCCTCCTGCCTCAGCCTCCCAGAGTGCCAGGATTATAGGCATGAGCTACCGTGCCCAGCCCTGTTTTGGTTTTTAACAGATTCCTATTATAAACCCAATTTAATTTTACATTTACTTTATTTACTTTGAAATCATAAGGTGTTTAGATTACATGCCAATTGCCATATAATCATTACTTTTTAAAGTATGGTATATTTTATTTTCTATATCATTTTATACAATTTCAGTAACAGTTCTGTGGTTCTAATTATGATAGGTTCTCTTAACTGAATTCTTTTTCTTTTTTTTTTTTTGGGATGGAGTCTCGCTCTGTCACCCAGGCTGGAGTGCAGTGGTGCCATCTCGGCTCACTGCAATCTCTGCCTCCCGGGTTCACGCCATTCTCCTGCCTCATCCTCCCTGGTAGCTGGGACTACAGGCACCCGCCACCACGCCCGGCTAATTATTTTTTGTATTTTTAGTAGAGACAGGGTTTCACCTTGTTAGCCAGGATGGTCTCGATCTCCTGACCTTGTGATCCGCCCCCCTCGGCCTCCCAAAGTGCTGGGATTACAGGCGTGAGCCACTGCGCCCGGCCAACTGAATTCTTTAACCAAATTTTCTACTAGTAATTGGTGAAACCCCAAATTAATTTTCCCAGTAAATATTAAATAGGCCCAAAATAGACTTAGCAATATTTCCTTATTTCTTTTTTTTTTTCTTTTGATGGCTTATTTTAAACATATCTGAATGCTTAACTGGCACATATTTTTAAATCCAATTTCGGCCGGACACAATGGCTCACGCCTGTAATCCCAGCACTTTGGGAGGCCAAGGCAGGTGGATCACGAAGTGGGGGTTCGAGACCAGCCTGACCAACATGGTGAAACCCCATCTCTACTAAAAATACAAAAGTTAGCCAGGCATGGTGGTGCATGCCTGTAATCCCAGCTACTCAGGAGGCTGAGGCATGAGAATCGCTTGAACCCGGGAGGCAGAGGTTGCAGTGAGATGAGATCGCACCACTGCACTCCAGCCTGGGCGACAGAGCGAGACTCCATCTCAAAAAAAAAAAAAAAAAAAAAAGCCAATTTCAATCTCAAAGCATTTTTTTTGACCAGCTAAAAGAGCCTGTTTTTTTAGGATAAGAAAATCCCTTTTTTAAGAAAAAAGAAATTATCAAATGTAGCAAAAATGTTCAAAGCTATTTGAAATAAAATAAAAGGCAATGAGATAATTTGTTTAATATTGCAGGTGAAAAATAAGAAATGGGATGGCTTATTTTCATAGACTAGAGAAAAAAGGGAAGATTAGTTTTTTAATGAAATAAGTATCCCATTTTACCTGACCACCTTCCTTAAATCCTTACCTTACAGGTTAATCATATGATATTCTATACTATTTTTAAAATATTTAATGTCATTTCGAAAATTTTTGGAACATCGAGACCAGCCTGGCCAACCTTGTGAAACCCTGTCTCTACTAAAAATACAAAAATTAGCTGGTCATGGTGGCACATGCCTGTAATCCCAGCTGCTTGGGAGGCTGAGGCATGAGAATGGCTTGAACCTGGGAGGCGGAGGTTGCAGTGAGCCCAGATGGCACCACTGCACTCCAGCCTGGGTGGCAAAAAAAAAAAAAAAAAAAATGTTTTTGGAAATTATAAAGAGAAATACAGAAGAACATATATTCTAAAAGTTTTTTTTGTTGAGACGGAGTCTCGCTCTGTCGCCAAGTTGGAGTGCAGTGGCACGATCTCAGCTCACTGCCACCTCTGCCTTTCGGGTTCAAACAATTCTCCTGCGTCACCCTCCTGAGTAGCTGGGATTACAGACACGCGCCACCACACCCAGCTAATTTTTGTATTTTTAATAGAGACGGGGTTTCACCATGTTGGCCAGGATGGTATTGATCTCTTGACCTCGTGATCTGCCTGCCTTGGCCTGCCAAAGTGCTGGGATTACAGGTGTGAGCCACCACACCTGGCTCTAAAAGCTTTTCTATTGCATGTTTTTTCTTTATCTTTTCTTCATTCTTTGATTCACACATATTTATTTATAGGGTATATTTTCAGTTGAAAAGTATACTTTTTATAGTTCTAAAAACGTGCTAGAATGGTTTCTTTTCATTTTTTACTTTTTCCTCATATGAAAACATAATGTTTTATTTGTTAATGGATATACAGATACTTATTATTTTAACCAGGCTTATTATTTTTTTTTTTTTTTGTAGAGATACTGGTGTAATGGTAAAATTATATCCAAATATGACTGCGGTACTGCTTCATAACACACAGCTTGATCAACGAAAGGTAAAAAGACGATGTTATTGTTACCATTTTTATAACTGCCTTGAAACACCGTATTGAAATTACCTAGGTTGGTAAGAATTATACACTTTGCCTACTACTAGCCTAAACAGAGAAAACAAGTGGCAGAGATGCTGCTGGCAAAAAGTTTTACATTGTTTAGCATAAAGAAAAATTGGCTGGGCGGAGTGGCTCATGCCTGTAATCCCAGCACTTTGGAAGTCTGAGGCGGGTGGATCACAAGGTCAAGAGAAGGAGACCATCCTGAACAACACGGTGAAACCCAGTGTCTACTAAAAATACAAAAATTAGCTGGGCGTGGTGGCGTGCGCATGTAGTCTCAGCTACTCGGGAGGCTGAAGAAGGAGAATCACTTGAACCCGGGAGGCGAAGGATGCAGTGAGCCGAGATTGTGCCACTGCACTCCAGCCTGGCGACAGAGTGAGACTTTGTCTCAAAAAAAAAAAAAGAGTGTGTGTTTTACCATATATTAAAATATATTATAAAGCCATAGACAATAAAATAGTATATTACCGGCCCAGAAATAGATAATCCATGCAACAAGAAAACAAAAACCAGAAATAATATACATGGGATTATAATATATGCTAGAAGTTGTATTATAGTCAGTGAATAAAGATTATTTAATAAATTATGTTGGTACAGCTGGTTATCTTAAAACAGGATCTCTACTCATTTTTATACCTAAATCCTGTCTGGATCAAAGAGCTAAATGTGCTTTTTAAAAAAGGTGGTAGGAAAAGATAATCTTGTTGGGGCAGGAGGGTTTACTAGAGGAAAATTGGATGTTTTAATAAGATTAGTAGTAGAGAACTCCTCAACATGATATCAAAGCCAAAAAAGTAAATAAACTTATAAAATTTGACCCCATAATTTTTTAATTATATGGCAAAAATTTCAATAAGGTTAAGAGAGAATCAGCAACCTAAAGGAAAAATGCTTTAACATATGACAGAAGCTTAATTTACAAAGGGTTTTTGTAAATCAGTAAGAATGATGAATATCAATAGAAAAATAAGTAAAGAACATGAACAAATTATTTTTATAAAAAGTCAACCAAGATATTTAATATCAGCAGCAATTTTTGAAATGCAAATGAAATTAAGATATCAGTTTTAACTTTCAGATAGTTTAAAATTCTCAGTGTGTATAAGAGAAAAGATGGACATTTTCATACACTGTTGATGGGGGTGTGAATTGGCACAAACTTTTTAGAGGGTGTTTGGTAAATGTCTATGGACCTAGACATTGTAGGATTTTATTTGGAGAGGATATTTAGAGTAGATGAATTCATGACCTGTGCTACATTTCAACTTATTTTTTTTTCACCTTATTATTTTGAAAAGTTTTTAATGTACAAAGAAGTTGAAAGAATAATACACTAAACCCTCATATATCTTTCTCCTGTATTCATCAATCATTAACATTTGGAACACTGGAATTTAAAACAAATTATTGTCTTTAGGTGATTGTTTAAATAAACTATATAGTTTGAAACTTAATGGTAATTCTTAATTTTTTGATATGAAAAGATGTCCTTGGGCCAGGTGCAGTGGCTCATGCCTGTAAGCCCAGCACTTTGGGAGGCCAAGGTGGACGGATTACTTTAGGTCAGGAGTTTGAGACCAGCGTGGCCAACATGGCAAACCCCCGTGGCTACTAAACATACAAAAAATTAGCTGGGCATGATGGCGTGCACCTGTAATCCCAGCTACTCGAGAGGCTGAGGCAGGAGAATCTCTTGAACCTGGGAGGAGGAGGTTGCAGTGAGCGGAGATCATGCTACTGTACTCCAGCCTGGATGACAGAGCGAGACTCCATCTCAAAAAAAAAAAAAAAAAAAAAAGATGTCCTTAAGATATACAGTAAGCACAGAGGGTCCATTTTTATAAATGTAGTACACATACACTAAATAGACATCTGAAGGGATACTCATTGGAATGTTAGCAGTAGTTATCTACAACTTGAGAGGGTTTTGAGACAGGGTCTTGCTCTGTCACCCAGGCTGGAGTATAGTGGCATGATCACAGCTCACTGCAGCCTCAGCCTCCCAGGCTCAAGTGATTCTCCCACCTTAGCCTCTGGAGAAGCTGGGACCCCAGCCACAAACCGCTACACCCGGCTAATTTTTTGGATTTTTTTGTAGAAATGGGGTATCTTCACGTTCCCCAGTCTGGTTTAAGCAGTCCTTCCACCTCGGCCTCCCAAAGTTCTGGGACTACAGGTGTGAGCCACTGTACCCAGCCTGTTTTGGATAATTTTTATGTTCTTAAAATTTGTTCTAAATATTTTAAATATGTTCTAAATATTTTAAATCTTTATAATTAACTGATTTTTTTTTTTTTTTTTTTGGAGACAGAGTCTTACTCTGTCACCCAGGCTGGAATGCAGTGGCACAATCTCAGCTCACTGCAACCTCTGCCGCCCAGATTCAGGCAATTCTCCTGCCTCAGCCTCCCGAGTAGCTGGGACTACAGGCATGTGCCACGACACCCAGCTAGTTTTTGTATTTTTAGTAGAGATAGGGTTTCACCATGTTGGTCAGACTGGTTTCGAACTCCTGAGCTCAAGTGATCTGCCTGCCCCGGCCTCCCAAAGTGCTGGGATTACAGCCTCGAGCCACCATGCCCGGCTAACTGATTTTTTTTTTTTTTTTTTTTTTTTTTTTTTTTTTTTTTTTTTTTGAGGCGGATTCTCGCTCTGTCGCCCAGGCTGGAGTGCAATGTCGCGGTCTCGGCTCACTGCAAGCTCCGCCTCCCGGGTTCACGCCATTCTCCTGCCTCAGCCTCCTGAGTAGCTGGGACTACAGACGCCCGCCACCATGCCCGGCTAATTTTTTGCATTTTTAGCAGAGACGGGGTTTCACCGTGTTAGCCAGCATGGTCTCAATCTCCTGACCTCCTGATCCGCCCACTTCGGCCTCCCAAAGTGCTAGAATTACAGGCTTGAGCCACCGTGCCCGGCCGCTAACTGATTTTTTTAATCAGCAAAACGAATAAAGCTTGAGGAAAAAATGTGTACTTCCATGGACACTACATAATTATGCACAACAACTAATAGATTAACATGGTTGGTTTTTTGTTTTTTTTTTTTTCAGATTAGACATCCTACTGCCCTAGGATTAGAAGTTGGCCAAGAAATTCAGGTACTTGTATTCCACCTTTTAGCCTTGAAGTTGTAAATTGTTCTTGAAGCTTCCATTTTTTTCAAAAAGTTGAAAGAAGAGTCACCATCTATGATGTTTTTTATTTGTATGCAGTACTTCATTTTTAATCTTAGAATTGCTTGAACAGACTCATTAAGGATTTAAGACACAATTCTTTCCCTCAAGGAGCTTGCAGCTTGGCCAAAATGGTGGTCACCGTTAGTTCATTTAAAAAATACATGAGCATGTTAGTGTTAGCTATGCAGACTCCATGATTTGGAGACTGACATAAGAACTCTGATAAGGTAACTTGTTGAAGTCTTTGAATGTCATCTTTGAGGAGGTGAGACTTTGTTTCTCCACTACTTAAAGTTTTTGAGCTTGGTAAGAGCCATGTTATTCAGGCCTAGAATTCGTATAACAAAATTGGCCCTTTCTTTGTAGTCCTTTATGAGTGGATGAAAGAAGTCATTGCCAGTCAGTTTTTTCGGGCTCCACCACGTTCTCTTTCACTTACGCTAATACCCATGACCTGAGTAACTAAGGTTTCTGGTTTATTCCCAATCTGTAGTCTTACTGTCCAAGTAGCCTCCAGGGGAAGATGAGTGCTAAGATACAGTATCTCTGTATAAGATTGAATTTTTGGTTTATTTGTTGTTGTTCTTGTTGTTGTTTTCACATCAGAAGGAACTTTAAACCTTCGCATTTGTCCCTGACTTTCATTTTCCAAGGTGAAGCCAAATAAACACTAATGTGATGGTCCTTTGAGCAGTAGTGAAAATCCAAGTGACCTAAGCATAATCCTGTATAGTATATAACACAATTAGGCTCACAAAGCACTTGTCTAGAATCATTCACTATGCCTGTGACTGTTCCCCCAGTATAAGGACTTGGCCTGGTGAGAATAAAAAGGCACAGATGAGTTCAGCGGCAGATTATAGTTGAACAACTAATTGCCCTGTCTCTTTTCTTTTTTATAATGACTATTTATATATATTAAGTGTATACCTCCACTTAGCACTGAACTATGCTTTCAGTGAACAAGTAAAAACAATCATTGCCTTATTTGGACCATGTAAATTTAAATGTCTATTAGTTTAGATGTCACTCAATATGCTGTAACTTTAAAGGAAGATCTGTTTCTTTAACACAGGTGAAATACTTTGGACGTGACCCAGCCGATGGAAGAATGAGGCTTTCTCGTAAAGTGCTTCAGTCACCAGCTACAACTGTGGTCAGAACTTTGAATGACAGAAGTAGTATTGTAATGGGAGAACCTATTTCACAGTCATCATCTAATTCTCAGTGATTTTTTTTTTTTAAAGAGAATTCTAGAATTCTATTTTGTCCAGGGTGATGTGCTGTAGAGCAACATTTTAGTAGTATCTTCCATTGTGTAGATTTATATATAATATAAATACATTTTAATTATTTGTACTAAAATGCTCATTTACACATGCCATTTTTTTAATTCGAGTAACCCATCTTCGTTTAATTTTATTTACATTATAAATCAAGAAATATTTATTATTAAGTCATTTATACATCTTAGAAAAAATTACATACTTTTGGTTTTACAATTCTGAAATATATGAAAAGCTTAGATAGAATATGTCATATGTTATTATAACGGATCTCTTCCTACATCTTATTTTTCTTCTTTGTATACAGTAGTGACAGTTTACCTTCAATCATCCTACAGGTCACCTCTTTGCCCAACAACTTTACTTGCCTACAATGGTTCACAAACTGGAACAGGCCATATTCAAAGCCAGTGCCTATTTCTTCAGAACTGTTAATAGATATAGTGAGTTGAGGGAGCTAATCTGATACACTTTTGATAATATAATGCCTTTCAAATTAGTTACCAAATCATAAACATAGTGGAATAAATATAAATGAGATTCTAACTAGGATGAATGTGGTAGTAATGATGTATATTTTTCAAATTTACCTAAACAGAAAAATTATTGGCTGGGCATGGTGGCTCATGCCTGTAATCCCAGCACTTTGGGAGGCTGAGGCGGGCGGATCATGAGATCAGGAGATCGAGACCATCCTGGCTAACACGGTGAAACCCCGTCTCTACTAAAAATGCAAAAATTAGCCGGGCGTGGTGGCACATGCCTGTAATCCTAGCTACTCAGGAGGCTGAGGCAGAAGAATCACTTGAACCCATGAGGTGGAGGTTGCAGTGAGCCGAGATCGCGCCATTGCACTCCAGCTCAGGCAACAAGAGCAAAACTCTGTCTCAAAAAAAAAAAAAAAAAAAAATTTACTTGTCAAATTGAACTAGGTCACTTTGAATATGTATATTGCGCTAATGTATGGAAGTTCTTAGTGTAAGAGCTGAAGGATCATGACTTTCGGTTAATCAATGTTTGAAATAGATGTTTAGAGGTTACTGATACACATGTCAAGTTGTTCATTCCCATCATTTAAAATATCACCTTATAATTCCACACATAAGTAAATGGTATGTGTACATCATAATTTAGAATGTGTAATCCTTTTTAAAATCTTACAAAAATACACCGGACTCAGTGGTACGTGCCTGTAGTCCCAACTACTTGGAAGGCTGAGGTGGGAAGATCACTAGAGCCCAGAAGTTTGACACTGTAGTGTGCAACAATCATACCTGTGAATAGCTGCTGTACTCCAGCCTGGGCAACATAGCAGGACTCTTATCTCTAAAAAAAATTTTAAATCTTATAAAAATGTGGGTAAATCTGGCCAGGCATGGTGGCTCACACCTGTAATCCCAACGCTTTGGGAGGTCAAGGCGGGTAGATCACCTGAGGTCAGGAGTTCGAGACCAGCCTGGCCAACATGGTGAAACCCCGTCTCTACTAAAAATACAAAAATTAGCCGGGCGTGGTGGCAGGCGCCTGTAATCCCAGCTACTTAGGAGGCTGAGGCAGGAGAATCTCTTGAACCTGGGAGGCAGAGGTGGCAGTGAGCTGAGATCGCACCACTGCA
The DNA here is from genome assembly GCF_028885625.2 of Pongo pygmaeus. Classification (NCBI taxonomy): domain Eukaryota; kingdom Metazoa; phylum Chordata; class Mammalia; order Primates; family Hominidae; genus Pongo; species Pongo pygmaeus. Next base: position 77,917,560 of record NC_072385.2, read on the forward strand.
CTCCAGCCTGGGCAAAAAGAGCAAAACTCCGTCTCAAAAAAAAAAAAAAAAACGTTGGGCACAGAAGCTCTTGCCTGTAATTCCAGCACTTTGGGAGGCCGAGGTGGGTGGATTACCTGAGGTCAGGAATTCAAGACCAGCCTAGTCAACACGGTAAAACCCCATCTCTACTAAAAATACAAAAATTAGCCGGGCATGGTGGCAGGCACCTGTAATCCTAGCTACTCCGGAGGCTGAGGCAGGAGAATCACTTGAGCCTGGGAAATGGGGGTTGCAGTGAGCCGAGATTGCGCCATTGCCCTCCAGCCTGGGCGACAGAGCAAGACTCCGTCTCCAGAAAAAAAAAAAATAGGTAAATTCATGACTCAGGGTTAACTAGTTCATAAAATATTACAAATTTATCTGGCTAAACCAAAGATTTTTAAGTCAATAAACATTGATTATATATTGTGTGTAAAATAGCATGTTAGGCAATGTTGATATACTTCTGAAATATTAAAGATTAATTGAAAATGAAAGATTAAATTTATTTGCTTTCTACACTTGATAGACTATTATTTAATAACAGTAACAAAAGTTTTTATTCTCACTTCTGCTTTCTGTTTAAGACATAATTCTTACTTTAAGATATCGTCCTTAATGGTAGAATTTCAAAATTGCAATTTGTGTTTTTCTTAAATTTTCTCTTTTCTTTTTCAAAGGAACTCCCAACTCCTAATAATATGGAAAATGAAGCCAGTTCTTAAACAAACTCCAGAAACCTGAACTGACATAAAGTACAAATATAGCTTACTAACTGCAAACCACCAAAAGAACACCATTTCTGCTTAAACCAAGAGCCTACACTTTATGTCTGGACTTTTCTTATTTTTGTCTTCATTTAAATGTTGGTAGTTTTCCCTACTCTCCAATGAAGTTTTTCTTTTTCTTTCCTTCTTTCTTTCTTTTCTTTTTTTTTTTTTCTTTTTGAGACAGAATCTCACTCTGTTGCCAGGCTGGAGTGCAGTGGCGTGATATTGGCTCACTGCAACCTCCACTTCCTGGGTTCAAGTGATTCTCCCTCCTCAGCCTCCCTAGTAGCTGGGATTACAGGCACCCTACGCCTGGCTAATTTTTGTATTTTTATTATTTTTTTTATTTTCTTATTTTTTTGAGATGGCGTCTTGCTCTGTCGCCCAGGCTGGGGTGCGGTGGCGCATTCTCAGCTCACTGCAAGCTCCGCCTCCCGGGTTCACTCCATTCTCCTGACTCAGCCTCCCGAGTAGCTGGGACTACAGGCACCTGCCAATATGCCCGGCTAATTTTTTTTTTTTTTTTTTTTTTTTAGTAGAGACAGGGATTCACCATGTGAGCCAGGATGGTCTCATCTCCTGACCTTGTGATCTGCCCACCTCGGCCTCCCAAAGTGCTGAGATTACAGGCATGAGCCGCTGCGCCTGGCCCCAATGAAGTTTTTCTATGACGGCTATATTATTTGGTGGAAACTCTAATTTGTAATGAGTCGGATCAAATTGAATGCCATGTTTGGTGGTTAGCTCAATTCAAGTACTTATAAGACTTTTTTTCCCATGACTTTTGTTTTCATACACAAACACACATACTGCATAAGTTACTGTTCTATCACAGTACAGTTTTTATATAATCATTTTTTCTTCTCTTACAGAATATCTCACATTCTTGGATCTAAAATGAAAGCATGAATGTCTTTCTTAGTTCAGTTCAGCCAAGCATAGCATTCTTTTATTCATCATTTAACATGTGCCAGGCATTATAAGGTATGCAGGGGATGTGTCAGTAAATAAAAGACCTAAGTTAGGCCAGGCACAGTGGCTCACACTTGTAATCCCAGCACTTTGGGAGGCTGAGGTGGGTGGATCACCTGAGGTCGGGAGTTTGAGAACAGCCTGGCCAACATGGAGAAACCCCGTCTCTACTAAAAAAAAAAATACAAAAATTAGCCAGGCGTGGTGGCACATTCCTGTAGTTCTAGCTACTCGGGAGGCTAAGGCAGGAGAATCACTTAAACCCGGAGGCAGAGGTTACAGTGAGCCGAGATTGTGCCACTGTACTCCAGCCCGGGCAACAGAGCAAGACTCCATCTCAAAAAAGAAAGAGGAAATACCTGAGACTGGATAATTTATTTTATTTTGTTTGTTTGTTTATTTTGAGGCAGAGTTTTGCTCTTGTTGCCCAGTCTGAGTGAGTGTGGATGTGTGTGTGAGTGCACCCTGCAATAGGATGGCTGTCCTGTCTAGTATCACTTCCCACCTGGCACCCTGAACTGCCAGGATGGGCTCCAACCACCCAAAACCCTGAACTGTTGTAATTTGATAAATCATCTTGTTTTTATTCATCTTTCTTAAATGTTGTCTAGCTCACATTTACTTCAGTGTTTTACATTAGAAATGTTTTGGTCTTTATTTGCAAGCTTGGTTTTTTTTTTTTTTTTTTTACCAGAAATGTGCCATAGGATCTTAACTCTTGTTTATATCAATTAGCCTGTGGTAAATTTGGTTTCATTTTATGTAGTTTATCTTAGAGTTACAGTTTGCAAGAACCTATCGAAGACATTAAGTTAGGACTTAACTGTACAACATGTCAGGTACTGGTAGGTACCTTAAAGAAAAACAACTAGATAAAGGGATACAGTGAGAAAAGTTACTATTTAATATGAAATGATCCAGAGTGTCTTCTCTGAGTAGATAACATTTCAGCACAGACTTAAATGAAGAAGAGGAAAAAGATGTGCAGCTATTTGGGAAAGAAGTCTAGATAGAGGGACTAACAACTTCATTTTCACTTGGCATTGCGTTGAATTGTTTACAAGATACAACAGCCTTTCAATTTATAACCCAGTTTCACATAGTCTTACTCCTTAATCTTGTGCTTGTTCTTCACCGAAATTAGAAAGCAAAGTAGTGAAGTTTATTAACAATTATGAAACGAGGGGTGGCCAGTACAATATGATATTTTCTTTTTTTTTTTTTTTTTTTGAGACGGAGTCTCACTGTGTCGCCCAGGCTGTAGCACAGTGGCGTGATCTCAGCTCACTGCAACCTCCACCTCCCTGCAAGCTCTGCCTCCCGGGTTCAAGCTATTCTCCTGCCTCAGCCTCCCGAGTAGCTGGGACTACAGGCGCCCGCCACCACACCCAGCTAATTTTTGTATTTTTAGTAGAGTCGGGGTTCCACCATATTGGCCAGGCTGGTCTCGAACTCATGACATCAAGTGATCCGCCCACCTCGGCCTCCCAAAGTGTTGGGCTTACAGGTGTGAGCCACTGCGCCCGGCCTAAGATGATATTTTCAAAGCATTTAATCAGGCAAGAATATCTTGGTTACTTACAAGGAATGGGTAGACACTGGAATCATGTGACAAGTTTATCAGGCTTTTGCAAAATTCCAGACTCATGAGAGTTGAGACTAGAGTGGTAGACAGTGGAAATGAAAAGAGAGCTGTGTTAGTTAAAGATTCTTGCTAAAGCAAAGAGGGAAAATGATCGTGGGACCATGAGTTTATTTTATGGAAGCCAAGTCACACCCTGTGGAAGACTGGAATGAGGACTAACAAGCCATTAAGAACTAGAGCAGTTCATCTCTGCTTAATTATGGAGTCTCATGGCCTCTTTTGTACTTCTTTCCACAGAACTGCTTTTTTAAATGTTTATTTATTTGTTTGTTTTTATTCTCTGCAAACCTGTTTTCTCAGCATAGGGCAAAGGATGGCTGTCCCACAGGACGTTACCTGTCCTTAATAGGGTTGTGTTCTTTTGGAGGAAATGACAAGCTCAGCTTGGGAAAAGTGTTAAACCTGATTGAGATTGCCAGATAAAATAATGTTGCCAAATTAAATTGGAATTACAGATAAACAGATGTTCAGTGTAGGTCCCATGTAACACTAAAAGATTATTCCTTGTTTATCTGAAGTTCAAATAATTTAACTGAATGTCCTATATTTTTATTTGCTAAGTCTGGTAACCATAAGCCAGATATAAGCAACTGGTCAGACAATTGTCTATATATTTATTTGCTAAATCTGGTAACCCTAAACCTGGTATAAGCAACTAGTCAGAAAATTACCAAGAGCTCACTTCTTAGAAGAGAGTGTATTCAGAAAAAGTGGGCTGGGCACATACCAAGATGTTGCAGAGCAAATATAAGGGATAATGGATGGACTTAACCCAGATAAAACAGGGAGTGAGTGGAAAGTGGAAGGAAGAGAGAAGCAGTTATGACTAAGGATTTCAGGCTGAGGATTGTGAGGACAATAGGATCTGTTACATAAATAGAAACTAAAAGGGACAAAATAGGGTTGTTTTTGTTTTTGAGATGGAGTCTTGCTCTGTTGCCAGGCTGGAGTGCAGTGGTGTGATTTCGGCTCACTGCAACCTCTGCCTCCCAGGTTCAAGCAATTCTCCTGCCTCAGCCTCCTGAGTAACTGGGATTACAGCTGCACGCCACCATGCCCAGCTAATTTTTGTATTTTTAGTAGAGATGGGGTTTCACCATGTTGGCCAGGATGGTCTCAATCTGTTGACCTCGTGATCTGCCCACCTCAGCCTCCCAAAGTGCTGGGATTACAGGCATTAGCCACCGCACCTGGCCAATGGATAAAATAGTTTTAAAGAGTTTAAATAGTTTTAAATAGTTTAAAGATGGCCTGGGTGTGGTGGCTTGTAATCCCAGCACTTTGAGAGGCCAAGGTGGGTGGATCACATGAGCCCAGGAGTTCAGTACCAGCTTGGGCCAAATGGTCACACCTTGTTCCACAGAAAATAAAAAAATTAGTCTGGCGTGGTGGTGCGCACCTGTAATCTCAGCTACTTGGGAGGCTGAGGGCTGAGGTGGGAGAATTACTTGGGCCCGGTAATTCAAGGCTGCAGTGAGCTATGATTGTCCCACTGCACTCCAGCCTGGGCAACAGAGCCAGACCGTGTCTCAAAAAAGAGAGAGAGATGTCTGACTCATTAAATATGAGTATGAAGTCATCAACCAACAGATAGGTAAAATGGTCTAAAAGACAATTTGGTAATAAGTGACTTTTGTACAGGTAATATTTAAAGCAATCTCAGTTTTGCCATCTCAAGCATATCTCAGATCATTGCAAGAGGCTTCAATTTAACTGAAATTTACAAAATTAATTTTAATGTAATAAAAACTTTAAAACTACCTATTAGGAGCACAGTACTCTGCTGTGGAATAGTTTGTTTCCTTCAGGGACTTAAATATAGTCTAAAACAGAGTTACTAATTAATGAAAGGCAGGTTGGTGAGCACTCTAATGAAGGTTTTTAAAAAGTCATGCTATAAAAAGAAGAGGTAAACTAGAAGGAAAAATGAAGGTTTCTAAGAAATGGAATTTGAATTGGATTTCAATATAAAGAGTTAGTATTTGAGCTGGGCTTTAAAGGACGATTATAAAGGGAAAGGCAGTTTGTGGAGTAGGGACAGTTTTATTAATGGATGAAGAAGCCAGTAAATAAAGGTCAGGTTGTGTGGGAGTTTAGAATATGAGATTTAGTACTCTGAGTTTATCCTGCATGGGATGGGAAGCATTGAAAAATACCCAGTGTTTCATGAAAACCAAAATTGAGTTGTTGACTATAAATAGTTTTTTTAATACTGTGGTTATAAAATTTAATGCAATTGCCTAGGACTCATAACCTAGAAGAGATTATTAAAAAAAGAAAGCAAACATAAAAATTTATAGATCATTATCATTTATGAGAACAGTTATAAATTGTCATAATATTAAGAGAAAACCATATGGTCACCAGATGCAAAAAATGGTCCTGTTTTTCTTTTTTTTTTTTTAGAGACAGGGTCTTGCTCTGTTGCCCAGGCTGGAGTGCAGTGGCAGGATCATAGTTCACTGTAGCCTCAAACTCCTGGGCTGAAGCGATCCTCCTGCCTCAGCCACCTGAGGTGCTGGGACTGCAAGCATGCACCAGCATGCCAGCAAATTTTTGTTGTTGTTGTTGTTGTTTTAGAGACAGGGTCTCACTATGTTGCCCAGGCTAAAAAGAGACTTTTTTTTTTAATAATTCAATATCCATTTCCTAGAGAGTTTAGAATATCAGGAAATGTCCTTAGCGTCACCAGTGGTATGTATCAAAAATTAGGAACATGTATACAACACTGGAAACATGGCCATTAAAGTCAGGAACAAAACAAGAATCACCAGTGTTCTGGATGTCCTAATCAATGTGATGAGATTAAAAAGGGATACAGGGAAAGAACAAAAATATTTGCAGATGATCATCTAAAAACCACTATTTATTTTTTAGACAGGGTCTTACTGTCACTCAGGCTGGAGTGCAGTAATATAATCATAGCTTACCACAACCTTGAACTCCTAGGCTCAAGGGATCCTCCTGCCTCAGCCTCCCAAGTAGCTGGTACTGCAGGCATGCACTACCATGCCTGGTTAATTTTTTTTTTTTTTTTTTAATTTTTAGTAGAGGTGAGGTCTCACTCTGTTGCCCAGGTGCTGATCTCAAACTCCTGGGCTCAAGCAATCCTCCCACCTCGGCCTTCCAGAGTGCTGGGATTACAGGCGTGAACCACCATGTGAAGCCTAAAAAAAACACTTTTTAAATTGGTATAAAACAGGCCAGGTGGCCGGGCATGGTGGCTCACACCTGTAATCCCAGCACTTTGGGAGGCCGAGGTGGGCGGATCACAAAGTCAGGAATTTGAGACCAGCCTGGCCAACATGGCGAAAACCCGTCTTTGCTAAAAATACAAAAATTAGCCAAGTAGAGTGGCAGGCGCCTGTAATCCCAGCTACTCAGGAGGCTGAGCAGGAGAATCGCTTAAACCCGGGTGGTGGAGGTTGGAGTAAGCTGAGATCATGCTATTGTACTCCAGCCTCGGCAACAAGAGCAAGACTCCATCTCAAAAAACAAAAAAACAGTCCCGATGTGGTGGCTCACGCCTGTAATCCCAGCACTTTGGGAGGCCAAAATGGGCAGATCACTTGAGTCCAGGAGTTCAAGACCAGCCTGGGTGACATGCGGAAACCCCATCTCCACAAAAAATGCAAAACTTAGGAGGCTGAGGTGGGAGGATGGCTTAAGCCCGAGAGATAGAAGTTGCAATGAGCCAAGATTGCACCACTGCACTCCAGTCTAGACAACAGAATGAGACTATCTCAAAAAATAAATAAAAAGTGGTTACAAAACAATTGGGACTAGTAAGTGAGCAGTAACCACATAAGTATGCCAAAATAAATAGCTATCTTCTCCTCAAGTTAAAAGCTGCCATGGTGTGAATTCATTTCCACTTTTTCAAAGCCATCACCTTTTCCAGGCTTTGAAAAGCTAACCTCGGGACTACTTGCTGAGGTTAAATCTGTCCCAAAAAAGTACCCCCCACCCAAGTCCATGAAGTCTTGCTTATCTCGTCTTAAATTCCAGCCCCCTTAATTGAACACCCTTAAAATCCAATCCTAAGTGTACTTCTCTGGCTCCTGATAGTCATGCTAACTTAATTTCAATTCCTTCCGTGTGTAATCTTGCCTTTCTTATCAGGGCCCAACAGTTCCTAGGCAGATGATGCTGAGATGTTAAATTAACTCCAATTACCATGGCTTGGCAGCCAGGAGAAAAACTGAGAACAATTATGGAAGAGGTCTTTCTGTAATGAGGGAAGTGCTTGCTCTTACTAGGAAGTATGAGCCAGTTCTGTAAGCTCTTGAGTGTCCAGAGGTATCTACAGAGCCAAAATCCTCAGGGGCACCCATCCCATGTTTCAAAGCTTCAGGCTGGTTTCCCCAATCAGGGCCCTGACTACATACTGGATCTCCCTAGGCTGAGCATTCAAATATCTTTAGAGCTCTGTGACCATCCAATCCCATTTCTGCTCTTCCACTGCAGGAAATAAAAGCTGCTTTGTTAAGCTCCAGAGAAGCCCCCTGGCTCCCACACTTAGCCTTTAACTGTTTAAGTGCCCTCAGTTTCTCATTATCCATCTGCAAGGCATTACTTGTCTTAGTAACAGTTGGCCAGCTCTGCTGTCTTTGTAGGCATCGTATTCCCCCTTTTAAATGCCTGAATTGCACGAGCAAGAGGATTTCCCTTCTCTGGGATGTTTTCCTAGGTCACTGCTGGCTAAATCAGGACTAAAATGGCTGCTTTGTGCCAGGGACCAAGTAAGCCATTGCCCAAAACCCATCTACTATCTGTTTTCTTGCACCACTTGGTAAACCACCTGTCTGTTCTGGTCCTCAGAGAAGCAGATGCCAAGAAGGGATTAGACATGTAAGATATTTATTGGGGGACATGTTTGTGAAGGATAAAGTGGGAAGGCTCAGGAATTGGCAGAGAGCCTTCAGACTGTGGTGCAGGTCTGACTTCTGTAAAAGGAAGAAGAGAAGGAAATATTGGGTAGAAAGAGCCTCGACTACACTGTAGTTCTAAGATAGTCTCATCCAGGCTGATGAGAAGTTCCCCAAGCCAAAGTTGCCCATTAGAGGAGTTCTGCACTGGACAAGAAAGAACAAGTTTAGTACTCCTGCTGTACTCAGCCACTATCTGGGGGCAACTCCAGAGATATGTGGCATTGACATGAATGCATGGTAGTTCCAAAGGGGTGGCAGCTGGATGTCAATCACCTGTAGTCCCCAGAATAGGTTCTCTTGAAGATCTGAGTGGAAACTTATATGGCCACAGTCAAAACGCAATCAAGGGCCAGGTGCAGTGGTTCATACCTATAATCCCAACACTTTAGGAGGCCGATATGGGAGGACTGATTGAGCCCATAAGTTTGAGACCAGTCTGGGCAAGATAGACCCTGTCTCAAAAATAACCCCATAATCATTCCGAAACTGTAGCAATTAAAACTCTGTCATACTAGAGGGGAGGAGCCAAGATGGCCGAATAGGAACAGCTCCGGTCTACAGCTCCCAGCGTGAGCGACGCAGAAGACGGGTGATTTCTGCATTTCCATCTGAGGTACCGTGTTCATCTCACTAGGGAGTGCCAGACAGTGGGCGCAGGTCAGTGGGTGAGCGCACCGTGCGCGAGCCGAAGAAGGGCGAGGCATTGCCTCACTCAGGAAGCGCAAGGGGTCAGGGAGTTCCCTTTCCAGGGGTGACAGATGGCACCTGGAAAATCGGGCCACTCTCACCCGAATACTGTGCTTTTCCAACAGGCTTAGGAAATGGTGCCCCAGGAGATTATAGCCCGCACCTGGCTCAGACGGGCCTACACCCACGGAGTCTGGCTGATTGCTAGCACAGCAGTCTGAGATCAAACAGCAAGGTGGCAGCGAGGCTGGGGGAGGGACGCCCGCCATTGCCCAGGCTCGCTTAGGTAAACAAAGCAGCCAGGAAGCTCGAACTAGGTGGAGCCCACCACAGCTCAAGGAGGCCTGCCTGCCTCTGTAGGCTCCACCTCTGGGGGCAGGGCACAGACAAAAAGACAGCAGTAACCTCTGCAGACTTAAATGTCCCTGTCTGACAGCTTTGAGGAGAGCAGTATTTCTCCCAGCACGCAGCTGGAGATCTGAGAACGGGCAGACTGCCTCCTCAAGTGGGTCCCTGACCCCTGACCCCCCGAGCAGCCTAACTGGGAGGCACCCCCCAGCAGGGGCAGACTGACACCTCACACGGCCGGCCAGGTACTCCAACAGACCTGCAGCTGAGGGTCCTGTCTGTTAGAAGGAAAACTAACAAACAGAAAGGACATCCACACCAAAAACCCATCTGTACATCACCATCATCAAAGACCAAAAGTAGATAAAACCACAAAGATGGGGAAAAAACAGAGCAGAAAAACTGGAAACTCTAAAAAGCAGAGCGCCTCTCCTCCTCCAAAGGAACGCAGTTCCTCACCAGCAACGGAACAAAGCTGGACGGAGAATGACTTTGACGAGCTGAGAGAAGAAGGCTTCAGACGATCAAATTACTCCGAGCTACGGGAGGATATTCAAACCAAAGGCAAAGAAGTTGAAAACTTTGAAAAAAATTTAGAAGAATGTATAACTAGAATAACCAGTACAGAGAAGTGCTTAAAGGAGCTGATGGAGCTGAAAACCAAGGCTCAACAACTACGTGAAGAATGCAGAAGCCTCAGGAGCTGATGCGATCAAATGGAAGAAAGGGTATCAGCAATGGAAGATGAAATGAATGAAATGAAGCGAGAAGGGAAGTTTAGAGAAAAAAGAATAAAAAGAAACGAGCAAAGCCTCCAAGAAATGTGGGACTATGTGAAAAGACCAAATCTACGTCTGATTGGTGTACCCAAAAGTGACAGGGAGAACGGAACCAAGTTGGAAAACACTCTGCAGGATATTATCCAGGAGAACTTCCCCAATCTAGCAAGGCAGGCCAACATTCAGATTCATGAAATACAGAGAACGCCACAAAGATACTCCTCGAGAAGAGCAACTCCAAGACACATAATTGTCAGATTCACCAAAGTTGAAATGAAGGAAAAAATGTTAAGGGCAGCCAGAGAGAAAGGTCGGGTTACCCACAAAGGGAAGCCCATCAGACTAACAGCAGATCTCTCGGCAGAAACCCTACAAGCCAGAAGAGAGTGGGGACCAATATTCAACATTCTTAAAGAAAAGAATTTTCAACCCAGAATTTCATATTCAGCCAAACTAAGCTTCATAAGTGAAGGAGAAATAAAATACTTTACAGACAAGCAAATGCTGAGAGATTTTGTCACCACCAGGCCTGCCCTAAAAGAGCTCCTGAAGGAAGCACTAAACATGGAAAGGCACAACCGGTACCAGCCGCTGCAAAATCATGCCAAAATGTAAAGACCATCGAGACTAGGAAGAGACTGCATCAACTAACGAGCAAAATAACCAGCTATAACATCATAATGACAGGATCAAATTCACACATAACAATATTAACTTTAAATGTAAATGGACTAAATGCTCCAATTAAAAGACACAGACTGGCAAATTGGATAAAGACTCAAGACCCATCAGTGTGCTGTATTCAGGAAACCCATCTCATGTGCAGAGACACACATAGGCTCAAAATAAAAGGATGGAGGAAGATCTACCAAGCAAATGGAAAACAAAAAAAGGCAGGGGTTGCAATCCTAGTCTCTGATAAAACAGACGTTAAACCAACAAAGATCAAAAGAGACAAAGAAGGCCATTACATCATGGTAAAGGGATCAATTCAATAAGAAGAGCTAACTGTCCTAAATATATATGCACCCAATACAGGAGCACCCAGATTCATAAAGCAAGTCCTGAGTGACCTACAAAGAGACTTAGACTCCCACACATTAATAATGGGAGACTTTAACACCCTACTGTCAACATTAGACAGATCAACGAGACAGAAAGTCAACAAGGATACCCAGGGATTGAACTCAGCTCTGCACCAAGCCGACCTAATAGACATCTACAGAACTCTCCACCCCAAATCAACAGAATATACATTTTTTTCAGCACCACACCACACCTATTCCAAAATTGACCACATACTTGGAAGTAAAGCTCTCCTCAGTAAATGTAAAAGAACAGAAATTATAACAAACTATCTCTCAGATCACAGTGCAATCAAGCTAGAACTCAGGATTAAGAATCTCACTCAAAACCGCTCAACTACATGGAAACTGAACAACCTGCTCCTGAATGACTACTGGGTACATAACGAAATGAAGGCAGAAATAAAGATGTTCTTTGAAACCAACGAGAACCAAGACACGACATACCAGAATCTCTGGGATGCATTCAAAGCAGTGTGTACGGGGAAATTTATAGCACTAAACGCCCACAAGAGAAAGCAGGAAAGATCCAAAATTGACACCCTAACATCACGATTAAAAGAACTAGAAAAGCAAGAGCAAACACATTCAAAAGCTAGCAGAAGGCAAGAAATAACAAAATCAGAGCAGAACTGAAGGAAATAGAGACAAAAAAAAACCCTTCAAAAAATTAATGAATCCAGGAGCTGGTTTTTTGAAAGGATCAACAAAATTGATAGATCGCTAGCAAGATCAATAAAGAAAAAAGAGAGAAGAATCAAATAGACACAATAAAAAATGATAAAGGGAATATCACCACCGATCCCACAGAAATACAAACTACCATCAGAGAATACTACAAACACCTCTACACAAATAAACTAGAAAATCTGGAAGAAATGGATAAATTCCTCAACACATACACCCTCCCAAGACTAAACCAGGAAGAAGTTGAATCTCTGAATAGACCAATAACAGGAGCTGAAATTGTGGCAATAATCAATAGCTTACCAACCAAAAAAAGTCCAGGACCAGATGGATTCACAGCCGAATTCTACCAGAGGTACAAGGAGGAACTGGTACCATTCCTTCTGAAACTATTCCAATCAATAGAAAAAGAGGGAATCCTCCCTAACTCATTTTATGAGGCCAGCATCATCCTGATATCAAAGCCGGGCAGAGACACAACCAAAAAAGAGAGTTTTAGACCAATATCTTTGATGAACATTGATGCAAAAATCCTCAATAAAATACTGGCAAACTGAATCCAGCAGCACATCAAAAAGCTTATCCACCATGATCAAGTGGGCTTCATCCCTGGGATGCAAGGCTGGTTCAATATACGCAAATCAATAAATGTAATCCAGCATATAAACAGAACCAAAGACAAAAACCACATGATTATCTCAATAGATGCAGAAAAGGCCTTTGACAAAATTCAACAACCCTTCATGCTAAAAACTCTCAAGAAATTAGGTATTCATGGGACATATCTCAAAATAATAAGAGCTATCTATGACAAACCCACAGACAATATCATACTGAATGGGCAAAAACTGGAAGCATTCCCTTTGAAAACTGGCACAAGACAGGGATGCCCTCTCTCACCACTCCTATTCAACATAGTGTTGGAAGTTCTGGCCAGGGCAATTAGGCAGGAAAAGGAAATAAAGGGTATTCAATTAGGAAAAGAGGAAGTCAAATTGTCCCTGTTTGCAGACGACATGATTGTATATCTAGAAAACCCCACTGTCTCAGCCCAAAATCTCCTTAAGCTGATAAGCAACTTCAGCAAAGTCTCAGGATACAAAATCAATGTACAAAAATCACAAGCATTCTTATACACCAATAACAGACAGAGAGCCAAATCATGAGTGAACTCCCATTCACAATTGCTTCAAAGAGAATAAAATACCTAGGAATCCAACTTACAAGGGATGTGAAGGACCTCTTCAAGGAGAACTACAAACCACTGCTCAAGGAAATAAAAGAGGATACAAACAAATGGAAGAACATTCCATGCTCATGGGTAGGAAGAATCAATATCATGAAAATGGCCATACTGCCCAAGGTAATTTACAGATTCAATGCCATCCCCATCAAGCTACCAATGACTTTCTTCACAGAATTGGAAAAAACTACTTTAAAGTTCATGTGGAACGAAAAAAGAGCCCGCCTCGCCAAGTCAATCCTAAACCAAAAGAACAAAGCTGGAGGCATCACGCTACCTGACTTCAAACTATGCTACAAGGCTACAGTAACCAAAACAGCATGGTACTGGTACCAAAACAGAGATATAGATCAATGGAACAGAACAGAGCCCTCAGAAATAATGCCGCATATCTACAACTATCTGATCTTTGACAAACCTGAGAAAAACAAGCAATGGGGAAAGGATTCCCTATTTAATAAATGGTGCTGGGAAAACTGGCTAGCCATATGTAGAAAGCTGAAACTGCATCCCTTCCTTACACCTTATACAAAAATCAATTCAAGATGGATTAAAGACTTAAACGTTAGACCTAAAACCATAAAAACCCTAGAAGAAAACCTAGGCACTACCATTCAGGACATAGGCATGGGCAAGGACTTCATGTCTAAAACACCAAAAGCAATGGCAACAAAAGCCAAAATTGACAAATGGGATCTAATTAAACTAAAGAGCTTCTGCACAGCAAAAGAAACTACCATCAGAGTGAACAGGCAACCTACAAAATGGGAGAAAATTTTCACAACCTACTCATCTGACAAAGGGCTAATATCCAGAATCTACAATGAACTCCAACAAATTTACAAGAAAAAACAAACAACCACATCAAAAAGTAGGCAAAGGACATGAACAGACACTTCTCAAAAGAAGACATTTATGCAGCCAAAAAACACATGAAAAAATGCTCACCATCACTGGCCATCAGAGAAATGCAAATCAAAACCACAATGAGATACCATCTCACAGCAGTTAGAATGGCAATCATTAAAAAGTCAGGAAACAACAGGTGCTGGAGAGGATATGGAGAAATAGGAACACTTTTACACTGTTGGTGGGACTGTAAACTAGTTCAACCATTGTGGAAGTCAGTGTGGCGATTCCTCAGGGATCTAGAACTAGAAATTCCATTTGACCCAGCCATCCCATTACTGGGTATATACCCAAAGGACTATAAATCATGCTGCTATAAAGACACATGCACACGTATGTTTATTGCGGCATTATTCACAATAGCAAAGACTTGGAACCAACCCAAATGTCCAACAATGATAGACTGGATTAAGAAAATGTGGCATATATACACTATGGAATACTATGCAGCCATAAAAAATGATGAGTTCATGTCCTTTGTAGGGACATGGATGAAGCTGGAAACCATCATTCTCAGTAAACTATCGCAAGAACAAAAAACCAAACACCGCATATTCTCACTCATAGGTGGGAATTGAACAATGAGAACACATGGACACAGGAAGGGGAACATCACACTTTGGGGACAGTTGTGGGGTGGGGGGAGGGGGGAGGGATAGCATTAGGAGATATACCTAATGCTAGATGACAAGTTGGTGGGTGCTGCGCACCAGCATGGCACATGTATACATATGTAACTAACCTGCACATTGTGCACATGTACCATAAAACCTAAAGTATTATAATAATAAATAAATAAATAAATAACTCTGTCATACTAGAATTGACCAACTACAGCAATTGAAACAGTAGTGAATTCAGACTCAAACTCAGATATATGTATGTATGTATATGTGTATGCATGTAAATTTAGTAAATAATATGATAAGATAGCATTTTCAATTTGTTTTTTCTATACATGATGTTGAGACAACTGGATATCCATTTGGAGGAAAAATTTTAAATTAGCATCCTACTTCATATATATTTTTAAAATTCCAACTGGATTAAAGAACTAAACATTTAAAAACCATGAAAATATATTAGAACACCAGAATACATGGAAAATTAACCGTACACAGTGTGTCATCTCTTTGACAGCTAAATAAATTTTTAAAAAGTGTAGAGCCCAAAAGGCAAACAAAATACAAAAGAAATTTCAATAAATGGTTGTATGACAAGCCGATGGAAGAGTAGTAGTAGACTTCACAGCAAAAGGCACAATCTAAAAGCCTCCACAGGTGATTAAAGAAAAAAAGAGAGCTAAGGCCGGGTGCAGTGGCTCACGTCTGTAATCCCAGCACTTTGGCAAAGAATATAAACAGTTCACAGAAAAGGACATACATGTGGCCTTTTAAAAGTATAAAAAGATGCCGGGTGCAGTGGCTCACGTCTGTAATCCCAGCACTTTGGGAGGCCAAGGCAGGCAGATCACGAGGTCAGGAGATCGAGACCATCCTGGCTAACACCGTGAAACCCCGTCTTTACTAAAAATACAAAAAATTAACCTGCCGTGATGGCACACGCCTGTAGTCCCAGCTAGTTGGTAGGCTGAGGCAGGAGAATCGCTTGAACCTGGGAGGCAGAGGTTGCAGTGAGCCAAGATCACACCACTGCACTCCAGCCTGGGCAACAGAGCAAGATTCCATCTCAAAATAAAATGAAATAAAATAAAATAAAATAAATTAAATTAAAAGAGCTAATTCTTTCCACAAAAAAATTAGAAAGGATCAGGGCAGAAAATTTTAGGGAAGGGTGAAAGCCTACATAAAGAACACCTACATCCCTGGGTCTATTCCCCAATCCCATATAACCAAAGGACTGCCACCCCACACACACACACTCATACCCACACGTGCCCCTATAACCCCACCACCACATCCCAGGAGCCTGATTTATTTTCTAGAATGGGAGAGACTCTTGACTTGAGAATATTAGTCACAGTAGATAGTAGGGGATTGTGAAGCAGAGCTAAAGTGAGCATTAAGTGAAAGCCTGAATGCCAAACAGTGGGACCCCTAGCCTCCTTCCTCTGCCTCCTTCTAGAATATCTTTACCCAGGAAAGATATGGGGGAATCCCTGAATAAACTATTACTGCCCCCTCTCTACTCCCTGCAAGAGAAAAGACTTCTAAAAACTGGTATTTGATGAGTGGTTGGGGAGGGACTGTGATTGAAAGAGAAAGATCACCCTGAAGAAGGCCAGAAGTCTATAGTTTTGCTCTTGAGAATAGAAAGCCAGATGGGGGCCAAACCATGAAGAGCTTTGAGTGGCATCATAAAGAACTTTATCCTAAAAGAAATCAGGAACTTGAAAGATATCAAGGGAATATAATATGGTCAGATTTATTCCTTGAATCTTACTCAGTGGTGTGTCAAGAACTGACTGCCTGGAGATAGAAATTAGAGATCTCAGTCTGGGACTTTCAAATATGTAATATAAGTCTGATATGGTAGCTATTAAATTGCCTGCTAAAGGTAATGTCAAATTGAGTAGTAAACTTCTAAGGGAAGTTTCATTCTTTCAATAGTTATTGAGAACCTGCTATGTTTGACACCCTGTGCTAGACTAGATATACAATGGTGAGAAAAAATGCAGTTCCCTGGACTAATAGAGGTTTTTCATCTAGATGAGAAGACAGTTATTAATCAGAAATCATACAAATAAATATAAAGCTACAAGTATGACAGGTGCTACAATGGAGGGGTGCATGGTGCTATGAGCATGTAATAGGATATAATGGATTCTCTGATTGTATTCCTAGCATCGATTTTACCGATACCTCATAGAGTAACATTCATGGGATTTAGGTGGGATTAACGTAACTTCCAGTTCCAGGGATAGGCCCTGATTTGCCCCAGCCAATCAGTGCTTGACATTCTCTAGACCACAAAACTCTAGGTTTAGGGGTGGACATGTGACCTAAATTAGTTTAATCACATTGAAACTGTGAAATATGTGAAAGAAACTCTCTTTTGATATGGACAAAGAACTACATAACCTTGGGAGATCCTGGCCACCATTTTATGATGCAAAAGGAGTAAGCCTTAGGATGAATCTGACAGCAGAAAGAAAATTGAGTGGTAGAAGGAAATCAAGTTCTTGCTGATACTGTGAAGTCACTCAGTCAAATCAACCTGCGGTTCACTTTATCTTCAGACTTCTCATTTATGAGAGCCAATAAATTCTCTTATCATTTAAAATAGTTTAAATTGGACTTTTTGGTAATTGTAACATTCCAAGGGGAATTTGTTCGAATGTGGCTTTTGTCAAAGAAAAAAAAAAAAACCCCAGGGGATTTGAAATAGGGAGTCCAAAAAGGCTCCTCCAAGGAAGTGATAATAGTGGCAACATTTAAAAGATAAAATGGGAGTTATTAGGAGATGATTGGTGAGGAAGAAAGCTCCAGACAAAGGGAATACCTGTGCAAAGACAGCAAGCACGGGCATGAGTCTGAAAAAAGAGTGTGCGGGTTCTAAGATGCAGCTGGAGAGGTAGGCAGAAGCAGGATGAAAAGGGCTTTTTAAGTCATTCAAAGGATTCTGGCCACTGAAATATTTTTCATAACATATAGGGGTGGATAGGATACATCGTATAACGCACATGACAGCCCCTCACAACAAATTATCCAGCCCCAGATGTCAGTGGTGCTTAGGTTGAAAAACTTTGCTCTAGGAAATTAACCTACAAAGATATTGGCATACATAAAACAACTTTTGCACAATCATTTGTTTGAAATTACAAACCACTGGAAATGACACAAATATACAATAAATGAGTTAAATAAATTAGGGTACATTTGTACAGTTGACGCAGGATTTTTCTTGGCCACTTTGACAGCCGGAGACCTCCGGCCGGCAACACCCCATCTACTCGGCCCACCAGGACGTGTCTGGCTTGTGCTCAGGCACGAATCCCGCAGCCACCATGGCCTCAGCCCCTGGCAGGAGGGGGTGTGTGAGTGAACGAGTGCAGGGCAGGAGTGGGCTCTGTGCGGGGCTTGCGGCTGGACCAGGTGTGTCACATTGAGGGAAATGTGGTGGCACCCAAACAGGAGTGCTCATGACCCTGAAGCCCCAGAGGGGATGTTACAGTATGCTAAGAGCTCTTTTAGTTCCGCCGTCTGCAGCCCAATGGACAGTGGCATGTTAACAGCTCTATCAGTCCCATTGCCCCACTTGGGCCCCTGGCTTCAGGACTGGCTCTGCCCCACTGCTGCTTCCCATCGCGTTGTGTGGGACGGTTGCCCTCCACCAGCAGAGGGCAAAGGGCCACAGTGTGTACAGCCTTCTTTGTATCTGCGTTTGGTGGGTCCCGAGTTTTTGTTCCGCGTCCAAGAATGAGGTTACGCTGACAATCAAAGGGTTAGGAGGGTGGAGAAGAGTTTTATTTGAACTATGAAACAGCTCTCAGGAGAGAGAGGATGCAAGGGTGGTCCCTCACTCAAAGTCAGGTGGTCTCTCAGTGTGGCTGAGTCCACAGCTTTTTTTTTTTTTTTTTTTTGTGAGATGGAGTCTCGCTCTTGTCGCCGAGGCAGGAGTGCAGTGGCGTGATCTTGGCTCACTACAACGTCCGCCTCCCGGGTTCAAGCAATTCTCGTTACTCAGCCTCCCAAGTAGCTGGGATTCCAGGCGCCCATGACCACGCCTGGCTATTTTTATTTTCATTAGAGACGGGGTTTCCCCATGTTGGCCAGGCTGGTCTCGAACTCCCTACCTCAGGTGATCTACCCGCCTCGGCCTCCCAAAGTGCTGGGATTACAGGTGTGAGCCACCGTGCCTGGCCGAGTCCACAGCTTTTATGGGCTCAGAATGAAGGCGTGCATGCTGATTGGTTTATGAGTATGCAAAAAGGCTAAAACAACAGCACCAGTCAAAGGTAGGCACGACAGTGTAAAAAAACAATTAGGAAAGGGTATGTGTAAAATAGGTGAAGGGTGGGGATCAATCAGAAGAAAGCACGCCAAATGGGAAGAGAGGTTCTCAATCTGGTCTGTGGATTTATCCTGGTCTTGTGGCTAGCCTTTAAACTGTCCTCAGCTTGAAGGGTTTCACCAGGGACCTGCCCCTGTCTGCCTAGGATTTGTCTGCCTTTTGTGGCTATCACAGTGGGATACTATGCAGCCATTAAGTAGAATGAGTTAGCTCTATATATATACTGACCCAAAAAAAGGCTGTCCCGGGCGTGGTGGCTCATCCCTGTAATCCCAGTATTTTGGGAGGCTGAGGCAGGTGGATCACCTGAGGTCAGGAGTTTGAGACCAGCCTGACCAACATGGTGAAACCTCATTGCTACTAAAAATACATAAATTAGCCAGGCCTGGTGGGGGGCACCTATAATCCCAGCTACTCAGGAGGATGAGGCAGGAGAATCGTTAGAATCCGGGAGGCGGAGGTTGCAGTGAGCCGAGATGGCACCTCTGCACTCCAGCCTGGACTGTGTATGAAAAAAAGAAAAAAAGAAAAAAAAAGTGGGGGCAGGGGTTCAGATATGGTGGCTCACACTTGTAATCCCAGCACTTTGGGAGGTCAAGGCAGGCAGATCCCTTAAGCTCAGGAGTTTGAGACCAGCCTTGGCACCAACATGTAGAGACCCTGTCTCCACAAAAAATAAAAAGGAAGGAAAAGAATAGTATTCCATTACAGTCATGTGTCCCTTAACAATGGGGATACTTTCTGAAAAATGCATCATCAGGTGATTTTTTGTTGTGTGAACATCATAGAGTGTACCTAAACAAACCTAGATGGTGTAGCCTACTACAGAGGTCCCCAACCTTTTTGACACCAGGGACTGGTTTTGTGGAAGACAATTTTTCCATGGAAAGGGGGAGTTGGATTCTCATAAGGAGTGCACAGGTTAGATCCCTTGCATGTGCAGTTTACAATAGGGTTCTCGCTCCTACCAGAATGTAATGCCCCTGCTCATCTGACAGTGGGCAGAGCTCAGGCCAAAATGCTGGCTCCCCTGCCACTCACCTTCTGCTGTGCCGCCCAGTTCCTAACAGACCCTGTACCACTACTGGACCCCTACATACATATTTATATATAGTTACCTGTATATGCATAGAATATCTCTGGAATAGGACTAGATACATACTTTGTGGGCCCAGTGCAAAATAAAACCGCAGGGCCCTTGTTCAGAAACTTTTCTGAATTTCAAGTTAGTGATAGCAAAACATTAAACCAAGTGCCTATCTGTACAGGTCACCACCATGAAGCCAGCCCTGCTCTGGCAACATACACAGGAAAATGGAATAGAGGTGATTCCAAGAGGAAAATTCCATGAGTGGCAGGAGACAAAGACTAAAAGAAGACTTAGTTTTCACTATATATCTTTGCCTTTTTTTTTTTTTTTTTTTGAGACAGTCTATCACTCTGTCCCCCAGGCTGGAGTGCAGTGGCGCAGTCTTGGCTCACTGCAACCTCTGCCTCCCAGGTTCAAGCGATTCTCCTACCTCAGCCTCCCAAGTAGCTGGGATTGCAGGCCCCCGCCACCACACCCGGCTGATTTTTGTATTTTTAGTAGAGACAGGGTTTCACCACGTTGGCCAGGCTGGTCTCCATCTCCTGACCTCAGGCAATCTGCCCGCCTCACCCTCCCAAAGTGCTGGGATTACAGGCGTGAGCCACCATGCCCGGCCTCTCTGTCTTTTTAATTTCATATGTGTAAAGGCATTACTTATTCAAAACAACAAAAAAGGAAGGTTGTGGGCTTATTTGGTTAGCAACTCTTTGAAGTGAAACTTTGATGACTGCCTGAAGCAAAGAACATCTGCTGGGGAAAATGTGGTTATGGGGGGCCCTCAGACTTGGACAAGCACTGGGCCCTGTGCTTTGGAGGGGTCTGAAATCCATGGAATCATGGGACTATAGCCACCTGCAGCCCACTTTCCCTTTTTCAGACCATGCTGTGGGCACTCTAGAATTCCCTACCCCAAAAGCCAAGCCTGACTCCAGGGTCTGCACAATCCTCTTCCCAAGTTCAGTCTTCCTGAGGAGTAACCAAAGGGTGAGGCTTGGACAGAAGGCTGGAGAGTGTCTAACATCAGGCTCAAAAATCTTGTGAAGCATTCTCTGACTCTTCCAAGGCAGAAATGTTATTTTCCCTGAGGTCAAAATACATTTTGTCCACATTCATCACATCAATTAACTGGCTCTATTGTTATGTACTATATTATGATGATTTAGTTCAAGTACATTTTCTGAAGTCTCCTGTAGATTAAAAAAAAAAAAACTATGAATCCAGATTTTGAAATTATTTCTATCAGCATGTGTTCTGTACACACCCACGTTGTAGTGTACTGCTGAAGGGTGTCCACACTTAAGCGATCTGGTCAAAACATAAGCACGTTTTAACAAGACCATTGATTAGTTATGACTACAACTCCCAAGATGCACTGCAGAGTCAGTCAGTGTGTGCGTCTCACCTGGTTTTCACCCATCAGGCTAATGAGCTGCACAGAAGTGGCAGCTGAAGAAGCTGAGAGACTGTATTAAAGAACGAATATAGCGAGTATGGGGAGCGGGCGTCTATGGTCCCAGCTACTCGGGAGGCTGAGGTGAGAGGATCGCTTGAGCCCTCCAGGCGGAGGGCTGCAGTGAGTCGAGATAGCGCCATTGCACTCCAGCCTGGGAAGCAGAGAAAGACTATCAAAAACGACAACAAAACGAATAAAGGGATTCTACCAAGAGTGAGCTGGACTGAAATAAACGACACGCTACTACGACCCAGCGCGTGACTATATCCACCGCACAATGTGCGACAATAGCCTCAATGCAGAGAGAATTCCTCCTTTCCTTATTCAGTGCAAGAGAGCCCTATAGAGAACGCATGAAATGCCCGCGAGAAACTCAGAAGTATCAAAACAATCACAGATATGTCAGGAAAGTAGCTCCCCGCCACTTCGCTAAACTTATCTGCAGATTTACTTTCCAAGGTTACAAACACAAGAAGAGCACTGTATTTTCATGAAGCGGAAAATGTGCTTTACAATCGCCAGCTAAGAGCCTTAACGGTGAAGCGCTCTGCGAGAAACAGGAAATCGTCAACACTTTCTGCATGAATTGCCTGGAGAGTTGTGTCCATAGATAATTCCCGGTTAGATGCTTAATTGTAACGGACTCCATAACGGGGTTTAGCGGGTTTCCATTCGGCTGAAAGGGCTCAACGTTCTTTCTTTTTCACAGAAAGGTTTAAACTTATTTTTCCTCCTCAGGCGGACGGAGCCAGCTTCCTTCCGTCAAGGTATGAGAACACTTTTCCTTCCTTTCTGTCCCTGGTTACTCCGGTTCAAGGCTACGTACTTCCCCCGTTTGCTTTGCTTTTTCCTCAGAGCTAAGTTCCTGAGAACGTCACATACTGGTGCCAGCCAACAACCTGACGAAGTGCGGAACCTGAGTCGCCTTCCACCTAGCGGCCTCTCGCGGCGCAGGCGGGGACGGGGAGATCGCCACAACCTCTCGCCCAATTGCGACTCCGCGCCAGGAGGCGGGGCCGAAAGAGGAGGAAGTCTCGCCAAAGTACTCCCGCCCCAGTCGGGTACCCCTCCTCGCGAGAGCGCCGAGCATTCCGGCCTGGGAAGCGCGTGTAGAAGCGGAGGTGCTGTGCATGGGACTTGTCGGCCGCCGTAGCCCCTGCTAGGACAGCCCGTGCGAGCCTGCTGGAGGAGGAAGAGAAAGGCAGAGAGAGTCGGGTTACAAGATGGCGGATCTGTAGTAGTTACCGCGGCGGCGGCGGTGGGAGAGCGAGCGAGCCCTGGGGGGCAAAGGGACGGGAGAGTGGGTGTATGCGGGGGTGAAGTGAGAGGTAACGGGGCCTCCGGGCGGAGAGGCCTCAGTGGCTCTTGTCACCCCTTCTCGCGGCTGAACCTTTGGAGCCATGGTGAATTCGGGCCTCTCCGGAGCCGCCGCCGCCGCCACCACCGCCACTACTGCCTCTACTGTCTCCCAAGAGTGAGGGGTACGGACGAGGTAAGCGAGGAGGCGGCGGCTGGAGCGGTGGAGTCAGCAGCCACCATGTCGGATACGCGGCGGCGAGTGAAGGTCTATACCCTGAACGAAGACCGGCAATGGGACGACCGAGGCACCGGGCACGTCTCCTCCACTTACGTGGAGGAGCTCAAGGGGATGTCGCTGCTGGTTCGGGCAGAGTCCGACGGTAAGGTTATCCGAACTGTAGAATAGGGGATAGTGCCTCTGGTTGGGGCACAGCCTGGGATTTAGGGTCCTGGGCCCGTTACCGTTGCTACTCCTTCGGGACAGCGCGTTGGTTCTGAACTGGCTCTTGTGTACGGCAAAAATAAAGTATTGTACTTTTGACTGGACTTATCCTCAGAGACCGAGACTCTGTCCGCCTCCTATCCCTCTTAAGGATTGGACTCCTTCCTTTCCAGTCCCTCCTCTTTTGAAGAGGGGAGAGTGTGAGAGAGAAGGGAGGAAGTAGTGAGAGACTAGGTACTGATGCCGCGCTAGGAGCTGACACCCTCCTCCCCCTTTATTCCTTTATTTTCCTATCCATTATACCTCTAGTACAAACGGTTTAGCGAAACTTTTCTTTCCGACTGTCGTTAAAAAAAAAAAAAATTGTACCAACGGGCCCCAGGTGCCACAGTCGACAGGTGTTGGGGAAAACCCAAAGGCACCTTTTCCTGGCTGTATTGCTGACTGTTGCCACGATACATGGACACACAAGCACATACATCTTTAGTCTGGATTTCTTCGGGCTGCCTTTGTAGAAGGCGCTATGAGAAAGTGAATGCCTTACAATCTAAGCAAGTTGGGACACCAAAGCAGGTTGTAAACTGCTGTATTCTTTGGTTTATTGTAGTCATGTGAAGTATTTTAAATTACAAAATGTAGAGCCGTAATTAAAATGCCTTTCATAGTGTAATCTGGACTTGATTTGAACAACTGATATAGGCAGTTAGAAAAATAATCTTGGTTTATTGTTGACATGTTTTGTATTCTTGCTCGTTCCCTTTTATTTTAAATAGTCATCACTTATTTCTCCAGAAGGTGTTCTTTTGTTCTTAATGAGGAAAGGATAAATGCAGCACTGTAATTTCTATACTAAGTATTTAATTCCTGTCATGATGTTTTTGTTTTGTAATTTGCATTGTTTGTTAAACTGGGAATGCAATAAAACAACTTTTGTTAAAACGAATGGCTTGAAGTGGTCATTTAGACCTTAAAATTTTTATTTCAATAAAATTTTAATAGTCATCTAGTCTCCTCATTCCTTGGTTTGAAAGTTGGTTTTAGATGAATTTTTTCTTTAAGGGTGTACGGGAATAGGGTGAAATATTTTAGATTAAATATGAAGCCTAGATTTGGAGAGAAAATGTGAATTCGAATACATTTTATTAAGATTTCCAACTCGGTAAAAAGACATGAAAAGTTTGCGGGGGTTGGTTTAAATGTGTGTTTTTTTGGTTTTGTTTTTTTTTTTTTTTTTTTTTTTTTTTTGGAGACAGAGTCTTACTCTGTTGCCAGGCTGTAGTGCAGTGGCGCGATCTGGGCTACTGCAACCTCTGCCTCCTCTCTCTCTCAAGCGATTCTCCTGCCCCAGCCTCCCGTGTACCTGGGACTACAGGCATGCGCCACAACGCCCAGCTAATTTTTGTGTTTTTAGTAGAGACAGAGTTTTACCATGTTGGCCGGAATGGTCTGTATCTCTTGACCTCGTGATCTGCCCGCCTCCCAAAGTGCTAGGATTACAGACCTGAGCCACCGCGCCCGGCCTTAATGTATATTCTTTTTTTTATTCAGGGTTTTATCATTTGAGATTTATGATGTATTATTTTGTATCTTTCAGGATCACTACTCTTGGAATCAAAGATAAATCCAAATACTGCATATCAGAAACAACAGGCAAGTAGTTGTTTATCTTTAATTTGAAAGACTTCATCTGTGATCAAGGAAGTATTAGTCTGAGAAAGGTGGGAAAGCTTTCCTGACAAGAAAAAAACATGTTTGGTAAACAAAGATCATGTGTATTTCTCTTGCAGGTTAAAAGTTTCAGACTGAAAAGTGAAAGTTTTTGTACTGGTGATAATTATCATTTTTGGATTGGGCCACTGTCGGTTTATTCTAAGATGTATTTATTAGTATTATTTAACTGTAGTTAGCCAAGTCTCTTCTATACCTTGTACATGAAACCTTTTATTCTGAGTCATGTTTAAAGGAAATGACATAGAATAAAATTCAAAGGGATACTCTTAAAGCAAGGAAAGCCTGTTTGTGGTGTGAAATTAAATCCTTTGACTCAAGTAAAGGTAGAGGTTTTGAAGTAGAAGCATTAAATCCTGCTCTTTAATTGTTGTGTATTTTTTAATATAGTAATCAATGGATACTTTATAAAAGTGTACATTACCAATTATGTAATTAACATTTTCTGTTAATATTTATTGTCTTGTTTGGGAAAGAAAATGTGTATTGTGTTTTAGCATGCCTGATTAATCTGAAAATGGTAGCAGTGATTCAATCTTTTTTATTCTGTGAATGTTTTTATTTTTATGAAATATATTAAAATTGAAAAGTATAGAGAATAACGGGTGTCTACTGTAACACCACCAGATTTAACAATGTTAACGTTATGCCATATTTGTTTCAAATATTTTTGTAATATTGAACATTATGGATAGAGTTAAAGCTTGTTTGTATCCATCCCGTTCTTTACATTCTCCATCCCCTACATAGGTAACCACTATTCTGAAGTTGATGTGTATTCTTTGTGTACATGCTTTTATACCTTTTCTGCATATGTATGTATCCATAAATAATATGTAGTCTGTTGTGTGTTTTTAAACTTTACACAGTGGATATCGTACTCTTACATGTATTCTGCAGCTTGCATTTTTCACACATTCATTTTGAATATTTGTTCATGTTAACAATGTAGATCTAGTTTTCTTTTTAAACTCTGTATAGTATTCTTATGTATGACATACACCTGTTGTTATACATTTGAATTATTCCCAGGTATTCTTTTTTGTGTGTGGTATGTAAAGTCACGATGGCAGAGATTTTTGAAGGAAGATAAATTATCTTAGGATTACATTTACAGCATCAGTGCCCACTTCAAGGTTTATGAAAATTTGGATGCCCAGAAACAAGTACTTCGTAGTTGGAGGAATAAAATTCTGTCTGTTGTGCAGCTTATTATTACAAAGTCTTACTGTTAAACAACTAATGTATATAACACATTCTTAATCAGTTATTTGAAATACTTTAAAATTTTCAATATTCAATTCATAGCTTTTTTCTCTGTTTAGAAAATATTGTGTGTCTTTTTTGATGGAGAAGCAAATTAAACATTTGTCCTGAATTGAAAACCTGAAGATGTTTCCTATACCTTAGACATTTTAAGGTAGACATTTAAGTAAATTTAATTTCTCAGTCAGCCAGGCAGCTCTTACTTTCTGTCTTTATACCGAATTTTTACCAGGTAATCACTTTTAGTTTGTTTTTGTTTGCTTGCTTCTTTGTGGGGAAAGAAATACTAATTTTGTTTTGTTTGTTTTTTTGTTTTGTTTTGTTTTTTTTTTTACCATATTTCCCTTATCTGCATGAATATATAGTTATCAGGAACTTTGTTCTTAAATGTAACTAAGTCATAAGTCATAAACAGTTTCCTACAAATTTGGTTATAATAATGGATTCTCCTCAGATTGTATATAAGATCTTTTAGCTGTTGTTACTTTGGAAGCATCACATTATGGAGTAGGTTTGTATTTAAAATAGTCGCCCAACATAAGTTAAAAATACACAGTGATTCTGTGAATAGAATCATTAGGATATGTAGGTAATTTCATGTATAATGTTGCTCTACTAGAAAATTAGTTCTAGATAATTAGCATTTTTGTATACACTTAGTATAAAGTGTTGGAAAAATTGCATTATTTAAAAAAATTACACTATTTGGAAATGTTTTCTGTAATCACATTTAAATAATATACTGTTTGGGCTTTTTGGGCTTTTGTAATAGTTTATTTTTTCATTGAGCTTTTTTTTTTTTTTTTTGGCAACATAACATTCAGGTGTATAAGAGAACTCTGGTAATGAGAAGAATACCGAAACACTGTAGAAGAGTGAAAAACTTGTGTGAATGATGTTACCTGTTTATTTTTGTTTAAATTGAGTACACTTTTCTAATTGAAATCATAGGGCCATTTAGGGGTTATGTTAAACTTAGTTTCTTTGTAATAGATATGGTTTTTCATATTTTCACCCAAATCTTCAATTTGCACTTCTGAAAATAATTTTTTTGAGAGGGTCTTCTTCTGTTCCCTAGGCTGGAGTACAGTGGTTTGATCACAGCTCACTGCAGCCTCAACCTCCTGGGCTCAAGCGATCCTCTGATTTCAGCCTTCTGAGTAGCTGGGATTATGGATGTGAGCCACCATGCTTGACTAATTTTTTTTTTTTTTTTTGAGATGGAGTCTTGCTCTGTCACCCAGGCTGGAGTGCGGTGGTGCAATTTCTGCTCACTGCAAGCTCTGCCTCCTGGGTTCACACCATTCTCCTGCCTCAGCCTCCCAAGTAGCTGGGACTACAGGCGCCCGCCACCATGCCCAGCTAATTTTTTGTATTTTTTAGTAGAGACGGGGTTTCACCGTGTTAGCCAGGATGGTCTCAATCTCTTGACCTCGTGATCCTCCTGCCTCAGCCTCCCAAAGTGCAGGGATTACAGGCGTGAGCCACCGAGCCTGGCCAACTTGACTAATTTTTTAAAAAGTTTGTAAAGATGGGGTCCCATTATGTTGTCCAGGCTAAATTTGCACCTTTAAAAAATTTATTACAAAACTTTGTTGTTGTTGTATTTGTAGAGACAGGGTCTCACTATGTGGCCCAGGCTGATCTTGAATTCCTGGCCTCAGGTGATCCTTTTGCTTGAGCACCTCCACGGTGCTGGGATTACAGGTATGAGCCACTGTATTCAGCTTAATTTGTAGTTATTTGAAGTTACACAAATTGAGATTTCCAAATACAGTAACATTTTTCTATGTTTGTTAGAATTATCCTTTGTAAAAGGCATCATTTAGGTTATTCAATAAATTAGTCTAGAAAGTTATTAATTTCCAAATATTACATGAAGTCTGTTGTTCATTAGTGGAGTTAAAATTTAAAAAAAAAAATTGTTTTCAGAGATGGGATCTTGCTATGATGCCCAGGCTGAGCTTGAACTCGTAGGCTCAAGTGATCCTCTCATCTCAGCTTCTCCAGTAGCTGGGACTGCACTAATGGGTTAAATTTTTTGTTTCCATTGGTGGGTTTTTTATTAAAAACTTAATGAGTAAGTGAATGAGATGTTTATAGTCCATTTTGCTGTATTGAAATATGTTGACTATGCCAGACATGGTGGCTCACACCTGAAATCTCAGCACTTTGGAAGGCCAAGACAGGAAGATCCCTTGAGCTGAGGATTTTGGGAACAGCCTGCACAACATAGCAAGATCCCTGTCTCTACCAAAAAAAATTCAAAAATTATCCAGGTGTGGTGGTGTGCAGCTATAGTGGCAGCTACTTCTGGAGCTGAGACAGGAGGATCGTTTGAGCTTGGGAGGTCAAGACTGTAGTAAGCCATGATTGTACCACTGCACTCCAGTTGGAGAGACAAAGCGATTTTTCTGTCTCAAAAAAAAAAAATTTTGAGTAAATTCAGAGGAGAATGTTTAACATTCTTCTTTTAACATTACAGTTTTAAAATGAGCCAACTACTAAATTGTGTGCTCAAGATACATCTTTTCTTTCAAAAATGAAGTACCAAATTGTGAGCCTAAAAGGAGTTAGAATGAGTCAAGCTGAATGTCATATGACTGGATATTGAAAAGTCATTATTGATTCACATCACTTTCTTCCTTACTGTGCACAGTACTGAAGTCGTTAATGGAAGAAGATGTACTTACCCAATAAACTTAAGCATTTAAACATGTTGGAAAGAGAAGAGAATTATATGATACAACATGAAATAACATACCTGATAGGTGTGACAGAAATTTTAAGTTACTTAAAATCAGTCCCACTGATACTGACTAAATCAAAAGCAGAGTCAAAGCCAGGTATGGTGGCGTGTGCTTGTGGTCCCAGCTACTTGGGAGGCTGAGGCTGGAGGATCACTTAAGGCCAGGAGTTTGAGGCTGTAGTGTGCTATGATTGTGCCTGTGCATAGCCATTGCACCCCAGCCTGGGCAACATATCTTAAAATAATAATAATAAAAAACAAGAGTCATACTAGGCACAGTGGCTCACACTTGTAATCTCAACAGTGGGAGGCTGAGGCAGGAGGATCACTTTAGTCCAGGAGTTCAAGACCAGCCTGGGCAACATATTGAGACGCTCTCGCTACAAAAAATATAAATTAGCTGGGCATGGTGACACACACCTGTAGTCCCAGCTGCTTGGGAATCTGAGTTGGGAGAATTCCTTGAGCCCAGGAGGTCAGTGCTGCAGTGAGCTGTTATTGTGCCAGCGCACTCCAGCCTGGGCGATAGAGCAAGACTGTCTCAAAAAAAAAAAAAAAAAAAAAAAAACCAGAGTCATAAGAATGTGTACCTGTTTAACACAATTGTGTGTTAATTGGGTTTAAGAAAATCCTCATTGCAGTTTTTTTTTTGGAGGCAGGATGTAACAGATGAAACAGATACAGAATGATAATAAGATAGCTGATAACAGTGTTTTACCACAGTCTTCACTGAAAGCCCATGAAAGCATTTCACACAGGCAACAAAGGTACAGAAAGGGTAAGATTCTTGACTGAGATTATACAGCAGGTATGTGCCAACACAAAACATAAAAAGTAAACTTGCATTCCACAGACTTAGAGCAGTAGAAAATTAAGGAAGAGGTTAATGTAAGCTGGAATCATTAAGAAAAACTTCATCCTTGGTGGTGGTAGTGGAAGGAACTGTGATAGGGAAGGAAATATACTTGCTACAAAAGGTATTAAGCCTATTTGTAGCAATGGTTTCTTTTCCCCCGCCCCCCCTTAATCCCAAATACGATAATACACGGGTTCAGAAGGGGACATTACAGGTTCTTGAGTAGGGGCCTAAAGTGATACTGTGTTTAAAGAAATGAGTGTGGCAATGTCATGAATAATAAATTGGGGAGGAGGGATAGGGTGGAGCAGAAGATCTTTGAGTAGCAAGACCTTTTGCAATAATTCAGATACAAAAAATGAAAGTCTATTCCACCACGGTAAATGGACTTGAAGGAACAGAACTCCAGTATATTTTCAAGAAAGTGCTGGAAAATTTGGTAAATGATTAAATATTAAAGAGAAGGAATCAAAGGTCACTGGTAGTGTTTTTGAGTCTGGCCAGAAAAATGATGGTTCTTTCCAGAAAGTGGGAAGTTAAGCAGGTTTACATTAATCTTTTGGTTTGAGGCTTATTAAAAAAATTTTTTTTTAGTATGTGATATATTAGCCCAGTTAAAAATTCAAAAGGTATTTATTGAAGTCTCTTTCCCATGCCAGATTCTGTCCATACAGTTTCCCTTGCTAGAGGCCACTGACGTCACCAGTTTCTTATATATCTTGCTGGAGGTATGCATATGTAAGCAAATATGCATACAATTGTATGTATTTTTTCCCTTTTATTGGTATACATCGTAGCATACTATATATTGTTTTGTGCTTTGCTTTTTTTTTTTCCATCTGGGCTTTGAAGTTACAGTAAAATAAATGGAAAGAGATTTTTGTTTTATTTTTTGGTTTTTTTTTTTTGAGACGCAGTCTTGATTTGTTGCCGAGGCTGGAGTGCAGTGGCGCGATCATGGCTCACTGCAGCTTTAACTTCCCGTGCTCAGGCTCCCACCTCAGCCTCCTGAGTAGCTGGGACTATAGGTGTGCACACCATGCCTGGCTAATTTTTGTAGATATGGGATTTTGCC
This sequence comes from Pongo pygmaeus, assembly GCF_028885625.2. NCBI lineage: Eukaryota > Metazoa > Chordata > Mammalia > Primates > Hominidae > Pongo > Pongo pygmaeus. The sequence continues at coordinate 77,948,569 of NC_072385.2, forward strand.
ATGTTGCTCAGCCTGGTCTTGAACTCCTGAGCTCAAGCAGCCCACCCACCTTGGACTTCCAAAGTGCTGGGAATACAGACATGAGCCGTCACACCCAGCCCATGAAAAAGTCTTAAAATGAACATCTGGGAATAGAGATAGGGTAAGACTTTCCGGCAGGAGATTCTAATTTAAGAATCATAAAAGGCCTAGCATGTCAGTAGTAGTCCCAGCTTTTCGGGGCTGAGGCAGGAGGATCACTTGAGACAAGGAGTTTCAGGCTGTAGTTCATGATGATCACACCTGTGAATAGCCAACTGCACTCCAGCCTTTTAAAAAAAATCAGATGAATTATGAATTTTTAGCTGCAAGGTAACCTCCTTTGAGGTAATAGCTATAAATTGAGAAAAGAACAGAGCTCAAGACTGAGTCTTGTTGATCTGACCACATTTATTCATTCATCCAGAAATACCTCATTGAGTGCTGCTTCTGGCTGGTCACTATCTTTCGTTTGGAATTTTTTTGGAGGCAGGGCGGTGGTTTTGAGATGAGACTGTCTCCCAGCCAAAAGCACAGTGGCATGATCAAGTCTTACGCAGCCTTGACCTCCTAGGTGCGATGCTCCCACCTCAGCCTTCTGAGTAGCTGGGACTGCAGGCGCATACCACCATGCCTGGCTAATTTTTAAATTTTTAGTGGAGATGAGGTCTCACTATGATGCCCAGGCTGGTCTCAAACTCCTGCGTTTAACAGTTCTCACTCCTTGGCCTCCAAAAGTGCTGGGATTACAGGCATGAGCCTCCATATCCAGCCAAGTTGGGATTTTTAAAGTAAGCTTTTGAAGAGTTTATGCAAAGTGATGACATGATCCAAAATACGTAATAGTATCAATCTGTGGAATTGAAGAGAAGCAATAAGTGGGAAACTCATTGAGAGATTGCTGCATAGTCCAAGCAAAAGATAATGTTGGATTGGATTGAGGTGATAGAGATGGACAGAGATGGATGGATTTTGTGATATATATTTAAGGTAGAATTGACAGGGCATGCGATGGGTCAGTTATTGGTAATCAGGAAGAAGAAAGATCAGTAACCGTTGACTGTTTCCCAAGGTCAGTCCTCAGCATTGGAAAAGAACTCTAAATATAAACCCCATTTAGTTTCTGGTATTTTGACAAGATCAGACAAAATAATTTAAAGTTAAGAATGAGGGGCTGGGTGCAGTGGCTCCCACCTGTAATCCCAGCACTTTGGGAGCCCAAGGCCGGCAGATCACCTGAGGTCGGGGGTTCAAGACCAGCCTGGCCAACATGGTGAAACCCAGTCTCTACTAAAAATACAAAAATTATCCGGTGTGGTGGCAGACGCCTGTAATCCCAGCTACTCAGGAGGCTGAGGCAGGAGAATCACTTGAACCCAGAGGTGGAGGTTGCAGTGAGCCAAGATTGCACCACTGCACTCCAACCTGGGCAACAGAGTGAGACTCTGTATCAAAAAAAAGAAGAGCAAAAGAAAGTGATGATGAAAAGGTGCTCAGTTATCTTAATTGAGGTTTCATTGTTTACCTGGACCTTCTCAGAACATTGATTGTAGCCAAAATGGAAAAGGCATTGGATGGCTGGATAAAGGTTTTGGATTTCATTCTGTTAGTAATATCCATTGACCCGACTGTAGATAGTACTATCTATAGATCTAGTCACCGGAAGGACCAAGGCATGGTTAGAAGATTGCGGCTTTGAACCCCATCCACCATCCTCCAGAAGGGGAGAGGGGCTGAGGGTTTATTAATCACTAGTGGCCAGTGATTTACTTAATTATATCTGTTTAATGAAGCCTCCATAAAAGCCCAGTAGAACTGGGTTTGGAGAGCTCCCAGATAACTAAGTGGAAGTTCCTGGAGGATGATGTGCCCAGGGAGGTAATGCAACCTTTGAGCGTCTTACCCCATACCTTGCTCTATATCTCTCTTCATTTGTATCCTTTAAAATATGCTTTATATTATAATAAACTGGTAAATATAACTGTTTCCCTGCATTTTGTGAGCTACTTTAGCAGATTAATCAAATCCAAGGAGGGGGTCATGGGAAGCCTGATTTATAGCCATTTGGTTGGAAGCATAGGTAAAACAACCCAGGCTTGCAATTGGCATTAGAAGTAGGGGGCAGTCTTGTAGGGCTGAGCCCTCAACTGTGGTATCTGACAGTGTCTCCGGGTAAACAGTGTCAAAGGTGAATTGGAGAACACCCACCTGGTGTCTGATATGGAACTGATTGATTATTGGTGGGGAGAAATCCTCACACTTTTTGGTGATGAAGGTGACAGCAGTGATTTGTGTTGTGAGAGTGTAGTACGAGAAACTGTTTATTTCTATATTCTCATACCCACCTTTTGTGAATTATTGTAGCCTATATGTGGAGATAACTGCAAATATTTTGTAACTTAAACTATCCTAACTCAAACAAAATGGATAGGTGCTTTAAAAGGGGTTGATGATGATATAAGTACAAATGAACTAGATAATGGTTAAATTTACATTTACTGCTAGTGTAAACTGTCAACCATGCGACAAAGCAGAAACAATGATATAATAGATCTGACAAGAAGTTACCCCTCTCAAAAAGTTCAGTTATTACTTTTTTTTTTTTTTTTTTTTTTTTGAGGCAAAGTCTCGCTCTTGTCCCCCAGGCTGGAGTGCAATGATGCAATCTCGCTCACTGAAATCTCCACCTCCCGGGTTCAAGCGATTCTCCTGCCTCAGCCTCCTGAGTAGTTGGGATTACAGGCACCTGCTACCACACCCGGCTAATTCTGGTATTTTTAGTAGAGATGGGGTTTCAACCATGTTGGCCAGACTGGTCTCAAACTCCTGACCTCAGGTGGTCCGCCCGCCTTGGCCTCCCAAAGTGCTGGGATTACAGGTGTGAGCCACCGTGCCTGGCCGATAATTTTTTTTTTTTTAATTAAATATGGGAGTCTCACTGCATTGCCCAGGCTGGTCTCAAACTCCTGGCCTCAAGTGATCCACTTGCCTTAGCCTCCCAAAATGCTAAGATTACAGACTTGAGCCATTGCATTCTACCAAAGGATAATTTTAAATATAGATTTATATCCACTGTTATGTTTGGGTATACTATGCCTTAAGTGTGTATTGGGTCTTAGTACTAACTAATGATATGGAGCCATT